>NW_022990270.1:2623093-3301420 GCF_902827175.1 Gymnodraco acuticeps
AATGTTCCTCTATCTCTTCAGCAGCGGTGTCTGGACTGAGGCTAGACCTGCATGGGGTGATCAATAGGAAAAGCAATGATCTCAGTGAAATGGACCATCCATCTTGCTGTGATTCCCCTTATGCAGCGCCTCGACTGAAGAGAAGAGATGGAACTGAATTATTGCCTGAGCATCGATTTAATGCTGTCTAACGAAGCAGCACTCTCCATTTTCTTGTTAGAAGTTCTCTGGGATCTTAATGAAAATAGTCAATTCAACAAAGATATGTGTATATAAATACCTCCTGTGACGTGCTCAGAATTAGAGCTGGTACACACAATTGGCTCTGCAGGTCAAAATATATGGTGGGAATGTACATTGTATGGTCATTTGTATTCTTCACTTTATTTAAGTTAATTTAATTTGTATGACCTCCCTTAAAGTTGCAGCTCAACCACTCCTTATTGTCCCCTGTGGTACATGCTGTAATATGTAATACAGTTGCTCAAGGGACAGACTGATTGATGCAACTGATGTAAGTTGTTACACTATATTACGTTAAGCAGGTTCATATTTTTGTTTGTTCCTTGTTTCTGTAGATACCAGCACAAGTTATTATCATGCACAGCCCTGCAGCTCGGTACATAAGCTGCTTAATAGTATTCCTGCTGTGTGAGTACTTCTGCAGGGCATACAGCGAAGCTTTGTTTAATAAAGCAAATATTATCTATAAATTATCACATAATATTTCTAGCATTATGTAGATTTGATCTTAACAAGCTCACATGTAACCAGCCAACCGTACAGAGGACACACATGTATGTATTTGGATGGAAACCTGCAGTTAATTTAATTAAAAGAAAAATTACAAATAAAATATCTCAAATGTTAGGTCTAGCCCATTTGCATGGTATTACGAGTTGCAAGACATTCTCAATCCACATTTGTATTCCTTTAAGTATAGGAAAACATTTCCAATAAGTTGTTATTTAAACTGCTAAAGGTTTTACTTGTAATGCTTTACAAATGGTTGTTCAGAAACATTTGAGTGGCAGTGCATTTAGTCTCTGAAGCCAGTCAATATTTCTCCTTCCTGCCCCAGCAGCGTGTGTCCATGTCTGGACGGCTGTGTCGTTCTGTGACTGATGGTGTCCCCCCGAAGCACACAGCACATCTCCTGGACAATGATTTCCCTTGATGTCTCCATCAGGTGGAGCTGCTGGAGGAAATGGGGAGGAGAAGCAGGAGGAGGAAGAGGGGAAACAAGGTGGTTGTTTAAAGGAGGGACGAGGGAAGGAGGGGGTGGAGAACGGGGAGGTTTGAAAGAGGGATGAAGGGGATGATGGACCTCCTGGGACTCGGCTGAAATGCTCCCTCCGCCTAATCTCCTGCTCTATTTTGAGAAGCAGCAGGAGGGATGTCAATGTCTTGGAAAGCCGGTGACAGATGATCAGACATGAGGGCACTCTCAGTCCTGATGGATGGGCTTTCCACATCGGCTAAATGGCCACACCACCATGGAGCGGACAGGGGCCAACAGAAAGACAAAGACTCTCCATTAGCGAGGACAATTGCATTACCAGAATGGGCTTTTTGCCATGAAGTCATATTTGAATTGCTATTTGCTCAACATCTTATGGACTCTAGCTATAGTGTTACGGAGCCTACACACGGCGGCGTGCGTTGCCGCTTCAACGCTTCTGCCCATTCACTTTGTAACGTCACGATTCGCCGAACTGCATTGTGGGAGCAAAGCGTAGCTTCTCTCGCGGTGCTCGCTGCAAAAGTAGAGCAATGTTCTACTTTTGCCGCCTCGACGGAGGCGTCAGCTAATCAAATCCCGCGTATGCAAATCTGACATTACAAGCGCTAGCCAATCAAACCGCGTGTATGTTGGGAGAGCCAGACCGCAGTTATTTCACATGTCAAAAAATGGAGGAGAAAATGATCGTGGCGGTACTATATGACCAGTCCCTCTTTACATACAGGGATACAAACCGGAGGAGCCAGGCATGGGGGGAGGTGGCAGAGACAGTGGGTGAAACTGGTAGGTTTTCACCTGTTTGGGGAGTTTATATCCAGTGTACTTCGTTTGAATGGACAGCTAGCAAGCATAGACAGTATATTTAGCCAGCATGGATGTAGCTTGAATGCTTTGCTTTGTATGTCCGGGGCGGGACATTCATGTGATTGGTTGTTGGTCGCGTTGTTCGTAAAAAATCCCCAAGCTTCAGACACGCCCACCGCCAAGCGGTAACGCACGCCGCCGTGTGTAGGGGCCGTTAATGGTTACCAATAATTTGGATAATGTCTTACAGATATTACTTTTTTTAATCAAAGTACCATACTAATGACCCCATTTGTATAACAGGTCTTCTCAATTGCTTTGGCTCATTTAAAAAAAATAAAAAATAGTTTCAACACTCTCCCTAACTGTAAGTGCATTTGTGTGTTTCAGTGTCTAGAACTTTTTCATGGAATATCTCAACTCTATCGCATGTCTGCCAAAGATCATACTGTAAATCCCCCTAAACAGTTCATTCCTTCTTCAAAACCTATTTGTTCTATCAGTAAATTGACCAATTCCACAAAAATGAAAACATGTTTTGTCCTTGCTTGAGCGGTACTGGTGATAATGTTTAGATATTTTCTCACCATTGCAGTAACACCTGTATTTGTTCCTATCAATCTCTTTTTTTTTAACCGGCTGCCTATTGTACTGTATACTGCTCTTGAAAATGTAGCACAAAAACTGACATTTATGCAGAAAAAGCAATCATGAAAAAAGTGCATAAGTCCAATAAAGAAGAATAAATTGGACCTCCTCACAGTACGTAACACTTCAAGTTGGTGGACACATCCTGTCGCTCTTGTCTAGCCAGAGATTTCATCAACGTGACATCTTTTGATTTCTCTTGCACATTACAATCATTCTATGTGATGGATATTTATTTAATATGTAATAATGCCTGGATTTTGATATTTGAATGAAGCATATTGCATGTGATGGCTAAAACGATGAAGGATTGCGAAAAATGTATGACAATTTTCCTGAAAGTGAACTTATCAGGTGTGATCAGCAAGTGGTTAATGTGCAAATTGTAGACAAGTGAACTTAATGTGAACTTGTGCACACGTGCCAAAACACATGCAATTTGTTTGAATGAAAAATAAGTTCTGTCATAAACAAACTACATGTTCAGAGATTGAGCCAAAGTGAATCAGAATACCTATCATCACCAGTTATTAAGTGTATGTTTTTCCATCCTACTAGACTGTATGAAGTTACAACAGCAGTTCCGACTGGTAACAGAAAACTGACAAAGAAAATAAATTGGTTCCTCCTCACAGAGCTGAGATTCCTGTTGAGAAAGGATCATTGTGTGGCTGTGTGAGAGTCAAAAGGTAAGAGGCTCCATGAGACAGATAAGGCTGTAGAGCCTCGGGGGTGATAGGGATCTTATCTGCCTGTCGTCTGCCTCCTGAACTCAGAGGATACTTGTTGTATTACAGAATGCTAGACAGCCAATGCTACCTGCAGACAAAGGACCCTTCTGTTTTCACACCTTAGAACAAAATACATTTAAGAAAAAAACACCCTTTGAAAGAGTATCAATTAACTCACGATTAATTTCTCCTGGGCAGAAAATCAGTGATGTTTGAAGCGTATGCAGTTCCATTCTTTATTGTTCCATTACATCATTCTGTTCTTATTTCTCCATTGTCTACAGTGTTTTTTTAAAATCATATTTTCAGAGGCTGCTGATGCACCACACTGAGACAGAGTCATACATTATGTTGTGTTTTTCTGTTGCCAATTACACGGAGGATCTCCAGGCTGTTTCACTTAGGTGTGACATATGTTGACATTACATTGCTTCTCCAACAACCCACTAGAGGCATTTCATTTGTACATACGTATGAATTACACCCTTTAAATAGGCACCCTTTGGAGGCTTGGGGCTGGACAGGAGATGGTGCTGGGCTGATTTCACACAGCAAGGCCTCATCAATCTCCCAGTTCATTGGGTTCACGAAGGGGGTCCTCTTTCTCTGGTGAGAGCAGTCGATATGCCGCTGCTACCCGGATGAGAGGAATTCCATTAAGAGGGCGCTCCACCTTGGGCCTCAGAAAACAGGGCTTATCAGAGACCAATAGCGACGGGAGGGCTGCAGCCATCCATCGTCAGCTGGGAGAGGAAGAAATGAACAATGCTGACAGTCTCTCCACCTCCCCATGCCTTTCTCCTGTCCTGTGTTCAACAAGAGAAATGTCAACTACCCTCCTCTTGCCGCCTCAGCATGTTTTGGATATATGTGGACGGGTTTTCAACCTGCATCTGGGACGGAAGATAGTCTTTAGTCACTATAAGTCACCAATAAAAAGCTGTACGCAGAGAGGACAAGCAGATAAACGGATCAAATAAACAGAAGTACTATAACTATAAGACAGTGTAGTTGAATATGTCTTAGATAGATAGATAGATAGAGAGATAGATAGAGAGAGAGAGAGAGATAGATAGATAGATAGATAGATAGATAGATAGATAGATAGATAGATAGATAGATAGATAGATAGATAGATAGATAGATAGATAGATAGATAGATAGATAGATAGATATATAGAGAGAGAGAGAGATAGATAGAGGCTCCATGAAAAAGCACTTTCTTTCAAGATAAGATCCAATCTTCCCAAAAAACTATTTTCCATCTTCTCCACCCTCTTGGACCCTCCCAAAGCCCCTTCCCCCTCCTCCCTTCTGTCAAGCGACTTTGTTAACCACTTTGAAAAAAAGGTTGATGATATTCGGTCTTCTTTTTCTGACTCACCTTTACTCACCAGACCCTCCTTTCACCCACACACTGACCTCCTTTTCCCCTCTCTCTCCAAGTGAGGTTCTTACCCTCATTACCTCTGCCCGCCCTACCACCTGTCCTCTGGACCCTATCCCTTCAAACCTCCTTCAGATTATCGCTCCTGATATTCTACCGTTTCTCACCCATTTCATCAACACTTCTCTAACTTCTGGTCACTTTCCAAACAGTCTCAAGGAGGCAAGAGTAAACCCTCTCCTAAAGAAACCCACTCTCAACCCGTCTGATGTTATAAACTACAGGCCTGTCTCTCTCCTCCCGTTCCTGTCTAAAACACTTGAACGCGCTGTCTTTAAACAACTCTCCTGTTATCTCCATCAGAACAACCTTCTGGATCCGCACCAGTCTGGTTTCAAGGCAGGTCACTCCACAGAAACTGCCCTCCTTGCTCTCACTGAGGAACTGCACACTGCTAAAGCAGCCTCCCTCTCCTCTGTCATCATCCTTTTGGACCTGTCTGCTGCATTCGACACGGTGAACCATCAGATCCTCCTTCGCACTCTCCAAGAACTTGGAGTTTCAGGCTCTGCACTTTCCCTCCTCACCTCATACCTCAAAGACCGCACCTACAGGGTTACTTGGAGAGGGTCGGAGTCCGACCCTTGTCAATTAACTACAGGGGTCCCTCAGGGCTCTGTTCTTGGTCCCCTCCTCTTCTCCTTGTACACAAACTCGCTCGAATCTGTCATTAGCCCGCATGGTTTTTCATACCACTGCTACACTGACGACACCCAATTAATCCTGTCCTTTCCCCGCTCAGAGACCCAGGTCGTCGCACGCATCTCTGCTTGTCTAGCTGACATCTCTCAGTGGATGTCTGCTCATCACCTCAAGCTCAACCTTGACAAGACCGAACTGCTTTTCCTTCCGGGAAAAGATTGTCCCACTCTTGACCTAACAATCAACATCGGCACCTCTGTTGTTTCCCCGACTCAGACTGCAAGGAATCTGGGTGTGACCCTAGATAACAACCTGTCCTTCACTGCAAACATAGCTGCTACAACCCGCTGCTGCAGATACACGCTTTACAACATCAGGAGGATACGTCCCCAGCTGACCCAGAAAGCGACGCAGGTTCTGGTCCAGGCTCTCGTCATCTCACGCCTAGACTACTGCAACTCCCTCCTGGCTGGTCTACCTGCATGTGCCATCCGACATCTGCAGCTCATCCAGAATGCAGCGGCTCGTCTGGTCTTCAACCTTCCTAAATTCTCCCACACCATGCCGCTCCTCCGCTGCCTCCACTGGCTTCCGGTAACTGCTAGAATCCACTTCAAGACAATGGTACTTGCGTACCATGCTGCGAATGGATCTGGCCCTTCCTACATCCAGGATATGGTTAAACCGTACACCCCAGCACGTGCACTCCGCTCTGCATCAACCAAACGGCTCGCTGCACCCTCGCTGCGAAGGGGACCCAAGTTCCCATCAGCAAAAACATGTGGGTTTGCTATCCTGGCTCCAAAATGGTGGAATGAGCTCCCCATTGACATCAGGACAGCAGATAGCTTACACATCTTCCGGCGCAGACTGAAAACTCATCTCTTTCGACTCCACTTCGAGCAATAGAACTATTAACAAAGCACTTATATACTAATAAAGGACTGGCTTACCTAAAGTCAGTTGAGTAGCACTTGAAATGTTTTTGCTCTATGAAACCTGATGTACTTATATGATTCTGTTTTCTTCAAGTTTGTATTTTGCTGGTCGAACGCACTTATTGTAAGTCGCTTTGGATAAAAGCGTCAGCTAAATGCAATGTAATGTAATGTAATAGACAGACAGATAGACAGATAGATAGAGAGATAGATAGATAGAGAGATAGATAGATTGATTGATAGAGAGACAGACAGACAGACAGACAGACAGACAGACAGACAGACAGACAGACAGACAGACAGACAGACAGACACATCTTCTCATCTAACACCAGAATATGTTGTTTTAAAAAAATGGTTTCTTATAAATTAAAGTTGCCCCTGAACAATGTTGCCACACGTTTTGTTTCGCATGTCATGCCCTGTCAAATTTGATATAACAGCAACAGAGGCATGCATTTTCATCCACCTACAGTAAAATCCAATTTGCGTGACACACATAATAAATGATACCCACGCACACACACACACACACACACACACACACACACACACACACACACACACACACACACACACACACACACACACACGTGACAAATTAACCATCACCTGCAAGTGTCACAGCATGTCTCGGGGTATGAGTATATGTGAGGTATAGACATACATTATTTTGTCTTAATGTGTTATTTTCACAGCCTGACGTCTCTCTTTCAGCGTGGCGTGTGACAGGCAGCCCTGAGCCGACCTGAGACCTGCAGAGAGCAGCAGTCATGCTCCTGAGTGATGCACACAGCCTCTGTCACGCCCTTGAATCAATTTTCAGGACATGACACTTTTCAAATCACCGGGCCTCACCACCAACATACCTCTCACGCTATGGCAGTCATGTCAATGCTGAATGAGTTTCCTCTGAGTTATAGTTAACGTGTGTGTGTGTGTGTGTGTGTGTGTGTGTGTCAAATAAAGTTTCAGGGAGGAACATTAAGACATTAATTATACGTTGGCTGCAGAAATACCACTTATGTTAGTTGTTGAGTTTCACCTTTGACACAGACTCAAATTGTTTCCTGAAAAATCTGATGATAGCCAGAGAGAAAATGTTAACACATCCTTTTTTACTTTAGCTCTTATCCCAAATAACATCTGCAGTTCTCATTCATAACACTCCGTTCGATGTCTCACTATGGGATGCGCCTCATCGCGGAGCAAACAGAAGCATCAATCTCATTACGCCAATCCTGATTGGCTGGTGATCTTGACGTCAGCGTCAGGGAATTCACCCCCTATAAGTAGCTTGCGCCACGACGCATGCGTCATTCAAACACCTCTTCTCGCTTCAGAGCACATCTCTATAGTAGCCGGACAAGCTTAACGGTCCACAGACTGAACCCTAATATAACCATTTTGGTCGACGGGCGCTTGCCGGCTACTCCTTCTGTTTTGCAGGAAGACGGTAATACTAACGCCAGTTAGTATTGAAATCAACCTCGCCGTTCTCTTTCCCCGGAAAGTAAGGTAGGTCTGATTTAGCTACACACCTGTTGGTAGCTCGCTCCCTCACTATCGACACCACGGTAGCGAGGAAGCTTTTTATTTTCTCTTCCCCACGGAAGAGGAAAGGATTAAAGGAGCATACTGTCACACCAGTCAGTATTCTCCGGGAATAAAAGACCCACACCGTCCTTTTCTCCGGATTAAGGACATGGTGGTAACACCTTTTTTCTCCCAACTTACCTGTTGAGAGCGGGTCCTCTCCACGCCACGAGGCGAACAAGATGGACGCCTCTTTCCCTCACACCAGAGGAGTCAGGGACTCGGTGGCTCGACTCTGCGGCTGCGGGTTGAAGATCTCGGGCACAGACACACACCAGGTCTGCTCGTCCTGCCTCGGGCTGGAACACGCCCGAGGCGCTATCGACAACCCCGGCTCGTGCAGACATTGTGTCCGCTTCACCGTGAAGAGCCTCCGCCGACGGCTAGCACGCCAAGCTAGCCTGTCGGAGCAGGACCCCCCCATGTCCACTGACCTGCCGGCCGGCAGTCAAGACGCGGGGGCGTCCGCCGCAGAGAGTGAACCCCTCTCCGTGTCGGTCTGGGGCTCATTATCTGCGATGGCTGCAGAACCGGAATCCCGCGCCCTGGCAGGCCAGGACCCGGTGACGGCAAGACACGCGGGAACGGGACCCCACGCTTTACCGAGCTGGGACTCCCGGTTAGACCTCACCATGGTCTCACCCGCGGAGGATGTCCTCGAGCTGGACTACGATGAGGACGAAGAGGACGCCTCGGTGTTCCTCCTGTCCGAGTCAGATGAACATGAAGAGGACATCTTCATGTCATCGGCTCAGGCTGCAAAGCCTGGAGCGAGGGCTGCTCTCCCGGGCGATAGCACACCAGCTTCGCCCTGTGAGCATGGACCTGCAGGCCGTGTGTAAACGCGCCGCGGCCAGACTCGACATCCCGTGGCCTGAAATGACCAAGGAGACCTCCAGGTCCTGGTACGAAGGGAAACATTTTCCCCAAGCAGCGCGGACGAAGAGGCAACTCCTTCCGGTCTTCCCGGAGATGTTGGATGAGGTGTCGGTCTCGTGGAGAGACCGGCCCTTCAGCAACAAGGTCCCAATCCAGGGTGCCTCCTCCCTAGACTGTGACGGAATGGAGAAGCTCGGCCTGCTCCGCATACCGCCCATGGAACCACTGGTAGCGGCCCACCTCCTACCGAGGATGGGCCCGTCACCAAGCAGGAACCCCACGCTGCCAGCAAAGTCGGACCGATTTCAGTCGACAATGACTGAACGGTCCTACAAAGCCGCAGCGTTGTCCTCGCTGCTAACCGCCTACCAAGCGGAGCTCTGCGAGGACCTGTCGGGTAACCCGGGGGCAGCCACTCTGGACGAGATGGCAGCGGTCACAGACATTTGTCTCCGTGTCCAACGCTGCGCCGTCCAGGCCACGGGCAAGGCAATGGGGATCATGGTGGTGCAGGAAAGAGCGAGATGGCTCAACCTCACCAACCTCCCAGACCGGGAAAAGGAGGATGTGCTGGATATGCCCATCGTTCCCGAGGGAATTTTCGGCTCCGTTCTCGCCTCCATGCAAAGGAGGTGTGAGTCGAAAAAGAAGGAGGACGAGGCACTCCACCTCTGCCTCCCTCGAAGGGTCCAGCCGCTGCCTTCGCAGCAGCAGTCCTTCGCCCAAGCTGCCTCGAACCCTGCTCGGTTTAAAACACCGAAGACGCAGAGGTCGCAGCCCGCCCCGAGTCCCCAGCCCAGGCTGGAGACGAGGGCGAGCTGGCATAGAAAATCTCCGGTTCCGGCTGCAGCTCAGGCGCAGCCAACCCAGAATTTCGGCCAGCAGTCGAGGAAGAAGCAGCGTGACAGCCCCTCCTTCTCCCCTCTGTGACAAAGCTGGAAGTCCACGGTTCCCCAGCTCTAAATGTGTTCCCGCCGCCTTGAGAGATGCCTCAACACCATCCTCAAGTCCGCACAAACACATGTCACACATTTGTTGATTTTTCTGTCATAAAACATTTGCCGCTGACACATCCAGGCTTCAGGCCGAGGGCGCAGCTCAAAAAAATGAAAAGAAAAACAATAAAACCAATAAACAGCCCGTCAACTGTTCCCCTTCTGAGATCAGCTACTCTCTCAAAAGGCGGATTACAGGCGGGTCTGTGAAGGCACCACCGCCACGCGCATGCGCAGTGCCGGCTGGGGCTTTAAAGGCACCACTGTCACGCGCATGCGCAGTGCCGGCTGGGATTGTGAAGGCACCACTGTCATGCGCATGCGCAGTGTCGGTGGGGATTGTCGAAAAGGGGCACCACTGTGTTCAGACACTAGAGGGCCCCATAACACAACAAATAGAGACTCAGAGGGGAAGAGACGTGACATCTCCACTGGCTCTAAGGAGCATGCAGTGGAAGATTCTCACATCATCTGCTTGGGTTTTCAAGACAGTAACACGGGGCTACAGACTGTCACCGCTGTCACCCCCCCCTCGCTTCTCGGGCATTCTGCATTCGCAGGCCCGAGGAGAGTCAGCCCATATTCTGGAGAAAGAGATTCTCTCTCCCCTAGAAAATAGGGCTATATCTATTGTACCCGCCGAGTAGAGTCAGGGCGGCTTCTATTCCAAGTACTTCCTCGTTCCCAAACGGGGAGGGAACGGAATTCGGCCAATACTTGATTTGAGGGCTCTGAACAAATATCTAAGAAGATATAAGTTCAGAATGCTCACTCACACATCTCTGCTGCGGCTCGTGCGACAAGACGACTGGTTCACATCAGTCGACCTGAAAGATGCGTATTTTCACATCCCAGTATATTACCCACACAGGAAATATCTGAGATTCGCATTTCAGGGGATCTGTTATGAATACAGAGTACTCCCCTTCGGTCTGTCTCTCAGTCCAAGGGTGTTTGTACGATGTACGGAAGCCGCGATAGCCCCGTTAAGACAACAGGGTATTCGCCTGGCGACCTACCTGGACGACTGGCTGCTTCTCGCACAGTCGGAGCAGGAGGCTGTTACGCAGACAAATGTCCTCGTAAAGCACCTGCTCAACCTGGGTTTCATAATAAACACAGAGAAGAGTCTTGTGCCCCGCGCAGACTATACTCTTCCTGGGTTTACGCCTGAACTCGGTGCCCTTTTCAGCTCGCTTGTCAGCGGAAAGAGTGAAAGCTTTCAGAGCTTGTCTCGCTCTTTTCCAGCTGCGCAAACATGTTCTCTTCAGATCATGCCTGCGATTGCTGGGGCTCATGGCGTCAGCCATCCTGGTCGTACGACTGGGACGCTTACACATGAGGGAGTTTCAACGCTGGGTGGCCGCCCTAAAACTAGAGTGATGGTTACTGTGAAATGCGTAATGGCACTGCGCCACTGGCTGCACCCGACTTTTCTAGTACGAGGTGTGCCTATGGGTGCTGTCCTTTCACGGAAAGTGGTCACCACGGACGCATGTCTGACAGGTTGGGGAGGTATTTATGAAGGTCGCCCGGTGAGGGGTCTCTGGAGCAGAGACCTCCAGCGGGCGCACATAAATTACCTGGAGCTTTTAGCGGTGTTTCTCACCCTAAAACGCTTTCTGCCTTTCCTCAGGGGACATCACGTCCTCGTGAGGACAGACAATACGACCACAATATCGTATATTAACCGCCAAGGGGGTTTGCGTTCTCTCCAGTTACACACACTGGCGCGCAAACTGATCCTATGGAGCGGTAGACGTCTCCTCTCTCTGAGAGCGACGCACGTAGTGATGAACCTCGGGGCAGATCTACTGTCCAGAGGTATACCACTTTATGCAGACTGGACTCTACATCCAAGGATTGTGAGCCAGCTGTGGGTGCGTTACGGCAGAGCCGCGGTGGATCTGTTCGCATCGAAAGACAACGCTCAGTGTCAGCTGTTCTTTTCGATGCGCGATCTAAATGCACCGTTAGGCGTGGATGCACTCGCGCACGATTGGCCCCCGGGCCTTCTGTACGCGTTCCCACCCCTGGCTCTGATACCCCCAACTCTGGCCAGAGTGAGAGAGCAACGCCACACACTTATCCTGATAGCTCCGCACTGGCCAGCTATGTACTGGCTAGCGGAGATATATCAGCTACTGTGCGGGCAGCCATGGCAGCTCCCACTACGCAGAGACATACTGTCCCAAGCGGGGGGGGGGGGGGCAATCAGTCACCCACACCCAGAGCGCTTGGCTCTATGGGCCTGGCCCGTGAGTGGTACAATCTGAATACAGTGTGACATGAAGCTGACCCTGGCAGCTGCCAAGCGAGCCAGTGGCACTTATGCACTATCTGTACAGTCTTCATGCACTCAGTTCGCCCCAGGGCAAACAGAGTGTGGTTGAAGCCCAACCCTGCCTTTATCTTAAGGCGGTTGGTTCAGGTACCACATTTGACATTGAGGCATCCTCCCCGCCACTGTATTCCTCCGGGGAACAGCGGCCGGATTTACCGTGTCCAGCCCGTGCTTTACGCACGTACAGGGACAGATCAAGGGATGCTTCGTCATAATGACCAACCCCTTGTGTCCTGGGCTAACCCTTATAAGGGCAAGCCTGTTACTAAGCAACGGCTCTCCCACTGGTTTGTGGAAGCAATTGCTTTGGGGCCCATACGAGTCAGAGTTCGCAGGCACCCTCGGGTCCGCGAGCTCTTTCGACTCAGGGTCTGGCTGCATCCTGGGCTCTGTCCAGGATGTCTCCCATCCAAGACATTGGTGCAGCGGCGAGCTGGTCCTCGCCGCTCACTTTTGTCCGCCTCTTAACAGGCTGGACGTTCTGCTCCCAGTGTGACTCAAGCAGTGCTGGGCACCTGGTTGAGTCAGAGCTCTACCTGTTAAGTTCTTGTTGGTTTGGTGATTTTCGAGATAAGCTCGTCTGACAATACGGGAGCTACAATTTCCCATAGTGAGACATCGAACGGAGTGTTATGAATGAGAACTATAGGTTACTTACGTAACCCCAGTTCTCAGAGTAACATGAAGTGAGATGTCTCACCAGACGGCCATCCTTGCTATGGTGAAGCGAGAAGAGGTGCTTATTTTGAATGACGCATGCGTCGTGGCGCAAGCTACTTATAGGGGGTGAATTCCCTGACGCTGACGTCAAGATCACCAGCCAATCAGGATTGGCGTAATGAGATTGATGCTTCTGTTTGCTCCGCGATGAGGCGCATCCCATAGTGAGACATCTCACTTCATGTTACTCTGAGAACTGGGGTTACGTAAGTAACCTATATGTTTCCTGTTGTTATGCTAACCAAGGGATTGGGCTTATTTTGCAGCTGCCATCCACAGTTATGAAAGATGGTGTGTGATATAATAACAGTGGTATCTCCAGCTGTTTAAATATCACTTGCCACTGCAGGTGGTGCCCTTCAGAAAGTTTCACGCATCACAATAATGATGCTTCAGCAGGTTTTTGCCTTGTTTTGCACTTTGCTAAATCAACCAAGCTGCTTTAACTATTGGTTTTCTCTTTGTTTTTGTAAATGTCAAGAGAACGATAACACCTGAAGTCCCTAAAGCGAGTAACTTTTGACAGCAGGAAACACCAGATAGAAAGGGTAATGAGGAAAGAAGTTGCATGCATATTAAAAAATGCTATCATGCTGCTAACATTGATTAAGAGTTTTTTTATGCTACAACTCTCCAACTCAGTTCAACTCACTAGGAAATACTCCTCCACCTGCTTCATATAAATAGTGCCCTGCTCTGAGGGATGGTCCGGAGATCCATCATGCTGAAGGGAGTAAAGACAGGATGTTTGATGGATGGGGTATAAATCCTGAGGAAAATTAATATATCCTGTATTTAATGACCTGTTCCCAGAGATCTGTATAATTAGTCAGGTACTGTCGGGGATCGAGCACTTCATTTCTTCGGTTAAGATTTGTAGGTCCACAGGGGGTTAGAGACCCGAGATTTTGAACAGCAAGTGTTCAACACGCTCTGAGTTTAGTAGTATAGTCTGTAAATGTTATCTTTGTTTATTGGAAAGGCAGTCATTTGTTTTAATATCAATCAACATACAACTTACATATAGATTAGTACTTTATTGATCCCAATTTGGGAAATGATTGCGTTGCAGCAGCATAAAAAACAAGGCAATGTACACAGAAATAAAGACACTAGAAATAAACAGTCCAAAATATTTCTGAAATATAAATAAAATAGCATTAAAAAGTAAAAAATATACATGTGGAAATACACATTTCCAGCAACAAATATAATGCAGGATATCCTTATCCTTAAATTAAATATTACAGATTGTATGAATCGAGTTTTCCAAAGGAACATTTTTTTTTACAAGTGTGCTAATTCTATTGTCATAAAACACTTGTGTGTAGGAAACAGAGATAACACCAATTGTGCATGTTATCTTCCTAACATTGTGTGACATCACAATGTAACACTTGCGCTTCTATTGGCTGCTGCTCCAACACACTGTACAATACATGATAGTCTAAGGGGCGGGACATCTCTAAGCTGTCAACCAATCACAACAGAGCTGGCCAGCTAACCAATCAGGGCAGACTGGGCTCTGGTTTCAGACAGAGGGTGAAAAGAGGTGATGCAGCACAGGCAGTATGAGAAAAATAAAGAGCTTTTTGAACATTAAAGCATGGAGACATGTCCCAGTAGAGAAACAAAATACAAATATGAACCTGAAAATGATCACATCTAACTTCTGCTGAGGTACTATTAAAGTCAAACATCTACTAAAAGACTTCCCGATTTTCCTCACAACGTTTTTAATCATGCAATCTGCAGCACCAACTAGTGAACTCTTTGACCTTGTAGATTACTTCTCGGCATGGTTTTACCGTGAAAGCTTTAAGTTTAACTCACCTTACAGTGTATGTATTGCAGTTCAGGTATTATTGCAGGCTAACTGTTTGTTTTTGGTCCTCACAGGTGATGTCACAGGTGGCACTTTATTGTAATGGCCTGCTCGGTGTCCTCCTTCTGTCACCATGGCCTCTCTATTAGTCACAGAAAGGCCTGGGAAGAAGGAGAGCCACTCTAATTATCCAGCACTCCCTGCACGTTATGTTAATGTCCGCTTCAGGCTTAAGTAGGCTATCTATATGCAAAGTCTCCTCTGATGAATTTCTTCATTATTTATTGTTAATGTATTACTGTATCACCATTATAGAGAGGCAAGGATGTTGGTTCTACTCCATATTGTGAAAGCGCGAGGCTCTGAGAGTATGCTTGATAGTTTGAGCAGAAGAAGAGTGAACCGCAAGACAGCTTTGGACTCTGACGCAGATGTGAGGCAGTATTTTGGGATTTATAATTAAGATGTGTAATTAAACTTTATCTATCAGTAATTACAGGCAAGTCATTATGATGTAATTTGTTATGTTGTGATTCAAACTACAGAATCTATCTGTATTTGAAATGATATACAACATAAATACAGTAGCATGCACAGTAAATGTAATAACATATCTAATTGAGTGAAAATCAATGTCATATATATATATATACAGTAGGAAATGCAATACATATTCACAGTCCAGTCCAGTGTCTAGACAGTGGATGATAGATATTTCTGTTTAAGATAATTAAACTCCTTATGGCTCACTGTGCTCTGTAGATTGATGTTGAGCCATATGCCAGTTTCTATCCAAGCTGGGAAGTTAAATCTTCTACAAGAATTGACAACAGTGTTCACTACAAAATAGGCAATGGCTATGTTGTTTAAAACTGTTACTAAAGAATACAATTAAAAAAAATACAAAAAAATAGGACAGTTGTTCAGAAACCTATTTGGAGGTTAGATTTTTTTGTGCATTTCAACTACAATGAAAAGGCATCTGTTTATCTGTCGTTTCCTCATTCTTGATCCCAGCTGCTCGTCTCATTTGGAACTCTCAAAATAATTTCATTCTAATAACTACTAACTTTGTCTTTAAAGTATTTCTGTATCACTCAGAAACCTCCGTCTTCTTACTCAACAGAAACTATCCACATCTTCAACATGGACGCAGCATCAGTCCTCCACTTCTCCCCAACACTCTTCATGCATTTCACCTTGAGGTTGCCCTCTGAGCTCTGCCCATTCCCCCTGAAACAGGATCTGGGTTGTGGTGAGCCCGGCAGCACTAAGCACTAAGCCTCTGCTCTCAGGAACACTGACCTCAATCACAGGGAGAACTTGATCCACTGGCCGTGCACTCTGCAGCCCACCAGGAGCTGTTTAGACCCTCAGTGGATGGACGTGTGTCTCACTGTGTGTGTGTGTGTGTGTGTGTGTGTGTGTGTGTGTGTGTGTGTGTGTGTGTGTGTGTGTGTGTGTGTGAGGCCGTGTAGGCAACACAAACACAAAAACACAAAGCCTGTGTTAGGCGATAACGGTGCCGTCACATATCTTTGGACGGATGCTATTGGAGTAATACAGCTTTCTGCAATTGCTATATCCATTTGTTGTTGTTGCTCATGTTGTTTTCACAGAATATGCAGTCAATTAGTGGGTTTCTAAAATTCTTTAATGTTCTTTACAAAAAAGCTTACATTACCAAAATGATGGATCTTCTTGTCTTATTTACAATTGCTTTCACACAGCAGGCCAGCTGTTTTTAATGTATTCACTATGTAACCAACAAGATCCTGTACGAGGGAATACCAAGGGTGAGCGAGAAAATTGCAGCCAGGAGATTGACACTAGCAGGACATTGCCAAAGGCATCAAGAGCTGCCAGCCGGCAAATTGGTGCTGTGGGAACCAACACACGGGCATCGGTCACGAGGACGTCCCGCACAAACATACGTGGACGTACTCAAGAATGACGCAGGAGCACAAAGTACCAATGAACTGGCCAGATGTATGGAGAACCGGGATGACTGGAAGCAACGATGGAGGGCTCGTCTGAGGACGACCTAGAGAGAGACTATAGTATAAACCCTGCCTCTGCAGCTACAGCTGCTCAAAAACTACATTGAGACTTTTTTGAATGAAAAGATCATTAAAACATTGAGAAATAGCTCATTTACTTTAGTTTTGTAAAAAAAAAAGACAGGGATGTTGCCAAGAGTTCATAGCGAGAGGCAACATGAGATGTGATGTGGACGATAACATGTGACTCGAGGCTGAATATCAGATATATTAAAACAGACAGTTCTTATATATTATTTTTATTGTACGACTTTTTACTGTATATGTTTATTTTATTGTCACAAATTTAAAACCAAAGGCTATATATTCGGGGATATACATAACAGTAAACGTTTTTTATTTTTTGTATTGTACATTCTATGAAGTAAAGATGCGTTGTTCACTTTAAGATACGTTTGCACACACTCAACACTCAACCAAATACGTGATTTTGAATAAAAGGACAGTGATTTATACAAATCATTGTATTTCATGTTGTCTGTTGTATACAGGTAGAAAAGATAAATGAAAAGAAATGCAGTTTTTGTAACGCCATCAACTTTGTATTGGATGATTTGTGTTGCTGTTTTAAGAGTTTGAAAAGTATCTTAAGGTTGTTACACATTGCAAAAGAAAACTGTAATGCTTTCTATACAGAAAAGGTCATTTTCAAATGTTCTGTGCTCTGGAAGTTAAAATGTAATTATGGGTTTCATGTGCTTCAAGGTCATTGAACACTTTCAGCGCATAAAGCACCATGTCATCCTTCCATTCAAGTGAAATCACGAGAACCGCTGACACCAGAGTTATAGTAAAAGGTTTTTCCTCTACAGTCAGGATATGCAGGAAGGTGGTGATTGGTGACACACTTATCTCGTTCCAGGTTCGATTACAGTCGTAATGTTTCCGCTCTCCATTAAGTGTATTTCATTTCCCGCTGAGGGGGCAGCTGGCAGGGCCGAGACACAACGGCAGCGCCAAGGCCAAGAGGGCAGCTCTCACTAGCAACGCCTCCACTGATGTGCCTGGGAGCGGACGAAAAGTGGCAATGCTTATACAATTAGAGCTGAGACTTTGTCAGACCTCATCTTTTAGAGAGGTTTTGAGCCGCAGCCCTCAGAGAGTGTTATTAATTCACTGCCCTGGCCCACTCTGGAGGAAAAATAAAGATTATAAAGCGCTGAAGGACGAGCTTGCAAGTGCCTTTTCTCTGATTACAAGAATACATTTTCCCTTCAGTCACAGGGGAGTTATCTTTACAAAAGTGAGGTTATTTTATACGCTTATTTAAGCATTTCTACCCAAACCAATACCTTTTTGTAACCTTAACTAAGTACTTATTTTATACTCGTTTGCTGATTTGCAATGGATGAAACCTCCTTCTGTGTGTGTTAGCGCAGTGTACAGTATATATAAGGCAAAGATGAATATCTACTTGCATTTTTAGGAATGCACAACTAGCTAATAGATTGCTGATTGGAAGAATTTGGAGGAAGGCTTCAATGGTAGTATTGCCTGTGAACACTTACTGTATTATACTCAATAAGTTACAATGCTTTAACTCTGGGAAGATTACAGTTCTACATTTTAACATTGGTATCACAATATTTGACTATTTGAGAACATAACTGTACAGATTTGAAAATGCCACTGAGCAGCGACGTGCAGTCAGTGGAGGCAGGGGAGGCAGAGCCTCACCTGTCATACTCCAATGTAACGGAAAAACAACTAAAGAAAAACAAAATAGTAATAATAATAAAATGTCTCCACTGATCTGTGTTGTAAGTGTGATTTATGTATGATTCCAATCGCTTTTTATAGTCAAAATCAGCAAATTTGCCGAGCTCCGCTACAACTACGGGTAGCGATGAGAAGTGAGGCAGGGACGAGCTCTGCCTCACGTAAGCCCACAGCAGAGCCATATAATAGAAGAGTTATGACATCTCCGTTCACTCCAATGGACCACTTTTTTACAGCAATGGCGGATCGTGGAGCCTCTCAATCGTTCCCCGGAAGTTAGCGCCAAGGCTAGCAGAGCTGTGGAGTTGCAGCATAATAGACCGTTCGTGACGGACTTTTAAAGGTAAGAAGTTTAAAGATTTATATTGCGGATATTATCAGTACATCTGATTCAATTGAACATGTGTATTAAAGGATGTCAGTGGATTATCCCTAAATTAGTAGATTTAGGGAACGTTTACAGATAACAGATCAAGCTAGGATACCGAAGCAAGTTAGCAACACACGTTGAACAGCCTTTTAATTGTAAATTCCGTTCTCTTAATGTCATTTGGTCCAACGTTGTTGAATTAGAGAAGAGGGGCTTCTAAACGGGATTGTATGCGGGGGTGGAGGAAGTTAAATATTAGATAAATATAACTTTGGTGCGTGTAAGAGTGAGTGTTTTTAGCAGAGCCATATTGTGTCCTTGTGATTATGTTGATTATTACCTGTCTGTATAATGTTGCAGCTCAGCTGATTTTGGATTGATGGCAAAGGGAGAGGGACTTAAGTGAGTGTGAAAACACAAGGTAAGTTTAATACTACTGTTTTATATAAGTAAGCATACTAAACATGTATTATATCACTGTATTATATAAGTAATCTTGTTAGTAACCTACTGTATGGCAGGTGGAGGGGCAGTGATGTTACAGGTGGAGGAGCAAAACTGCAAGACTGCAAACTCACAAGACAGAGAAATCAAAGTTTGTTCTCCAGAGAAGAGGTTGATTTCACTTCAATTTTTTCATATTTTCTAAAGATGTGGAAATGGCACAAAAAAAAAACTTGAGAGCTGTAACCAAGACAACTGTAACAACAGGAGTAGACAGCCACCAAGGTTTTTCAAGTCCCTCTCTTACTCCATTTTGCCAACCCAAACTTCCAGGTACATGACGGGACACCTTGCTTGTTTTTGTTGTTTGCGCTCCTCTGGCAGGTGGAGGGCAGTGATCCCTTCCCTTCTTCCCTCAATCTTTGAGACTAATGTAAGTAGAAGACATGGCACTGTAAATGTTCGAACATTTAAAAATATTATACCACTTAAAAATAAGAAATATTACTTTTGTTACTAAGAGTTCATACTTATTATACCTGTGTCACCTTTCACACTATCGCTGTGATCATGAGCTATGGGCTTTGTAGATACAGGTCCCGGGGTGAATCGTGGTGCAGGGGCCCCTTCTCTTTTTGACCACAGGGCGATGCACGAAGATGGTGGGTATAGCCTCTGCTCTCAGCCTAGTCTTGCCCTTTTTTGTCTTGACAAACTGGTCTGCATCAAAATGTGCCTGCGGAGTGACTTGAGGTTACTTCACACACAGAACAACTCAGTTTTGTCTGCCCACATACATATTCCATAGTGGTTGAATACACAGTATTAGGAAACACTTTATATTTACTGGACATGTTATACTCATTACATACTGTATATACAATATGACCAAGAATGTGAGACAACTTTATAGAAATTCATATCACATATGTTACTGATGCCATTTGTCATACTTTGTTAAACTCACAAATAATAAAGTTCCATAACTTCAGTTGGGAACAAAGACCACACCTTATCTCCCCAAGGCAATTTCCCATCCAATAGGTGTGCTATATAGGTGTGTATAACCCTTTCTCCTGTCTGTTTATCCCTCTTTCAGCACAAGAACCAGAGGGGGATTCAATGGAGCCTGAATACCTGCACTGAGACCCTCACCCTGCACCCTGAGTCTCAACTCTCAGTGTTTTTCAAGCCTTTCCCTGTTTTTTGTATTAAACAAAACATTAAGCTTTTCCAATGGTGTGGTTTTTGTTTTGTGAAAAAGTGCAAATGCAGTGTTTGTATATAAATCACATATTTTTTTGCTGTTGGTCGTGAAATTGCTCCTGCTTCCTCCGCTCTGTGTCAGTGGGGAAGCTGTACATTCGTACTCCTTTCTCGGAGCGATTTGAGCATCCCCAGGCAGCACAGCAAACCATGGTGGCGACTGGGAGGCAGCACAGCAAACCAGGACAACAAGGAGGAAAAGGCACAGACAAACTGCATGATATGCTATTCAATGTTTATTGAATTCCATGTATTTGCAATGGATGTTCCTAAAACAACACATTTAACATCATCATGCTGCTGCTGCTAGTCCTTTGATAGTCACCTGTCGGTCTCCTGTCCTTTCTGAAAGCCATAAAGATGACATTAGTCATTTAGATAACTTGTGTCCTCAATTACCATGGTTACTGAAACTACCATGAATTTAAGAAAATGGTAGACATTAATCTAATCTGAATTCTACATGTTCGTCTACATGAACCACGTGACGATAACCGTTTTTGGACTTCCGTTGTCATAACTCTTCTATTATATGGCTCTGGCCCACAGTAACTGGCTGGAGCGCGGGCACTAATTTTAAGCGGGCACTTATTTTGTGAGCGCGCTCAAGCCAGTTACTGTGTGGTGAGGTGAGGCACAGATGAGATCTGCCTCACCTCAGAATGTGTCACCCCACAGAAACTGGCTGGAAAGCGGGCCCTAAGCGCATGACTGCACCATCATGTCACCAATGTAATGTTTGTAGATCCCTCTATTACATTTATCCTCGCCATCCATAGTCTCTAAATAACTTATTTCACGTATATATGATATTTAGGCTCGTCGTACAACGGCAATGCAAAAAGCACCTGGAGAGACAGCCATAACCTCTGCCGCACTGAAGGGGGCGCACGTGAGCCCACAGGTTCTTGTTGCTACTGTTATTCTACGCAGAGACGGTAGCAAACAACAAACTAGACTTTTGAAACTAGAGGAAGATAAGGAGGACTTTTACAAAAAAGTATTAGAGATTGTTGTCCAGAAGGATAGCATGGACTTCATCTTCAAGTCACGGTAAGACCACAATTGTAATGAAAATGGGATCTTACTAAGAAAGAACAATCCAATATTTAGATTTTGGGTATCCTTTTGTTGAACGGTCTGTTTAAAATGAATTGAAGCATCAGACTAAAAAAGCGTTTGAAAATAACCGAATATTTAGATTAAGGTCAAATTTAAAGGAATGGTATGCTCATGACACTCATTTTTAAATAATTATCATCCGATAAAACAGACCAGTCTCTGCCAGTCTTTTTTTTTTTTTTTAATCCGATGACATTATCAGTGATTTTAAACTGATTAATTACCGAAATAACATCAACACTGTGGGCGGCGCCATTTTACCGGACGTGACGTAAACCATGCGTTTGGTTTCGAGGACACGTTGATGTTCATGTTATTTACTGTAGTTACTCTCTTCAAATATGCCTCATTGTATCGCGAAACATTGCCACAATTCTGATAGGAACAATCCACGGAATGCTCGGTTCCATCTGTTGCCAAAAGGTAAGCGTAGGAAGTACGTTCGGAGGCAGTGGCTAGCGAAATGTGGCCGGTGTTCCGGATTAACTGGTTCCCCGATCAACTGGTTGACAGATGTGGAGGCGTGGCCTTCGACTGAAATACACATTTCGATCGCTTCTTCTGTCGTTTTCATAAATCTTTTGGTATATTTGGCTGGATAGGAACACTTTGATGCACATTCAGTACCAGTGTGTGAGGTTGTGGTTACAATGGCGATATCCGGACGCGAACAGCGAGGACTACACAAATAAAAACGAGTTGACATGGGGATGTCTGTTCAAAACATTGCGAGCTCCAATAAATCATTTAAACCAGCTATTGTTGCCAGACTTATTACTGAATATCGTTCTTAATGTGATACCAAGTCCATCTGAGACATGTGTACACCTTCAGACAGCCTCCAAGTGAAGCACACGTTGTTTACTCACAGTTTGAAAGCAGCGTGGAGAAGTCTTCAGCTGTGTTAAGCTGTGATCCGCTCGAATACATCCTTAAAACCAGCTATTGTTGCCCGACTTATCACTGAATATCGTTCCTAATGTGATACCAAGTCCATCTGAGACATGTGTACACCTTCAGACAGCCTCCCAGTGAAGCGTACTGTTTACTCAGAGTTTGAAAGCAGCGTGGAGAAGTTTTCAGCTGTGTTAAACTGTGATCCTCTCAGGTAAACTGTGATTCGCTCAGGGTCAACTGGGATCCACCCATGGGAAAATGGGATCCGCCCAGGTTAAACTGTGTTACGACTTCTGTGGCTATCTACCAGCGATCATGTTTAATATGAAAGACACACACATATACATCCCTTATAAAAACGGCATTCTGCAGCACTCATCCAGATAACATGTGACTGTTAACTCGTTTTGCAAAGATAGCAGCAGAAATGTCATTGCTGCATGTGCAGGGATATTAGACTTTAAAATGCTGATGGGTCATTAATGTTGGTCTCGGCAAACAATATTAGGAATCCTTTATTCAAACTACATAATATTCAGTGTCCATCGACATGAAAATAACAAAAGTTCATGCTGGACTCAAACCCGAGTCCCAACAGCAAAAGTCACTCCAGCCCTGCGCGTTATGAGTGCGCCACGGATCAACACGACGTATCGAACCACCACACTATAATATTTTAGATTAACCTTGTTAAAAAGTTCCAGAAAAATGCAACCCGACCATCATTTATAATGTGAGCGAATGTATGTACACTTTAAGCCATATAATATACATATTATAATATAGTATTCTGACTGAGGTCTGTATCAAGCCTCATTAAGACCCACCGAGATCAGATATCCTACTGTAGTTTATCAGCCTGCGAGCCCACATTATGTTGTGATAACTGTTAGTTTTACCGTGGTATCGTGTTGATTCGTGGCGCACTCATAACGCGCAGGGCTGGAGTGACTTTTGCTGTTGGGACTCGGGTTTGAGTCCAGCATGAACTTTTTTGTTATTTTCATGTCGATGGACACTGAATATTATGTAGTTTGAATAAAGGATTCCTAATATTGTTTGCCGAGACCAACATTAATGACCCATCAGCATTTTAAAGTCTAATATCCCTGCACGCAGCAATGACATTTCTGCTGCTATCTTTGCAAAACGAGTTAACAGTCACATGTTATCTGGATGAGTGCTGCAGAATGCCGTTTTTATAAGGGATGTATATGTGTGTGTCTTTCATATTAAACATGATCGCTGGTAGATAGCCACAGAAGTCGTAACACAGTTTAACCTGGGCGGATCCCATTTTCCCATGGACGAATCACAGTTTACCTGAGAGGATCACAGTTTATCACAGCTGAAAACTTCTCCACGCTGCTTTCAAACTCTGAGTAAACAACGTACGCTTCACTGGGAGGCTGTCTGAAGGTGTACACATGTCTCAGATGGACTTGGTATCACATTAGGAACGATATTCAGTGATAAGTCGGGCAACAATAGCTGGTTTTAAGGATGTATTCGAGCGGATCACAGCTTAACACAGCTGAAGACTTCTCCACGCTGCTTTCAAACTGTGAGTAAACAACATGTGCTTCACTTGGAGGCTGTCTGAAGGTGTACACAGGTCTCAGATGGACTTGGTATCACATTAAGAACGATATTCAGTAATTAGTCTGGCAACAATAGCTGGTTTAAATGATTTATTGGAGCTCGCAATGTTTTGAACAGACATCCCCATGTCAACTCGTTTTTATTTTTGTAGTGCTTGCTGTTCGCGTCCGGATATCGCCATTGTCCTATCCAGCCAAATATACCAAAAGATTTATGTAAACGACAGAAGAAGCGATCGAAATGTGTATTTCAGTCGAAGGCCACGCCTCCACATCTGTCAACCAGTTGATCGGCGAACCAGTTAATCCGGAACACCGGCCCGAACCGAAAGATCCACAGGCGCATGTATGCAGCGAACATTTCAAGTTTCCGGACGACTACTTTGAGAGTATGATAAAACATAACATGGGATTTATTGAACAACCATTACTTAATGGAGATGCAGTACCATCGGTCTTTCTGGTGGCATCACCGACCAGGACACCAGTTCGGCCAGTTGAGAAATCGCCCTCTGCAAGTGTGAAGCGACAGAGGACCGGAAGTAGTGCTCGGAGTAAGACTAAGGTATGTTATAGCGCATTTCCATTGCAGCGGGTAGCCCCGTTTAAACGTCCTTTATCGTCCAGGCCAGGCCAGTTTTTGGTGGCCTTTCCATATAGCGTAGTACCGACTAGCGGGTATTTTCCCCCAGTTTTTCCGGCCCCATAAAATCGTGGTTCTAGGTACACCATTCATGTACAGGTCTTCCTACTCGCCTCCCGAAATCAATTGCACGAGTAAAGGGATCGTCTCCAGCAAGATCACCGTGCTGTTCATCCTCATCGTCACTGTCCCTGGATTCCTGACGGTTCTGACTACTTGGCTCGAACCTGTATGGCTGAATTCCCCCATCCAATCTCTTCATATTGCTCAAAACTTCTTCCTCGGCTGACGAGTCCGAACTCAAATACTCCGCCATGTTTTCGTGTGTTTACAAAGTGAACGCATGGATGACATCACGACCATCACGTGACTACTGAAAATGGCCAAAATGGCAGCGGCCTGACAGAATATACAGGTTTTGATAAAAAAGAGCTATAAAATCATTATTTACCAGGGAATATCGCTGATTTCTTCAGGGTATGGTTTAAACATAATGTTTCACTAAATACTGACGTTTTTATTAATTATTTAATGAGTGGAGCATTCCTTTAAAAGAAAGAGTCAGTGCCTCACCAGCAGTGTTGTGCTAGTTACTGAAAACCAGTAACTAGTTACCATTACTAGTTACTTCATTTCAAAAGTAACCCAGTTACTTTACTAGTTACTTACACAAAAAGTAATGCGTTACTGTGAAAAGTAACGTTTTAGTTACTTAACGAAAGGGCTCCCATTAATGCCCTTATAGCCTTCATTTCAGTTAGCCTACTGTTATTGCATTGGAGAATAATACAATCTGTTGATCAACTTGACATGCATTATATGCAATCTGGATTGCATCGATATTAGCTGGCTTTCCATTTTTGTATATTCTTTCTCCAGGTAGTTGGAACAAGTTTTCCGTCCCATATGCCGTGTGCCGCCCGGACATGCTATCATGCTAACTAGCTCCCTGAAATCGGGTGACTCCACTGTAGCAATAGCCTGCATGTGTTCTACAACATACCGTGCAATGGCTTTATCGACTTTTCCCTGGATAGCAGTCCCTCAGTTAAAATCCAGCCGCTGTTGCTTAGGTGGAGGTGGAGTGGCGTCGGCTGAGTCTCTGTGGTCTTAGCTACTAGCTTCGTCCCAGCATGTTGTTTTTGCAGATGTTTTAAGAGATTTGAATTACTGGTTTGGGCAGTAGATAGGATCTTTGACCCGCCAAGACACAACTTACATTTAACTAAAACGTTCTTTTCTTTGTGCTCGACAAAAGTGAAATAGTGAGAACATGATAGTCTTGTTAGTAAACAACACAAACACGCCCACAGCGCGTCTCCGCATGTGACACAGGAAGTATCTAAGTACATTTACTCAAGTACTGTCAAGTATTGTTCGCCTGGCTGTTGACTATATAAAAAAACGAAAACAGTAACGGAGTAACGCACCATGTAGGTAACGGAGTTACTGAACAAAAAAGTAATGCGTTAGAGTATTAGTTACTGCCAAAAATAACGACGTTACAGTAACGCGTTACTTTGTTGTGCGTTCGTCCCAACACTGCTCACCAGCCATGAACCTCACCGCACGTCACTGCCACTGAGGCAGCAACACAACAAAATGTGGTAAAGTATATGGAGTCAATATTTTCCCTTCAATCACAAATACTTTTTTAATATCCCACATTCATTCAAAAACTACTGCTGGCTACCAGGCACACATGTCAAGATCGATGTTGTCAGGGTCTCAAAATCACTGGAGGAAATGTTCCGTCATCCTTCTTTCGAAGAAGGAAATTCATAACTTGTTTTCAAATGATCCTTTCATTAATGAGTTTGTTTCTGAGCGGATGAATGTTGAATAGAAAGTGGGAGATAGATTTTTTTGTCAGATCGAATTAAGTAGCGACAGACCCTCCAATTAGTTATATTTCACATGTCAGTTTGCATCAGTGAGACTATAACGCTGTGGGATAACACTGTTGGAGGGGATTCAGGGAAAATAAAGATATATATAAAGAGGGATAGAGCAAACGGAGGAAGAGAAAAGGAAAGGATGACAAAGAGGAAGTTAAAGAGACAAATAAGTGAGCTTAAAGATACACGAGAAAGATATAGACATGTAATAGATAGGGACTTAAGAATAAGAGCAGGAAGTCAAAAAGAAACTGCTGCTATAAAATGGGAACTGTAGATTATCAGTAAAAGCCATGTTTCTTCTTGCAAGTATGGGAAAAATGCATTTATTTATACATATAGACTGCACTTTCTTTAGCTAACTTTAAAATGTACATATTTTTTAACTATCGAATGCATTTTTGCCCGTAACAAAGACATGGATATTGTTTCCTACAGGTTAAGCTCTTTTCACGGCCAGTATGTAAGAAATAAATGATGCAACCTCATCAAAATATTTTTTATAGTTATGCAAGAGACTGTATTTAATCAAAATTGAAAAATGTCTTGACCCTGTTCCATCAGCACTGAGGGAACAGATGGCACAGAAAATACGACTGCATTGGCTTATGAATAACTCTGTAAGGAGAATTGGACAATTAAAGTATTTTTTACTTCCTTTTGTACAAACAGATACGGACAGCTTTCATCATTTTCAGGTTGTGGAACATTTCCAGATAATATTTAGAGTTAAACAGCAAGCCAACTGTTTCAACATTAGCAAAGCATCCATTTCATATGAATTTCAGATTAGATGACAGGAAGCGTTAAACAGGTGTGCGTGGGCAGAGCGTGGACGCTGCCGAATGAAAGACTTGTCCGACTTTTCTCTGGGTGTTTTGAAGAGGCGGATTTGAGCCAGGGTTAGGAATTTCAACAGGTGTACTTTGGCTTGCATTTGCATGTTTTAGAACAGCTCGGAAAAGGTTGAGAGGCAGAGGACTAATGAAAGATAGACTGCTGCTTTGAAGTAGGTCTACATACATATTCCAATGCACTGGGTAAATAAAAAAGATTAAGTACATTTTACGAGTGTATTTTCAGATTCATATACTAAATATTAACAGGAGCTAAGTTCACAGGTCAAAGCAGTCATTTTCTAAGTTTTATGTAAATGAATGATCCTTATAAATATTGATACAACACATTAGTAATTTAACCATTTAAAGCTAGCATGTGGAGTTTTTGACCCCCAGTTATACCAGTGGGTCCCTGTATTCTTGGTATTTTGCACATAAGGACCCACACTTAAACGTTATTTTAATTGATCTAGGTCACTGTTTTTCAACCTTTTCGAGTCGCCCACACAACACGCATAATGGAAAGTGGCACAGTGGTTGATAATCACTGATATAGGTGATGGTACAAATGTAGCAATACTAGCATGTAAACATGTATAATTGTTCTCTTTCAATGGCTTTGGAAATGTACGATACACACATCCATTGCGTTTTATCTCCACAGGCGACCTTTAAGTTTGATTGAACTCTCGGTAACTTTTCAGAAAAGATATGGTGCACATTTTTCCACAGTCATGTACTGCCCATCAAATATGTCCCTGTTTGTCAGGTATGGCTTTTGGTCATTTTCTGGCAACCATATCATATCCCCATTAAACCGATATACCTCCCTTGTGTCTATGTCATCAGCAGTCATTGGCAACAAATTGACACATCCTCAGCCCCACATGGGATCCTTGTTGGGGGGATACAGGTAAAAACTGAACCAAGGAGTTCCACAAGAGAACATGAACAATTATCCTTCAGGGGCCATAGGTATTTCTCTGTCCAACATCTTCAGTCCATGATTGAACACACCTTGGCCCCTCTGGTGATCAATATCGGCAGACAGACATGGAGCCATAAAACCACTGGTTGATGGGAAGTGTCTGGACCCCATTTCTTCCTACCAAAGGTTTTGTGAAGTCCTTGAAACTTATAAAACCTCCAGTGCAATAAGTCAAACGATACACACAATGTGTGACAATCTAAAAATAACTTGTTTAAGACAAAAGATCAGAAAGAGACAAAGAGTTCACTCAACAAAGGCGACAGTTGTCCTCGTCTCTTCGGAGGAGATATAACTTATCAAGGATTCCCAGAAAATTGTCTTTTCATTAATCTCTATAAAACATGAGACGTAATTACACACTTCTTGAATTGGAAAAGGCGACAATGTGCTCCACAGTTCCTTATCGTTGCAACTGATTCATGGCTTTTAATGGGCTTTTAAGCCAGATTAAAAACCTGATGCCTCAGCCTACAATTTCAGAGAATCACATTTATGAGATTGCCAATAAAAGCAGTGGACCTCAAAGGAATACAAATGACTTTGAAGAATCTGCATCAAATTGGCATATCCTGTTAAATTACATCACTGTATTGAAAAGGATGGATATTGCTTTGAAATTCTGCACAGACAAGGGGGATACATTCTGTTTTTGTCTTGGTCTTATATTGAGTGCTTTTGTATTTCTCATATTCAGCATGTTTGTAATTTCCAATGTAAGCCACGTTTTTATTTAAAATATTTTTTGAATGGGCATTAAATACTAAGTCAACAAATAGTTATCCCTCTTTTTAATCTAAGACAATATAAACTAACCCTAACCCTAACCCTTACAGCAACATTAGTTTTAAGTACATAGCGTTAGTTGCCATAAGGGAACTGCTGTTAATATTAAGTGCCACTTACGGATTTCATTTTAGTGAGAGCCTTACTTGAGTAAAGGCAATCACGGTCTGTCATATGATTTGATAGCTATCTCAACAATGTGTCCTTATTATGGCAGAAATACAGATTGGAGTCAAACGGGTGATCTGTATGAGAACAGGGAAAACTAGGTGTACCTCACTCTGAGGGAACAGAGGGAAAGTGTTGCTCTCCGTCTGAACTCTGGCTCAGTTTATATCTTTCACCCAGCTCTCTCCAGCACTCAGACCGGTGAAATTGATTACCCTGCTTATACAATATATGAGCAACAGTCACTTTGGGATTTACTTTGCAGTGAGGAACATCAACCCACTCCACCCCCGAGTCCAAATTGATTATAAAACTGCATTCTGCTGACACTGACCCATCCGTGAGTTTGGATATAGATGTGTGTGTGTGTGTGTGTGTGTGTGTGTGTGTGTGTGTGTGTGTGGTGTGTGTGTGTGTGTGTGTGTGTGTGTGTGCGTGTGTGTGAGAGGGGATAGGACCGAGTGTGAGAGCATTGAAAGCTGGTAGCTTTAACTGAAATTGCATTACCACCAGCCTAGCATCATGCCATTCTTTAAAAGGATTTAGTTTGTATTGACTTTATGTTAATACTGTTATTTGTCCAATAATAGTTCAGCAAACACTCCATGAGCAGCTTCTTAGTCGGAAACACAACAGACGAACAGCTTGTGTGAAGTGCAAACAAAGAAACCCACATTTTCATGTTTCAGTATTCTGATACTGAGATCTGGTCCTGGCAAATTACATTACATAACATTGCATTTAGCTGATGCTTTTATCCAAAGCGACTTACAATAAGTGCGTTCGACCAACAAAATACAAACTTGAAGAAAACAGAATCATATAAGTACATCAGGTTTCAACGAGCAAAAACATTTCAAGTGCTACTCAACTGGCTTTAGATAAGCCAGCCCTTTATTAGTATATAAGTGCTTTGTTAATAGTTCTATCGCTCGAAGTGGAGTCGAAAGAGATGAGTTTTCAGTCTGCGCCAGAAGGTGTGTAAGCTATCTGCTGTCCTGATGTCAATGGGGAGCTCATTCCACCATCCTGGAGCCAGGACAGCAAACCCACGTGTTTTTGCTGATGGGAACTTGGGTCCCCTTCGCCGCGAGGGTGCAGCGAGCCGTTTGGTTGATGCAGAGCGGAGTGGACGTGCTGGGGTGTACAGTTTAACCATGTCCTGGATGTAGGAAGGGCCAGATCCATTCGCAGCATGGTACGCAAGTACCATTGTCTTGAAGTGGATTCTAGCAGTTACCGGAAGCCAGTGAAGGGAGCGGAGGAGCGGCGTGGTGTGGGAGAATTTAGGAAGACCAGACGAGCCGCTGCATTCTGGATGAGCTGCAGAGGTCGGATGGCACATGCAGGTAGACCAGCCAGGAGGGAGTTGCAGTAGTCTAGACGTGAGATGACTAAATAAAAACAAAACAAATGTGTGTTTGATTTCATAAAAATCTTAAATGGGGAGAATTTTGCTCTCAGTCTAGTTTGAAGCAACAATAATTATTTGATTATCATAACTGTATCTAGACTTAGCAATTAAGTAGAAGTCCCTTTCAAAAGTGCATGAATATTGTATACAACATTTTTACATTGATAGCATGCATACTATGTTGACTATTCACTGATTGAACCGGATTATTTACGAACTAATCAACTTGATAACATGTTTTGTTTTATGTTCTTATGTATATTATCTTTCTATACCTACCTAATATTATCCACCTTATATTGAAACAACCAACCATGACTGCTTACATCCTCTATAGATTGCAGATATTTCTGATGGATTGTCAAAACTTCCAAGCCATTAATCGCAACAACTTCCTGTTTATAACAAGTTGCTGTTGGTGACTTGCAGGCCACCAGTCTGCATTTGGTGTTAGCTATTGCTGAAGTACAACCCCTCTTACCATGTGACTTCTGGGGTTAAGTAAACCTGGACAAACTGTATATCGACCTACCATAATCAGATGGTCAATGGAGGGTAGTGCCAAACATAATTGCATCATATATATTGTTCACATAACAACAAAGCAGGGATTTATTTATCCAAAAGTGTACAGTGTCGGCATGACCTTTGCAAGACATTACATCAGCTCAAAGCTTGGGTGAGGTTCCATGTTAACATGCATCAGTAAAGCTATTGCTAATGCAGCTACAAGACTAACATGCACCATTGATCCTCTCCTCGGTTTAAGGATTGGCTTTTCTAATCCAGCTGCAGTCACTTTCTTCTGGGGCGAACATGCTTTTCATTCACATCTTAGACTCTCCCAGCCGTCCAGACTGTAGTAAAGCACCAGAAATAGAGAGTATGGATATTGACTGTTTCCTTTTGATGCAAGCCCACATAGTATAGAGCAACGTTACAGCTTTAAAACCGAACAAATAATTTACAGAAAGGAACCATGACTGAAGAAATGTCGGGGATGTTGGGGGTATGAAGCCCTTGTCAGCAAGTCTACTGGGAAGTGTTTAACAATTATTGTCACTTCAATGTGTGTTTTTTTATCTTTGAGTTATAGAATATGTGAATAGACAAAAAAAACATTGCTGCTTTATTTGTCCTAGTGTTTTAATTCCATATCTGAAGAATGGGGTTTTGGTTATATTCTACTTGTCTACATGTGAGACCGAGGAAAGGAGGGGAACAGAATGAAGGATGTGGGAGTGAAAACCCATTGAACGTTTGCACATAAATTACGTACTTCTGCAAAATGTTATATACCTGCAGCAGAGATGGGGTCGTTATTAAAAAAAGTAATATATTACATATTACACTACTTCGTTACTCTACATAAAGTAACTCGTTACTTTACTCGTTACTTTACTCGCAGGGCCGGCCCGCCCCTCCCTGCAGGCAGATCACGCAGACTGCTAAAGTTTCAAATGTTCTCTTTAGTTCAGTTTCCATTGTCGCATAAGACTAATCCAGATAGCTCCTGAATGTTTTTCCTATCTGACCATGGCTGTCCTCTGTCTCCTGCTATCTGTATATTTTTGCGCAGTCTATCTCTGCTTCACGCTGTTGCGTCGGCGTGTTCTCCCTGCGTGTTGGCCATGTGTTGCACTGGAACCAGACTGGAGCACACCGCAAAGACTTCAGTCGAGCACGTACGAACTGCGCATGCGTGAGTGGCAATAACTCTCCTTACCAGCAGGCGGCGGTAGTGTGTATTCGTCATTCAAAACAGGCAACAACCGGAAAACAGAGAAGAAGAACAGACTACGTGATATAAACAAAAACAAAAAATAGCTGTGCGTTAGCTTCACCTTAGCGTGTGTTCTTTGCAGGTGTTTGTTGAGGTTTGATTATGACTGATTTTAGTAAGTAACGAAGTAACGCGTGTCGGGGCAATGTTAGTAACTGTAGTGTGATTACTGAATTAGAAAAGTAGCGCGTTACACCACTCCCTTACCGACAAAGTAATATTATTACAGTAACTCTGACCTGCAGTACAATACACATCAACAAGTCATATTACAGTTGACTCAATCCCAGTCTCATGCACGTCAAATGGACACACAACAACAGTTAAGCACATGTGTGTTTTGTATTTGTGATCTGCACACTCACTGAGTGTAGTGGTGAGTACTGTTCCTCTGAAGCATGTCAAAAGCTCTTTTCCCGGGTCACATTTCAAAGTAAATTATTCTGTTTCCTATTTTACCAGCATCCCTGTAAACACCACCTGCCAACTCCATCACCTTGCCCAAGGGTGAATCCTGCTCTGCAACGCTTCTGATAATGATTTGGTTTGACTTCAGTTTGGCTTCCACTGCTACATAATGAAAATAGCATTCACAATTTGCATCCTGTGGTTAATATTTACCAAAGATTATATTTCTCTCTACTTTGTTTTGATTTTTCTACAAAAAAGGGGGTGTTTCATACATGAGAACCAATATATGTTTGTCTTGTCTGCTTTGTGTTTCTGTATAGACACTTTCTTCTTGGGTTGGGGAAAGTAGAGGCTGTCAAATAAATCTTATATAAACAAAGCCCCCCGTTGAGCCAAATGTTACAAACAAGGACAGAGTGGGAATGCAGACGCAGCGAGAGAGACAGGAGGAGAGGGGAGGAGTGTCTGTTGAGAAGGTCACACTATATTGGATGTCTCCTTGCATTTAGACTTCGTTACGTACAAATGCTGCAGACCTGAAAAATAATAACTTGACAGGGAGCCATCCATCCACACAGCGCTGGGTGGGCTAAACAAAGAGAGACAGAGCTGGTCTGCAACACTTAGGGATGGTTTCTCAAGCAAATAGGATTTAAACGTGTACATTAACAGAGTTTCAACATTGTGTTTGAGCAATAAGCCTGCAAAATACATTAGTATAGCACCATGTGTGAGAATAAATAATGGATTTCAGATTTCATAAATGCAGAGAGACAAAGGAAGCGGCAGGGCGTTATTTCCAATAAAAGCTTTAATACATACGCAGATTCAAAGAGGCGAGAATGGACAAGACACGTGTGTTTTTTATTCGTCCATCCTTTGATCATTATTCCCGCAGTAAATAGATGGTGTTGCATACACAACAACATGCAGGAAAAACGAATAGCAATCTTTACCTTCAAATTCTGTATGACTTTCTTTTTAAATATAAATGACATGTTTGAAAGAAAAGCCTGATCTTCATGAGCATCCTGATGAGTGTACTTCAAAGACACTCAAGTCTTGCTGTCAACAGTTGTGCTGGATCAACTGTCAGTATTAGCTAGCATGAACATTTCTAAGAGCAGTGGGGAAGTCCTTTTGACATTTTGTTTATTATGTTATTATCATGGATTTAGCCAGGTGGGGTTGGGGATACGCAGGAAGATTTTTTTCTTAATCCGACATACAAAGCTCTGGTTGTTTGTCAAACGTGCGAATACATCTATACATGGGGCTGTAACTTAACACATTCAGCATGGATGTAAAAGAATAGCTACATGTAATTGTTTTAATCAAAGTTATAATTGTTTACTGTAAGGTATTAGCTAAATAAACCTAAAAACAAATAGCAGTGCAGTATCGCATTGAGTCCACAAAAAGGCCTTGAATCGATCACTCCACAGAACGGTCAGTTTTGCCCATGGCTTTAAACATGCTGGATTAGTTGTATATCCTTCAACAACCTGTGCTCTACAAAGGCAAACACTTCCTTTACTTTGAAGCTTTTGAGAGAGCTGCCTTTCCAACTGCTGTCTGGCAGCTTCCTTTAATAGAGAGTGTACTGCAGAGGCCTTGACTCCATCACCATCATGCACAACCAAGAAACATCTGCAACTGCCAAAGCATTTACCCTATAAAGAAGGTGTAGGGTTCCCACTGTAAAATCCAAAGTTGTGATTCTTAGATCACACACATCCTTACCTGGAACTGCTTCAGGGGAAAGCTCAGCAGCCAAATGTGGCAGAGAGTGGGAGGACTGGGCAGCTTCCAACTGCCAGGCTTTCCTTGGCATGTTGAAACCAGACAATATTTTCAACGTTGGATCACAGATCTGCTGCCCAAAATCAGCAGATCGGGAGAACAGGTGTTCTTTATCTGGCACAAAGGCAACAACATGCAGGCAACCTTAATGAATGTCATTGCACAATGTTTCCACTTGTGTAACTCTTTTTGTTGCAGGTGAATCTTGCTAATAGTACCATGGATTATAAAAGAGAAGTGATTTGTCGACCACCATTTTGAATGGTATTTTGATGGCACCATCTTGGATTAGAGGTAATGAGCTGGAAAGAATAGAGGCCTGAAAAGTTTGAATGTAATGCTAGCTTTTTTAGCAAGTTGTATCAATTATTAATATATGGGACCATCATTTACAAAAGTAACACCAGGCTGTATTGAAGAAAACTTGAAAGTAGGGATGATTGAGAGTATAAAATCACTGTTAAATGTTTACTGAGGTATCAAAACAAGTAGGAACTTGGGTAATTTTCTCATAGACGTCTATACAATCAGACTCCGATACAAGTCACCCCCTGTTGGCAGTTAGAAAGAATGCAAGTCAAAGGCACCTTCACATTGGCTCTAGTTTTTGCCGCCGAGATAATAGTATTTTGCTATAGGTCTATATTTGTCATATAATACATTTACTTCCTCCTTGCCCACACACTAGGACAATATTACAACATTTAAAACTATGCATTTGCACAGCAACCTAACTGAAGCCTACAAGCCAAGGTGGGATGTACTTTTATGCCTTTAAATGTTGTTTTCCAGGTATTGCAGAGAGACGGATGAAAGAGGCTGTTAGAAAGAATGGACTCAAGGTGGCTTTGTCTATTCCACTTAAGTCACATTTTCTATGTGGGTAATTACACCTGAAATTGAAGGAGCCATAAACACCTCCAGTCACACACACTCCAATGTCTTATGTGGACACAGACACATAATACAATCGCACATGCATCGATACACTGTGACACATGTGCACAAAAACTCACACATTAACTTAAAAAAAATGTTCTCCTCTTTTCTGGCCATTCCTCTTCCCTCCCCTTTCCTTTTCTATTTCCTGAGACCCTCTCTGTGTCTATTAGGTGTGACATTCCATTCTGTTTTTTAATCACCTCTTTCGGCTTTGTCCTCCTGGAGCCAAATAACTTCATATGAAGGTGGTCCTTCATATGAAGCCCATACATTCCCTGTCAAGAATGTGTTCATGCCCAAATACAAATGCATGGTCCTGGAGTTCACGTGTCACATGCGCCATCTTTAACCATATTTCTACCTTTCAGAGGCACGACTTTTAGATGTGTATTTTTGTTCTCACACAAAATACAGACTCATACATTAGTTACAGAAGATATTCTATTAAGCAAGTTGAATGGTGAGAAGCTAGGATGTATGTCTACTGGTGATCCCCAATTGTTTTGGCAGGAAGGAATACATATTTGACCTCTAGCAGCATGTGCATCACAACTCATAACTTATTTGTTACCGATGAATACAAATTTGACCGTTTTGTGCAACTCAAGCATCAATTGATCAACCATTTTAAATATTAAAGATCCCTGTTATGGGGTAGAAACAACCAGCAACCCTTTTGGTTCTGAAAAGTGACGCCAATATGGAAGAATGAAACCCACATGTTTTCTAATGGCCAAGTAGAGGACACATCTAGTGGTTGCAAAAGATAAGGAAATGTAAATTAACATTATCTCTGTTTCTTATCCTATATCTAATAGAACTGCTCGGGTCTTGATAGATTGAGTGGGGAAGTTCATGAGATCTTTCCAGAGGGTTATCAAGAATAACTTTTATCCAATGACCTTTCCCCTCTCTGTCTGTGTCTGTGTATTCGCTTGTTCCGATTAACCCAGCCAAATCTTTTTTCTTGTTTTGTATCTATATCGACGCCGGGATCCGGAGTCGAGGCTGATCCTCTTGCTGTAGTCCTGTGTCTTGGATCCTCTATCCTGAGTTCTGGATTAAGTCGTGGACTTCGGGTCGTGGCTGAACCTGTCTCTGCGGTCCTGCCTTGGGTCTCGTCATGCTGCTTCCCTGATGGCTTCCACAGGATTGTAGCTGACATCCTCGTGGATTCATCTTCTTATTACAGACACATGCATTTCCTAACATTCGGTCTACAGTATATGCTGTAAAATGTATTATCTCTTCGATTTACACACGGCATCTATTGCACGTCTGTCCGTCCTGGGAGAGGGATCCCTCCTCTGTTGCTCTCCCTGAGGTTTCTCCCATTTTTCCCTTTAAACTGTGGGTTTTTCTCTGGAAGTTTTTCCTTGTACGATGTGAGGGTCTAAGGACAGAGGGTGTCGTTTTTCTCATACTGATATTCTGAACAATCTGTGCTGTTGTATTTGCTGTAAAGTGTCTCTACTGTAGGCTATTTTTATTATATGTACAGCACTTTGGCTCGACCAAAAATCTTTATAAATGTGCTATATAAATAAAACTTGATTTGATTTGATTTGATTTGAAATTACCTTTCCATATTTCTTACCTGAACAATAAAGTGTGGTCTCAATCCTAGTTTAAAGTCTTCTTTGATAAGACATGATGTTCAGTTAGTAAAAAATTGTCCAATTCAGAGTAAAATGCACATCAAAGTAGGATATGTTTCAAGGTGGAACTAACCCGCAAACAGCGTTGTCTGATTTGTTTGTTGTCGTCTGTGTAATCGTCTTAGACCTTGACTCTTCACAGTTTTGTTTTCAGTTCTCCATAATTAATTAAAAATGTCTTGTTAGGTGGTGGAAGGTCTGTTCTCCACCCTCTTGTGTCACTTCTGGTTCAAAAAAACAAAAACAAGGTGGTTACGGCTGAGATCCTATAAAATTGAGAATAGAAATGGTAGTCCACGGAGAAATGGGCTATTTCACAGAGTCTACGTCCAATTCTTCATCTGGGTAAAAAGCAAAATAAAAGAAGACCCTGACACACAACATGCCTTCTTGGGTATCTTTGCAGACGGTTACAAATTGTCCCATTCATTCCTAATTCATGCCGCATCTTACAGGCCTTGGCTTTTTAACCCGTGTCACATGTTAGTGTATCTGTAACATGACAAGTGGTCTGATGCTTTGTAAGGCGGCGTTATTCAGAGCTTTCTGTCACGGATGAAGAAAGACAAATATAAATGCTTTTGCACTGTGACACCTCACATATGAATTCAAAGTCTCAATCTCAGTGTGGCTGCACCAGTAACACCCTCAGGCGGACGCCACAAACTGCCATGCGAGCACTGCCATGTTGTGTCGAATGGAATCACTCTTATCTCACTCAGGAACATGTCTTTGGCTGTCCTTGGAGGGCAGCAGTCAGGGATGGAGGGAGGCAGGCAGAGGGTGGTGTGGATGTGAGAGAGGAGGGATGCAGCAGTGGGAGAAGAGGGAGGGTATGCGGGGGCTTTAGGGGATGCATGCATTTGTATTCCTCTCTCATCTGTGACGGGGTTGGATAGGTGGGGAGACGCGGGAGCAGAGCACAGCAGGGGCTTTGGCAGGACTGTGGCAGAGTTTCAGGAATCAAAGATCCAATGTTACAAGGTCTTTCCATCACTCCTCGCTGCCTGGCCTCTGAGGGCAGGGATGGAGATACTGAAATAAACAATGGGATGTCAAATTCAAGCAGAGGGAATATTTAAAAGGAAGGAGCAGTAAACACACTGGAGAGCATGATCCTTCTTGGATTGCTTTGGACAAACAAGTATTTTTAGATTGCTGGCGAACCAAATATCTACCAAATATTGGATTTGTGTTTCTCTGTTATTTTGGCACAATGTTAATCATATTCTTCTGCTGTCTTATTTGTAACCCTATCTGTTGAAGGTATAAACAGAAACTAATCAATATCTCACATCAAAGCATTACATAACTTAACCATCATGCACTCATATGACCTGCATTCAGCTGGATCGCTTTTCCAAATGTTTCCTCTATGAACCGGCATTTTTGAGTGTTCAACATGGTAAGCACACATTTGTGAGAACCCTATTTAGCTGTTTCTGTTTGGTATTTATATAGAGACTTGATCAGTGTAAATAATACATATTGACCTCAGCAAGAGGACAGAGCCAGCTGTAAATGTGAGCATGCACTTCTCATTTACCTCAATGGTCAATAAATCCTGTGCAGATTCAGGTCTATGTCCAGTTCTTTGTGTCACTCCACTTAGCTGATGATCTCAACCAGAATGACTAAAAAATCAATACTCTAATAGACACACACTTTACCTAATCAGGTTCTTCCAAATGGTTGTTTGACCCAAACTGCTCTTTTCAGCTGCCTGCTTCTAAAACAAACATGTATCTGTGAGGGATGAACAGATTGTAACCCTAAATTGAAACGAGGACGGTGTAAATAACCCCAAAGCTCCATTATTGATCTGGTTTTACAGCTAAGTGGCTCAAAAAGCCTCTCTGACATCATTTTAACCATTAGTAAACATAATGGCTTTTCCTGAGTGTGCGCTTTTCATCATATAAATTATGATGTCATGCATGCACACTAACATATATATGTATATGTTTATAGGCATAGTAAAACCGTGCTCTTGTTACACTGTAGACGTTAATAGAAAAGGAGGAAAACTTCCTTAACCTCAACAAGAGCAAGACCGAGGTCATCTTTTTTGGACCCCAACCTCCAGCCTCTCCGGTTGATATGCTGGGCTCTCTCAATGAAAACATCCTCCCCTCTGTCATGGACCTTGGAGTGACCTTCAGTAGTACTTTTAAATTCGACAAGCAGGTCAGCACCGTAGTCAAATCCTGCTTTTTCTAAATAAGACTATTGGCCAAAACCAAGTCGTATTTATCTTTTAAAGACCTAGAAAGGGTTATTAATGCCTTTGTTACCTCAAGACTGGACTATTACAACGCTCTGTGGGTATGGACCAGGCATCAATTAGACGCCTGCTAGTCCAAAACGCAGCTGCACGTCTTCTGACTGGCCACAAAAAGCGTGACCACATCACCCAAATTCTGGCCTCACTACACTGGCTTCCAGTCCGGTTCAGAATTGATTTTAAAATATTTGTATTTGTTTTTAAAGCCCTAAATGGGCTGGCTCCGGCTTATTTAGCCGAACTCATCCATCGCTACACCCCAGCCAGAGCTTTAAGGTCTGCTGACCAGCTGTTGCTGATAGTGCCCAAGACCAGGCTCAAAACCCGAGGTCACCGAGCCTTCGCAGCAGCGGGCCCCAGGCTCTGGAACAATCTGCCCCTGTGAGGTCAGCCGAGACTAGGGTTTTTAAAATCCTCACTAAAAAAACACTTCTTCTCCCTGGCCTTCTAGTCAGAGTGGAGCACGACTCCTGACCCTCCCTGTGTTTTTTATATTTCTGTTGTAAATTATTGTCTTTTATTGTGATTGTAGTATTGTGTTTTTATTACATGTACAGCAAAAATCGCTTTTAAATGTGCCATATAAATAAAATTTGATTTGATTTGATTTGAGGAAGTAGTAACACAATAGCAGATCATTTCTGTAACTCTATAGGGTTTTTGAAATATTCACACAAATTAATTAGTCATTCAACAGAAAATCTACTTTCCATTTGTTGATTAGTTGTTTGAATAATTGTATGTGTCAGAAGTCTTTACATTTTCTGGTCCCACATTCTCAAACATAAAGATTTCTTCGCTTTTCTTTATTTCATAATACAATGATTTCCAAGTTCTTTGATAGATTTTTTGACAACTAATGAAAAAACAGTATAGCTTGGCTTTTGGCTAACGCTAATTTTAATGCTGATGCTCATTTTTAGCATGTTTAGTAAAGCAGGTACGATTTCAACCCTTTTAGTTGGAATCATTAGCATGCTAAAATGTGCTTTTTATCATAATTAACAGCTGGGATTGATGGGAATGTCATCGGTACGGCAGGTAGGCTACTTGGATAACTAATAGCACCGCTAATACAGTATTTAGATGACTTATTATTGGAAACTATTATAGGTTGTAGACAATATGGTTCATTTAAATAAATCTGCTATGATGCCCCAAAGGGAGAATATCATTGGAAAGCAGGTACTGCTAAAGCCTAGCTGCACAGACTGCTGAAGCTCCATCCTGGAAGCTCCGCACTTAGACAGGATTTGCTGTCATCCAAATGTCACGGTGAAATATTGGAGTCACGTGTGAAAGTGGCCTTTAAGACGCCATTGGCCCTTTACCTGCTTCCTCTTTGTATGTCATTCCTGATAACTGCACAAGCTGAATTCCACATTATAATAAAATCCCACTGGGAATTTAAATGAGCCAGATAATATTCTTTTAATAAAGCTTTTGTGAATATTTTTTTCTTTTATGTTTCCCCTTTTGCTCTTTTACTACTGAATCTCAACCTGCTGTCATTCTTCATTCATAAATGTTCCGAACCTGCGCTCTGTGCTCCTCTCATTCACAGATTCCATTTGTAAAATACATTTTGTTCCCACATTATGTTCTATGAATGAGCCCAAATATTTCAGTCTTTCAAGTAGAACAAAGTGCTGCACATCCCCCTCCCTGTCTTAATTGTGATCTTCAGATTATCTTGAGACATTAATCTGACAAAGTCTTCTCTTGACTTTAGCGAGAACCCTGTTCCTGACTAACTCAGAGGGCCACATACGAAGATGAAAACATTAACTGCAATGTAAGCCGACTGCCCACATTTTTTACACATCTATTCATATTAAATCACAGTTATTTAACCCTCCAGTTGTCTTCGGGGCAAATCTGACCGATTTCAATCAATCATAACTTTTTTGTTTTACATTCGATTGCATTAAGGCTTTATGATATCCTTCACAGTAGACATTTGAACATATACAATTGCTGATCACCACTTTCATTGAATTTTGGATGATTTAGTCAACTTTGTAACACCCATGGTGTTCCCGGTCAAAAATGACGGCCATAAAAAAAAGGAATTAGTAACCATCCGGATCAGATAAAACACACACACACACACACACACACACACACACCACAACACACACACACACACACACACACACACACACCACACACACACACACACACACCACACACACACACACACACACACACACACCACACACACACCACACACACACACACACATACACACACACACACATACACACACCAACCCCCCCCCCCCACACACAGAACAATTTTGACACATTTCCCGCTCTTATGTGCCCCATCCCCCCACATGGATCACACCTGGCACACGCAATACATGTTCAGTGTAATATTCTTTTATATTTACTGCAGTTTTTCATGTATACCAGTAGTCTGATCAATATGTACAGTTTGAAAGGGTGTTACATGAAATTTTGGTGATGATTAATGGGTTTTGTGTTAATGTAATAGCAGTTAAAACAGGGTCCGGTCAAAATTTGACCGCAAACACCAAGTAAGGGGGGGAAACAAAGACAATAGGAGGGTTAAGTTGTTCCTCTGCGGATTTAACAATCTTGAACAGCTTGCATTGAGGATTTAAAACAGTCAGTGATCAAAAGACAGGGAGAGCAATTACTGCTTGAAATCACTTTGTACTGTAGCTGTGATTGCTGACAAAAACAGATGTATGTATTAAAATCTCTGTCTGAATTACCTGGAAAGAAAAATGTTTGTCTGGAAAGAAAGAAAGATGTACCGGTAATTGTGAAATATTTGTTTGTTTCAAATACAAAGTGTTGAGTGGGCTGTCAACTCGAATGAAGTGCGTGTGTGCGAGTATGCATTGTATAGTTTAGTGATTGTGGGTTTGTACGTCGATCAACATCAGTTATTTTCTTTTGTATGGAAATTGTTCACTTGAATTTGCATGCATTTGTGTGCGTACTGTGTGCATGCTGATGAAGTCAGTGGATCAGAAACCCAGCAGCCTGTCTGGAGAAGCCCTGACCTCTGATTCGTTGTCAGAGGGCTAAACAGACCAGGGCAAAAAGGTGAGTGAAAACCATTGGCTTATTAGCATAAAGAAGTACTGCACACAGACACACAAAATACACATCCACACATTTTTCCACAAACAGTATTGTTAGGAAAGAAGCCAGAGAAGGATGGGATGAGTGAGCACCACTGGAACCATTTTATTTAATAAATGCTCTAAAGAAAATGACTGTGCCTTGTAAAATACTTTATAGCTGAACCCTCTGGTCAAGGCAGCTCAATATCGCAATTTATCCTTTTATATCATTTACTTCAATTAAATATATTGTGAGTGGACAGCTCCCCCGGGCTCCGTTTTATCGCCGGGTGTTAATTATGCTCACTCAGATGGGACATGGCTTTCATCCATTCAAGGGACTGAACAAAATGAAGCTCTGCGAGGGAAGAAGAGGCTGATTCATGTATGCATTGGTCGTTGGATATGCTCCAGCGCGGTGCTTTAGCATATTGTCTGGTCACAATTCTACTTGTAGTCTTCTAATAGCAACAAATTACATGTCTTTTTTGAATAAAGTGTCTATAAATGAAAAAGAAAATATGACGATAAAACATCCCCCATGCAATAAAAGCTGTACAAATGTTCATCTTGAGAGGCTAAGGAAGGCTTGAATGGAAATGTATGCCAGTTTTAATTCAATCCATTAATAAAATGTCAAAGGTCATGACCTCAGAGCAAAGAAGACTATCTTGGTGCATATCATTTTTATATTTTTAGCCCAGAACACCTAGTTTTCTTTCTTTTTCTATTCCCAGAACTTTCTCACAGCGAGCACACAGACGGTTCCCTCTGGGGAGGAGCTGTCACAGGGATTGCACCCTGAGGGAAACAGAAGAAGTGTGCAGCATTCCATTTATAACTCAATATCTGTCATGTTAAAGCCCGTCCCCACACATACTAAATAAGTACAGTTATTTGTTGCACACTAAGCACTGCTGGGTTTAATGATTTCCTATTTTCATCCTAGAGGCTTCTTCAGTGTTGCGATAATTTGTCTCTTAGTAAGTTAAAGCAACTGTCAAAGTCTATACAAATCAGGGATGTCTGTATCAGTGGCGTCTTTATATGTACAAAAGTGGTGGGGCACAAAAAACGTAGATGTTTATATCGACACAGTCTCCGAGCGACGCTTGGTCAGGTCCTTTGGCGTGCAGTTGTGACTCACCGAGTCTCCTTCAGCTTCATAAACGGACGCATAGAGCTTTCAACTGATTGCAATGTATTTCCATCGGCGGAGATATTTGACGCTCGGGGGAGCGCCCCAGCTGTCCACTGCAGTTAAGGCGCTTATCCATTGGATAAGGCGCTGAGCGACCCTTCCCATTGGATAAGGGAGAATGTTACACCCGGAAGTGAGTATTCTCCTTATTGTTTATTGATTTTACAGTGATGTCTGCACAACTCATTAACTCAAAAACACAAGATTATCCTTGTTAATTAAACGACATTGATAGGTTTAAATAGTGTACAATGCTTTTGTGTTTCTCCCCTTCAATTCTGAGAAACAAGTAGTTTTCTATGAGTTTTGGATGGCTAAAGACACTACACTACCCAGAATCCCCAGCTATCGTCATAAAGACGGCGTACCTTTGCACTTTACGTGACAAAACCTGAATGACGCGCAGTCGCAGTTCTTCAGAATCAAGGTAACAGCATGTATCGTATTTCCTATAACATAGTTATAGGAAATACGATACATTTAGCCACGAATGATAATAATAATAATTGAATTGGCGCCAATGTTGTTTCTGGCACCTTTCTGAGGGGTATAGTAACACAATAATATAGGGTATTATCCAAATATAACAAATTAACTAACTTAAACTAGTACTCGCCATGAGCTAGCACCAAAATGAAGTTGAACAGCAGAAGTTCAACTTTATTTTGGTGGTATTTTTATTTGAAGGGGATACGCTAAAGTAACGTGTTATAGCAGAAAGTTTAATACAGCGTATTTCTGGTATATTCATTTTTATGTCAACTGATATATAGGATGTGTGTTAAACTTGAATATTCCTAAAATGATGTCCCATTTTAAGTAGAAGTAGATTAGCGCAAATGGTCTTTTCTTCCACTTTTGTGTTATAATCAGAAGGTGTTTTTTGGGCTATTTGGAAAGGTACAGTACAACCTGTGATTTCTGCCTTGAGTAAAATGATTACCCGTTGATGAGTATTTTTCAGAAAGTCAGTAGAAGAGGCCCATGAGTCTCTTTGCTAATTATCAATGGTCTTTGCAATTAACAGCAGATGTACCCATGTTAAGTGAATTGGTAAGAGGTCAGAGGAACTCCAAGAGAGGGGATTCCTCAGACATAATACAGTTAAAGTCTTGTTGGTTAGTGGTTCATATCCAGCATGCATTAGCTAAGAAACGATAAAAATGTTGGTGCGTAAGCTGCATAGGGGAATATGTATGTGCGCTCATGTGCAGACATTAGTTAATTGGATAATTCATATCCTGCAAGACTCCTAAAGAGGCCATGAGAAGATGTGTGTTATTGAGTCACACAGTTAAAGAGACAATGGTCGTTCTGAATTATCAATAGATGTATTCATGTTATTGTGTGCGGACTTCGGGGTGGAAGGAAGTTCAGAGAAGGCCTTAGGGTGTAAGAACAGTTAACCTTTGTTAGTTAGCTAATCCTATGGATGTCATGAGACGATGACGTTTAAACCTATAACAAGTATAGCTTTCAGAGGAAAAACATGTGACATTTGTGTGATAGGCTGCATGATCAAATATGTGTGTGTTCATTGCATAATTACTGCTCAACTATACCTGTGTTTTATTGATTTCTCTCTGTTTTATTCTTTCATGTTGTGAGTACTAAATTGCCACAACATTTTGGAGTAGTTGGCTTAAATATATGTGTGTGCTTAATTACTCTGTATGAAGTAGGAGCAGTTTGCATGGCAGGAGACATCCTTATTTAGACACAGCATGTCAAGCATCTGGAAGGCTACATGTTTAAGATGTATGTGCGTTAAAGATGTTTAAGGGGGATGTGTGTGCGTTCTGTCAAAGAGTCCTAGACACACACACACACACACACACACACACACACACACACACACACACACACACACACACACACACACACACACACACACACACACACACACACACACACACACACACACACACACACACACACACACACACACACACACACACACACACTGTAAGGAGATGGGGCGAACCAGGCGGAGTCAACGGCTGCTGACTCATTGCCTAGGGCTCGCCCAGAAGTGAAATCGCCAATAATAAATAGCTAGGGAGGAGCAACCAACACAACTCCTCCCACAGAACTTGTATTTAAGCTGTTCCAATGTTCATACTCGGCGCTCTTTTTCTGACTGTCTGTCGTGGTACGTATATCACACGGTGGTAGGAATTGAGCCCGGAGTACTCTGTATTTTGTACTATTGCAGAGTGCTCTGTATTGTGTATTGTTGCTTTTACCATTAAAACAGATTATTGTTTAACCTTTATTCTGGTGATTTGAGTTCCTTCTTTTATAATTTGACTAGCTCATCAGTCATCAAGAGATGCGCGGAGCAGAGGTGAACCTTCCACCACCGCCATAGGGTGGTGCTCCAACAATGCATAAAACAATTTGACACAAACAGTTGCCACGAAGATGAACTGGTGTTACTAAATGTTGTTAACTATGTCAAGATGATATCATTTGGTTTGTGAAAACTGACCAAATGATACCTGAGGAAGAGGCTTTTTCACAAGGGCCTAACAGCAAAGATTGGTTTCTGTCATAAAAATAATTACTTAAAAAACGTATTTAAGCTTCAACCCTTGCTTGCATAATTTAAAGTTCAAGTATATATATATATATTTGTATTAACAATTACTAATATTAACAAATACTGGTGGTTATACATTATTAATAATTATTAATAATACTTTGTATACATGTGTTTTTATTATTAATAGTAATAATACTTTTATAATTTTTGTACACATTACTTATTTAAATGACTGGTGGCAGTGATGTTGCTGTGCGATGGTGTGAAAATACAAAACAGTAGCATTAATGAAGATTCTTTCATGGCAGCCATCTGTCTTGGAAAATGTAGTCTTACTAGTCTCCTTTCAAATACAATTTGATTCAATGGATTCTTGGTTATTAGCCAAGTAGGGAAGTTGTAAACAACAGCAATTACACTGGTGTTGTTTGTTTAGTTTTGAGTTTCTAAATGATGTTGTTTTCTCTCAACAGATCCTGCCATTTGGTCTCCTCAAAACAACCCAACGGCACTTTTAAAAGCCAAGTCTGTCTTGTTAAACTGTCCTTGCTGTGTTGTACTTGATAGTCTCTTCCTATCTCTCTCTCTTTCTTTCTCTGTCTAACTCTGTTGTCAGTCTTTCTTCTGCGTCTCTGTCTGTGTCTGTGTCTCTTCACTATAATGAGTGATTCTGATCTCGAGGATCTCCTGAGAAGCGCAGATGAGCTGGTTGAGCAGAACGAGTTAAGGGATGACCTACGGAGTGCTGATGATTTGCTTTGTAAACTGGAAGCAGCAGCAGCAGCAGCAGTGCCAATGGTGTGCTGGAAGAAGAGAGACAGTGAGGGAAACTTGATCTTTGCAAGACCACGTTCAACCCTGAATGACTCCAATCAGGGTCAGTATAAGATATATATTTCTAGGCACTTGAGTATATTAAATCAATGAAAACATAACTCTTGGTAAGGGAAAAGTAGTACAATTTAAATGGTATACATTTTTTTTCTGATACAGCTGGCAGCAGTCGTAACACTGATCCCCCCCGTTGATGCTCCTGACCCTGACTGTGATCTGGTCTTTGCTCCAGCTATCGCTCCAGAGGCTGTTGGTATATACTTTATTTGGTCTGGTTAGCCCGAAACACATATTCATACTTGTATCTTTATTTGATACGTACTTCATTTCTAAACTTCATAATTTGCTAGAATTAAGAACTCAGTAGTTACAGCTTTCAAAACCACTCCATTCAGTATGTTTTAAAGAAAAATAATCATTGTGCTTTGGACTTTATTGTACCATTTTAACAGAGGGGTTTCTAAGAGATCTCCAGCAGTCTATGAGCGATACTACAGGAGATGAGGTGGTAGCACAAACCCCAAGTGCTTCTGTGCTGGCGTCGACCAACTGGAGCACTCGAAAAAGAGAGCTGGAGGGCAGCGAGACCACATCTGGTTAACACCGTAGTCCAACAGTGTTGGAGCAAAACGTCTGTTGTCCGTTGCCGGGATTGCCGACCACATCCCTTCTTCTGTGCTGACTATGATGTCAGCATGCGCACCAGACACCCCCTCCACAACAGTGATGCTACCACTGCAGGTTACTTCCAGCCATTGGCCCCAACAACACATATACTAAATATGGCCCTTTGCTCCTGTGGTAAGTTCTGGTTTGTGAATGTACATTTTCTTGCTGGACTTGTTGAGAACTTCATGTTGAACATGTGAGCTTCCTCAAGATCTCTGTGATAATTCCCAGCAGTGTGCTTAAGTCTCTTTTTAATGTTCTGATGTAAAGTTAAATCTTAAGTTAAATCCTAAATCTGTCACATAACAATGTTGTATTTCTCAAAAGAGAGAAATTATTTTTAATTCCCATTTAAAAAATAAAATAAAAAATCCAGTGCGGTTTGTACCTGTGGAGATCCCTGTGTTACACGATTTGTATTTTGAAAAGTATTTTTACTTTTTTTTAATTATATATTTTATTATATCATAACCTAGTACTTTTTTTTAAACATATGTAACATTAAGCTGTCTGTGGCTCTTTCCTGCTGTAACGATGCAAATTTCCCCTCTGTGGGACTAATAAAGGTATTCTGATTCTGACACTACACTTTTCGCGGCACACATACAGCCAATCTGGATTATGTGAGATGACGTTTGGTGGGTATGTCAGCACAATGCCCCCATGGTGATTATTTTTTTGCCGCACACATTGAATAGAAAAGGACTCTGAGCATGCGCAGTGTAGTTTTTACAGCACCAATTCAGTTAGACAGTGAGAGACAGGGGGTGTTTCTCAATGTCGAGGAAGGCTGCTCCAGAGCCACTGGCCGTTTCTCAATCGCGAGGATGCTGGCTTGGTAGTCGCGTACTTCCAAGTCACTTCCTTCAGAAACGAAACAAGTATACTTCCAAGCCACGGTTTCGGAAAATGAAGAAGAATGGAACAGGCTAACAAGTGTGCCACTCTCTCTAACTGTTTCAACATAAACTGTACCGAAAATAAATACCTCACGATGTCTATCTAATTATGAACTTGCTTTACTTTCACAGAACACATTTATGGTGGTAACAAATGTAACAAAGTAACACATTTACCAACACATGTTCTACACCACTACATACTTACATTTAAATGTGTGCTGCGTCGGTTCAGCCATGTTCCGCAAGGGTTTTTGATCCGTGCGCAAAGCATTGTGGGGATTTTAAGGACGCGAAGTCTACCCATGTGCAGCCTCGAAATTTCCCCCAAACCAAGGACTCGGCCTTGGTGGAATTCCAAGTATGCTGGAGATTGGAACAGTACTTCGGCGGCACTCGTTGATGTAGCATCCTTGAAATATTGGCTTGGAAGCCAGTATCCTCGAGATTGAGAAACGGCCACTATTTCAAGGATACTACGTCATCGAGTCCCGCCGAAGGACTGTTCCAATGTCCAGGATACTTGAATTCTACCGAGGCCGGCGTACTTCGTAGCGAGATATTTCGAGGCTGCACATGTGTAGACTCTGCGGTCTTAAAATCCCCACAATGCTTTGCGCACGGACCAATTTCCAAATCTTTGGAGGAAATCGCGCTCCATTTAAGGCGGGGCCTCGCATATGACGCACACCTGCACATCTGTTAGCCTGTTCCACAATTCTTTGTTTTCCGAGGCTAGGAAGGATTCTTGCCTCGCTTCTGAAGCAACTGACTCGGAGGTACATGTGCTACCAAGCAAGCGTCCTCGACATTGAGAAGCACCCAGGGGCTTGATCGGGGCTTGACCCACGTCGCTCAAAACGGCTCAATAGGCACACACTGTAGACACTAATTAGAAGAACACAGACTAAAACAGCAATGTACAGACGAATCAGATGATTAAACATGATCGTAAAATATATTTTAAGATGTATATAATTTTGCATTTCTTTGTAATTATTATATTAATACTTTCTGCTGACACTAGGTGGGGCTGTGCCACCTGCCCCTAATGACCAGTCGTCACTGTCTGTAATCATAAAGCATTAATATATTCAAGGTTTCATCAGAAATCATCACACTTGAGGCAACTGAGAGTCGTTTTGACATTGACATCTTTTTTTTTTTACAGTAGGCATTACTCGTTCATTTTACCAGTCAGTATTGGTTTCGTAAACATCTGATAACAAACTCAATTGTATCGCCATTACTGCCAAACTGAATCTGATTAAAGCCCTCATCTGAGAATAGTGAGTAACCATGTAGACATGCAGGATGTGAATAATTTGTCACAATCCCTGGTTTTCCGGCACAGAAATCTTCAGATTCCATATCAGGACAACGAAGACTGTATATTGTTGCACTAAGTAAAGAAATGGGGCGAATCATAAACTCATTTGAACTCATATTCTGTACATCTGTCCTCCAGATAATCAAAATTGGATTTTCTTTTAACATTTCATAACAAATGTTTACCATAAAATGTGGCAAGGTTGCTATACTCTTGCAAGAGCACAGAAGGTATAGTTGCAACTGTATTGCTTCTACTTTTGAAGTCCATTACTCTGAGGCATGTTGCGAGACCAAGCTTGTCTACATAATTCAAATTCTAGTCAAATACAGCACAAATCTCATGGTCATGCTGAATTCAACAGAATTGTGTCTTTGCTATGGACCTAAAAATTGCATTATGGGCTTAAAATGTTCACACAATCAAAGCACTGGATGTTAAATGAAGACATAAAACAAAGCAGATGTGAACATGTTGAAAAGACGAACAAGGCGTGGAACATCCGAGGTCAAAGGGTTAAAAAAGATATAACATTTTACTGCAAGGATGTAGAACAGCATAATAACTGCTCGTAATCACGCCACCTGTCAGAAATAAACGGGTGGAATTGTTCCTTTCTCCACGTTGCTCAGAGCTTTGTGCTCAATGTGAGGCTTTCCAATGGCTGCTATCAGCCAAACACAGAGAAAAGGAAGGGAAAAACAACTACCTGGAGCTCTCCCAGCTTTCACAGACCATAAAGATACATCTAATAAACTACTGCTGGTTATTGCCAAGGTGGCTGTTTCCCAGAGAAAACACATCTGGGTCTTTCAGTGGGAAATATATGTTTGTCTGGTGTGTGCTTTGCCATCAGGTTAACAGACTAACTGATTTAATCAGTGGAGAGGTGGGCACTGGGGAGGTGCGTGTACAGTACATAGTGAATGCAACACATACACGGTTTTTCCAAACAGATAACAGTATCTCACAGAGTATATTTTAGAATAAGATCCTCGAGAGGGAAATAAAACACAAAGCCCTGCCAGTAAGGATGAATTCAACTCAATTTTGTATACATGGATGACAATGTTGTTCGATCAAAACAACACTGCAGGCTGATATGTTGACAATGATGGATTGCCATGGAAATGTGTACAGAATTGTAAGTTTAATGATTCCCTAAATTGATCTGTTTTCACCATCAGGTTCAATTTGAATGTGTCAATTACTTTGGTTTATGAACAAATGTATGAAGAACCATTGGTCTCAGCTGCAGTCTGTGTTGATTAGCACATTTAACCCAGACGGGCCACATGGTGAACAGCATATCAGCTAAACACAAGTTAAACTGTCACTGTGAGCATGTTGGCAGATTATGTTAGCATTAAGCTCAAAGCACCTCTGTGTCTAAGTATAGCCTCACAGAGCCTCTAGCCTACACTATTTTCTTAAAGGTCAGAATAAACTTAGTAATACCCATCACAGTTATTTCCTCAAATTGCTTCCCATATCCAAACCTGTACAGATAAATGTCTAATATAGAAAACATGGGAAATAAGTAAATCATTACCTTTGAGAATCTCTCGTTGTGGCAGCAGAAAAACTGTCCTTTTCTGATTGACAAATGACAAAGGAGTACTTCCGAATATTTTCATCTATTACATAAATATATCTATCCATATACAGGTATATTCTTTTCTCTTCTGCTCAACAGTAAACATTTAGTTTTTACAGGCAGTCCTCAGACTGTCTCTTCATCCTCTCACTGAACCGTAGTAAGTGAGGCGATGTGCTCTGGATTGTTTGGGTCAACAGCTTGAAACAGGTCAGTGCGTCTGAATAACAGGGCCGGCGCTGTATGCCTTCTCCATTCCAGAATCATATGCAAATAAGACCTTTGTAAGCTCACACCAAGGATGAGCTGCAAGAGAATATCCCGCAAAGTAAGACGAGACCCACTTTTGGATGTGTTGAATATAATTTCATCATTTTGACAACTCCAATGGAGGAAATTCATCTTCTTTTGCACCTCAAAGTGTGGTGTTAGCTGCAATAGATTATCTTCTATTCCCCTCTTTTTATGATATGCTCATTTATAGTTTGGAAGTCTTTAACAGACTCCAGCCCCAAAGGACAAGGGTATGAATCCTGCAGCTTAATTGAGCAAGACTATTGAGATCACCTGTCTACTGTTCACGCCACAGGATAAAGAGTTTAGCTCGTGCTATGTGTGTAATGAGGCTGTGGTTATAGCTGCCAGTGGCAAGTCATCAACCATTGAGCAGCCTGGACATCCTCCTGTCTCTAACATTACCCAGGACACATCCATCATCTTCAGGATGTAATCATCCCTCTGAAAACCCCACTTATATGGAGTGTGAGGGATCCGCTCCTGTGCGTTGACAAATCCACGAGAAGATTACTTATCATTCACAGCTCCCTGATTGTCAAGTACTGCCAGTCTCTCCTGTTTTTTAAAGGAAAGTCTAGGAACTCTTTTTATTCCCATTTCCCACCTCAGAACATAAAGGAAGATGAAAGCCCATTGTCTTGTGATAATTTCCCAGGGGTAAAGCCCATTGAGTGCTACTGAGCTGTGTCTAATTTGTCTGAGAAGGTGTTAGAGGTACTCAAATGCTGGATGTTCATGTTTAGTGGCATTAGAATCTCACAGCAGATTTTTCCACAACTCAGGCATTGTTTTTCGCGTGTTAACGGTAAACTGTCTGTGTCTCAGTGCTGCGCAATATGCTGAAGATAGTAATTAAGCACCTGGAAGAAGAATAATGTTTTCGTACAACTCTAAAGACAAAATGAAGATTGTATCACGCTGGGGGATTTGTTGTTTCTTAAAGGGAATTTAGCCTAAACAAAGTTACACTAACAGCACCATTGAATTCCCCAATCAATACGCAATTACAAGACAAACAAGTTATTGATATACTAAAGATTCAGGGGAGCAAGCCAAGCGCAACATTAATCCACGAGTCGATTTATAATTTATACAATCACAAAAACACAGTTTTTATATCTCACACATTCACATAACTCAAAACAAAGAATACGTATCATCGTGCTATGAACCTTTTCACAACTTTACATCTCAAGAGGTTTGTCAAGTGTTTTCGTTTGCACAGGAGTAATATTTAATGGTGAAAATAGCTTTTTCATAAATATTTGGATACTCTAAAAGGTGTTTGTTGTAATACAACATCCTAGTGGAGTAGCTATTGATGACCATACACTTTAAACACATCACAGCAGTATCTATTTGACAATTAATTACTAAGCAGGCCTATCCATGTTCTTCGTCTTCTGTTGGTTCCTGGCTGCCTATATCCATTTTTGGGAAAACAGTGGATGGGCACATATTGCCCTCCTTTTTAATACTCTGTTTAGAGCGGTGCACTTACCACACAGGAAGAAATATGCTATAAGCAACCATTAGGGTGAAAATATGTCGTCAAGACAGAATTGAGGGCACACTTCATCCATTTTGCCTCTGACATGGCAAGGAACCCCAATCAGCCTGTAGCTATGTGATGCCACATTCCCTGCTAGCATTGCTGAGGCATTAGCATGATAATAGCAGTAATGACAGAAGCCGCCGGGAAACATTTCTCATATTTTACAGCCCTCCAAAAATGCAGCACAGAGTATTTCAGTGTGAAAGACCCCAGAGACTCTCTACGGCTCTTTATAGTTCTCTGCAGCTCCACCATTAAGCTAATTTCCCCCCCTACAGTATATATGCCCTGAGCCTTCAGCATCAGCCATAAGGCGAGCACTAATAGGTTGCAATGAGACCCACTTTTAAGATTGCAAAACTCACCTTATCGTACACCAGACACAGTTTACCCTCACAGTTGGAGACTATGCTCATCTAAGAAACACATTATAAAATTAAAATGAGAAAGAATATGAGTGTGGGTGCGATGAGGGGGTATCCAATCACTGTGCCCTCCAGCAAGGCAATCAATAGGAGTTTAACTGTTGGCAATTCTCACCTTGGTGATTGTGTTTTGGAGTAATTAAATCGTATTCAAGGTGAAGCATGACCGACATAATAATAGTTTTGTTGATGCGAGAGCCGGAGGGAGAGTGAGAGGGAAAAAACAAGACATTTAGATGAGTATCACTATTGGCTGTTGCAACACAACAACTACCTTAATCTTAGGCATAGGGTTTGGGAAATGTATGATGTATATTGAAACAACTTCATGTAACAATCACAACATTTTACTTTCAATTGTTTTCTCTAAACAATAGCATTATTCAGATCCATTAAGAACACTCGATTGGCAAGGGTCTGAGGATTCTAACAGACCCCCCTATGGTGCCTAAGTAAGTATGGTCTTGAATACCAGCAGACCATTATAAAAAAGACAGTGAGGAGAGACGAGCGCTACGTCATTCGTCAGAGGCCATTGACTGAGAGAAGATGGAGGCTTGTGAACCGTGCTGCTCTGATTCCTCAGTCTCACAGAATACACTCACATCCATAACTACGGTACTTAAAAACTGCCGCTGCCGCTCTTGAAACCCACAAAGAGTCAACTTCAAGAACACAACTTAGAACGCACAGAAAGAAACATTACATCTGCGTTATTGTTTCTGATATTTTGTGAAAATCATAACAAATGTTTGCAGGGTTGGTAAAAGTACCTAGATCTTTCAGTAAGAATGTTGTTACAAGTAAAAGTCTTGCATTCAGAATGTAAGTTATGTAAAAGTACAAAACTATAAGCATCAAAATATACCAACATTAAAAGTCCTCCTCATGCAGGAAATGCAGATTTTCTGAATAAAATATAATATATCAACGGATTAGAATTATTGACATTTTACACTGCAAGTTATCTTATTCCATAATTGTACATCATACTTATTTAGTTGATTAGTATAGTCTTAAAGTAGCATTAAATGGAAATACTCAAGTTAAATACCTCAGAATTGTACTTACGAACAGTAGGGTGAAAAGTACTTACGTTTGTTTCCCCACTGGATTTATGTTGGTCAGAAATTGCACATCAGCAATTCCCATGTGCTTCATCCTTTCATGTTCTCCATCAAGGCCATACTTCACTCAAGATATATGCCATATATTTCCCTTCAATGTAACTTCAGCAAGGGTTTGGCAGCATCTTAAGCATTCCACACTCGGATCCCAGTTAATAGGCAGTAGGTACATCCTTATTTTGCACGGGTTGACAGTGTGGATTTTATCAAACTGGGTGACATACTTACTTGAGTTAAAAAGGTAACATGTCGACTGGAGTGCTTCTCTTGCCAGCACATATTAGTCTTCCACTAGAGAGTGACAGAAGGATCACTAAATTAAGACTAGCAGAAACTATGGTTTCAGATATGCATCCTCTAAATAATTTAAATTACAAGGCTGCAAGTTTCACTGTTACATGCTGTTAGATCTGCAAAAAGCAAATACAGTCCGATGAGACATGATTGGATGAGAGGGCCCTCTCATCCAATCATGTCTCATCGGACTGTATTTGCTTGCAGCTACAGTAGGACTACCAAAAGAGAAAGAGGCTTCAATTGAGGAAGGGGTCACTCTCGGCCAACACCAAACACCTGAAATTAAATCTATTCCCCTCACCGAGCATACTCTGTTTACTCTGCAATAAAAGCTTTTCATTATTTGTGCAAGTGCGTGAGGAATGATCTTTTAGGACTACTAGAAAAATGCCTGGAATAATTCCCCAAAAAGTAGGCCATCTTAGCCTGGATGTATGCAATAAGTCTGATAAATGAGTCAAAAAGTAACTATCCAAATAGTCCAGGTCGCAGCCACTCCAGTCCACTATTGCCGTATACTTGCTATTGCTTTTATACAGCTGTCACACTTCCACCTCTGACTGTCAGCACAGTGAAAGTATTGCTGTTTTAATGAATTTCTTGGCCAAACAGGACAACCACTTCAGTGAGAAGACACATTCTGTATGTGTTCCTCTAGACAGAGGGCAAGCTTCACTACACTGCAATATACTGCACCTGTTACCACTGTCACCGTCAAAGTCTGTAATAAAACAGCCAAACTACGTTTAGCTCATATTTATGCACACCTGCAGCCGGGCAAATGGGGAGACCACACACATAAATCAGATTAGTAATCTGTCCTTGTCCTCCTTCACAGCAGAGGCACACATTAATACTTCATTTAATCTCTGCAGTGAGGAGGCTTTCTGGAAGAAAACAAAGGTGACAGCCAGTTGCTGGATAAGAAGCTGAAGGAGCTACAGTAGCTCTTAAAGGGCCAGTTCAAACCATATTGAACAATTAATTATAATGAAACTAGATAGCGCTTGTCTTGTGGTGATCATAGGGGCTAGAAAATACTTTTGAAAACGCCTCTTTACAGAAATCATGACCTGGTTAATCAAGATGATCCATATACCTTGTTGTGAGTATTTTATTGTAAGAACTATTTTCTTTTTACCATATCTTCAACTCCTCATGGACTAGTGGCTCTCCTGAACCTCGTGAGGTACTGAAGTGGGCCGGTCGGACGATGTGGGCCGGTCGGATAAGTCACTAGCACCCCCCCCTTGACAATTTACTAGCGGTAATTACTTGCGGTACCGAGGTGGGCCGGCGGTATCAAAGTGGGCCGGTCGAGAGTCCCGGGCTGATTTGTAGTCCCAGTCTGCCCCTGATCCCAAGCCTCTCATGCATTAGTAGATGCATGCTTCCTCCTGATGCTGTAGAAATAACACAGTTCCTTAATGAAACCTCTGAGATCAATGTCTTTGGTTTATTTTGAGTAGATATCTGGAGAGAGAAAATGCTGTGGAGTTGTTCAGGCACTGGCACTTTGGGCACCAAGCCCAGAGGGATCTGGTTCCATTTATTACATTTCCATTGCCCATATTTTCAGCACTCTGCAACTCATACCAACACAATGTAAATTAATAGATGCTCTACAGGTAAGACTAAAAATGAACTCTGCTATTAAGATACCAGCAGGCATTTTGATTGACAGGCATGGTAGAGCAATCAAAGCTGCACAGTCAGACTGAAGACATGTGGAGGATTGATACCTGCAGGCTGGATGGAGTCCCACAGGGTAAAACGACTTTGTTATGGAGCAGAAATATAACAGTGCCTAAACCTCTACTGTGAATGTGTTGTGTTGTTATCATGCAAATGAATGTTGTATCAACTTCCTCGGTTTGCTTGCGTGATGGTGTACACTTATTTGAATTGAGAATTCCTTTGATAATAAAAGTGTGTATCACTTGTCAAAGTAAATGCTAAAAAAATCCATTCTCCAAACAAGGTGGAAGCAACAAAGACAGGTTCACTGTCAACAGACTGGACCTGTGTAGGTGGATGCAAACACGATGTTAGTGTCCTTGATGTTTATTCTACTTAGTCTAATTAACCTGGAAACACAATCTTTGTGATGTTCAATAGAAGCCATGAGAGATGAAACTGCTGGCTACATGAACGAAATGAGACAAAAGGATGGTAAATTATTCTTTATTCAGACTTCATTAATTCAGGAAGTTTTGTTAAGTTTGCTTCCTGTTTACTATGCTCTTGCTTTTTCACATTCACAGTGAAAGACTCACAGAGCATCCAGAGTCTTCCGCTGTCTACTTGAGCAATTAGATATTGATTTCCTTGCTTAAGGACCTTGATGAAACAGTTGTTGACGGACAGGACATGGTTACACCTTCACAGATGCTCCAGTCAGGAGAATAACATAAAAAGAATCCTGCTTGAATGACAGCAGGCATCTGATGCAAAGCACCCATCTGTCTATAGCCTTGACTACATGTCTAGCTACTTCAATCACTTTAGTATGTTTCAACAAAGACCACTGGAGTGTGATAAACTGTATGTTTACCAGGCAATGTCTGGATAAATAATGTATGTGTAAGAAAAAGCACCCTATAGGAAAACACATTTGGATGACTTGCATGACTTGATTCTTAAAATATGATGCACTAAAACAACCCATGGCAGTGAGGATATAGGAGTGATGAGAGGCAAGAGGGAAAGGAAAGAGTGAGGGACAGCAATTCAGAGAAAGTAATGTAGAAAAATATGATTACTTGCTGCCACCACACACTTAATACTCCTTTTTTCTTCCCTCCCCGCATTATTTTCTCAATTAATTGTAGGTAAGGGGCGGGCTTTGTAAACATAGGAAATTAACATACACTTCAGAATATGTACAGAGATTCCTTTCTTTATAATACATTTTCAAATGCGGTAAGTCACTTTTTAAATGTCTCCCTTTTGCACAGATATATCGCAAACAAATCTAAAGTGAGAGGCTCCATCACTTTCAAATCCTTCAAAGAAACACTTTAATGTTAAAAAGAAAGCTATTAAATCACAAGCTGGCACTTCCACAGTAGCCTGGCACATGTCCCGATGCATCAATACAGTATGAATACTTTTGCTGAAGTACTTTGCCATTCAGAAGCATTCTGCAGTGGGGTGCAGTTAAAGCGGAATTGCTGTGAACAAGGCAATACATAAAGAAAACTGTGTGAGCGCAGAGCTAGCAATAACTGTTCCCAGTGATGTAGTGATATCACATTTAGAACAAAATAGAGCCTTAAAAATGCAATCCAACTTCAGAGGAGGGCTGAAAAGACAAATGTTGGTCAAAAAACATTTATATCACGAAAGATGGTCTAAAATGTAGTGTTGATGTGTTTTGATAAATTATTCTCTGATGTCTAACCCTCACAGCATTACCTGGCTCTGCTGTGGCATCATCTCCAGCAGCGACTGAGAAACCCCGGAGCAAACAGACTTACAAATAAAGTTGTCCCACGTATTGCACACCACGTCAAATGTTTGAGCTGCAGCACATGTTGAAGACATTCAAGTGCACCCAAAGCAAACCTCAGCTTATCTTCTTTGAAAATGTCATGCAAACATCTCTATCACTGAAAAACATATGGAAATACATTGTAACTAGAATCTGAGCCTTAAAAGTTGTTTAGACTTAAGCAATGCAGCTTGGATCAAGAGCAGGTAACATGTGGCATGATGTGACACAGTTGAGTTGATAGTGTCAGATAAAGGTTGTAATTACTTAAATTATAAATACCATATTTATTCATTTTTTCTTTTTCTTATGTATTCCTGTATTTTTTTCACATTGAATTATTCTTGTATTCCTGTATTTATTAATTTGTTTACCTATATCATATTCTGCCCTCCTACCTGTGTGCACAAAGGTACACATTCACTCCAAATCACATCACAGCCAGACCTATAGTTGGGCGTTCATTTTTTTAAAAATCCAGAGATCTAGGCATTGGTTTTTCATGCAGGTGCCAAAGGTTCAACCTCACCCACGGGAAGAACATCTTTCGCCTTCTGCTACTGTATGTTGATGTGAAATCTGGAGAAATTGTCCCCACCACTTTTTCTAACAAAGTGAAGCCCATGATACATTATATACAGTACAGTTCTCACGGCAAGCGATCTGCCTGCGTGGGCTACTTAGGAGACTATTTGTATTCTTTGAGGTGTTGGATTACAGGATTTGCATTTTAAAGGGTGGCAGCTGGAAGAAATGGGTGAATGTAATTGTAAGCAATGCAATAAAGGATCTGTGATGTGAGGCAACCTAAATGACACACCTGCTCCTGCCCACCAGATCCTCCAATACCCATAGCATGAGTCAGGCTATAAATTGTGTAACTGGCAATATATCACATACTGGGGTACATGCAGCACTGATGTTACAGTATGTAAAGATTACAGCCCTACAAATGTGAGCTGCAACAAGCTTTTCTCTTTTTTCTTCTATTAAATAGTTGTTTCCAGAGCTGGCAACAAAAACAAAGTGTTGCAGTAAACAACGGACCATCTGAACCCATTGTGCTTGTTTTTTTTCTTTTAAAGCTTTTAGGTGTAATGCATTTGTTAAACAGATTAATGTCCCCGCTGGCTTTTGGGTGAAATTATTCCTATAAAGTGCATGGAAATTGCACGGGTCAAATTTCTCTGTGTGCCCAAAGTGCAGCGATGGCAGGATTTCAGGACAGAAATAATAGATTTTGTTTTTATCTCTGGAGCATGGAGTTGTGTCTCCCCGGAGCCTGCCAGGGTTAAACTGTGATCTGTACACTGTGACTTGCTCAAGGCTGAGTGTGTGTGTGTGTGGTGTTATTAAAAAGAAATATTGCTTCATAAAAACCCACCGCACTGCAGCCATGACTCGTGTTAATGCAGACTGTTGCTGGAGTATGTCTCTGCAGGGGAAAAATTTGATTATTTTTCATCTGTCCTTTGATTGCAAAGGCAGTTAGTGTTTAGCAGGTGAACCTATGCTCTGCGTCAGAGAGATTGAAAGACACATTGGAGAGAACTGTTCACTTGAATTGTTGCTTTGAACAATTCACCTCAGCTACTCATAGATGGTGTAATGAACTTAGCAAGAACAGTTCCCGGAGTTAAAATAGGTGCCAGCATGCCTCTCTACTGTTCATTTGCAATGCAATTTGCAATTAAAACAGTCTGCAGTGGCCATCTGGACATGAGCACACTGATAATGATATAGGACTTTACCCTTGAGGTGAAACACAACATGTAGACCTGCAGTCTTTGAGGTAAACAGTTGTATTACAGTTGTATTTCTGTAAAACAATAATATTGTAGAGTTAAGTTAACTCTGGAGAGAAAGTGGGAGTATATTTAAAACACATTTTCCTGAAATCCCAAAGTGATATATACAGGGGCGGATCTACGGGGGGGCAAGGGGGGGCAGCTGCCCCCCCAGCTGCCCCCCTAATTTTTGTTTCCCTAAAACTGTACTAAAAGAAACCTACACTATTTCCACAAGCTTCTCAAGCAACAAAACAAGCATTACATTAGTTAAAAGTGAATCATTTTAAATATCATTTTAGGCCCGTTAAAAACGCAGCTACGGCCCTGCATTAAACTGCGGAGCGGCGTTCACACAGACCGCGGCTCACACCGCTGCAGAGAGGGAGCGAGCTGTCCCAGCACCTATGGATCAGCTTCCCCTGGGAGCATTTCCATTTCCACTAGTTTTGTTTTTACTAAGGACGAGTTCTTGAAACTAAATATTAATAAAACGCTGCCGTTTGAATCGATAGCGTTTAACAGACGGGCGCTGTTTGGGGCGTTACGTTACAAAATACTACGCAGACAGCGTTAGCTGGGAGATCGATCACTTTGTTAAACTACGCGGTAGCCTCCTATTAAATCCACGTAAACTACACATCACAGCCATGAGGCCAGATCAATGAAACCAGGATACATCATTTGCCGTAAAAACTGGATCCAAACACAGCTGCCTGTGTGCGCTTGATCAATACTTTCTGATGTTATATTTATGATATGCTACATATTAGCTAGGCTACATGGCCCTAACGTGTAAAGTTGTACAAGCATTTGTACCAGTACTTTTCACAAGTAGACTCTTGCAGGCCAGAGTATAGGAGTGATTCAACAACAGCAAAAATACATATGAGAAGTGATCAGGACGAACAGAAAGAGGAAAAGGAAAAAAGAGATGAAGAGACCAGGAGGGTCAGAGCAGGAGGAAGAGGAGGAGATGAAGACATTAGTGAAGAAGAAGAAATATATGTGAGGAATAAAGATGAAGTATCAGAAAGAGGGACAGAGGCAGGGATCAGGAGGCAGATGAAACTCCAGCTGGACCACATGGTATGTTCTTATTCTCCTTACATATTCCATTACAGCAGCACAATCTAGCAGCTCTTAGTATTGACAAATATTGATTGAAATGTGTTGCTGCACAGGTCACCTGTAGCTCTCTGAAGAGATGGGTGATGTCATTTGTGTACTTAAGGCGAGACACGGCAGGCAAAAACATCGTTTTTCAAGTACTGGTCAATTTTGAGAATTTGTGCTATTTTGATTCCATAACATGTTTTCTTTCAGGCTTTTGGAAGGAAAACGTACAAAATACACATTTAAGTGTTTATTTTACTATAGTTTGTCTATTTGCGTCTGTAGATTTCTCCTAAATTCACCAAAAGTTAGCATTCTAACGTAACATAAAGTACCGCGACCGCTGTGTGCACCATGTCAACAGAGGTATCGCTGGAAAGCTCCGTCTCTCCTGCACAATCTCATCGGATCCAAATATGGTCATTTCCTTTGTATCAGCAACCAATCGTGAAAGCACAAAGGGGTCTTAAACCAAGACACGAAATCTCATTGGCTGGTGTCAATTTCTGACAACGTGATTCGTTCAGATGCGTCACGTGGTGTGCTAAAACACTTCCTGGTTAGCTTTCAGCTAGAAATTGAAATCTCAAAATGCCAAAAGAACGGCGAAAAAAACGTTCACAGAGAAGACGACAACAATTGTCACTTGCACGAAGCAAGGTTATAAAAAAAAAATTACCCTGAACATGAAATACCTTCACGGAGTGCGTCGATGCGCAAGCTGTCATCCAGAGAACAGGAGGGTTTAGCTAGCGCCTCACTGCAATCTTTAAAGGTCGTTTTCTCAAAATGAGTTTTTTCTCCTACTCTGAGTTCGAAATTTCAACTTCAGTAGCACGTAGATACACCAAACCTTCCAGTTATATTCCTATCAATATTATGAAGGCTTTTACAGAAGGGTTTGTTCATATATAATTCATAGCCTGAATTATACAACATTGTATACCTAAAAACATGGCGAAAATGGATATTTTAGGGCTGTTGACAGTATTTTCTGATTTATGGAATGATAAAAAGAGATATCCAATATCCCTTCTGTAAAAGCCTTAGATACTAATATGACTACAAAATGAAACAATAATTTTGAATCTGGCTATATCCAAAGTTCAGATTTCGATTCCTGAAATGTGTTAAAATATGTGCATATTTAGTGAGATAATGGAAATTTGCATATTTAAACATGCTATTTCAGAAAACTTGTAATACAAAAGACAATTGCCTTATTGTAAGTAATTAACTGGAGAAATTTCTAGCTGATACCTTTAAGTTAAAAAAATTACCCTATTCACCTGGGGTGTCTCGCCTTAATTATAATTAAGTACTTACAGTATGCAGAATTCTGAGTATTCTCTGAATCGGGTGCCTTTTGGGTCTTTATATCTTTGAAAAATGAAACCAAAATGTTTGGTCATAACATCTGGTAGTGGACTACTTACATTTTCCCACCTCAGGCTCAAAATATAAATAATTACTAGGAATTTACTAGAAAAAATGTAACAGGGTTGAAGTTTTTGACAAAAAGTAGGCATGAGACCTTGTTTAGCTAAGATATGGCACCACATGGAAGTCAAGGACATTAAAACATTATAATATTTTGCAAAACTATTGTTTATTTTTGTAATAAACAATTATTTACTATTATTAATTCATACAACTTAGTTGAAATGTTGAGCTTGTCAATCTTAATCTGAAAATACAAAAACTGAAATATAGGTAAGAAAATAAACTGACACTTTTGTGATGTAATTCCCTCAATGCAGATCACACATGGACTGATCCATTATTTTAATAGGAGGGTAAATGGTATGGCGTGACAGGGTTGAAACAAACTGAGGGATAATATTGCAATTTCATAGATAATTCAAGTATTTTTTCAGAATTGATTTGTGATCAGTTAAAGTTGACAAGCATATGATTATATTAGCAGCAACATGTTGGGATAATTGGCCATTTTGATTTGTTTAATATTAAATTAATATGTAATAATGCTTAGTGAGGACATGCAAATATGCCTGTCTAAGACAACCAATTTTTTTTAAAACAAAATATATATTTAATTTTACATTGTAATGCAAAACAACCTGTTCCATTAATTCATTGCTTTAAAATACATTTTGTAGTTTCCTTTCATTTAAAATGGTTGAGGTAAGCTTGGGGGACTCAAAGGGCACCCGATTGTTTGTCTGAACACCTTGTTTCTCTTGTGCATTAAGAACACTTGTGTTAGGGCATGAATTAACAATAAATAGGTTATACAGTATAAAATACCACGTACTGTCCGCCTTCCTATGCCACCCTGGCATGACCTCTTGCCCCCCCCTTTGCCCCCCCATGTAAAATGTTCTAGAACCGCCACTGGATCTATACCTGAAATTACTCCCCCACATTTAAGTAAGGGGCCAAAATGGTTCCAATACACTTGGACAATGACATGGTGTTCAGGCAAAACACCATGTCATGTATAGGCTAATCGATTTTTTATTTTTCTATATCGGCCCAGATACATCAAGTCCACATCCGGGGATTCCTGAAGACTCTTCTCAGAGGGTGCTCGGAGCTGTGGGTTTTGTAAAACTCTCCAAACTTTCATGCAGCGGTGACTGGTATTCTCAGTAGTCAACAGTCAGCGGGGCTTCACAAGTCCGGTAGGTGGCAGTGAATGTTCTCAGGTAGGGAGGGCAGGTTGTGGGGGGGCGTGTGTTCCTCTTGCACAAGCGCTCCCATGTTGCGTAGTCTGGAAACCTGACGTGGAGAGCAGCCGAGCGGAGCGGACTGAGTTGCAGCAAGGCAGATCAGAAAGTGCCTGTGGCCGCGCTCACATTTCCTCGCGCACTCCTCTCCAGACCTAGAGTCGCACGAGACTGGCAACACGCTCAGACACCGGTGTGCTGGCCGCGCGTGACCCGAGGAGCCCACTTTTGACGAACACACTCGGGCTCCGCTGGCAGGAAAGCTGGAACTAAACTACATTCATTGACTTGAGAGCGATGCACTGGCAGCATGGCCAAGTGGTTCAAGGAGCACCTAGGATTCAAAACTACCAAATCACCCCCTCCGGCGCCTCCGAAACCGGACTACAGACACTGTCACACCGGTGTGCCCAGTGCGCCTGGCTACCAACAAACAATCTGCGGGGTCACCTTCCCGAGCCCCGCTCAACCGGACATCCTCGCTGCGTACAAACTACAAAAGGAGCTGGACTTCGAGGACCCGTACACTCCAGGTGGAAATATTTCATTCGGCTCGAGCTTGAACAGCGTGGGGTCGCCGGATATCAAGTATGTGTCACCAAAACACCGACTTATCAAGGTGGAAACTATCGAAAAGCCCAGCCCAGCTCCAGGCGGAGGTGTCACAGTCACCCAAGCTGTTGCTCTGGGGAGTGTTAAATCTCCCACTTCACCTCCCTCGGACCACGACAACAAGGAGAAGGTGGGTGAAATAAGTCCAAACATTAGTCTGTGGACAAGTTTGGAGCTACAACTAAACTTTTAAACATTTTGTAATCTTTCAATTACAACCCCAAATTAACAATTCTTAGTAAACTCCCATATTTAAGTATAGCTTTCTCTCTGAAATCACAACATTTTTTTCCCCCTACAAAATGTTTGAAACATGGCCTGTTTATGGAGAAATTGACCTACTCCTGTAAGAAATGCATCGTTACAACCGGCAGAACTTGTTATCACAACGGCTGTCCACACGAGTTGCGACATCCACCTCTTGTCTAATAACTAACCTGCACTACAGGGAGTGCTGTGGAGGGAGCAGTCTGTCATGTGTTGACACACAGCTCAATGTATCAGAGCAGGCTTGCATTAATACTGACAATTATGATCTTTTGTTACTCTGTGAAAGTCAACTTGCTGTAAAGTGCATGCAAACTCTGCTCTGCTGGGTGAGCAGCTTATTCTCATGCTACAATGTAATCTGCTTATTCAACTTGAATATATATATATTCAATGTTATTGAACTAGAGAGATGAATTTTGTTAATGTTATTTTTGCACTGATGCCCATTGCCATGCATGGAAATGATTAGTAGATAGATGGCTCTGATTTGAAACTCTCTTGACACATTTATCTGCATGTACAGCACAAGCCTTACACTATTTTTTTTACCTTGAAGTTGAGGCTATCGCAAGGAGCTGTTTGCACTCATCAGCACAACATGAATGTGGAGAACACTGTCATGTCAGGCCTCTCAGGAATTCACACACACTGGGTTCATTTGGAGAAACCTGAGATTTGTCGGTGAGGACATACCTTATGACGAGTGTGATCCCACGGATGAATGTTTCAGTGTCTGCGTAGTTCTGTACAGAGGAGGAAGCATGGCTCTGTGAAAATACACACTGTACACACCACTGTTTCCTCCTCAGATCACATCTCAATACCTGACATTTTTGCGGTCATCTTGATTGCACCTTCACATTACTTCCTCCTACTCTTGTGTTTGCTTTCGCACCTGTCTTTGGACGTGTGGCGAGTTCACAGTTGGTTTTGGTTTGGCACTTTTATTTATATTGCACAGTGTCTTCAACCTGTCACAAGAACAGGAAGACACAACAAGCGAAACTCTTACTAACACCTTTTATTTCCCACACGCCCTCAACACAGACACTGGGAACATAGAGGCTCGGAAACCATCTTCTATTCCAATGTTTATTTTCCAAAACCATGTTTTCAGCAGCCCTCATGCACTTAGTATGTAGGTTTAATACTCATACGGCTATGTGTTATCAGTAAAACAAGCAGAAAAGCAGAATTTTCACCCAGCCACTGCAGCTGTTCAAGCTGATTAAACAGATTATAGTTGTCTCATGTTAATTGAAGCTTATTTGCTTTTCCCCTGTCAGGAATACAGTTGCCAATGCCCATCTTATTTTCCTCTCCGTGTGCACATATGGCTTAAACAGACAGGCAGATGATTGTTCAGTATGGTTATACCTCACACCTACCAGTATAAATGATGTTATGGACGATCTCAATCATTACTGACAGCTGCTGGGCTTAAGCAATATGTCGAGAGAGGGGGTTAAGGGTTTTCTTGCTAAGATGCTGAAGGGTTGAAGTGAACATATTAAATATTGGCAGTTTTTTTTTGCATCTGTAGTACATGGTGTACCTCCTCTTCCACGGTGGTGGAAACAATGTAACTGGGCATATCTGGAAGTGTTTTACCACCTTAGAGTGTGTTTACATCTATATCTGAGGAATACAAAAAGCTTCATAATTAATGAATATGTTTGCAGAAAAAGCCTGGTCACTAAGCTAGTAGTTGCTTTAAAGAGTTGTGTGAGGCTCTGTGTTTACACTTTTTTGAGGATTACAGTTTGTCCTGAAGGCATGATAATTGTTTGTAAATGCTTTTTTTGAGAGACTCTCCTCGAGTTGACAAAGTCCTATTGTAAAGACACTTGTTTCAATGGTAGGAAGCGCTGTTTGCAGTTGGTTTTCACACACTCTCCCTTCAGGCTATATTTTAAAGAGTATTGAACAGACAATGTGTTCTGACGTCTGGACAATGATACACACATTAAAGAGTGGATTACTGATTTATACATACACATTTAAAAAAAAAAGTATTTATTTATTGGTTTTTCAGTTGAATTATACTTAAAGTTCAGGGTAATCAACTGTTAAAAACATACTGTTCAAATGTATTTTTCAATAAATGGATGTTTTCAAAGTAAATGGATAATCGTTTTTAATAATCGTGATATCAATTATTGACCCAAATAATCGAGATTATGATTTTTGCCATAATCGAGCAGCCCTACCTCGCACCATCAGTGGATAGTGAATGGAGTCAGTTGCATTAGAGAAACTGTCTTTTTAACTGCACTGACTGTTGGAGGCTGAGCAAATAAGTGTCTTAACAGCACTGCTTGGTTACATTGATGTTTTAATTACTTGACTCATGAATGCTAATTATATCACTGCTTACCTAATGCCTGAAATGCCAATAGTGGCATCAAGTGCATTTTCCTCAGTCTATTTCTATTAACCAGGCTTCTATGTAGGGGAAAAAGCAAGATGAGAAACATGCAATGATATACTGCAAAATAAATAATATATAGGCTATATTTTCACAGACATTTCATCGCCCAGTTTTCCTATTCTGTGTTGTTTTTTAGTGCAAATCATTATCTAAGAAGTGTCCATCCGGATTTCAGTGTTGGTTTGAAGTTGCACTCTTTGTGCGGAGCTGTCTTTGATCCAACTTGTGGTTTTGAGTTTTCAAGGTATTGTGATGTGTTTTGTTTTTAATGGTGTTAAGCCCTTCATGGTAGAACGAGTTGAAGGAGATGATCAATTATCATCCCGCCTTGGAGCTAATTAAAGGCCTCATCTCCCAGCTCATCGCTCTACTCAGCACTAACCTAACTTCTCTCAAGGACACGCTAAAGTGGTAATGGTCTCCACTCGGAAGTGTGTAAACAAAAGCAGTAGTGCAGAGCTGACGGGCTGCGGCATCATTATGAAGTGCAGTCCGCCATCATCAGTACCTGTCTTAGCACCTGGGGAAACATCCTCTTCCAATCTAACTTCGGCTCCTTTTATGGCTCGGGGTCTTTTCAATGCAGGGATCCGATAAGAGCCAGCATGCATATCTATCTATACCGTTTTGGATCAGATGCCAAGACAGTTGTTGTGAGCCAACAGGGGCATCTGGATGGACAGATTTCCTCTGTGCTTATGCTGCTTAATCCTTTCCACACACCTTATTTATTACAAGACCTGGCTCGGCTTTTTAAGAGAGTAGGCTGGAGGTTGAAAACAATAGAGTGGTGCAGTGACGAGTCCTAAAACCCGGAAGTGAGTTAGCATTTTACCACTACCGGTTCCCTCGTCTCAGAGTCAATGGGATTTCTCCATAGGATTTTGGAGAATAGCTCAAAATAAGGTCTGTGGTTGACACAAATTTAAATCAGCAGTGACCCCACTCGTGATTTCTGAAGAGTTTACGTGTCTGAAAAACGATGGTTGTTAACAAGTGGCTGAATAGGACTACAGAAGTTGTAGAGGCCGTTTTACGTCATTACGCCGAACACGTAAACACTCCCACTAAGTTTGTTTGCCCTGTTCCGCTTGAAAGCAAGTACCTGCCTCCTGCAAACTGTTAAAACAAACGCTTCAACTTGAACAATTTAGAATCTGTAGTTTTGAATATGGATCTTAAGTTGGCGTGACGTTGAAGCAGCGACCCTGCTGTAGTTCGTTTATAGCATAACGTTAGCATTTAGCTTCTGGCGATTAGATTTATGATTAGAAAATTATAAAAGTAGGGTAGACATGTGGAGATTATCCGACTGAACAAAACGTGCATTTATCTAACAGGTTCGCTTTCCACGTTATTTCGAGCTATTTTCCAAAATCCTATGGAGAAATCCCATTGCTTTTTTGTCGAGGGAACCCATGCGCAGTTAATTTCCGGGTAAATACGTCATCCCTGCACCACTCTATTGGCATCACCTCGAAGATTTAACAGAGTTTAGTGAAATCAGGTGGAAAGTTAGGCCATAATATAGAATAATATAGTTAAAAGTTATTTTTGACTTCTGTTTCTGGTAGAAACAGCTGCTTGAACCTTTTGGCCTTAAGTAATAGTTTAAGGGTTCAGAAGATATGCTTATAAGCTTTTTTGCCAAGAGTTAGTTTGTGTGATTGATTGATACCACTCTCATATCTGTTTGTGAACACCAGCAATCATTTTGTATGGCTAAACTTTATCTTAGCTTTCAAATGCACGCACCTTAACTTGTTTGTTTTATCCGTACAAAAACCAAAGTTTAAAAAATAACATTTTAGATTCTAGAAAGGTTTATGTGTTTATCATTTAATCAATTAAAAAACATGAATGGTTTCAGTCTTGTGTAGTTGCCGGGCTTGGGGTTATGATCGGATGTTTTCATAGTAAATAACACCCTCCCCTACTTGCTTAGTCTGGCTTTATTTGTTTGTGGAAACTGGAAAGGGTGTCCGCTTCCTTCCATTCATCTTTAGCATATGTTTAAATCCATTTGGATGTGTAATGATCACACTTTATTTAAGATGCAGCATTTGAAAAAGCTGAATGACATCCTCACCTGACACCAGCCAAGCTACTATCTTCTGGTGTGGGTAGAACGTGTTGGATCGGCCCGCAGATTACATTGCCTGTAGAGCACAGTTTAATTTCCCCAAAACCTGAATATCTTCCCCTGGCCTTTCACCCTAGCACTCCAGACATCTGTGGGATTTCATAAATGCATCCCAGCGGCCTTTTACGCTTTCATCTCTGCCAGTGATAGGAGAAATGTCGAGCACAAACGTCAATATCACCTGGGTCTGCGAGAGTGGTTTTCTTCAGGGAGCCAGAAAATGGATGAAAACATCAGAGCCCATCATGTTTTCTTATAGCACACCTTTTAAGTGCGGCTCTCTACCTATCATATCAGACGGAGGCCGGTCGGGTTGATAGCCGGCCTGGCTGGATGTCAGTGTGAAACAGGATGTGCCCTTGTTGCTCTACAATTACACAAACCTGTTTTCATGCTCATTGGCTGAGTAAAAGTCTTTGTGTTGGACAATGGGATATTTCTGTACTTGGATTATATAGAATAAAGACTATTTAATACCTCCGGACTTCCAAGCCGTATGAATACATAATGAAAATAATAATAATTTAAAGTCATTTTCCACTGTTGTTAAATGTAATAGTTAAAAACAAATCAACAGATTGGTGTAAAAGCTGTGATTTGCATGTCTTGGATTTTGCAGCTGTTGTTTGTTAATTAAAAAAGAGTTACAGTCAGAAGTGGCCAGAGTAGATCAGTATTTTGATAATCATGAACAATTGTGTAAATAAATACCTAAGAACATATAATAGCTGACTCATAGTCTAACAGTAAAGTCTAGACTGTGATATCGTTTGCATGGAGTGGCAGGTAGGATTGTGAGATTTCTGTTTCCCGCTTGACCTTCTGTTCACTGAGGTGTGAAGAATGCCATGTATTTCCTGAACTATATTAAGCATCTAAGGCATTTTCTCAAAGTCACATCCACTAGTTCCGGATTACAAGAGACTCAACTCTCATTACCCACAGCTCAGAATAAAACACATTTTCCTTTCATGTAAAACACTTTTTAAACTCACTGTTTTTTTTAACTTTACAATGAATTCCTGGGACCTCAACAAGAATCCTGGAAGGGCACTTTGAGAGGAAGGAAGCAACTCAGAGCCGAACAGCATGTGGGGCAGGATGAAGTCATCCTGTAGTGGAGCATGCGCTGGAAGCCTTAATGTAATGGTTATTCAATTGAGCATTGGCTTTTCATCGATATATCATTTTGGTGAATCCTATTACATTGACATGATGGCACTGTAAGCCTGCTTCGCAGAGTGTAATAGCTACTCATGGTTAGGTTTTATATACGGCCATCCCGCCACATGTGCTTGAAAGTTATTGGTCTTGGAAATGATGCCCTTTAGCAATTGTTTGCTTATTATTTTTCTTTCCCTCCATCTGGGAGTCTTCATCGAGGATTTAAAGAGTCCCGATAGAGTCTCTTGTGTTTGCTGCTTGAATCGCTTTTTCTAGCTTTGCACCGGAACATCAGTCACATGATTCCACCAGGTCACAATTAGCCTGCGGAGGACTGCCGCTTTGGCCGCCTGGGAGTTATAGACACATGGCTCTGTTTTGTTTAATGACAGTGTGTGTGTGTGTACACATGGGTAGCTGAGTCTAGTGGGAAGGCAGATCTTCATACACCAATCTAAAAAAGAAACAATTGAGCCTGAAGCTTGCATGCCGTCAGAGGCACAAAGGGAGAACCAATATGAAGAATTCATCTTTGCAAAATCAGTAGCTCGGCCCTACAAGCAAATTGCAACTGTAACCAAGTCGCTTTCTTGCATCAAGATACAGTATACTGTAGAGGTCATGGAGATTTGCCTTTTTATCCCGTGCATGTGAGTACAGGCTGTTGTTTTTGTGTCACACTGCAGGAGGCAGCCAGACTTCCGTCTTGCAAACAGAGCTGCCCCGTGATCCGGCAGCCCACCAGGAAGCTGTGCACTTCCATTTATTTCTTAGTGGGATTCCAGACTTTTGTTTTATTCTGTGAATGGGAAACACGTCCACTAAACAGCTTTTGAGTATGCTGCTCACATGAGGTCACATTTGAATGTCTTTTTTTGTCACAGTTCAAATGAACTGTTTGTGATATGAACGCATGTAGAGAATGAAAGCCACTGTCTGCAGTTTGTTTGGTGGAAAATAAGGAATGGCTGCTTGGTTGCTCCAGGATTAAGGAAGTGCTCCCTTCCTGTCAGGAAGTGTTTACAACTTGGTGACATTCCCTTTTTAACTTGACAAGTCTGTGCTCGCCCCTGTGTGTAGGCTGAGTGTTCTGGCTGCCGCTTGCTTGCTAAACCAGAACCAGGGTTTATGTTATCGGCTTCTTTGACATGCGCTATCTGGATGTCGGAAAAGGTGACAAATGGTGACGGCACATAGCTGCTGCATGCCCCACTGAGGGCTCTTTGTGGAAACATGCTGGTGGTGATTGTCCCTCACCCCTCCTAATATAGCTTCTCTAGCCCTTTGCTCCAGCTCTGAGAGGTGGGAAGCCACGTAGCAATGGCAGCAGTATAGGACTCCACCCTGTGCGTTCGCTCTATTGTCAGTGTAGGCGACGCAGGGCCCTCAGTGCATCCTCACCACACAGAGGCTATCTGAGGCCACAGAGCTTCCAGCCACAATCACAACGTCCTCAAATCACAATCTGTAGCTTTGTTTACGGCCTGACTGCGGCTTGTTTTTCTCCCTGCTCTATAAATCTCTCTCCTAAAATCAAAGCTTGCGTCCCCAGTGGATCTCCTCATGTTGTTTCATGAAGCCCTACTTTCCTAATCGTGTCAGTTCCTATCTTATAGGAGATAAATAAAAGTGTTTTTGTGTGCGTTGTGGTAACAGCATCTCATTGGAGTTAACTGCATGTTCACAGTTCTTGTCAGCATACTTTTGTGGTTTAAACAACTTTATTATTATTCTTTAAGCCTACTACTTCATCCTGTCATTAAAAAAGAAATTGGTGTTTTCATAATAATTGAATCTGTGTTGATTAAGGAGTTTAGTGTAGCCCACGTTGAGGACAAATTGCTCATTCAAAGGGCGACTATTTTAGGGATTATCATATTTTATAAAATACCAACATTCTTTTGTAGCACCTGAATTATTATAGACTCTTGTGCCGCACACTAACCGTACGGCGCAGAAACACTGCCAATAAATCTATCACAGAGGGATGGGAGCAGAGGAAGGAAATTGGATTTTGTGAAGCGTGTCGTCGAGTGCTTAATCTTGAATATCTGTAGCATATTAAGAGCACCTTTATACTGTAGGGTGCAACCCACGGCCTCCTCCACTTTCTCCTCTGGAGGTCTTAAGTGGCAGTGTGGAGTGGGTTCCAATGAAAGAGGTCCTTAGGGATAAGCTGGGGTGCTTTTTGTGCTTCACTGCCTCAGTGCTAACGTTAGATACATCATTCATTTGGAGAGGAGGGCGGCTAGCGTAGGATTTTATTGAAAAGTAGAGTTATCTAGCTACTTAAAAGTGTGAATGCTGCTAGGCAATTTGTCCTGGTAAATAAAGGAATGGATGGGGAATGCATGCAGGGCACAGAGTTCTCTCCATGTGCAGTTTAGCCTGTTTAGCAGTTTGTTTGAGGGATCACGTCGACTTCCTTTATAGCCTGAACGCTTATTGATGGTACGGAGGGGCGTGTAGATCCTTCAGCAGCTCATGTGGATGTAGATACATAAGTAATTCAATTAAAAAATATAGTTGTGACCTTTGACCTTTTTAAAAATACACACAGCATTTGTCTTTCAGGTTACATTTGGCACAAGAAATCCTGAAGAAAGAAAAGTGCTCTGCGCCAATATCTGTTGCAGTAGCCACATTTGATTGATTTTAATTGAAGTTGAGCTTTTATACAAAACAAACGTTTGCATCAGAATGCAAAAAGTTCATTTTGTGAACACCAAGAGTAGAAAACACATCACTATTAACACTTAGAAGTTGTGTATAAGGGCGTTCTTGGATGCGAGAAATGTACTCCTAAAGGTTTTGAAATATATTTTGGGGAAGAAAATAACATCTGCATTAACGTATTTGTAACTTCTCTATTTTTACCTTTTAAAGGGGACCTATCATGCAAAATGCACTTTGTGATGTCTTTTATACATAAATATGTGTCCCCGGTGCGTCGGGGAACTCACGCAGCGTCAGAAAATAAAACCCTCTCTTTTCCTCCGTACCCAAATCTTTTAAAAACGGGGGTACAACGAGCGGATACAGATTTGCTGCCGATCTGACGTCAAATCGGCGGCGGACCCACAGAGAGTTTGCTATCAGAAACAATGCCTGACGTGTTTTGGACATAATCTCGTCTTTGTTTACATTAGCAAGCCTCGCTAACACTCAGAGCTAAACTGTACTGAAGAGCACATGTGTTTAAAAAGCAGGAAATAAAAAAAGAACTCACCTTGTGATAAACCTGCAAGAGAAAAAGCATTTGAGCTCCATACTGTTTCAGAAATAATCCTTGATGTGGTTTAGAACAGAATGGCGTTTTATCACAGAATTTAACTTTATCTCCGGTAGAATTCTGATCAGGCATTAGCTCCGCCTCCTCTTTTTTTTTTTTCAAGCTAAGGACCCAAAATCCGCGTTTCTCTAACAGGGCTTCAAAAGAGGGGTGTGAGCAGTATGAAGCATGGCTACAATGGGTGAACTGTTTGGTATTTGAGGCAAAAAACTTCACAGACATGTTTTGTATAGGTATGGCCCTACAATATATGTTTCCAATATAGCATGATAGGTCCACTTTAAGTCACATTTCATTGTGATCGGCCGGGACCGCTTGAGTAATAATGTGTACAGACTGAATGTCTTTAGTAGGTCTGATTAGAAAGAGCACTGATAATGAACACTATACATCCTATCCTGCTTAAGCCTTGTGTGTGTGTGTGTGTGTGTGTGTGTGTGTGTGTGTGTGTGTGTGTGTGTGTGTGTGTGTGTGTGTGTGTGTGTGTGTGTGTGTGTGTGTGTGTGTGTGTGTGGTGTGTGTGTGTGTGTGTGTGTGTGTGTGGTGTGTGTGTGTGTGTGTGTGGTGTGTGTGTGTGTGTGTGTGTGTGTGTGTGTGTGGTGTGTGTGTGTGTGTGTGTGTGTGTGTGTGTGTGTGTGTGTGTGTGTGTGTGTGTGTGTTAAAAGCCCCATAATGCACAGAAACCTATACTTACAGTGTTGATGTGGGAACTCTCCAGGTGTACATTATATGTTTAACATCCCTTTCCATTCAACGCTGTTCTGATCTCTTTACCACAAGTGTGTTGTATGTTATCAGTGTCGCTGTTTCTGCATCTGGAAGCATTCCCATGCACACCATGATCAACAGCAGGCCTAAAGAAACGACTTTACCCCAACTGCCGTGCGAAAGCCACCCCACATTGGTAAAAGTGCAGAGATCTGAAGAACCAACATCTGAATCCTAAAGGGGAGGGTGTGTGTAATACATTAGTCTGCAGCCAGAAGTGAGTCGTTCTTTGAACATCGCACATGTCGCTGAGGGAGATGGACACATGTGAAACTGATGGTTGAGTACATTGATGTGCAAAGAATCTTAAAAACATATCCATTCAAGAATATGTTGCAGAGATAGACTGTAAACCCTGAGCGTGCTTAAGGTAGCTGTTATGGTCAAGAAAATGCACTTTGCGGCTTGAGGCTCAGTGGTAGAAAATAAACATAGAAGGGATGTTTTTAATTAGTTTGTTTCACCTAATTATCGGGTCCTACATTCTGAAGCGATGTGGGAATTGTTGTCTGTGTGAAAGCTAGGTATTTTGTTGTGCTGATCCGCAAACAAGTGCATGCTTTCAAACACTGAACTGCTTCTCTTGATTGATTCTCCAATTAGATTAAAAGCAAATGAATACACCTGGAAATAAACCGAATGTTTGATTATCTGGAGTGAAGTGCTCTTCAGTGGTGTGTGGACTGCAGCGGCTTGTGACTGATTGGGAAAAAGCAAGTTTATAGCAAATATAGTAATTTGATTAGCTGCCTCTGCAGACTCCTAAGTAGGCCTTTAGAGGAGGCACATTACTCTCCCAAGCTCCCAGAGGCAGGACCCCAAGCAGCAACCGTGCCTCTTTGGAAACATTTCAATAACGTTTCATTAATGTCAGGCCTGTATGGTGGGAAACGCACTCCTGCACTGTCTCTCCTTTCGAGGCAAAGCCAATTTCCCATCTGCATAGTCTGCTTGGTAGATACAGAACCCAGCAGTCGCTCTTCACAAGGGGCCTTCAATGAATTGAAACCAGATTTGTGCTTGCTTCTTAGAAACAACAAAGTATTGATAGTAACTGCATTTTGTCAACAGAGCAGCAGTGATCACGCTTGCTTAAATACACCGCCTTTAGGGAGTGTTTCTTGTGCCAATATGTTCTGAAAGATGGTGGCCAAGTTATTGTAGAACGACTGCACAGTCATACAGCATTCGTCCTATGTTTACAGACAGAGATAAGGTGGAGGAGCTATCAGCAGAAGCAATGAGGCTCAGCGTGCAGAGTTTGGGTTTTACATTTGAACAGTTCTCCATCCAACAGTAAGTGAACATACTGTGTGCATGGCAGCAATTATCTGTAGAACGAAAACAACAAATAGTGTCCCGTCGTCGTTTGTCTCCTTCTTCTTTCTAGTGGCTTTCTGTCTTTACAATAGTGGCATTCTTTCTTTTTTTGATACATTAAAGAACAAAAGAGCAATAGCAGCAAAGAAAAAAGCCTTTTGAAATGCCTTAATGCAATTGAGCTGCTAAGCACTGAGTTGTATTAGGTTATCAGTGGAATCCCTCGTGGCGTGAGACATAAATCACACACGTCAGTCCTCTTTCTATCTTTTGTTTTCTTCCTCCTTCATTCTGCAGCCTGCTGACTTTTCTGCCTCAAGGGGGCTTCAACCTTGACTAGCCCGTGACGCATACAATCCTTCCTGGACCAGCCATGACATTAATATCATATTCCTGTCTGCACTCATTCAGCCTGAGTGGGATTGGTGTTTACATTCATCCATGTAAATGTCTAAAGGTGTTTATCTAGTTATCTCTGGCAGAATCGTCAATCTGCTTTTATACCGCGTCTGATTCCGGCTCTAAAATGTGAACACCAGACATGTGATTTGCTCAAAATGCACACAGCAATGTAGCAAAAGCCACTTCCATTATTATATCCAATATTCTCAATTTCCACCCATGCTCAAATTTCAACTCATCCGATTTTTTCTTTTGCTCCGAATTACCCGATGTGTCAGTCGAAACTCTCCATTAATACTGCAGAAGGAAAATTGTTGTATATGTTCTCACTTCTAATGGAAGACTGGGACCCAATCGAATTGCAATCCCGCAAGCCCCGGCTTCATCAAGATCTATTATTGAGCCAAAGTGGCAGGTGCCTGTTATAGCCTCCCTCCTCTGCTAATGTTCCCCCTCTGTTCCCACTGATTTGAAGTCAGCTTCATCGCCTGAGAGCTGTAGTGCATTTCAAAAAGTCTGCTCTCCTTTGCGAGCTGCCAGAGCTGTGGCAGGTGTAAGACATGGCCAACCTGGGATCTGAGCTGTGGAATGAAAGTAATCGAGTGAATTCTCTCGCTATGCTGCAGACCAGTAAAAGACCCAGCTACCATCCGGGACTCGGCCTAAGCCTGCGAGGTGGCTTTGTGAGATTCATTTGGGCTTACAGCGCGGCTTAGCAAAGACCTGATATATTGAGGCGCTGCAGTCTTGTGCTGAGGGGGAATTTTGCTTTCATGACAAGTGTGGCTTGGCTGCGGTCCTGACACACCCTGGCACGCCACAAGGCAGATGGTGTTTCCCCCGGCGACGCTGCCGCTCTCTAGCATCCCTCTCCTCACTTCCCTATGCTCCTCCTGCTGTCGAGGAGTCATTAGTACAATGGGACAGGAAGGACACATTGGAACAATTTGGAAATATGAACCACCTCCTCCAACCAAACATGAACTACGCTGCAGGGGCCGGGTGACGGAGCCTTAGATCATCTTGTTGATGGTTCAAATCCCCAAATGCAAAGAAAGGATCCTTGTGGGCTGAAGTTAATGACATTCCTGCTAATGGTTGAGAATAAAAGAATGCATCTGTTAACAACAAAGCTGCACAATTTGGAAATAATAACTAATTGCGATTGGATATTAGATGGAATTATACTTTTGGAAGCATTATTCACAGTAGCAACGACAAATATATTAAAATGATCGTGGTGTTCTTGAGATGATCTGTAACAAACAAGACTTCTCACAATACTTCATTTTGAGATTTTCACATCATTTGCTTATACAAAATATTGCGCTAACTGCGATGATGCCTAAACAGTGAGAGGAAATCCCCATTCATTCAAAGATTCCTTAGTTCCCACACAACTCCTTGATGTTGTAACACAGTTTTCCCAAAAGATTCAAATTGAAAGTAAGAATTGCAAGAGGACGGATGACTAATTTGTATCCAAGGGCACTCAGGCTGGTGACTGGTTTGTCATCAGCTTAAAGTGGCTTGTTATGGGACAACTTGACTTGCCCTGCCTATGTAAGCCAGGTGCTGAAATGAGCTTCTACTGCCCTGCTCTGAGCTAACTATACACATGCCTGTCAAATGTAAATGTTCACAACCATATTTAAGTATATAAGGACAAAGGAGGTACCACCATTAAGACATTGTTAGAATATGTTTTCCTTTTTAAATCAGTCAAATCTTGAGTGGAGATATTCTCTCATGTTTTCAAATTGCATATTTCTTTAGGTCATTTTAAAAGAGCAGAACAACCAAGAGCCTGATTGTGATTCCTACTTTTCTTGATAATAAATCACAAACCTGTTATTCTTTTATTTAGCCTGATCATGATTGTTTGAGATGGATAAAGAACAAATACTTAGACTTTAATTGAAGTGATTTACATATAATTGTCTATCTATTACAACGCTTCTTTACATATTACCAAACCAACATTTCCCAGCCACAAATATTTACCACTTTTGGACAGGAAATGATGTCATGTGTTTGGAGTGGCTCTCCGCACGTAACTCAATACGTGATTGCAATTATGTCCTGAAATATGCCCAAACATTGGCTCATTAATGTGCATAAAGCGGTAAGGCGGTCTAAGTTGAAGGTGTAATCTCTGCTGAAACCGCAAATATGTAATCTATCTTTTTCGTCTAATGCTTCTGGAGCGAATGTGAGATGAAGCGTTTGGAGTGTTTTATCACATTTGCGGGCTATGGTCTCAAACCTCGAGCCACTCTGCTACAGTCTGTGGACCGCAGTCAAATGGCCACTGGCCTTCATCCCACCCATTTAGGTGATTCATATGTTTTTTTAGTGAGGGTGATTTATTCTTAGGTGTGGGCTGTGTTTGCAGTGACTGTATCATAGGTGGGTTCGGCACACGCCATGATTACTGAGTTACTATGCAACAAGGTGCGACACTGTGGCTTCAACGCATAACATGTACAGAGTTTTGGGGTCTCTGGGGCTGCAAACATGTTGCTTATCTGAATTGTAATTACATTTCGAGTGAATTATGTATATTGCTGTGGCACAAAAACAAACTAGGACAATGTTTGTATTGGATTTTTCTCCCTGCTTGAATTCACAGAAGCAAAACATTTGAGGAACCCATAATTATGCTGTGGCAGAAACAAGTCCTAGTTATTTCCCCCAAAACAGATGGATAGGGAGTATCGAAGAAGGTAGATTCAACACACAGTAGCAGCTATGAAACACATCTGTGGTGCTTACCTTCTGTGCTATTATTGCCTAATCCATGTATAGAGGAGATGATCTGCGCAGGAATATACCTGCCAGCATTCCTCTGCCACTAAGCGGCTTACATATGATAGATATAGTGAACCTTTTAGCATGTTTTGACACTTCACCTTGATCACTACTGTAAAAAGGTTGGTGCTTTCCCAACTGAAGTAAAATAGCAGAGCTGTGTGTGTGTGTGTGTGTGTGTGTGTGTGTGTGTGTGTGTGTGTGTGTGTGTGTGTGTGGTGTGTGTGTGTGTGTGTGTGTTTGTGTGTGTGTGTGTGTGTGTGTGTGGTGTGTGTGTGTTGTGTGTTGTGTGTGTGTGTGTGTGTGTGTGTAGTGTGTGTGTGTGTGTGTGTGTGTTGTGTGTGTGTGTGTGTGTGTGTGTGTGTGTGTGTGTGTGTGTGTGTGTGTGTGTGTGTGTGTGTGTGTGTGTGATGTGTGTGTGTGTGTGTGTGTGTGTGTGTGTGTTTGTGTGTGTATTACTATACTTGTGGGGACCTACATCTGTTTACAACGTCACGTGTGGGGACTCGCCTCCCTTATGGGGACAAATTGGAGGTCCCCATGAGGGGAATCATTCATTTTAGGGTGAAGACTTGGTTAGGGTTAGGCATGTTATGGTTAAGGTTAGGATAAGTCTCCAGGAAATGCATGTAAGTCAATGTAATGTCCCCTGAAGTGATGTATACATGGTGTGTGTGTGTGTGACTCTCCCGGGTGGCCGGCATAAAGGGTTAACTTCTAAGAAGTGTGCTCCCTCTGTGGCAGAGATAGACAGTGGTTGGTCTCTAGAAAGCTGGCTCTGTTTGACAAACAGCGCGACGGGCACGAAGCACGGTCCAGTTTACACTGCCCGGCCGCCAACCACCAGATGTGTGATGACCTTATGTATACGAGAACAAATCCCTGCCCCTTACACATGACTCATAGGGTGTAATCCAGGCATTTAGCCGACATGCTCTCTTAGGTGTTTGCATAAGAATTTCCTTTTTTAAACCCTGGACTGAAATGTTTCCAAGTTACAGAACATGCGGTGCCCTACACGTCTGCCCACTGACTGGCAGGACCAGACTCTCCGGAGCCTCAACAGAGAAAAAGTACATTTTCTATCAGCAGGCCCAAACCCCTACAGGCACTCCCCCTCATTAGATGGACGGATGGCTCAGATGGGAGTCTGTTTCCCGTCAAATGCTAGATCTTGACTTTGGAAGCGGTGTCCTGGTAGATGAAGCAAACATTTAAAGGGAACAAATATCCCCCCAAGGCACTATATCTGCGGACTGTTGCTCTGCTCCCTAAAGGCTTCAGCTGTATTTCTGGGTCCCGGGACATCCACCTAATTGCCATCTACTGCACAAACTGCTCAGCAAAAGAGCAAGACTGCAATTAGCCATGGCTCGCCGCCAGCTCGGTACAAATCTGCCAAATTGTTTCTCTTCAGAAAGTTGAGCAGTTGTGGTCTTCCTTTCCTCTACTTTTGAAATGTAGGCCTGTCACTGTGCTATCGTATAATTAGGAAGACCAGCAGTAGCAGAGAGCCTGCTGTAAGGCTTAAAGCCGAGGCATTGTGGTGGTGTGCAGAGCTATACAGACACAGGGTATAATTGATGTATGCGTTTCCTCCTTTATCTCCGGAGCATGGACATGACTTGGTCCTCTCCTGGGCCGCAGCATTATCTGTCAGGCAACTCTTCTGACACCTATCTACAGTTGCAAGAAAAAGTATGTGAACCCTTTGGAATTACCTGGATTTCTGCATAAGTTGGTCATAAAATGTGTTCTGATCTTCATCTAAGTCACAACAATAGACAAACACAGTCTGCTTAAACTAATACCACACAAACAATTATATGTTTTCATGTTTTTATTGAACACACCATGTAAACATTCACAGTGCAGGGTGGAAAACCCCTAGACTAAAGACTTCTTCAAGAGCTAATTGGAGTCAGGAGTCAGCCAACCTGGAGTCCAATCAATGAGACGAGATTGGAGGTGTTGGTTAAAGCTGCCTTGCCCTATAAGAAATACACACCAGTTTTGAATTTGCTATTCTTAAGAAGCATTGCCAGATGTGAACCATGCCTCGCACCAAAGAGCTCTCAGAAGACCTACGATTAAGAATTGTTGACTTGCATAAAGCTGGAAAGGGTTACAAAAGTATCTCTAAAAGCCTTGATGTTCATCAGTCCACGGTAAGACACATTGTCTATATGTGGAGAAAGTTCAGCCCTGTTGCTACTCTCCCTAGGAATGGCCGTCCTGTAAAGATGACTGCAAGAGCACAGCGCAGAATGCTCAATGAGGTGAAGAAGAATCCTAGAGAACTAGAGACTTAAAGAAATCTCTGGCACATGCTAACATCTCTGTTGACGAATCTACGATATGTAAAACACTGAACAAGAATGGAGTTCATGGGAGGACACCACGGAGGAAGCCACTGCTGTCCAGAAAAATCATTGCTGCACGTTTGAAGTTTGCAAAAGAGCACCTGGATGTTCCACAGCACTACTGGCAAAATATTCTGTGGACAGATGAAACCAAAGTTGAGTTGTTTGGAAGAAACACACAACGCTATGTGTGGAGAATCCAAAGGGTTCACATACTTTTTCTTGCAACTGTATGTTGTACTGTTCAACAGAGCAAATATTCCCCTCCTGCTGTTTCACTTCTCCCTCCATTTCACCTTTCCTTGTTTTTTTCCCCCTTTTCTTCTGCAGCTCATTATCCTCGAAGACTACGCGGACCCTTTCGATGCCGAGCAGGCTGGTGGCACTCAGACCAGCACGGAAAAAGTGACGACCACGGAGAATGACGGCTACATGGAGCCATACGAGGCCCAGAAGATGATGGCAGGTAGGTTTTCAGTTCTCTTAGATCTCCATCTCCAGCTGCTTCTGTCACCTTGTGCCTTTGATGCTTTCATACTGTAAATCACAGTGGAGCATTCATTAGTATGCAGTGTGATTTGAGCACATGTCCCCAAAATGGGAATATATAAAGAGGCTCAGATGGCCTAATGCAGGATTACATGACAGGTGCAGCAGAGCATAAATGACCCGCATGTGGTGAAAGTTGTCAAAACATTTCCAGAAGCCAGAATGACTTTGTCCCTAGAAACCATACAAGCCTGAAAGTGTATCTAAATACACACTTCAGAGGTCCAATGAAGAGAGAACTTTTTTTTTTTTTAATATGCTTTCCCCCCCTGCTGATCTGTTTGCATGTTGAGACAGCTACATGCTGGGATTGCCAGGAAGGCCCAACAATAGCTGTGTGCTAACATAAGAATTTCAGCCGAGCCACATTCCCCACACGGCTTTGTCACAGCGCACATTCATTCTGTGGCAAAGTTAGCACAGCGATGACAAAGAACAAAGAATGTGCAGGAAGAAAAAGAGGAGAAATTATGAACAATATAGAGAGAACAGAACATGCTGCTTTTCCTCTCCCTAAAAAGCTTTCGTACCCAGGAAAGGAATGTTTGTATGACTGTCAAACCTCAAGTGGATGTTTGTGGATGACACGGAGATATCAGCACTTATACCTTGATACACCGATACACTCATATCACCTACAATGGGTACCACGTAGCCTCCTGCACATACTGTACTCTTATACACACACACACACACACACACACACACACACACACACACACACACACACACACACACACACACACACACACACACACACATACACACACACACACACACACACACACACACACACACACACACACACACACACACACTCCCATAAAGGCAGGACATGAATGTCTATGTCCCTCCTCAGCAATTTTCATTTAATAGGCCTCCAGACAATCTCTTGTTTTCATCTGTCGTACTGGTTTGACCTCTGGCCCAGTCATTGCCTCAGCAGAGTAAAACAAACCTTAAGATTTATCGCTTCTCTCGGAGGCTGAGGAAGCTATAGAGAAAAGCACACTCTGAACAAGGCTTTTGTCGTATCACTTTGAATCTTGAACTGATTCCAGGTTTTTTGTGTTTTTTTAAGTTCAACTTGACATAGTTTTACACATGGCAAACTAAACTATGCTGGCAGCAGTTGTCTGTTTGATCTGATGAAGTCTTCACTTGGGTTCCTGTTGTTGCTCCTGTCTTTAAAACCTGAAGCGGTGTTGTTTTCAGGCTGGATGCTTTTATCTATCATATCTATTGATTGCCACTTTTAGTTTTTCGTGTCTGCTGTTTTGACTGAGCTGGCAGGGCGTTGTTTTAAATAGAGCTGTTGGATTTATTTGGCTCTGTACTGTCATCCTTTTAATTTTCATAATGATCCATGGATTCATTTCATAGATGGCTGATTTCACAAGCACTAAATAATACATGAAATTCCAACATGCTGGCACAAAGGTAGGAATGCCATTACTTGAAGAGGGTATCATTTCACAATGTTTGATATACTCACCTGCAAACAGGGCATTATGGGAAATGTCCACATAATAAATCAAATGTCTGAAAGAACGTCAGACAGGACATATTGATGACTGTGGGTTAGAATGTTCTGTAATATGAATCATGCATATAACCATATATACATAATAATGGTAGTTGAAAATCTAAAAGTATAATCATGGTTAACTGCGCCAAAACCAAAATGCTATGTTTCACTGGCTGAGTCCCGGTAGCATATGAAGTGTTGCCGATTTTTACTCAACATTTCTATATCCAAGCATTGCTTTTTTTCAGCAACACCTGGCTCCAGATTCACAACGTTTCCCACAGTTACACACCACCACCCATGTAAATGTAAAGATTAAGTGCCCAAGGATGTATAATCCCCAGTGGGAAGGTCATTTATTGTATACACACACATTACAAATACACACATGCATAAGTCCGTTACGGATGAAGTCTGAATACAGATATGTACAGATACATGCATTTGTATAGAGAGGTGTCAGAGCCGAGAGACTGCTAGGTTGTTTGGCGCTATAGAGAGCAGTTGGGGTTTCAGTGCCTTGCTCAAGGACATCTTGTCAGTGCCAATAAGGCGAAGTGTCTGGCACCTTTCCCCCAGTCCAGACTCCATATTTTTGGTCCGATCGGGACTTGAACCGGCTACCTTTCGGTTCCTAAGCCAAGTCCCTACAGACTCAGCTCCTGCCGCCCCCAAATAAGGGTCAGGCAATACATCAATGTAATATCCGAACCGCGATATGAGTCTAGATATCACCTTCGGATATTCTAGATCGTATCATTGCATACGTTTCTTTTTACGGGATATGCAGGCTGCATTACAGTTAAGTGATGCACTAAAATTACCGACTGTCCCATCTTTTTCAATTTATATCCACATCTAGAGTGTACAGTATCTTTTCAATATTGATATCAATGTATTTAGTTATAAATATTGTTATGTTTTCTCTCCCTATCACTCCAATCTCCAATATTTGTTGGTATACTCACCGTGAATAAATAGTAATTGCTGCATCTTCCTCTCTGGCGGCGTATTGGTCAGGTGAAAAAGGGTAGAAAGAATCCTTGGGCTGCTGCACTGAAGTAAATAAATGACCAAACCGCTCATGTGAAGCAAGAGGCGTTCATGTCTCTCTCTTTCTCATTCTGTCACTGTTGCTCTCTCTCATCTATTTCTCTTTCCCTCCCCAGGCACTTTGGTTCTCAATGACAACCTGCAATGTTGGCAATACCTGCATTTTCCTCTTCTCAGACTGTGGGCTGCAGATAGCCGTTTCTCTTCCAGCCTTCCTCTTCTCACAACTTGCTTTCACAGATGGGTGTAGATGGACACAAAAGCCCCAAACATGCCAACACAAGAGACACGTTTTTATTTATGGCTGTAGGAGCAAGTTAATAATTTACCACCAGCCAATTTCATATCATTTATAAAACGCTACGTCTAACTCCTCATAAAAAGGGCTGTCTGAACGTGTACAATTCAAAGGTGTGTAACCCATTATTTCTCGTAAAAAGTGTTTAGAATTAATTCTAACAAGTAGCCTGAAAATAAACCGCCTGACGTTTTTCGTTTGTCTTCACAGACGACCTTTACGTTTCAAGTTTCAATACAAGATTTACTTTGAGCTGCTGTCGGTCTGGATCTCACACACAGTCACTCAGTTACACAAAAACACACTCCGATCAATCTCAGTAATTGAATACTCCTACTATACATTATCATTTCCTACATACAGTAAGAGGCCTTGATACCACGTATATCCTTGTTGATCTTACATATTAACTAGGGAACTGCCTTGTTTATAGCTCATATTTCTGACTCATGCAGAAGCCTTTGCATGTCTTAACCTTTTGGAAGTGGACGCCTCAGATTAGCTTCTTTAGTGTTGAGTAATCACTTGTGGTTTTTGCCCTGCACTTACCAGAGATCAGGGGGTGTCAGCAGGTACTCTGCAAAGTAACACTGTGACTAAGCTGTACCATGAATGCTTAAAAATAAGTCTTCATTACCATCTCATTTACATTTCAGAATCAGAATCACACATACGAGGAATTTGACTCGATGTCATGGCGCATACATAAAATATAAAACAAGAAAATTTTAAGGACACCGTAATAAAATAAAGCAGTAATTTACATGGAAATGCTATGAATTAATTATAGGATATTAAATATTAAACAAGAAATTTGTGCAGTAAGCAGTATGAACATTGTGTGCATTAATGTAATGCAGAGTGTACGTTGTGTCAGTGGGGGGGCCGGGCCTTGTTTAATTAAGAGGCCGGTAGCGGAGGGGAAGAAACTGTTCAGGTGGCGAGAGGTTTTGGTCCTGATGGAGCGCAGCCTCCTGCCAGAGGGGAGGGGGGTGAACAGTTTGTGTCCAGGGTGGGAGGGGTCGGCCACTATCTTCCCACCTCAGGGTCCTGGAGGCGTGCAGGTCGTGGAGGGATGGCAGATTACAGCCGAAAAAGTGGGAATTCTGCTTGTAAAAACATAACGTTTCATGTATTAAGTTGCAGTGAGGGAGTATGGATTAGAGCCTCTATATTTTCATGGTATTACTGCAATAGGTTTCCATAAATATGTTGAATACAGAGACTTTTCTTCTAAACCTAAAGGTTAATGAGCTCAATTCGTACATGATGCAGCCGTTGGCGCAGGTGCTTTCTGTACAAGTCTGTGATTAGCAAGTATGAGGTCAGCCTGAACTCATATGCTGATTTAAAAAGGCTTTTGTTTTCTCAGTCCTCTGCTCTGTTGCATTTAGCTTTTTATGAACCATCACTCGATTGATTATTATGCTTTACAATGTGCTCTCATCTCAAATTATATACAAGCTACAGGAAGGCCATTCATTTTATATGGAGAACAAAAAGCTTGTAGCGCTATAATCTCCACTCCCCATAAACGTCCAATCAGATGTCGGCGTGTCCTATTTTCTTTTCCTACTGATTTGATTCCATTCACTGAAGGGTGAATCCTTACAGTCTTTCAAAGCCACTGATCCGATATCACTCTATTGTCCACAAGAGAGGACATTTCAAGGCACAGTGTTGTTCAGTTACACCTGCGTTTGTTCCGTGTTCCTTCCTCCATCCTTTTTTCTCCACAACTTGAATTTGAAAGCATACAGACTAGAGCTGAAAGGATCAGTTTAGCTTTTAATCGATGAGTTGATCGACTGACAAAAAATGGCAGCAATTTTCACGTATTGGCTGCAAAAAAATATCTAAATACTGATTACTATTTTCTTTGAGGTAATAAAAAGAAGTATCCATACTTTTTACAACAGGGTTATTATGCTCAGAATCTAAAAAGGTATCAATAACCGATACCCAGCCCTATTGCAATCTGTATGTTTTTGTATATTTAGACTTTAGACATTTTAAGGTGTCATGTTTGGCACTGTAAATATGTGTTGGCCATTAGTTGATGTTCGCAGACTGAACATTTATTGTTGAATTGAAAGAAATGATCATCAGATCATTCATAAATGCACCAAGCATTGAGACCCCGCCCACAGTGGATTAAAAACAAAATGACCCATTAACAGTGTGCCATTGTTTTCAAGCAACTGGTGTTACTAGTGGAAGTACAATTCAGTTGAAACCGGATGTGTTATTTTACAAATACAATTATAGTTCCTTGATTACACACACTATTCACACCTTCGACACACAAACACACAAATAGACCACATAGTGGGAGGTGTGGTATGTAAGGCCTGAGGGCGAAAAGTGCCACAGCCGTTTACATAACAGAGTGCAATCCTGCCCTGTGTGTTTGAATGTGTGTGTTTGCTGGCACACAAACCGTTGTGGATGTGTGGGTGACTTTGTATGTGTGTGAGCTGAACTTGCCCGTGCTCATTTCTGTGCGGTGTGTGTGTGTGTTTTTTGTGTGTGTGTGTACTACATGTCTCCCGCTCCCAAGAGCCACCCTTAGTGAGGTTGAGCCGGCTGATTTATGGGCCTGTTGGAGGGGCATGTCACGACTTCCTTAACCTGAAAAGCCAGCCCCACCCCCGCTAAGCTACTCCGCTCTGGCCCCAGCTCCACCTGCAGTAATGTGTGAAGACATGTGCACAGCCACTCTGTCTTCACAACGTTTCCTGCGTGTGTGTTTCCTGAGTGCCTCGAATGTTTGTCATGTCTACACGCGTCAGCTACTGCATGTATCCTTGTTAGTGTGTCGAACGTGTGTGTGAGATCCTGGGAGAGGACCTTTCCCCCCCCTCATAGTCAGATGGTCTTCTGGCATGTTGAGTTATTGTACTGAAGAAGTATATGTTGCATGTAGGGCTGGGCGATATGGCCTATGAATAGAATCATATCGAAATGTTGCGGTATTAACGGTATATCGCAATATTTTATAATCCCTTTCCATTCCTTTCACACCAGTATGATGATTGTTATACTAAGATGTCTGGGGATATTCATGATGCCTAACCCCTGCCCTACTGTGTATAAGATAACATGAAAATATTAGATACACTTTTATTGATCCCAGAAATGCAGTGGTCGTACAGCAGCAAGAGAGAAAACCGCACAGGCTAGAGCAGGCAAGCGTACACATATAGATAATAAGGACAATACATAAACAATTGTAAGTAACAATATACATTACAAATAATAACTATTATATGTATCAAATATAAGAACCATTTTAATAACAGCTAATTTCACACTAGCACATCATTTTCTTATTGTATATTTTTTCCCACAAATAAATACTCACAGATGTATTCATGACACACACACACACACACACACACACACACACACACACACACACACACACACACACACACACACACACACACACCCCTCTTCATTCAGCTGTCAGCATGGCCATTCTTTGCATACCTCAACACAAGCAACGAAACCAAATCACAAGAAAAGCTGTCAGAAGAAAAAGCTTAAATTGACTTTGAATGTTACTTTATCTCCTCTGCTTTGCGTGTCTTTGAGTTCATAGCTTGTTGTAGCTGTTGAGACTTGTTGCACTGACATGTACAAGAAGGGGTTGGGCTAGTAATGCACTCTGCGTCAAGGCATTTCTCCATGAGCACACTCTCGCCATCGTCATCCTTCCCCGTCAGACGACCATGTGAGAGATTTCCCACAGTGCAGAGGAGGCCTGTTGTGCAAACATCTTGTATGATTGAGCCCTCACGAACAAACACACGACCGCCAAGTCTTCAAGCCATAGCCACAATGCTGCATCTAGTGTGATGATGTCTGTGAATGTGCGTGGGGGAATTAGACAGAAACAACCCCTCTGGTGCGAAATACTTTACGTCAGTGGTGAATTTATTACAAACGGTGTCAAAGTTGTAACTTCAATTTGTCCTCATCCCATCTTTCAGGTCATGCTCAGTCATTTAGCGTCAGGAGAGTTGAACTGGGGGGAAAACCTTGATGTTTTCCATAATGGCTGACTCACGTTAGATGTGCATTTCTCTCCCTCTTTCTGTCTGAGCAATGTGCTGGGAAATGTCTCCGGGCACTGGCACCACGTGTTGCACTCCGAATGATGTGCTGCGTAGCATCCAGGGCCAAGGAGATGAGTCATTAGCAATGGAGTTGATTATTTCAATTACTCATGATAGCGTGGTGCTAAGCCCCCTGTTGGATCCAAAGTGTAGATGCCAGGAATATTACCAGTTTGGCGAAATCCTGAGTGGGTGAGAGAACAAGTTCAGAGGCGTTTTCTGAAAGAGGGATGACGAAGGGAAAGGAAAAGTTGTAACAAGACAGAAAGAGAGTGGAAAGCAGAACCACACCGCCAAGACAAAAAGAGAAAAGTATAGAGAGCAACCTAGAGGCAGAGCGAGTGGGAACACATTCATGTTTCAGCACCCGTGTGTGAGTTTATGGGGACATTTTAGGAGAAAAGAATGGAGGCATGGTGTGCTGAATGGTTTCCATCTCCTCCTCACTCACTCACTCACTCACAACAGTGAGAACTCACCCCAGGCGACAGCAGGTACAAGTGGCGGCACATTTCTTGGCCTGTAACCCTGCTTTTATTGCCCAGAGCGGTGACTGGAGGCCCATCCGGAGCATGCACCGACAGTGGCACTTCTCAAAGTTTTTTTTTTCTTCTAAAGTCTGTGCTATTAGTGTAGGGATTTTGGTTTACATTGTCGTAAGTAAAACATATTGCTGCAGTTATCCTCTCATCTAAGATTTAGTTCACGTCGAACATGGTGATTGCTTAAGATGGATCTCAGCAGACATTTGCATTACCCCAGCTGATTATGGACAGCTATACATAAGCATAGACTGCACGGCCAGTAGCTGAAAACTGGACAGGGAGGTGAATAATTAACACCCTGCTCTTTTTTCTCATGGCTCACAACTGTTGTTATGTATATTAGGGCCATGCAAACTCGCCGCTGCTCTTTTTACCAGCTTAACTTATTAAAACCTTTCATTTTTCAACGCCAGCTTTTATTTCTTGTCATAAAATATGTACTGAGTAGTTAAAGGACCTCCATACCTTTATGTGGTTTCTTTTATAATGTCAATTAAAGATAGTGGTTGACCGTAATATTTCCCTGATTATATCACAGAATAATGAAGAACAACATCAACTAACAACATCAGTACGATGCAATGAAACAATAGAGCACATGAAGTGTTTATGTTATCGCACAAAAAGTATGAAAAGTTTCCATGTAGGAGCCACTTTGTTTAAAGGGCAATAAGGGCAATGACACAGAGCATCTGAATGGCTATATACTGCATCCTCCAAACAAAATAACTTGACATCAAAACCCTAAAATCGCATCTTGATAAAAACTGCTACTTTATTATCAAAGCAGCTAAAAGTGGGATTTGTTTATTTATATTTTGGGCTATATTCATGATTTACAGATTCATTTAGTTTACTCATTTAAGGAAAGGTCCCCAAAAGAAGAACTGTAATTACATTTTGGCTCTGCTGCAAGGCTTGCTAAGTTCAGGCCACAGCCACAACAGTGCAGCATTTATTTAATGGTGACCTAAGACACCTTGCAACCCACTGTTTGATATGTGTCTCCTTGTAGTTAAAAACATGGCTCCCCGTTCACAACAACACGCCTGCAATCATCTTGTTCTCTTAAGATGTTCTATTCTCTACTGTGTGTTCACTTATTTAACAGAAAGCAGTTCTCTGTTCCACCTCGCTCCCCAGTCGTTGCGTCTACGCCGTGTTGCCAGATTTAGTCAGAAGCGAGATACCCACTTGTCACATCTACATGATCCCATGAGAGATGACTGACAGTTATTACGCTCTGATCTGACATGGCACGGTATGTGATGCGAAACCAATGCTCCACAGTGCCAAAGCTGGTGTCAGGTGCTTTCTGTTTTGGCTTGCCGATTTTGTTGAACTCATATTTTTGTAATGTTTAAAAATGCTCTTGTCAACAAAATGCAGAGTGTAATAAAAAGCAGAGCTGGAGGAAAAGCAGGTAATGAGATCCCCGTGGAGTGAAACACAACTTCAAACTGGAGCTCAATTTAGCTTAAAGAAAAGTTAGAAATCTCTCTAAAAACATTATTTATATCAAGATATTAGATGTGATAGCGTTTCACTCTACTGTTCATAGAGAGGTTTAGCCTGATACACACGTTTACTGTTGGTCCTGTTTAAAACAAATATTAACCTAGCTTGCTTTCTATAGCTTTAACATAACACACACTTTGTGAATGAGCACAGTTTTCCTGTTCTCCTTGGTTTGAACCAGTGACTCAGCAGCACATCTCACCTCATTAACTGTTTTTGTGGGAGGAACCGAAAACCAGACATTTTTTAGAACCATGTGGGGACTACTATGTAGCACCGATATCTACTCCAAAGAAGAAAGGTGATTTCTATGTGAAGCAGAGTGGCCAGAACAAGAATACGTTGCTCTCACTGAGCTCTGTAACTGTGTTCTGTTGCGGGAAGAAATCCTGGCTAAACTGACGGTTGTTTCCATGACTTTGACTCTGACAGGGTTATGGCTGCGTGTGTTTGTGTCACCGGCCTGCTGGATAATGGCCAGCGGCCTCTGTGGCGTGTAGGGTCATATGGCAAAGCTGAAGAGCGTAACGAAGAGGAGGTGGGAGGAGAGGGGAAGAGCAGGAAGACTGACGACTTATTGATGAAAAGAGAAATCTCCAGCTCCAGTCTGATAACCTCCCTCCCCCTCGCTTAGTGATGAACGCTGCCCTGCACAGTAGCTCAGACTTCTCACACACAGCTTTGTGCATGGATTTATTGCTGGACAGCTGTTAATAGAGCTCACATTTCCTCACATGACATGTGTGATCTGGTTGGAGCACAGCACTACTTTTGCTGTTTATCTGTCTTAAATAAACTTCTTGCACAATTATGCTCACTAAATGAGAGAGAGAACATGTAGCCTGAAACTTACTCAAATGTATTTATTTGGTTGTATCACTTTTGATCAAAACATGATCACATTAAGGTTCACCCAACACAGCACGAGTACAACGTTTTGAACAGCTGGTTTCTAGTGTCAAGCAAATTGGTGATTTCCAAAGTGCATTCTAGATACAAACACTCCTATTACAACTACTAAATGCTTTCTCCAATGCTGACACTGAACTTACATTGGGTGCTTAAACTGGCCAAATGGAAAAGAGAGCATTGCATTTGTTTTTGAGTTTATAAATTGTAGAAAGCTGTGCTACCACTCAGTTTGGACCATGATTAAACAGAGACCTCAGGAGCAGCAGTTGCCATAATTGCATTTGCTCATTTGACCGCAGTTAGCCGACCTTTATAAGAAACTCTTTGAAGGGGATTATATATGCATTTCTACAACAAACTAGCATAGACACACACATGAGCACAGTGTGTACATGAGCACACACACAGAACAGAAAGACAAGACTGGCTGAGGAGTTGCTGTCTACTGGCAAGCACATTCTGCTGGCCCCTGATCTCCTGCTGTGCCAGGCTGTGCCAAGCCAAGGATGGATAGGATGGCAGACCCACTATCCATCCGTTACAGCTGAATGGGCCGGGGGGTGGGGTTGCAATGTGGGTTAGGGAGGAGGGGTTTGGGGGGGTACTGGGCAGCCTCTCAGGCGCAGGTTGGAGGTCCTGAAGTCATTCATTTTAAAAGGTAAGATTAATGACACCATTAATCCATGTCTGGGCCACTGCAGAGGAGGACAGGGCAGAATTCATACCCGCTGCTGGCTAACTGAGCGCCTGCAGCACACACACATGAGGTCTGTGTATGCACACACACAAATACAGATACATGCATACACAGCTGTTATGCACAGAGACACACTTATGTCATTTGATATGTCAAGTATCCTTCTGGTCTGAAGTTGTTGTTGAACTAAAGGCTGCAGCTTGTGTCTTTGTTCAGGCAGTTACTTGATGGAGGTGATTGGTCGGATTTGACTGGCTGCTGAGACAGAGATAGCATGACAGACTTGGTGAATACGTAATATAGACAGGGAGGTGACTGGCACCAATCTAATTGCAAGTTTTTTTAACAGCGCTTACAGTCAAGCTGGAGTGGAAATCTGGCCTGTTGACACTCTCATGCGACAGAGCTTTTAGGTGTGAGTGAATGCGAGTGGGCGGTTACCACTCTGCAGCTGTTGAAGGACACGACAGGAACAGATGGGCACACACATAAAAAAGGAGACAGGAACACCAGATAGACACTCACACGGACACAAAAGCACAATTCACTGAAACCAGTACAAAACATATCAGAGTGTGCTGGGCTGTGTGGGAGTAGAAGGCACAAACATGCTTCATGAAATAAGTTTACCAAGTCTAAGCAATGTTGGACGCACAGGCAATGGCAGGATTGTTTAGGCTGAACATCAGAAAACTGTATTTTATTTTGTATAAACGTTAATAAAATAAAAGCAGGGGCAACATTGCATCTAGCTGTACAAACTATGATGGTTGTAGTCCAGGTTCAGAGCCATTGTGGGAGTTTATAACCTCTCTGTTTGGGACACGTTCATCTGCAGTCTAAGTGCATCAGGATCAATACCTCTCGATTCACCTTGTGCTTGTGTTGTTTGACGAGGCTTTTCAATCATAACCCACGACTCGTATCCCTTACTCTCACAAGAGCCTGTCTTGGACTCTTTGTGTGTCTGTGTGTGTGCGCGCTTATGAAAGAGAGATGAAATGAAAAACATAGAGGAGAGGAAGAAACTTAAGGGCAAATTCTCAAAGAATGAATTGTGGCTGCTGATAAAACCATGAATTGCACATCATTTTCTGCCTCTCTCAAGATCTGATTTAGGAAAGACATGGTGCTTATTTATTCAATTCAATTCATTACATTCATTATAGCGCTTTTCCAGAGCTCAAAGCGCATAGATACACATTACACACATATCAGACATGTAACGGTCATGTACCACAATACCCACAGGAGCAAATTCAGGTGAAGTGTCTAGCCCAAGGACACAACGGCCGGACGCAGTGGCGGTGGGGACGGGTTTCAAACTGGTGTTCCCCAACGCCCCCTTGAACTGATGATCAACGCACAGCCCACTGCGCCACTCCGCCCCGTATATTACAGCACAAACATGCGCATTAAGTTTTGCAGCAGAGTAAAATGTGCCCTTTTATTTTGTGTCTGATGGCAGTTATGTGAAAAGTACTGATGCAGAGGCAGAGAGAAAAATACAAATGTTTTTTTAGCTGCCGGTCCTGTTTGATTCGTTAAAGAGGCTTTCATCAAAACTTCAGGCAAGGAATTTAAATGTGACAGAGCAAACGCATTTGGAATGTCAGTTTTTCAGCCCCTACCAATTCTCAGAAGACATAGAAGAAATAATTTCACTCTAACTGCATGTAGCTGTTAAGGCAGATCCTTGTGAATTGGACTGTTTTGGATTGGCTTTTGCTATGAGGCTCATTTGCATAGAAAGTGGCCAATGATGTGCCAAACATATTACCTCATTTAAAAAGGTGCAAATAGCAGGAGCAGTGAAATGCTATTTGTGTATGTGTAGTGGGTCGCACAAGCCTCTTTTACTGAATCAGGGCTTTCACTTGTTTTTACATGCACACAAGAAACCAGGGAACACATGGTAATCAGAGAGTATGCTTACATTGCACTTAAATATACCAGTTACTGTCAATCTGTGGATACCTGTTACCTTCAGGTCAAATGTTCCCCCATGTGGTTTCATTATATTAACTAGGAGTTAAATGCTTCCTGTCTGACAGTAGTTCAAACAATCTTACTTTAACTTCAAGTGGCTGTTCACTGTGTCATGTACAAGATGTACTACCCCAATGGCTTTCTATTTTGTTGAGTGAAACATGGTGCACCTGTTGGGGTGTGTGTTTGTAAGGGTTTGTAAGAAGGTGCCTACTAGTGTTGCTTAGTCATGGTACCTCAGATTAGGAATCGTAAAACAATACAGAACATTTCAACAAATGATCCTCAATATGACATTTTGTTAATTGAGTTTGAAAATGACAGATTTTGTTGTTGTTGACATTTGCAGGCAACATACATTACTACCATTTCGATGCATGGTTCACTATTGATATGTTGCCTAAACCTCGGCTGGTAGGTGGAGCAGCATATAACTACTGTTGCAGTGAGAGTAATGAAGGAGGGAAAGCCTGTTGACACACTGTTTGTTTGAGATCCAACTCAGTGCAGAGATGAAGCCGTCATCTTAAGCTCGTCTGTATTTTCTTTCTTTTTCTCTCGTCTATCACATTGTGTTTTGTTCTCTTTTCCCCGCTTCCTACTCTTTGTCTTTTCCCATATCTTCCTGGCCCATATCCTTTTATCTGCTTATCTTGTCCCCATCTATTTTATATACATTGAATTTTCTTTTCCCTCACTGCTTGCATCCTTCTCTCCGTTGTCCTCTATCAGTCTAGCCAGGAGGTAATAGTCTGAGACATTCCTGTTTTCTCTGATAGACTATGGACTAAGCCCTTTTTATAAGAGCCTTGTTGTCTTGTAAAAACAACCCTGGGGTCTTTCTTTCTCTCTGGGAGCCAATTTATTTGTGACATTTATTCAGGAGTGACCTTCTCTAGGTCTGTCTTCCAGAAACACTGAGCGTTATCTTTCCTCGCAGGGTAATCCAACCATTATTGAAGCTCGATATATGCTAGTCTATATACATCTCAATGCTGCAATGAACACACGTGTGTCTTGTATCAATAAATACTGTATCACCCAATGTCATTTTCCCTGGTGCATCTGCTTCCTTACGAGCGCACACTTCCCTCCCTCGTCACAGTTATAAAGGAATGTCATGCTCAAACTTGAGTCGACTAATTAATTAAAATAATAAACTTGCACCATAAAGGCACAGGGGAGATTATAACCTTATCAGAGCATGTCAAGTGTTTGTTCCAAGACTCAAGATCCAATTAGCCAGATGGATGGTTACAGCATAACACACTCTCCCGTGCGTACTCTCCCTTCCAAGTGGCGCATTTCAAGCCTGGTCAGGAGCCAATCAAAATGCATTTTTGGATGTTTTCACTGCCAAAATACTAGTATGTCAAATCGTAAGCTTGACGAATGACCTGCGTATTTTATTAGTCGAGCACTTAAGAGAGGCCTTGAGAGTCTTTTGCAATAATCAATGTTGTTTCTAGGAATAAAAAAACGGCTATTCTTCACTTAAGCAATCTGTGACCTTTTCTCCTCATTACATATTCCATCAAGAGGACAATTACTCATTGGAAAGGCTGATATGTTTCCTTGCAGACAAAATACAGATGTGTATACTTTAAATGTGGCTACTTCTGTCTCTTTCTCTCTCCAGCTCTCTGTCTCCAGCCCTTCTGTCTTTGTTTGCACCACATCTTATCAATCACAAAGTGCGAGCGCCAGTGCGATGAGGTGAGGCGCTCGGCCTGCCTAGGGCCCGGCTGCTGGGTTTGGGTTATAATGGTTTGGTGCAGCCTGTTAATTTGATACGCTGTGTGGCTGAGCAGCCTCATTAGGGACAGCAGATCACAGAGGGATATTAGGCTTTCCATCACCACCAGGATACCACTGGCAAGAGCAAAATGGGATTGAGGCAAGGGGATGGAAGAGAAAGACAGGTCATTTGGAGAGGAGGCTGAAAATGAAGTAGAAGACACTATAGATCTGTCGGCAGCAGAGCAGCATGGGTCAGTGGAGAGGGGAATGAGAACAGAGAGGAAGAGAGCACCAGGAAATCATAACAAGTAGACCAGCAATAGGCATATACACTTTAAAAAAAACTAATGTCGCAACATGATTTAGAAAAACTTGTCCATGCTTTTATTTTCAGTGGACTCGAGTACTGCAATGGTGTATTCACAGGGCTCACTAAAACATCCATCAGAAAGCTGCAGCTGATTCAGAACGCTGCTGCTCGAGTCCTCACTGACACTAGAAAAGTGGATCACATGACTCCGGTTCTGAGATCATTACACTGGCTTCCTGTCTGCCAAATAATTGATTTTAAAATACTACTGCTAGTTTTTAAATCTCTAAATGGCTTAGGACCGAGGTATATAGACGACCTCCTGCATAACTATGAAGCATCCAGGAGTCTCTAGTCCTCTGGGTCGGGTCTGCTCTCTGTTCCGAGAATAACCACTAAACATGGAAAAGCAGCTTTTAGTTATTATGCCCCAACAATCTGGAACAAACTGCCTAAATCGTGCACGTCCGCCGAAACACTTCCTATTTTTAAATCCAGACTAAAAACACACCTATTTGCCGCTACTTTTAATTGAGCTGCCCATACTCACACAGCAGTATGCCTTTTTAGTCATGTATTCTGTACCTGCTGTGTTTATTTATTTTATTTCATTACCTTTGCTTATTATGCCTGTTTTTAAATGCCTTTTTAATAATGTATTTATGCTGTATTTGTTCTTAAATGTCTTTTGCTTTTAATCTGTAAAGCACTTTGAATCGCCACGTGCTGAAAAGTGCTATATAAATCAAATTGCCTCGCCTCGCCTTGCCACTTCATATTGGCATGAATCTTTTGATATGAAAGTCAAAAACTATTGTCATTGCCGTCATTTATCCATTAATGTTTTTATTTTCAACTGCGTCGCCGGTACAGAGAAGAGCTGTTGGACATTGAGATTTTGTGACAGCACAAGAAAAAGCACAGGAACACAATCACTCGACCAGAATGAATACAGAGGTGGAAGAAGAAAGAAAAACAAATAATGGCACAGAGGGAGCAAAGAAGCAGAGAATGAGAGGTTAGTTTCCATTCGCACTTTGCATTTTCTCGCCTGCTGTGTGCATCGGTGTGGTCCCACTCTAGCACTGAGGGAGATTAGATGCAGCGTTGGGCCTGAGTGAATTATTAATGTAAAGATCTGCTTCTCCACTGAATCCAATAAGTTGCTTATGATTTGAATGTCAGGAAGATTGGTGGCCTGGATAAGGGGAACTCTTGGATCACGTGGCGCCATGAGTTCTCCTCCCCTGGTAATTGACTTGTGGACAGTATTGACTATCTGGTGATAGTGATTAAGGGTGTCTGGGTCACCGGACCTCACAGCAAGCCTATCCTGGTTAACCTTTGTCCAGAGCTCAGGCCGGACGGTTAACCTCCAGCTCAGGGATCTGGAAGTACTGATCGCTGTATTGATGTGGAACAGTGGATGCTGAGGGCTGCCTGGGGTTTCTTTCTGCATCCTGTTGACTCTTTTTCTGGCTTCTTCGGTATCTCACACGTTCTGTCTGTAAGCTGCTTTCACAGGAAATCTAGGCTAATTGGCGGATTGGGAAAAAAGAAACACCTCTTAAGCCCTTGTTTGATATATTCTTGCACACAAACTTTGTTGCTGCTTGAGGGGTTTCTTTCCTCTCTTAAGTCCCCCTCTTTATTGGCCATTTCTTACTTTCATTTCTATTTCCCCCTTTGTGTATTTCCCCTAGATGATATTTTCTTAAGACATTTGTTTCCCAATGAATCTGTCTTGTACATGTTCTGTCTCCATGTTAATTGCACAGTCTATGTTTGGAAGTTGCACGCTCATGTCACTGGTAATTATTGATGTACCAATAAAGTGAAGATGTAACAAAGGATGATGGATGTTGAAAGTAGATTCCCTTTATAGAGCAATGGTGTTGTGAACACATCCAAACCAGCTAAGGTGTGAAAGAGCAATCCAATGTCAAGATCTACCAGAGCCTAGGAAGATTTATTACACCTGTTTGAATGATGCAATCTTACCACGCCCTCTGTTATTCACATAACACTTGATAGAAGTCTACTGAGCCCCGAACACATATCACATTCGCATGGAATCATATTGTGTTTTTGTATCAAAATCTTTGCACATCTGTTGTTGAAAAACGTGTGTGTCAAGGATGAGTCATGACTGGAATGACCTGGTGGATGGTCTAAAGTTTGAGCACCGAATATTCAACCGAATATGGGGAAAAATCTGAAAAATGTGTGCTTTTCAGTGGAGTGTGACCTTTATATATACAGTCTATGAGTGTGACTGAGAGAAATCCAGCGGTAAGGTGACCTCTGTTCATGTGGAACTTCAGGGGATAAAGCACAGGCAGTCTGACCTGCGTCTGTGGTGAACAGTTTGACTTTTTGATTGCAGCAGTATTGATTTTTACAGGGATAGACAACCAAGATGGACAGTCACATGTTTTTCTGTTGGTGTATACGTGTGTGTCCACCAGGATTTCTTTGTTAAGAAGCCTGGTTTGTCATAGGAGTTGTTTGGTCACCATTTTGTGAAAAAGCAGGGAAAGTTGTTTTTCAGCCACAATTTTAAGTCTAAAGTAATGTTGCCTACATTTGACTAGTGTGAATCACATACTTTCAAGTTTAGAGTGTTTTTGATATTGCAACACTACAAAGCTAAACAAAAAGACGTGCCGTACTTCCTAACGCTTTCAAACTATTTGATTGTACTACTGATTAAAACGAGTGTTCAATCGTTACTAATTTTTTACTTAAGAAAATTGTACTTGGAAATTCTATGTCCCTGTCAAATTACTAGTTTTTTTCCCCAAAGCTTTTATTTATTACACATTGTCTCATACCACACATGAATGTCTTTTCCTGGGAGATCAGTAGCCGTTATTATTTCAACTTTAGCTCTTTTTACACTGCTCATCAGTGTTGGCTTAAAAGTGAATTATCAAGCTTATTTTTGGCTTATTTTCAAAAGAACAAAATGGACTCAACATTTTCAACTCAAGGCCCACTTACTTGTTTTGTTAGAGCTGAATTTGAAAGCTTTGGAAATATCTAGTTAGTGGACCTTGAGAAGTCGACCTTAGTTATTTGACTGCTTTTTTTAAACTGCCACCGCAAGAACATGATAAATCTTCCCAAAGAAAAATAGGATTAAGAACAAGAAATGAGGTTAAACCACACCACACTGTAGCGACTCCAAATGATAGTTTAATTATTTTTATATCAATATGGACAGATCTTGAATCTTTATATTAAATTCATACAGTTACTCCAGGCCACATTACATGGCTTTGGGAGTGCACCACTAGGTAGTTAAGAGTAAGAAACCCTGGGTACTTCATCCTAAACCTTTTGCACATTTATTTTACACCCAGATTATGAATGCGTCTCAAACAAACATTCAAAGATTATGCCAAATAACGGCCTTCCTCTGTAAGTCTGTGTAATTTGCTGTTTGGATGTAAGTGACATCAGTCTGACATTGGACAAATATGTGTCCTTGTTTAACTAGCCAGACATGTCATCTATGCTCTGACTCAGCTAGCCGCTGAGCAAGCAAGGCTGAACACACACACACACACGCACACACACACACACACACACGCACACGCACGCACACACACACACTCACTCACTCACAGTGGCATATAATAACACCCAACATTTCTTTGAACCTTCTTGCTGTGCGTCACTGATACGTGCTGCTGAGTAATCAGATCAACACAAGCACAGAAGACCTGAGTTACATAAATAATTCCATTTGTTTGTGTTCTCAGAAACGCTAATACCTTCTCTAATCTGTCGCACTGGACCGCTTCTAGAAGATGTGTCATGTAAATAAATCTGAGCGGTTGCAATCTGTTTAGTCTACTGCTCCCATTTGGGTTCAGTGTTTAAACTTTATCTCATCATGTACTAAAGCATCTTATTGTCTGAAACAGGCTTGATGATGTTGTAATTTCATGACTGCTATTTAAACATTTACATGCTGTCCACCTATTAAGATATTGTTGTTGGCTTCCTGCTTTGTAATCAGAGCCTAACGGCCCGTCCACACAGCGGCGTGCGTTGAAGCTTGCCGGCGGGCGTGTCTGAAACTCGACCAACAACCAATCACATGAATCTCCCGCCCCTGACACACAAGCAGCGGTTTGATTGGCTAGAGCTTGTACTGGCATATGATTCGATTGGCTGACGCTTCTGCCGAGGCGTCAAAAGTTGAACATTGCTCAACTTTTACAGCGAGCCACGCCAGCAACGCGTCGCTTCCCACAATGAAGTTCGGCGAAAAGTGACGTCACCCCATTCAAAGTGAATGGTGAAGCTTTCAATGCACGCCGCTGTGTGGACGGACCGTATCACTAGAAAGCGCAGACAATAGTTGGGGAGTTTCTAAACTAAATAGCATCTGAATACCCTCCAATCGGCTGCTACCATTACTAGGACAAATCCAATATTAGATGAATGTACAGTAGCAAGCATACAGACACCCATGCTGATGTAGATGTTGTTATACACCACTCAATACCATATGTCTAAAATATTTAACACTCAAAATAAAGAGTCTAGTTTGCCAATATAAATCAAAACAGTTTGATACAATATGAATCGATCTTTTGATAGGGACTTGTTGGGCCTCTGCAACAACACCCACGGACATCAAACATGGAATGCAACATCCTGTCCTACATTAACGTCTGAGGATATTTGTATTGAGCACTGTCAGCCTGAATTAAATGTGGACTTGTGCGTGACTCATAGTAGCCCCGACAAGCATCTGAAGCTTTGGGGGTGGAGGAGTACAAGTGGGGAGATAGGCAATACATATCTTATAATCTCAACTGGTGACGTTTCCGCTTCACAGGCCTCGCTGAGAGCCTAAGGGCAACCTGTTAAGACCGGCTTTATGGCCAGTGGTCAGCTAGATCCAAAGAAGTGCAGCAGCATGTTTGTTAAAAATGACATCCAGTGCATAATAAGTGTAATTTTGCATTCTACACACGTCAAGGTATTTTGGGTAATGACTGCAGACAAGATGGCTGACAACATGTCTACATGGGCATATACATATCGTCTTTTTTCCACATATGCGGGCACATCAGCGTTGTGGTCTCGGTAATGACTACTGACAGCATATGACCGTCTGTGTTTGGTTTGTCCCTTATGCAGAGGGGAAGGAAAGCTCTCCTCTGCTGTTCTCTGCAGGCAGTAATATCATTATCAGGCCTCAGAGCTCATTAGGCCCGAGCAGATGTGGCAGACAAAGAGATGTGTCGCTTACACAAGCAGCAGGTGAATTACAGAGGCGAGCGCTCTTTGCTGCAGCAGTGGGGATGATAGTGCTGGTCCGTATGACTGTTGGTGAGGCAGCTAGTATTGATTTGCTTCCAATGATATAACTAGTGGAACAAAGGTTTTGAATGACACGGTTTGCATATCCATTTGAACTGTTTTCAACATGTTTCATTCTCATCACAGCTTGTGAAAATGCAACATTTCAAGTTTAAGAGAAAAAATACACCGGTTTCAGATATTGAGCTGTAAAATTCTAATTTACAGAAAGACCAAATACTTAAAGCCAGTATTGTGCTGACAATTGACGTCCATCTTTGAACATTTTTAACAACACATAGGAACACAATATACAAAACCATCCCAATACAGGTGCTTAAGCATATCTTAAGTATCAGATGTATCACCGGTATCAGATGGTCTTTAATACCAAACAAAGGACTCTTATAAACACTATATTTATATGCATTTAATAACGTTTTATTTAGCCGCTCAAGTCTATCTTATCAGTGTGTAATTTCTTGCTGATGAAAAATGGATTCAGCAATGGCATTCTTTGGAAGTTAGATTAAACATTAATTGCATTGTGGCATCCAATGATTAGTGCCTTGTGAATATAATCAATCACGTTGTTTACTCAGGACAATTCCTGTGTCTCTTTTTCTCCTTACACTGATTATGTGAGGTGATTGGAATCATGTTATTATTCATGATGATACCAGAGCATCTCAGTGATCAGAGCATATGCTTTTTATCACACATCATTTCAAAGAGATAAGAAACCAAGGTTAATTTGAAAAACACTAATCTTTCCTTCAGAGACCCTAAAGGTAACGCTTCAATTTGAACCTTTTGACTTTTTGTATTCTGCTATGATGGATATATTCCCCGTACAGTGAAAACATTCAAGGTATGCCACTCTCGGTTTTGAAGTGAATGATGAACTTACTGCACTAAATTACTCCATTATTCTCTGTCTGTATGCACCTGTCGTTGCACTCGCTGACAGACAAAATGTAAAAGCATCCATTGCTCTCCACCTCTCTGGCTTGGTGTTGACCCTCTCCCCCCCTCACAAGTCCACAGATGTCGAGCTACATTACTCCACCATGCTCCTCTCAGCTCCCCCTCGGTGCTCCGTCAGCAGGCCCACATGTCACTGTCAGCTGGCTTCTTGCGGGGCATCCAGGCTGGGACACCGAGCCCATCAACACCTCCCTGGGGACCCTGAGGTCACCCGCAGGGTAGCCGTGCCAGGTCAGGCCGGGCCAGCCGTAGGAGTGAATGTAGGTGGATTCTATCCCAAGGAGAAGGGCTGCGGAAGGAACAGAAGCTCAGATTAGACCATATGCTCTGCACAGTTATCCCGGAGCCTGTTGGTCACCTCTGAATGAAACCCCCCTTAAGAACAGCCATTGTCACTGTGTGCGATGCAGCGAGGCTCTGTCTGTCCTGTTTGGCAGAGCCTGGCTGCTCGGCGGGCACTGGGACACCAGAATGAGCGGAGAACAGCTGGCCCATTCAGAGCAGACTGCTGCCCTGCAGGAAACCCTCTCCATATCCTCTCAGCCTAGTTCACCAGCACCCACAAACACACGGAGGAGACTTGGCTCAACTGTCTTCCCCTTCTTCTTCTATTTTGCTGCCGTTGTGTCCCCTGGCTGTCTTCTCCGTTTGGATTTTGTAGCAGAATAAACGGGACGCATAAATCAGACCTAAGTGAATAACTTCAGTCAAAACAATTCTCCGCAGTTATCAACACCAGAAACGATGTGATGCATAGTCATTTTGATTCAAGCGCAAGTACCATCTGACATTCAATGTGTGATTTTTGCATATGGGCTTAGTCTCAGCACTAATCATAGAGCTTCTGAAAATGACTGAATGAGAGGTCCAAGTTGTGGACAATACCTCTTGTATGTGTTGTTGTTAATTAGTCAGGCAGTGTGTTAGCTCACATTCTCTTCTCAAAGTGTGAAGAAATGAAGCAGGCTAATGTGATTAGACTGATCAAACGAGAAGGGAGACTGACAGCAAACTCCTTTTCCTGTGGTTCTTGGAAACACAATTAAAGCAGTTGGCAAAGGCAGTCTGATTTCAAGTCAATACTGCTTTCCCTCGTGATGCCTGTGCACACTATAGGATTGCATTCGCTGCTCTCATTTTCTTTCCTTTTTCACCCTCGGATGGGTTTTCACCCCACTGGAATACCCTCATATGCTCCCACAGCTGCTCCACTGCTGGTGCATTAATGCATGGTGCTAAGATGAATGTCCCAGAAGAGAAACTTACTTAGACTTCTCAGGGGTAATCTGAAGAGACCCTTACCCTCTTCTGCCTCTGCTTAGTAGCCAATGCTCCCTCTTTGTTAAGAGGCAGTATTCAGCACAACAAAACACTTGAGCTGTAAAGCCTCTATACTTGGATTGAATCAGGTGGGTCGTTTCCTGACCAGAGAAAGGAGTGAGGACCATCAGAATAACAATGGGCTTTTCCATCCTGTATTTCACCCAAAGCTCACTGCAAGAGATTACAATACCAAAGCCATCTTGAAGGGCATCACATAAACATGGCCAGTAGCGTTGAGGGGAGTAAACACAGAGAGAGACTTGATTCCAGCTTCTTTGATCACTCTTTAGAAAAGCTTGAGAATATATTGTCGAGGTGATGAGGTTTATTTGAACATGGATGGTAGTAGCCTAAACTCAAATAACTGCACTGCTTTCTAGGTATTTCTCAACACAAGGTTAGTTTAATTTTAGTATTTTAAAAAATGACTACGTCGACCTGGGCAATTTGCAGTTAAGCATTTGCAAATGCCACCTGTAGATCTTGTTCATAGGTGAGAGGGACTTGTACCGTGAGATCGACAAGCAAATCGGTCAGGCAGTTACATTTGTAGTGAAGAAGAAGCTTATCCTAAATGCAAAGGTGTTGATTTACCAGTGAATCCAACCCTTTACTTTGCGTAGTGACCCAACAAACTAGGGTAAGGGCCACCCAAAGGATCCAGTAGAGGTAGTTTGGGCATCTGATTAGGAAGGATGTCTCCCTTTCACAATACCCCAGGAACTCAGAGGAAACCCCAAGGCAGGCCAACAATACGATGGCCATTAACTTCCCATAAAGGAGCTGGAGGAAGTCGTTATGGACAGATGGATGGATAAACTGATGTACGTCTTCAATTGATGTAATCACGTTACTACAAGACCCTAGTTTCGCATTCTACAATTGTGTATGCTAGAAAGTAGAAGGCATATGTAATGCATTTGGTTCCTCATTGCCTTGCAGCAGAGCAGCTCAGCCCCATTAGTATACATCCCCAGGCAAAATATAGCAGCCTTTTTCCTCATTACTTAAAAGATGCATTGTATTTTAAGAGGCCTCTCCTCTGCAGAGCTTTTCCTCTTGGAAGTCTATGGGGATTGTTTGCTGTGGTTATTACATGTATGTATGCAGGTAGCGATTATGCAGGCAAACAGTAGGGAAATCTGTGTATGCACTTATGTAGGTGTATGAACAGAGAGAACAGACTGCCAGAGCGCCTTCTGAAATTGGCATGTTTATGTCATGTTTCCTTACATTAGACAAAAGTTCTGTGATGTTAGATTGTTCATAGATAAACCATCACAGGATTGCTTGAACATTTTACGCATAAATCTAATCTGTGGTGTCACATTGGCGTAGACATCTTCCCTATAATGCTGATCTGCATACGGCAGCAGTTTCATCTTGAGTAATTGCACTCTTTGGGCTTTCTTGGAGCAGTGAAGTGCTATGCAGAAAATCTCTGCATTATCAGTCAGCAGCCTCTCTCCGATGCATCTGACCTAGTATTTCCAGAAGCTGCTGTGTACTCTGAGGTAGCAGACAGGGGCTGCTGGGGAGTTTGGAAGAAGAGGAGGGGGTTCACGCAAAGCCACCACAGCAGTTTCACTTTTCGAAACTTTGCGGCTTGCCTTGTGTTCTCCATTTCTCATTCTAGCCTCACTCCTTCTCCCTGGGGAGTTATGTTATCACCCCCTATATTTATCAAAGTTTCTTTCCAGTTCCGACCAAGTCCCCTTTTTTCCCCCATCTCTGCCAGCTCTGCAGCCCGCTTGATGAAAACTTCTGAATCTGTTGGGGACTTTATTGAGAGGCATGGGCCTGTGACGCCTGGTGGGCTGACTTTGTGTTTACCTGTCGACTGGCACAATTACGAGAGCTGTGTGGAGGCGTGTGGCGACAGAGTGGCCCTGTCTGTGAAGTAAGCGTGTAAATGGAGACGGAAGCTTCCCTCCCACCCACACTCTCTACATCCTGACAAAGGAAAGCCACTCACTGGGTCAGACAGTGCCAGACACTTTTGAGGATCGCCCCTCCTGCACTCCTTTCATTCCTTCCCGTCTCTCATTCTTTCTCTTCCCAATGCCACTTAGCCTTAGTGTTTGGAGGAGGATTGCATAAGCGCTGGACGACTTTTCCTCCTGGCAGGCGAGGCATTTTAATTGAAAAGGAGATCCGGAATGAAAACTCCCATTCCTTTTCAGGGCCTCTGTTCTGTAAAAGCACGGAAATGTACCCGGGGAAAGAAGACGAAGTGTACAGTGAACGAAATAGGTCATGTTCTTAAAACAAAATGAAAGAGAGGAAGTCTGACATCCCGCCTGTCTCTGCACTCCCTATAATGATCCTGGATGTTTTCTCCCTCCCAGTTGATTCTAACAAAGTCGTTTCGTGCCGCATTATTTTCCGTCCAGAGAAAAGGAAGGTGCTTTTCGCAATAAAGTGCAACAAAAGAGTTGGTCTCTTGTGTACAGAATAATATAAAAGGAACTGAACCATTGTAATACACAATATTGCAGATATCCTTATGGGATGTAGGCTGAGATTTATGGGTTTTTAAATTGAGTTCATGTAAGAGATGGCTATACTGGCTTTATATATTTCTCCCCTTTTTGCACAAAGTGGAATTGGTGATGACAGATGCAGCTGTTGTATACCGCTTTAAAAATCATAATCTCGATTATTTGGGTCAATAATTGATATCACGATTATTAAAAACGTATTATTTACTTTGAAAACATCAATTTATTGGAGAATTTTTTTTTTAACAGTATGTTTTTAACAGTTGATTACCCTGAACTTTAAGTATAATTCAACTGAAAAACCAATAATCTTTTTTTATTATTATTTATTAATAATAATAATACAAAAATAATCGTTTTATTTCGATTACGTTGTTTTCGTAATCGTTGCAAGCCATAATCATAATTGCGATTAAAATATGATTAATTGAGCAGCCCTACTTTAAAATACACTAAAGCGTTCTCCTACAGTATATTAGTTAAGCCTCTGTCACACTGTCCCGAAATTGACACCCGATGGACACGAATATGGAATTGTGAATTTCGCACGAAGATGGCCCCGAACCACACACGAAGGCAACATTTACATTACATTTAAGACATACAACTGCAACGAAAGTAACACAAACAATTATGTTAAAGTACTATGATACTGTACTGATATCTTCAGACTTTGTTCTTTACTTTCTCCGTCTTTATATGTAGAAGATATTAAGTTTTCTCCGTCAACAACAACAACTTCCTGTCAACTCGCCTTCAAAATAATATATTATATCCTTTTTAGTTTCACAGAACACAAATTGGGTTATTTACATAATATGTTTACATGATTTTGTTGTGCAATAAAACAACCCGATGGACGCACGATAAAGGAAATGTTCAAATTCGGCTGTGATCGTAGCAACATCGGGCCATTCGTGAGGGCATCTTAAGCCATCGTATGATCGCTGGTGGAGTTTCTCAGGCCCCGGCAGCGACTTCGTGAGCGGTGGCAAAATCTTTGGCATGCCAAAAAATTGCCGAAGGACCTTGCGAAGGTTCATTTTCGTGTTGAATTTGTGTGTCAATTTTGCCCTTCGTAAGGCCATCGTGAGGGCATCTTGTTATCATCGGGGCCATCGGGCATTCGCCCCGATCAGAGTGAGGGTGAATGCACCGATGGCACCGATGATAACACGAAGATGACACGATTTGACAAGATGCCCTCACGAGTGCCTTACGAAGTTGCCGCTCACGAAGTTGCTGCCGGAGCCTGAGAAACTCCACCGGCGGTCATACGATGGCTTAGATGCCCTCACGAATGGCCCGATGTTGCTACGATCACAGCCGAATTTGAACATTTCCTTTATCGGGTGTCAATTTCGGGACAGTGTGCTTTATAGAGGAACTCCCATTTCAATATGATTTTCATTCCTGAACAAGAGTGTGTTATTTCTGTTGAGTGGCTCACGGTCGAGCTTTCACTTGCCTCAGAGGAGCTGCTCTTTATCCAGCAGTTATATACTTGCTGCTTTGGGCTTGTCATATGTGAATGTGAAACAAGGTCACACTGACAAAGGGCATGTCTGCTCTGTTGCACAAATAATTAAAGCATCTGTTTCTCCAGCTGTCTTTTCTTTGAGAATACTAACCTGTTTGTCTGTGCCTAAAACACAGTCTATTGTCGATCTCCAAGGCCCTGATCCTTATACCTTTGTCAGCATACTGATGATGTTTGCTAATGGGATTGCTTGTCCACTGATGGAGGTGTGGGAATGGATCAGCCGATGGTTATCTGCGCTTTCCACAAAGTCAGGCATTGCTGCAGGTAAATCTTGCAGCAGCAACCCAGAGACCTGACTAAGTCTAAAACAATAAGTGTGTGCTGCTCTCAACACAGCAGACCTTTCAATCTACAAACAGCACTATGCAAACACAAGATCCCTTTGGCTGATAATTTATTCAACAGAACTGAAGGCCTTACAAGGTTAAGAGCCACAGAGTCAAAAGGCTTCTTTGCCTATTAATTGCCTTTCATCAGTAGTTGATGCATAATTGAAATAGCCTAAGCAAGCTAAGGCGGACCTTGGAAAGTGTTGAATCAGAGTGATGGGGTGATTGCTGAATGCTTGCCTTGCTGAAACGCTGTCAGGACACTTATGCGGCTTTCACACCAGCGCTTTTCCCTTTCTAGCTCCGAGTTAGAGCTTTTCTGGTTCAGCTCCGGTTTCCCTTTTCTGCTCCCGCTCTGTTCACACCGCCCAGCACCCGACTGGTGCTGCCGCTGCTGCGTCATGACGTCACCGTTTACATCGCTGATAAGCTGATTTGCTCCCCAACGGCATTACGGCGCTCACGGCGCTCACAACAACGGGGAACTGCGTCGGGTCGATGATCGTGTTGCTTTTAATCACACGAAGCCAGAATAAATTGAATAACGACTTCTCCAACCTTATACTTTGCTCCAGAGTGCCGTGGTTCATTGTTTATTAATGTGTTTCTGCAGCATTTACCGACCGCTGCAGTGTTGGCTGCTCTTCCACGGGAGTTAATTATCCTCCGTTAGCTCCCGGTTAGCTCACATTGCTGCGGCCGCTCTAAAGTATTCACTGTCCGACTCACACAAGCAGCTGATACATATCCCCAGTTCCCCTTAAGTGAATGTGTGTCAGTCTAAATTGACGCTGTTTGGTATCACAACGCTGTTATGAAAGTTTCTCTGGTATAAAATGGGTGATGTTAGCATAGCAACCGAAGCTAAACTGACTACTTGCTATTGCTATCCTATTGTGGCATAAACCGTTTTCTACAGGCCCATTTTACCGGCGTATTTTTATTATGATTCTACTTGTGATAGTCGGACACGACAACCTGTGCAGCCCATGTATTGATTCCATCCGATAGCTGCTATAATACAAAACAAAACGTCTGCCTCTCTCCACAATGATCAATAACAGCGAACGGATGGTCAAAGTAAGGTACAAATAAACAGAATCACACGAAGCCTGGTTAGTGTTGCCTGACTTTATAAAGTGTGTTTATATAAGCACTACTGCTTGTAGGCAGGCATGACAGTCGACCCATGTTCAGGGGAGGTGGGTTTAGTTTCCTGCACGCCTCGACGTAAGAGAGACGTAAGCGACGCCAGCTCTTAGCTCCGAAGCTCTTGCCTCTAGACCGACAATTTTTTGGAGCTGGAAGTGAACCGGATTCCGGAGCTAAGAGCCGGCGCCGCTGCGGTGTGAACAGGAAAAACCGGCGCTTTTCAGGCTCCAGCTCCGAGCCGGAGCTGAAAAAGCGCTGGTGTGAAAGGGGCATGAGAGAGATGTGAAAGCAGCCATGTATCTGGAGGCTTTTTATCCGTACTTTTATAATAATCTATGCGTTTAAGAATAGCTTTCCCTGTTTGAAAGACAAAAGATGTTATGCTGTCTTGAAGCTATACTCAGACTATAGTGCTGTTGGTGCTACCATGTCTATTTCCTTCCCTGAATATATGTGCCTTCAGATTGATGCACTCTCGCTTCACACAGGCTTCAGGTGCGTCTTGTACTGAAGTTCAGACTGGCCCTCTGGATATGGGGCAGAGAGCCTGTTTGGCAAAGTCACTCTTTGAACAACTGTGCAAAAAAACCTCCCAACTCCGCTTCAATAGGCCAGAAAAGATGTGTTCATAGAGAATTGGGAATTGAGCAGTTCCTTGAAATGTTGCATTGACTTTTTTCGACATTAGCCCAGGATTGTGATATTTGATTTCATATGAATGGGTGTTCAAAATCCTCTGTTTCAAGACACATCTTTGTTTAAAGATTAAAAGATACATCTTAGACAATTTGTTATTACATGCTTTTCTTGCATGTGGTATGGAATTCATGCTGTAGAAACATTATATACGTGTTGGTTGTTGCTTTGCAGAAGCTTGTTAATTTGAGTGTGTTCACCTGCGACTTAGTCATCATCGTATACATACAAAATTGATGACTGAAAATTACCTGTCAGTTGTTTTCATATATAAAAAAACATGTTCACATTGATGAAGCAGTGTCAGTGCTCAATGTGTATGTCTACTGCCATAATTATAAATTGTGACTCTAGCTGAATGGCAATTAAAAACGGTTTATTGCCCAAAGACCTGACATACGACAGCAGAGTTTGATGCTTTCTAAATAAAAGCTTTATTTGCTGCAGGTAGACACCATATATTATAATATGGTAAACAGTCAATGATTTGATGTTTGTTTACAGACAGCCATAACAGTGTTGTTCCAGCAGCATTCCTGTCATTCTTATACCAATCAATCCCTTTTTTTGATTAGGCAAAACTCAAAAGAGTGTGACGTCAATCACCCCGAGAGCCATTCAGCAAACATTAGTCTTTCCCTTTGAATTCCCAGATGAAAGGTATTCTAATGATGAACCAAAAAGAAAAGTACACATACAAACAATTATGTTGTCTTTAGATACTTTTCATTTCAAACCTTTATTTATCCAGGTGTATCCCATTGAGATCATTGATCTCTTTTTCAAGGGAGACCTGCTCAAGTAGGTTCCACATGAAACATAAACACATAAACAGAACAACAAAAAGGACATAAAACAAGCTTAACAAGCTTCTGCAAAGGACAGATACTTTGTTGGAAGGTAATACACAAATCAATTTGCATGTTTTAATATCTTATAATGCTAATTTAACATTGGCTCTGTTTAAGCCGTCCACACATGGAGTGATGACTCAGTGTTCTCTTGAATCACAATAATCATAATGTCGAAACACTACAGAGAAGTGAGGGTGTATCTATAGAGCCACAATAATGGCTTGCAGTTGGCATGATTCCTGTAATTTACTGCCATGCATTACTAAAAAGAAAATGTATTGCCACCCTTGTGTTTTGCTCTTGTTATCCAATATGGTAAATATAACTCAACTGGTGCAGGAATAATTTTAATGAGCAATTCTAATGAGGAATATTGTCAACAACGGGTACAGGATAAGCACGTATTGTTGATAACATTGGCCAAAATACAATACTATGCTATTTACAATTTATTGTGCAGTGGCAACATCTTATGTAGAAAATGGGCAAAGTTTTTAAATACTGGGAAAATGGTCATTACGTGTCAATTTCTGTCCATAACACAGAGGTCAGTAGTGGTTTTATGCTATTATTAGATGCTTCTGACACATCAAGTGGATGTATTTCTCTCCCATCTGGCTTAGTGTGTAGCAGCCAAGTTGGTTTCTATATTGGCAGCCCTCCTTCATACTGTAGCTGTTTTATATTCATAGTCCTGCACAGCCCTGACCTTACACTTTCATGTTTGAGACATGGGCGCTGCGTCCCTGTTGTAGTGAAGCGGCCTGCTGATCTCTCTGCTTGATAAACGCTCGTCCTCCCACATGGACATCAATGTAGCGATCATATTAATAAAGAATAAGCACGGCAGATGTTCTAAATAAAGCACAGTGGTGTGGTGTGTTTTATCATGCTAATTATAAAGTAATGTATTCCTATTACTCAAGTGAAATCATTTCATAGAAACACAGCAGCCAGTAAACAATGGGCCCAACCTCATCTGAATGTGAACTGGTCAGTATGTCATCGTCTTGCTCATTATAACAATGCAAGTCAAGGCTACTTTATCTATACAGCACATTTTAATAACAAGGCTTTTCTAAAAACAACCAACAAAGAAAAACCTTGAAAGCATCAATACAAAAGAGGGGAAAACAAAAGAACATTTAAGTACAAAACAGTCATTAAAGAAACAACTGATTAAAGAAACTGAGTTGCAGCAGACTTGCAGTTGTTTGGGGGGTTTGTTGCAGATATATGGTGCATGAACTGAACCCTTATTTATTATTTTGGACTCTGGGACAGAAAGCACACACACTGATTGTTCTTGAATGTTCATACTTTAGCAGAAGATCAGTATTGTTGGAGTATTCAGTGCTTTACCAGCCATCAGTAGTCAATTAAACATGATTCTTTGGAATACAGGAAGCAAGTGTAGAGATCAAATGCAACAACCCCAGAAAGTGAAGGTTGATAATGAAGTTGCAGCTTTAATAGTTCCACTCTGGCACAATTCCGTGTTTTCTGAAGGACATGGACAAGACGTATTAGTGGAAACACATCAGTTGTAGGCTTAAAATGTTAGGGTTACTGTCTTGCTAGTTGGCTTTCATACAACGAATGATAAAGTGAGACCTTTCATTTCCTGAGTAAAAGAAAACACCTTTGTATCCTATCAATCAGACTTCACAAGTGAAATAATGATGGCTTTGATCTGACTGCACTCTGACACTTCATGAGAAACCTTCGTCAGACTTCTTTGGAAATCTGTCCCTTCCTTACATGGAATTGATTCAGTGTAAACAGGAGCAAAGTTTGTCTAGATCAGTTCTGTTTTGCTCAAGTGCGTCAAGATAAACTCCAGGACACTATCGGTTCTGCCTGACTGGGTTATACGATAAGGAAACAATCCTGAAGTCAAGTGGTGAAACTTAGTGACCTTTTAACATCCTTACCCTAAATGAACATGATACAATGTTGATGTAGATCAGTAGAGATCATTATTGGTGAATAGTTAGATAATGTATTTCTAATATGAATGACTTCATGTTAATTTTACTTTTAGGTAAACAGTTCATATCCGTGAAAGGTGGTTTCACTCGAGCAGTAAACACCACTAATCTCTAAATTCCACTATGGATGAATCTTGGGAGTAGGTGAGTCTTCAATGAGGTATAATAACATATGCAGATATATCTGTTTTAGCAATTAGCCAGAACGTGTTTGAAGATATTGGCAAAATGTCAATGTTAACCAATGATGTGATTTTCTTCCTGTGAAATAACACTCAATTAGCATCTGTACAGTAGGTAATAAGCTAAGCCCATGCACACAACTTCAACATGTGGAGAAACCAAAGCTTGAAGAGCCCAAACAGCATCTCACCTTATTGCACTCATTACTATTACCTGGTCTTTTCTTTAGACCCACCTGCAGCCCCCCAGGTCGCCCTCCCTCTACTCACCAGCTCACAGCAGGAACCAAGCCCCCTGTAGCTGTTGAGAATTTGAACCAGCCACCTTTCAATAACTCACAGTGTTCTTCATCTCTTTTGTCGACATCGTGCCAGGTACAGTTATACTGCAACTATGCCACCTGACAGACCCTAAGCACTTTTAAATTCTAACACCTGATCACTCAAGACACATTCAATTAAAATGTCTTCATTTTACAACTGTGCCGAGTCATTTAAATGTGATGTACTATAATGCTGAAGAAAAGAAGCTACAATGAGATTGTTCTGCTTTCTTGAACTTGTGTGATTGGATGATTGGCCATGACATCTAATGGCACATATGAAGAGTTAAGGGCATTAGCATCATCTTCTGGGTGAGAGCAGGTGTAATTGAGACATGGCACACGGTCACAAATTACGGTGAGCTGTGTTTGAATGGCAAATAAATGCAATACTGGGCAGGCTCCCTAACTGCTGATTGTGTTACTCTGATAACTGTTCAGAGCTGAGATGAGAATAAGCCCATCTGGTTCACTCAAAATGAAGAGGAATATTTTATGTTTATTTTATTTAGCCTCTAATTGGCATGAAAAACATGCGAGTTGCAGGTGTAAAGTAGAATAACAAACATTTGTAGACATAGCATAACCATGTTATGCTTACCTCTTTCTCCCTTAGCAATTTGTAACCAAATGTATATTTTATAAAATAGAAAATGCTAATGAAGCTACTCCGTTAACGTCATGAAAGTCATTCTCATATTAATTGCTGCAGTGAGCAGGTTTTGAAGATATCAATCTAACTTATACCGTTGAATACTTCTGGATTATCGGTCAACCCCCCCCCCATAATGAGTAACTCATTTAGCGTTGATGTTTATTAGCAGTGTAACAGGAGGATGAGACGCAGGCCTGAGCGGCAAGCAACACGCGCGCTGTGTGGCTGCATATCAACCCATCACTGTGACAGAGAGGACAGGAAAACTGAGAGCAGCTGCCCCGACCCATTACAGCAATCAACAGTGTGGGGAATGTGCTCACACACACACACACACACACACACACACACACACACACACACACACACACACACACACACACACACACACACACACACACACACACACACACACACACACACACACACACACACACACACACACACAACACGCACACACACACACTCAGGAGACAAGCAATTATGACATGTCTGGAGAATGTGACTCCGGCATGAGAATGAGCTGATCCAGACTGATGCATTAGTGAGAATAGAGATTTATGTGATGGGGATGTGTCCGTCTTTAGCATGTACTCATCTGTGGAGCGTGACCTGTGAATATTACAGGAGGGGAGGGTGGCAATTAGAGAGGTCACCATATAAGCAGAAGGTCACAGGTGCAAACATGAGTTTCTCTTTTTTATTGCATGCTTGAATATGAAGAGTAAAAATGCACACATGTTTCTATATGGATGATGTGTTAAATGATCACATGAGAGCATACTGTAGCATGCAGCGTCCTCAGTATGATTTATGTTCTGCGCAGTCAGTTGCTGTTTTTGAATTCCAGAAAACAATATCTATTCTGCTTTTAGAGTTTTTCTCTATTTCACAAAGAAGTAGTTTTTTCTTATCCTTTTTCTTTTACCTCATACATATTTTGAATTTCAATTCTGAAGTCTTTCAATAGCAGGGAACAACTTGCACTCATTAGGCATGCCTTTTGTATTAGTCCATTGTTGCTTCAAGCATTCAGTCTGGACAAAATTGCCCGACAATTTTTGTATCAAAGAGAACACGAAATCTTTTGAATTCAAATAATTGTCCTTTTTTAATACACATGCCCGGAAATTCCCCTTTTTTTTTTACATGAGTTTGAACAAAACCACGGTCACAGGCAATGGTGTTGCACTGTTAATGCTTTCTCTCTTCACCTCTCTGTCTTCGTGCTGTTTGTGAAATATGTTGAATTTGCCCCTGGCCTATTTTATCTGCTTGCTGTCTATTCCCTGAAGTCAGCACAGGTCGTTTTTTTGTATCACTGTGTTCTTTAGCTTTACCTTTCATCTTGTCATCCAAAACTTCTAAGCTTGAGAGAATTGAGGAAAATATATACTTTCAAATGTTATATTTTTATCAAAACATCACCAGTAAGTAGTTTCTTTCTCTGTGCCCTTTCTGTATTATAAGAAATCAATAAAATGAAAACAAATAAGGATTGCATATTTTGAGTATGTATGGACACCGTTTGGGTAAGGTATGATCTCCTGGTGTTATTACATTGAGTAAACACACACTGACACTGATGCTTTTCAAAATGACACCAACCTCACTTGAATATTAATGACCTATAGTTTGGAGCTTCCATCCAATGCCCGAGCTGTTCATTAGTTTTGTTTATAAATCACTAGAAGTTGGAGATGGTGTTGTTCCACTTAGCTCGAAGTCATCTCTGTCCTCCTGCCAGCCATCAGTGTTGTAAACACAGCACTCCTTGCCAAAGTACTTCCACAGATGACTCAATGAAGCACTCTGCCTTGTTGTTCCTGTTTATTCAGCACTGCTCATCCCCATAATGAAATAGCTTCATTATAGCAATTTGCACTCATTCAGCATTCTGGAGGAGTGTGCAGATGTGAAGTTGCACCGGTAAGCGTTTAGAAAATGAAGCAGTCCTGCTCTTCAAGAGACAACAGTCCGTCGCGTGATATAAAACTTGTGTTTGTCAAATCAATTATTAAGGCCTCTCTGACACATTTCCAGATATATGCATGTGTTGTTCCTGTTGATTATGTCCCAGCTGACTTATACACTGAAACAAAACACTAAAAAGTTCTAGCTATGCCACAAGAGTGATCATTTACAAAAAAGCCGCTTGTATAGAAAGCTGCAGATCAATTTCCCCTGACCCTGTCCCTTATTGGTTGCAGCCTGACAGGTACAGTTTTCAGATTTTCTTTTATCCCATTACCTTCAAAAACAACATGCTAACCCCCTAACCTTTGCCCTTACATTACACATATCATAGGCCAGTTCTAGTAAGTGTCTTATCATGCAAATACTTTGATGTTGCATGTAACCAAAGGATATGTTTTAGATTTACTAAGAATGTGCTTACTGTGATGTCTACCTCTGGAAAATAAGGCGACAAAACAGCAAAGGTGGGATTTATAAGAGCCAAACAAAAAATTGTAGTGTGGCAGAAATACATTGTTAAAAAGTGTTGGCTTACACAATAAGTACTGAGCTGTTAGAAAAACAAAACAAACTATTTGTCCATTGATAAGGGATACTGAATGGTAAATTCATTATTTTGTTTGTTCAAACTTCAATGTGTCCCAATCATGAATGAACGTTTAGAATAAGTAAACTTGTCTTATATTCATCAAGAAATGTAACACTCTTTTACATTACATCAATCAGTCATTTCTGTGGGTAAAAAGCAACAACAGCAGGAATCATGCAAGGACATTAATCATTAGCAAGGTCTCTCTCGGTTTGAATATTCTGTGTACTTTCTGTATTCTGTACCTTTGTTTATATTTTGTGCCTTGTTGATGTTCACTAAATCTTCTTTTTATATCCCACGTAAAGTAGCTGGTAGTTCTGATGGCATTCTTTTCACACATTTTCTGGCACAACAATCTTCAAACCACACAAAATACTTCTGTCAGTCCTCTTAAAAAACACCTGATGGCCGTTTCCTAAGCGCACTGTGCGGGATTTGTTTCATGGTCTTCAGAGCCATCGTAAATTACCAAATGATTAAACAGATCCTTGGTGATGTGTCTTCCAGGGAATAATGTTAGTGTAGGAGCCGCAGGTGTGGATGGCTCAAGGGGAAACCCCCATCTTTGATTACCGTGATTGTCATTTGTTTTAAGTGACTATAAATCTCAGTTGGTGAGATTAAAACACACCTTTGTAGCGCTCAGCCTTGCTGCCAGGGTAAGCCCCCCACCCTCCACCTCACAGCGACCTCTTCAGTCCCGGTCACACCCCCTGGCAATTTACTACATCCCCTTAATAAAGATTGGTGTTTGTCATTTCATGGCACTTTAAAGCACTGTGTGCCGGTGCCGCAATACAGTGTTGTCAAAAAGGGAATACAATAGGAGAATAGTTTGAAAGGCAAGGCAAGGCAAGGCAAGGCAAGTTTATTTATATAGCACTTTTCAACACAAGGCAATTCAAAGTGCTTTACAAAAAATGAAAGACATTAAGAAAATGGCATTTAAAATCAGTCATTAAAAAGAAAAGCTAATAAAATAAACATTAAAAGAAAAAGTACATGGATACAAGTTACAGTGCAGTCTAAGATATGAATAGTTCAATTAAACATTAAAAGAAAAAGTACAAGCAGCGACAAAAAGAAAAGTCTTCAGCCTGGATTTAAAAGTAGTCAGAGTTGCAGCGGACCTGCAGGTTTCTGGGAGTTTGTTCCAGATATTTGGAGCATAATAACTGAACGCTGCTTTACCGTGTTTAGTTCTGACTCTGGGGACAGAAAGCTGACCAGTCCCTGAAGACCTGAGAGATCTGGATGGTTCATAATTTAGCAGGAGGTCAGAAATGTATTTTGGGCCTAAACCATTCAGTGCTTTATAAACCAGCAGCAGTATTTTGAAATCTATTCTTTGACACACAGGAAGCCAGTGTAAAGACTTCAGAACAGGAGTGATGTGATCCACTTTCTTAGTGTTAGTGAGGACTCGAGCAGCGGCGTTCTTCATCAGCTGCAGCTTTCTAATAGATTTTTTAGTGAGACCTGTGAAGACACCATTGCAGTAGTCGAGTCTACTGAAGATAAAAGCATGGACAAGTCTTTCCAAATCCTGCTGTGAGGCAATCTTAGGCAAAGTGAGTCATTGTCAAAATGTCTCTCTGCCAAGACTCCCTGGTTGCTCCATTTCTCTCCTAACATTTCACCTGTTCCTTTGTTGTTGCTGTTAGAAGTACAACAACTAATCTGTATTAGGAAGAAGATCGGAAAGGAATGACATTCTTACATTTCAATAGGTCATGTTTGTTTTTCCTCATGGGGAGATTGGGGGCATACTGTATTTTCTTTTTTTAAACCGGTTATTTATTTGTTGGCATTTCTGGCATCCAACAATTGCTTTAAATATCACCATGTCAACTATGCAGTATTTGTCCTGATCCTGCTCTCACCCTGGAAGGATCTGGAAAGTAATTTTCCTATTTCTTAAAGGTCATTTGAGAACCCTGTCATGTATAAGATAAAGCTTCACGTCTGTCTCCATTTCCCGTGCCTAGAAACAACCAGGAAATTGAAAGTAATATTTCTTGACAGTATGGCAAACCTGTCTGAGATGGGTTTTCCATGACATTTGAGTATCCTCTACTATCCTCCTGCTTCCTTCACTTTGGAAAATATCATTTCTGTTGGGCTGGTGCAGACTTGTTTTACAATCTGTATTTGAATAGGATTCATTCATTCAGGAGTGCGCTCTATATTTCTCATCAGCGACAGCAAAGCACAGAACTGTTTAATACATCAGAGGATCAAGGTAGACTTTGATCCAAGGCTGTTAAAAGACAGTCTTTCCGCTTGTCCACTGATGGAGAAATGGTGATTCATGTAGAGGATGTGCTCTAACAAGTAATTTGTTCTTAGGATGCACAGTATTGATATCTTTGCAGGCAACTGAATTTTCGACATCTGTCAAGTGCAGATTACCTATAACATTTTTACTGTGCGTCTGGTGCAGATGGAGACATCTCAAGAAATAGTGAATACAAATGAGTGCTTGGCTTATTGTGTTCCAATACAAAATGTTCTAGGCATAATATTCCCAATCATACATTTTTCAAAGCAGGCGGTTCCTTGAAAGCATTAAAACAGCAAGGCATTCTGTGTTGGTACAGTAAAGACATGAATAGACCCATGTTCCCTCTAACCATGTCTTCCTGATTGAGTCTTGTAATTTAATTTTTGTGCCCTCAGAGAAACTTGGATACTTTTTTTTTGCTTGACCCCATATGTTTAGCATTCAGGGTCCAATAAGAAGGCTGATGGATGGGCCTGAGGGCTTTCGCAGGGAGGCAGATGGTGGATTATCCAAACAAGCGGACAAATTACCAAGGATCCCCCTCTGTGCCGGGACACTGTTGAGAGCAGCAGACCTGCCAACAGTGAGCCGCTCACACACTGCCCTTTCTCACTTCCTGGCATCTTCATCTTCTATCCATTTCCCTTATTTCCCTTTTTTCATTGTCGACTCTTACTCATTCCTCTCCCACTTGGCAAAGTCAGCATAAACTGATTTTGGAAGGGTTTTGTGAAGCACAATTCTCTGTTTAGGTGGAGAGTTTTCAAGGACATGTTTTAATGATGATTTAAAGTGAAGTCTGCAGATAGGCTTATTTTTGATTGATTTCATCTCCCTCTGTTGCTCCCTTAAGGAAGCTGTGCAATCATGATGAGAGGGCCAACAAATGGCCCGTGTTCAACCAGAATCTATTGTAGGAGAAACAATAAAAACAAGCTAGTCAGTGCCATTAATTCTGCTGGGCTCCATTTTTAGGAGAGGCACATACAAGGCTAATCTCATTTACCACTAACAGTTCTGGTAAGCCATGTGTCACCTTCCAGAAAATGTTCAGAACGCTTAATCTTCTATCGTCATACAATAGACCTTGATGGGGATAAATTATGCTTTTAGGACGTGAGTCTTGAGTCTTAATAGTGATCAAATGCCACTCTTCTAATTGAATTGTCCTGCAGGCATTACACGGCCTATGTAAGTGTATCAGGACTGGAGCCAAGGGGAGGCTGCAGAGTCTGTGCTTCAAATAGACCATGAATGGCTAATGAATGTTATAAATGAAGCCTGCTAATGCAAGCGGACAGCCATTCAAATGCAACCGTTTCAAGGTAACAAAAAACATTCCCCCCTCATTCGCAACAACTGCTTCATCCATTTCATCCATCCATGTGTTTATTCATGAGTTCTCGGAGTCGTCAATATTCTTCGGCCGCATCTGCCACTCCATTCCTTGTGTGCTATCAGGACTCGCTGGTGAGCTGAGCTCCCTGTTTCGTAGGCTGCCAGCAGAAAGGTCAGCCATCATTTAGCCAGCAGAGATTTTGCCGGTGCCACATCCTCCACAGTGTGTCCACAAGAATTTACACAACAGCAATAGAAAATGTCAATACACAGAGAGCATGGTGATAAGACCGTTCCGACATTATTCTACCTCGTTGTGATTTAGAGGAATTAGCGATGTACGACTCATGCTGTTTTCTTCATGAATGTGTACTCTCAGTTTTTCCTTTGGCTCTAGCGTGTGAAGGAAAGACTCACAAGTTCTGGAGAATCTGAGCCAGAAATGAAAACGGCCCCTCCTGTTCCTGACAGGATTCTGGTAGCTTCCTGTGTCTCAGCAGGAAGTGCAAGAAGTCAGACTTCTTAGTCTTTCATCTCCACGCCCACAGGACTGGAGGCTCTGTCTCCATGTGTTTAGTTGGCGGCTTCATACACTGTTCGAATAGTCTGCCTTCATTTGTTAGTGCGTCTCTGACTGGCTCACTGCGCGCGCACACACACACACACACACACACACACACCACACACACACACACACACACACACACACACACCACACCACACCACACCACACACACACATAGTATTACAGACACATGGTATGGACTCCAAACTCCCACTCAGCATACATCAAAAGTGTCTTACATTCAGACACACACACACAGAGAACACACCAAACACACACACAGAGAACACACCAAACACACACACACACACACACACACACACACACACACACACACACACACACACACACACACACACACTGAACATTTCCTCGTACCTAATTTCCTGTCAGCTCCTTAGAGACTCCTTATCCTTACTCCTATGTTTTATTCATTGGAGAAAACTGAGAACCGGAGTTAGAATTACACTTGTCAGAGGTTAACGGCACAACTGCGCGTAGCTGAGAGATTATGACTGTTCCACATTCACCCACCTCACCAGTATGGAATCCAGTGTGTGTGCTCCCTGAAGAGAGCGGATGAGCAGCCGTCTTGAGGGAGGCAGCAGGTGCAAGAATGTGTTAGCAGCTCTGAGCGGGATGGGTCTTGTCAGCCCACCCTTGGCATACTGTAAGGACTGGAGGGGGGTGCGGCGACAGCATGACGTACCTCCATGGGTGTGTGAACGGTTGTCTGTCCCTGGTATGCACCTTGTGTATTGTACGGACATTTATGCCAGTCATGTGTGCCCTCACATGTTACTACAGGCCTAATATTAGTGTGTGAGCCGGCTGACCTTTCGTTAACAGAGATTTGTTTGAGTGTAGTCACCCACACAGCTGGGGGAGGAATCCAGAAACCTTCCATTTGCTGGTTCTCTCACCAGCTCTATACCAGGCCAGCAGCATATATGTATCCTTGTGAGGCCCTGCGTGGTATTTTAGACCTCAGTAATGGATGGTTTTATTCTAAGAGGTGGAGTTTTTAATATGTGCGCGTCTCTTTGTGTGTATGTGAATAATTATGGTAGAAAATGGGTGGTGTGGTTCTCCTTTTCGTATAGCATGACGTGTAGAGGGAGATGGCTTGAATCAACACTGGCATTCCTTTACGAAACACGCTCGACAGCTGCTCATAACCCTGTGATAACACGCTCTCTGCCTTAGTGACAGAATGAGCTTCATCCCGCTCAACGGTCAGCCTCGTTGGGTTTCGCTTGCATCCACATTTTATGAAAGAGGGTTTGGCATTGAGGAAGGCATTCCTGCTGGGGTTGAAGGATGCAGCCAGACCACATGGAGGATGATTACACTCCTGAGGGAAACAGCGGATACAGTGAGAGATGGAAGCCTCGTTGGGCACATCACCACTGCTTGTTCACCTACCTCGTTTGGGTCATTTTGTTTATCTTTTCTTTCTGGGTTTGTCTTTAAAATCATCAAAAAGTAGATTTCCTGATACATTTTCTTCATTTTGAAACTGCATGGTCATGAGTTAATGACTATTAAGCAAGTTATTTTGACTTATATTGCCACATCAACCACGGCTGCTACATCAGGAGGAGTTGACCCATAGCTGGGAACTCTTATCAACTTTGTACTGCAATTCTTCTTTCCACAATGGCAGAGGCAAGTTATTGGATCCGGGAAGGGGATGAGGCAAAGATTACTCACTCAGCATCATACATTGTTAATGGCAAGAGTGTTTTTATGGGATTGAAATTGACTTTTTAAATGCTTGGTCCAAAGATACTCTATGGGACATTTCCGTGCAACTCCCAAACAAGATTCCAGTCAGATGTTTATGACTGTCCTGCAACAGTGACTCTGACTTTCCTGAAATTCTGGGCTGGCAGAGATCTCTCACAAAGTCGTAGTTTTCTTGCAGTGTTTTTTTTGTTTTCTTTCGGGCTTGGGCTATAAAAGGCTGACGGATGTTTGGCAGAGTTTCCCTAGCGACTGCTGTTAGTGGAGAAGCCCACGTGGCGCGCTGCAGCCACATGTCTGGGGCCCGGCCAACATAGAGGCGTCATAAAACTCAGGTATGCGGCCTTGCCCAGCAGACACTGACATAGTAGTATTACGGTGTAATCATTGTTCAGCTATGAGACTAATGAAGGCATCTGTTTGTCTTTCCTGCAGGGATTTGTTTTTAAGACTTAACATTTTACTATTACATTTTGAACAACAAAACTGAATACAGCCGGTGGAAAGCTAGTTATTTATAGCTGTTAGCTCGTAGTAGCAGAGTTTCCATATTGTTGTTATGGTGTATTCAAGCTCTATTCAGTTAGTTAAAGCATTATCATGATTTGTTCAATGTAATGTTGTAAAATTGAGTTATTTGAAGTGTAAATATAAATTAGTCAGGAAATGATGGCCCATTTTTAAATGGCAGTATGGAAATTGTAGGATTGTAGAGGAATCCATGTTGAAGTACATTAGAAAAAGTGTTTTTTATTATTATTGAACTGGTATTGGCTACTTAATCCTGAGATTGTGCAATCCCTATTGGTTGAAGGACCACTTTGCTTAACACAATCATATACATATTAAGTAGCTGTCTTATGACAATAATTACTAGTGCAAGTGTTAACATTTTCATATAGGTGACAAATACGAGTTAAAAAAGATGTACCTAATATGTAACAAGTTATGACCTATTTCTATGTAATATTATCCAAAGGGAGCGATAGTGTAAATAAGCACTGTTAAAGAAAGAGAAGACAGTAATCAGAATTTGGTTGCAGATATGTCATATGGCCAGAAGCAATCACAGACATCCTGCCTTCAAAATTAAATATGCTAATTCCAATGGCTTTTCTATTACAAGCAAATATTGGCAAATCGGTACTTTGATCCGAGGTCACTGTGGAATACGCCAAAAATCTTTAAGGCTAATTCCACGAACCATCAATCAGCAGTCTCTAAACCAGTCGTGCTCCTGCAGTGTATCAACTGCCATATGTAACCTCCCGTGTAAGAATGGCAGTGCAGCGGGAGGTGCTAAAGGCTTTGCTCATTAGGCAGCAATAGAACTAGCTTAGTCAAGGTTTACATTGCAGCTTGTTTTTTCCTGGGTAATCAGTTTTGTTTACAAGAGCTCATTTTCTACAGGGCACCCTTGGGGACAATTTGCATTCATTGTTCAGTCTTTTGGAGTTTTGCTGTGTGGTTGATTCATTAAGGAAAATGAGTTTGCCTTTATTGGACAGCTCTTTGTAGAGTCTGCATAAAGCAAATTTGAAAAATATTTAAATTAGGAAGTTCATTCGGGGGGAAACTAAAGAGATGTTTGTTATATGCTGCCATGAAAGCGGGATTTGTGTTCTCTCTTGTTTGATATTCCACCGTAAGCACGCGTCAATGTTAAGTAGTTCACTCGTATATCAGCCTCAGTTGGCCAAACAACAACATACATTCGCAACAGAGTATAAACGTATTCCTGACAATCGAAGCGACATCCTTTCTTTTTGCTAGTGTTGTGTCTTGTTTACTCCTTAGGGAAAGGTGCTCAGCAGTATTGATATGTAAGCCCTCCCCATGCATTTTAAAGACCTTTGATTAACACTGAGCCATGTGAAATACTGAAGACATCTCAGAAACGCAGCCCATGTAAAAATGATGCATCTTCCCATGCCGTGTTGTCAAATATTGACTTAAATGCCAACAAGGGATCTTGATTCTGATACCGTGTGACAAATCAATCAAATAGCTTATGAGAGCAATGAAATGTCAGGGGTAAGAAAATGTAAGAAAATAATATGAATTGAATGACAAGATGAAAGGTTTAATAAAAACTAAATGCAATACATGCCTCTCATGGACCTTCTGCAGTATGTATGACATGTTCATAGCCAGAGAACAAATGGTATAATATAATATTCAGCATGGGAGTTTATTTCCAAGAAAAATAAGATGCGGAACCATTTGCAACAACAGTTCTTATGTTGATTTTTCTTGTTGAAGTAGTTCAAAACATGCTAAAAATACTGAACGTAAAGGTTTTTCTAACCTGCATTATGGTTTTTTTCTATTTCTTCAGCGTTGAGCTTGAACTCAATACCCTGCATATCTCCCATGTCCTCAGAGACACATTGGTGCGGAAGAAAATAATGCAAATGACCATCTGCTACTCTGTGTTCGTTCTTCCCGTCTGTCTCTGTACTGGTTCGCACTAAACTGCACCTGCATGGAGCTTGGTTGGCATATCTCTGCCAACTGGTGGGCATGTGGGTTAGACAAATCAGGGGAGGACACATAAGGACTTTTTATTTTCTTCACCGACATTAACATCTCCGTCTAATGTCATGATGTTTTTAAGACTAATCTGCTTTGGTTACATAGCAGATGCATACAGTATATGTTTACTTCACTTCTCTGAGTATCAGTAGCTTTCCTGTTATGTCTGCTTTTTTTAGTTTTGTTTGTAAAGTTGCGGGTAGGTCATATTTCATCTGCCTCCCCTGCACCGCTCTCTATGCGCTGTCAGATTGAATCAGCTTGGACAGAGCTGAGAGGTCTGACTGGACTCAATAAGCTTCTCTCCGGGCTGTCTTATGTAATGGAGGCTGAAGAGGACATACTGCAGAAACACACACACACACACACACACACACACACACACACACACACACACACCAGCACTTCAGACTATTGGTCACCGGGTACAAAACAGGGACCAGAGTGGGCAGATATTGTTTAGACAGAGCAGCAGAGAGGTGAAGTGTATCATATTTATCAGTATGCATACTCAGCCTTTTGTGCAGATGGTGATAAGCTGGTGTAAACAACGAAACAGCCTCAAGCGAGATCCAGACATTTGTTCAGTAGGTTTTAATTAGACTGTGGTCAATTGCAGCATCTCATATCTGAGAGTATGACTGGATGCAGTGGATGTCAGACATTGAGCAATGTAGTACATCCCATAAAACATGCAAAACAAATTAACTTTATCCAGTCTCACAATATTGAGTTGGAGTCTTGTCTAGCTTCATATTCTAAACTAGACTACAATTTGTATAGGCCGATCTTAGATTGCCTGCATTGAGGTATATATTGTGTCAAAGACGGGAACAAAAGCATAATCTAGCACCAGAGAAATGCTTGGTTTTCAAACATGTATATCCTTCATTTAGGCTGGTCCATATGTTGGTATTATATTATATATGGATCATATTATCATGATATTGCAATAGTGTTGTCTTCATGTTTTTTAAGGCATCATCGTCATTACTGATGATAATGTATTAATTGCCACTGTGTAAATATGTTATGAATGCACCAATACTCAACCCTAACATATTGTTGCAATGTCATTATCGAGGTATTGATAAAAAATATGGTGATATTTTATATAATGTATATTGCAGTTTTAAAAGTGGGTTAGGTAATTTTGGAGAAACCAGCTCGAGTGCGCTCGAATTTGAAAATACACAGCCGGAAAAAATCTGCCACTTCCTTACAGAGCCCCTCCTCCAGCACACACGAACGCGCACATGACCAATGAGGGCACGAGATAAGTTTGTGCACAGATGGAAGGCTGACAGGCAGGTAGGCCATCCAGTTACTTTAGCCGGGCCGGCACAGATGATTGGTCGTGCTTTTTACAGCGCCACGGCTTCCACAGATGATATTTTTAATGGATTTATTGTCAAAGCATTTAATGTATTCATTGCTATCGGGATGTTACGAGCATTCCATGGAATATAACAAAAAGTGTATCTCGAGCCGGTTTCTCAAAATGACCTACCCCACCTTTAACTCTATCCATTATATAACTCTACTCCCATAAATAATTTCCAGTGTTTTAAATATTTTGAGCACCATTTGAGGAAACACATAGTTACCATTTAAAACATTTGAATGCCATATTTTGCAAAAGCAGACATTAATCAAATGATACTTGAGATGTTTGGCAACAAATCTGTTGCTCACTGACCCAACAACACCTTTGTGAAACAGCCAGCTGAGGCTCGACCTCTCCTGTGGTATGAGTTGGTGTCAGAGTTCCCATTGTTTAATCTATTTGCGGTCATGTTGGGTTTTGTTCGCTCAGACTCCAGGTGACAGCGATCAGGTCACACACAGTCGTGTAAACACTGTTAGCAGTTTACAGTGGTAATCCACCCTTACTGTATTTACCTACTGCCCGTACAGTCATCTGGGGACCGCCTACCTGAAAACCTGCTCTAATCTGAAGGTCAAAACAGAGAGTGAGGTCACTGCTATGGAACTATTAGCATTGCTAAAGCCCTATAATGCACGATTCCCCGAGGACATGCACGCCCTGTGGACTGGAAGGATTTGTAAACGGGTCACAAAGCTGCTCCAACATAAGTAGCCTTCTCCGATAAAGGGAACAAATCAATAACAAGCACCTTCCTATCTGTTACCTTTTAGCTCTAAGATGCAACCGTTTCTTACGCTGTTGAACTAGTTACACTATTTTTCTCTAATTTGCTGCAGTTTCACCCTCTTGTTATGCTTTATAATGAGCCATGGCTTTGAAGTTCAGGAATAGTATGATCATGCTTTATTTTGTAAGTGCTCTTAGGGTGTATTTCTAAGAGTCTCGAGAGATTAGACATGCTGGCGTAGAGGAAATAGTAAAACTGAGGTCATACACAGTTCAGGTTGTGTAATGTTGCCACAAAAAAGGATTTGCCGCTGTCCTCGGTTTTAACCTAGTTTGTGAGTAAAACATGTCAGCGTTTGAGCACGCATCCATCCCTGCTAATGAAAGGCAGCCCAAGGAGAGCAGAGTGACTGTCAGCTCTGCTCAGCGTGGAGGTGATGGAACTTAATTTCCCTCAGATTTCTCGGCTGCGGCTTCTGTCTACATTGTTGTGCTGCAGGGAGAGATTATCAGATTATCTGACAATAAGGAAAAGCGACTTAAAAGATGGATAGACTTAAAAGTATCAGACTCTTCCCCACTCAGTACGACGCCTATTAAAGTGTACAGCTGTGTGGGGGCTTTGTTTGAGTCTTAGCTTTGCAGATGGCTGTTGAGAGAAATCGTTGGAGATCCAGCACCAGGATGATGTTGCGCTCATACTGAAAGATTCCAAATACCATTGTGTGGGAGAGAAGCTTTTAGACTTTGCAAACCATTTACATGCATAACAATCTATACTGTATAACACACTGCAGGAAAGGTAACCCCCCCCCAAAAAACCTTATAAGGCCCTTTAACATATTAACCAAGACACTGCAGATTAAAATCTAACATACAAATATCTATAGTCACTGTGACTTCATACAGACATGACCTCCGTCTGACCGATGTCTGCATAATTCCAAATCTCTTACAGCGCTCCACTTGTGCTACAAATTGGCGCAATGTCATATCTTTCTCAATTCTCTTCCCCACAGAGAAGAGTAGTCTTTACTCCCCCTGAGGGATAGTGAGTGAGTGAGTCAGTTGAAGGTTGAAGCAGCGAAGTGGTGGGGGTGCAAGTGGTTCTTTGCCGAAGGCCTATCACCATTAATGGGCTATTGCCCCCTATGGGGTGGGGGCATGAAGTGACTATTCATCATAGCCACATCCACGTGTCATCAGAACCCCCTCCTCTGCGACCACACACGCAGATTAGGCATCAGGACAAGAGGCACTCACTGGCACGGCTCACTCGTGCTTCCTTTCCTTTCTCCTCGCCTCTGTTTATCTCCTCTCCTCTTCCCAGTTCCCTTCCCAGAACCAATCCCATTCCCATGCTGTGTTCCCCTTCCAGCAACCATTCACAACCTGAACTCTGGTTGCACTCTCCTCTAATCCACCGCCAGTCTTATCTCAGCACAGGAACAATAGCCGCAGCTCAGAACCACAGCCTGCAGAAAAATAGCTCCACTCCCACAAGGCACTAGGACCCTCTGCATCCAACAGTCACTGCTTCACATTAAGTCTTCCACACAGCGTGTCGAGTAAAGATTCCAGCTTCTGTGTTTGACTGTCGTCCAAATTGCATTTCTATTTCTGCAGTGCAATTGACGGCAGCGGTGAATGACTAATCGCCTCTGTACTTATGTCGCCTTGTCTTCGTGTTGATCTACTGCTCGTCTCTTTGTTGTTCTCTACAGAGTTGCGAAAGTTAGCTGCGAGGCAGGACTATTTTGTGATTCATGTAGGTAGACGGGCACCTTTCCAAGCAGCTGTCCTCATTCATCTCCTATTAATGAGCTTTCACCTCAATCCTAACGAGCTGTAATTGCGAGTGTGCCCCGCATAGGATCGATGCCACCGTCCATGCAGGGGCGCTGCAGTGGAAAGGCATTTGCATAGGTGAAGCATTGCCAGTGTTACACAGCCAGACAGCATCAAATCACAGGGGACCTCTCAAGGGCATTACATCATTCTCCGTTAAACAGTAAATCCAGTTAATCACTCATTACAGGATGTCTGACTTTGTTAATTAGCAATCCTATCAATGATAACAGGAAAATAAATGATATCCCAACTTTTTCTTTCTTACCTCATACCTTTCTGAAAAGTCCTGTTTATAGCTAGTGGCATTCTCAAGGGAGGGGTGGTCCCCTGGTCGACATCAGTCAAATATCGCTACAACTATGTGATGGATTGCCATGACATTTGGTACGGGATATGCAAGTTCCCTCGAGAATTGATTGAAAGGATTTTAGTGATCCCCTGACAGCAGGTCAAATCGTTCTCTTACCCTGTGAAACATCTATATACTTGATTATGTTGAATCTTTGATCTATTTTCTAGGACATTTGATATAGACATTCAAGCTCCCAAGAGTACAAATTGTAAAAACATTGTTCTCCTGACCTTTCAACTATGTGCCAGGATCACATACTTAGGTTTATACCAAAGTAAATGCACAACTAACGCCTCGCACATGCTATTTGGATGACAGCTGGCGAACATGAACTAAGATGGTAAACATGTTAGCATATTAGCATTCTAATTTGGGCATTTCCTTTTTAAAGAACCATGCTTACACACAGTCTTAAAGATAATTGATGTGTACATACGTTTAGCGTGGCTTTACGCATACTAAAGGGATGAGATACAAGAAGTTATCACACAAAGAACCAATAAGGCTTCACTGAAGTGTTGCAACATGACCCAATACTTTGGAAGCATCCCTTTAATTTAATAAAGTGGACTACACGTATTGGTCTGCTAGTCCTGCCCCTCATAAGTAACAGTTATCTTCCTCAGAAGTGAGCTTTCCACTGATGTGTGTTCATTATCTGCTGGATACGGAGAACCCTTCACTGCTGTGCATAGTTATTATTCTTGCCACTCTCCTTGTGTGTCTGTTTCTCCCCCTCTCTCTTCCCTTCACTCCCCTCGACTTCCTGTCACAATGTCTTTGTTTATTTCTCCCTCAGTGACAAACTTGCATCACCTGCCTGTCTCTAATTTTCCATCTTTCCCTTCCCTTTTTCGATTCACTCCATGTCGCTCTTTGTCTCCCTGCAGTCTCCTCCGACGCTCCTCTCTCTTCCTCTCTCTCTGTGTCTCTGTTACTTTGTCTGGCTTACTTCCGTCATCAGCCGCCTCCTTCTTGTTTGTTTTTTTATTTGTTTTTTTAAGTCATCTCTTTAGGCTTACTCCTGCTCCAGTAAGGGAATGAATCTGTATACATGTCAGCATATTGAGGAAGACACCCTTCAGCTTCTGTTCCCCCAGGACATCTGGGAGAACAGCAGATTTACTCAAACACGAGTGCACAGACCCATACAGACATGCATTTACTAGGATAGTACGTGTAACTGGCTTTAAATTAGTTTCTATATCCTGTCTTTGAGCAAATTGATATGTTTTTGTTGCTTGTTTGAAATTAAGACCCGGCTCTCTGAGTCTGCCTAAAAGCGCCTTTCAACATCTGTTATGTGTCGAACGACGGCTTCCAGCTGAAATAGAAACAGCATTTTTTAAGAAAGCACAAACCAAAAATAGTTCCACAAGACCAAAATATTCTCCTGTCTGGGCCAAGCATGAATAGACTGTCTGAGCTTTGGCTCCCAGGCTTCCCAAAAGTATTCGAATACGTGTGTGAATGTGACAGACAGGCAGGCAGAGACCTCGCAGTGTACCCAGTACCCAACGAGAGCTTGGCACAGTGTGAGCCAGGAGGAAGAGGGAGACGGAGAGAACAAACAACGTGGCTGCTTTTGTTCTGTCTGCAGGAGGCTGATGGAGAAGCAGCAGCTCACTGACAGACACACACACACACACACACACACACACACACACACACACACACACACACACACACACACACACACACACACACACACACACGCTTGCAGATGGACAAACCTGTGACAGAAAGACAGGAGCGTGTCAAAAAATCTAAGCTGCAATTGCAGACTTCGTACAAATTGTCTCTAAATATCAAATAAGGAATATCTAAATTATGCAGGCGTATGTCAAAAGCACACATGCTAATTCATTCCTTTTGTCTTTGCTGCTTTTGTTCCTTCATAACACACGAGACGTGAAAATGAAATCAAAATTGGAGCGAGATTTGAGCACAAAGCTGACAGGCCTGTTTTGTCTTTGCTTATTGTTACTATTCTCCCAGTGGTCTGTGGAGGATAGCGTGCGCAGAAAGCCTCCTCTCGGCTCCAGTCACTACGCAGAAAGCCACTCAATGGCAGGCCGCCACGGGTCAAGGAGCAAACACCTTCACTTGTCAGCCAGAATCTCAGACTGACACACAATACCTGTGGGTGGCCCCCCCGATACGGCTCAAACCACTGACTGAGTTTGACTCGGCTCACTCTTCACAGACCTGGGCCATCACACAGAATGAATCAAAGCTATAAAAAAAGTCTCACTGCCGCATATGAGCCTCTGCAGCGGCTTTGTTAATCAACCCTGCAGCTTGCTTTAACATGTGGCTTTGTCATGGAACAAGCTTCAAACAGTCACACATAGCTAAGGTTACTACAACACTATTAATGAGGAGCTCAGCGGCAAGGCAGGAGTTCAGTTATTAATGCTTTTAATATAGGGCTAAACAATTATTGTAAAAATGTAATATTGTTATATTTTGTTAATGGAAGAAATATTACAAAATACAGTTTATTGGTCCCGGTCTACAAATCGTATTCTACAAATTTAAGAAGACATTTTAATAATGCAAAAATACTGCCAAATCATCATATTGCTATTTATGGTTCAAGTCATTTTTTTCTTGAACATTTCAATCCGTGTGAATCAGAAAAAAAGATCCCAATGCATTTATCTTAAGTCTTTACTTTAAAGTTTATAGACATTGATAGTTGCACTTTAATGTACACTATACTCCTTGACCCTTTTCCCTTTTTTAAATTATCTTCAGATGAAGATCCAACTTGTTGATAGCCGCGCTCTCTGAAGTGACAATACACAGCTTTAGATTGTGTGAGTGACTGAGCAGGGGAGGAACAGGCAGAGCAAATCCTTGAGGCCTGGATATTTTCTGGCTATTGTTTTCCTGGGGTGTAAAGTCAATCGCATTTAATCCTTCAGTAGTGCACAGAAGATCCCCTCAATCAAATCCAGATATTCCCTGTGTGTCTGCAAGCGCTTGCAGCTGCAATTTCTCTCTGGCTCAGTAGGAGTGGGTGGCATTCAACCACAGAGGCAGATAAATGTGTTTTCCCTTTACATATTTGAAGCTTAAGCCAGGCAATAAAAGCACACTTTGTTTGATACTTTCTTTCAAATGCAATCACTTGTTGGCCATAATGGAGAAGGAATCGGAGTGGTCTGGACGCTGAGGGCAAATGGATGGGTCAGTCCTTTATGTGCAGCAGGATGCGGCTGCCTTGTTGGTTGCTGTTAATGTTTTTGATTTAATCCAGAGCTATCTTTCTACCCCCGCTCTGCCATGATCATATGCCCAGAAGGCTTCATCTTACATCTTGTAGTAAGTGGGACAGTAACCCCCCTGGATTCAATGCATGGACATTTTCTTTTCTCTCCTATAGGATACATCTCTCTAGTTCATGAACCAGAAAGAAAGATGATAACAAAGACTGGATCTGTCACTTTCAGAGCTTCTCCTCACTGCTTCTGATTTCGTGGGAGCTTATATTCAACCCGCTGCTGCTTTACAGTTGAATCTTTATGAAAGCCAGTATCCGTGTCTTTTCTCATTAGGGAAAAACGGTTTGTAACTCCAATGCAGATGTTTGGTTTTACAGCAGTATGCTCTACTATTCCCCCACAAACACATATTTTCTAGTGGCACTAAACAGATGGTTGTGGTCAGTGCTGCTGCTGCTGCTGCTGCTGCGCCATGACTGTTGAAGCCTAGTGGAGTGTGGCACACTTTCTGGATGTTTAATTGTTTCTTGAAATACACTTTGGAGCAACAGCTTTTCTGGCTGCATAAATGGTCTTGAAATATCTCCTTTTCTTCACCTTGTAAAAATACTGGGACATTCAATTAAATACCTCCAGCTTTTGGGGGTATGAATGAAGGGGTTGGCAAATGGTATTAGAGAGGAAGTGCAGCATCTGGACAGGAACTCTGACATCCGGGGAGGGGGAGGGTGTGGTGTCTGCCCTCTGACCCTGAACAGAGGGTAGAGGTCAAACACAGAAGATAGACTGCAGCTGTGTTGCAACATGCAACCCCACTGTCATGCCAATCACTGTAATTTACCTAGACAGATGTATCCCCGCCCAGTTTACCAAGCAGGCCTTAACAGGAGCTGACAGAGAAAAGGAGGAAGGAAACAAGGAAGGAAGGGAGGATGAAAGAAATGTAAAAAGACGGTGCTAAGAAGTCGACAAGGCTCCTATCTGCACACGCGTGCCTCATTCCAAGGAGCTAGCATGGGGTCTCAACCCACCGCAGCATTTTATCGAAGGCAACATGCCTCCTATTAAAGGGTTCTTCCCAAAAGGTTTACCCACCAGCACCACCAGTAAGGCCCTCCTCCCATCCCACTATCATTTGACATCTTCTGGCAGCAATCCTTCACTTCATTCAGCCTCTTCCAGAGCTATTTGTTATTCTGCGGGGGAGGTAGCGCCTAATCATGCCAGAATCTCGTAATACCAACTCTTTTAACTGCTGGATCAGAGAGTGTGAGTTGCGGGATTACGCTGAGATACGGAACCTGGCAACCCCACTTCACTCCACCCCTCTGCCTCCACCACCACCAGCGGGTAGCTCCATTAGGCTCAACGCATTGCTCATTTTCCCGCTAGAGCTCCCTTGGGCTAAGAGGCAATTATGCAGTTCTGTGGCATAATATTTCATTCGCTTCACATTGCATTACTCTATGGAGGTGCTGGCCACTAACAGCTTCATGTGGCCCAGGAGGATGGGTGCAAACTGCTAACAACTTTGTATGAGTAAGGGGAGAGGGGAGGAGGGAAATGAAGACGAGGAAAGTTTTCAAGGGCACAGTGCTTTATCAGGAATCAGGTCTATTTCTACTCCTAAGCATGCATCTTAGTTTAAGTCAGCAGAACATGAATACAACAACATTAATACATTCACATATTACACATTAGTGAGTCCATTGTTCCGTATTATATATGTAGGAAATCATATGCAGGCAACAGTTTGACATTTTCAAACATCTTTTAATGTGATTTAAGTTCTCTGAATTATGATTTTCATAGCCTCTTTGAAAATGTTCTAGATAAGCTTGGCTGCTGTATGACATTAAATATCTCATACAGCGACCAGGCATCCCTCAAGCCAGTCTTTCTTATTCAGGATTTCTTATTATGTTTACAGTACAAAGGTGACATTAAGTCCAAATATACACAAACTAGAGATGTGGACATTTGCAAGGTGCATGTACTGAGGAGCCTTTCAGCATGGTGTGAGGATTTCTCAAGGTGAATGTCATTATGCCCTCGTTCCCTTTTGTAGACTTTGGTTGGTGAAGTCCTCGTCACTTTAAGATACAAGTAGCTTTTTCGTCTAATAACTTCTGTTCTGGCACTGCGAGTCCTCTCCTGCAGTCCATCTTTGGATGAGTGGCACACGCTGCTAAGTAGCTGCTTCAGAGAGGTTGTACTTCAAGCTTTTGAGTTGAATATATTAGATAGTAATACAGTAGAGGAGATCTCTAACCTCCGTCTTTGGTTTGTAAAGGTTTGAGGAAATTGTCCATCTTGAGGGCTTAAGTATACCTATGTTCAAACTGCAAAATATATACTCATTCAGTATGTATTGCCCACTAAATTAATACATACATATTGTATAACTGCAGATTGTTGATACAGCAAGATGAATGATACTCAGTGTTCACTTGTAATGTTTCATAATGTATCATAGTTCCCAAACTAGATTATTAACACTGAGGAACTTGGTGATTTGGGACACTTTTTGATGCTATCGTAAAATAAGTTAGTTTATCTTGATTTGATATCTTGAACATATTAATACTACTAACATGACAGGTGAGAATGTATATTCAACAGCTAGAGACTTTGAATGTTTAGTACGATGTTCATATTTTTGGGGTGGGAACAAGGTTAACATAAAGCGCTTTCTCTTCATCTCTGTTCTGACTCAGCAGGCACGTGCCGCCCGGGGCCAGGCTGTTGTGTGATTGTCCTGTACTTGGGGGGGTTACATTATGTGCTTTTGCAGGTGCTCAGCCCTGCAGGCCCCCCGTCTTCTCCCCTTTATTTCAACACTCACTTCTGCCTTTCGCTTCTGTCACCAGTTCAGCAACAGCAAACTGTCACCATCATTCACTTCATGTAAGAAGCCCCTTCTCTACCACTCGAACATCCAACCAACATGTAGAATAGATATGTCTTTCAGTTGCTGGTTGGGGATTTGAGAAATAAAATGAGGGTGAGAGATGCCCAACATCCATTTATATTACTGAAAGGCTTTGTACCTTTTACTTTGGACCTTTTAGTCCCATGTCATTGTCAAGATTTGAAATCCCTTGCTATTTGTTGTTGTATTTATTTAGGCTATAGTTTGATTGTGAGGCATCCAGTCCATGTTCCCAGTCCACGTTCACTTTTCATTGATGCAGCTCAACACTTGGCCATTTTTGGACAATTTTAGTGGACACTTAATTTCCTCAGCAAAATAAATTAGCCGAAAAAATTGCAATTTAATAGTTTATAAACGTTGTGTCTCCCTTTTGACCTTCTTCAGTTTATTCTGCGATGCCTGGAAATGTTCATTACCAGCCATAACATAAGTGACATTTTTGCTTGGATTACAGCTGCTGTCTCATTTTAAGATACGCAATGCTATTAGTGCACTTTAGCCTGACAACTGTCATTGGCTGTTCATTTAGTTACAGAACAGCGAGCATGCAAGTATCTGGATCTCTGGGCATTAGGGCTCCTTTGTCGAATCAGTTGAAATATCACCAAACATTCATCAAATGCTACAAGAAATGTGCAAGTCAGGCTTTTCAAAATGTGTTGCTTTAGTGTTCTGTAAGTGCATCTACCGTCATAAATCTTCCTTTCTCACATGCTGACGGTGTTCTGCCCCTTGGAGCCATTTCATCTATAAAGTTTTATTACAGAAACCCAGCATTAACGACCAGTCTTTCTCCTTGTTTGTAGAAATACGATCTGGGGGGCGAGGAAATAAGGAAGGATCGGTGCGGCAGCTGCCCCTGTACGACACGCCGTACGAGCCGGCGGAGAACGGGGGGGACTCTGACCCGGACGTGCGCTGCCCCAGAGAGAGCCGGCTGCCCCAGGATGACGAGCGACCCCCCGAGGAGTACGACCAGCCTTGGGAGTGGAAGAAGGAGAGGATTTCCAAAGCTTTTGCAGGTACGAAAATAACCACGAACATAATATATGACACAAGAAACCAAATCATATAAATACTTTATTTCTCCAGCGGGAAATTGGGCTTAAGGAGAAGTAGCTAAAACAAAATGACCGTAGAAAATCACACACTCTTTGCTCATAATGCATACACATAACAGGAGCAATTTGTTCTTGAAACATACAGATAACAAGCTTTTTAAATCCCAATCAAAACACATGTATAGTTTAAATAGTTGCAAACTCCTTCAGCTCTTCCTTTTACATACAATAAGTACTGTTGTCAGAAGCTTAGACAGTGAATATAACCGTGTAAACTGATTCATGTTAGCGATGACTGCATTTCTGTAAGGGTTGCCTTTTTTCAATTTCAAGCTTTTAACACAGTTTACTTTCTGCTTTACTAACCCAGGTGTCTGCTTTCCCAGCGCTAACAAATTCAATTTTGGCTTCTGTCAGGTTGTGAGGGTTCTGCTGCTGCTGCTTTTACACTCCCTGCTAACGCTTCTTTTTCTCTGCCTCTGTCAAAGCACCAGCTAAGTCCTCTTGCAGGTGTCCAGTCTTCTGTTTGCTGTTTTGATCCAATGGCTGCCTGTTTAAGCTAAGATGATTCTGCTCAGGGGGGCATGGTGCAGGTGCATGTAGGTGCAGGTAGTCACTGTGGTTTTAGAGCTTCAGCATGGCTAACACAGCCATAACATCAAACAGGGCTGTTCCTGGAAAGAAAACGGCTTTGGAATATAAATAGTGCACCCCAAATTATGAAAAAAGCAAAGCCTTTTAACTGATATAACAACAGAAAATCAGCAACCCATGACTCGATTTTTCATCGCCCCTTCTCTCTTTATATTTGTCTTTTTATCCTTGAACAGCTCTGCTTTGTTATGACTGCATTAGCTACGAGGGTTCTGTAAGTGGCACTGGATCAAGTCCCCACGGAGGAAAGGACTGCAACTCTAAACCCCTCACAGGTACCATTGGAGACGGGGCTGGGGAGTGTCTCTTGTCTGTCTGTTTACTCATCTTAGACTTTGATGTCTGCACCTTTTATGGATTGCGGTGAATCGTGCTTTTTCAGGTTTATTTTGTACTGAAATCCTCAGCACACAGGCTAAAAAGTCCTTCAGAATTGATGTTAAAAGCATGTTTTGCAGATAATAAGCTGTTGTAAAGTTTTGCTAAACACTTCAGAAATGATCAAATTAAAATCTACCAGCACATTATGTTAACAAAAAGTCAGCCACTTCAAATGCAAATCGCCTTGATTAAAATGGCATTATCAGGATGCTTCCACTGTGAAGTGCAATAAGTGTAGTCACACTTCTTGGTGCTGTAGCTGAACTTTTCACCCCACTAACTTTAAGGCTATTGTGGACAGAAAACACTTAAGTTAAAGAAAGACTGAAACTGTTTTTACTTTATTGGGATGTTCTGCACACAAACCTGACTTGTGCTCAACTCACCAGGAGGACTAAATCATCCATCAATGAACTCTTTCTTTTTAATTAAAGCTGAGGCGTTTGGGGAAATAAGTTGCCAAGTTTGTGATTAGTTTTTTCTTTAATCTTTGGAAGAGTAATTGCGCTTTTCCGAGGTGTAAATGTAATCTCACCGAGCAAGACACAATATGAGAATAATGGGTATTTTTCTTCATTATGTTTTTTGATGACATTCTATTATTTTTTAACTACAATTGTTTTGTTATTTCCATGTTTTTGTCCATAGTGTGTCTCTTTTAATTTCCCTTTCTGTTTTCTGTAGACACAGCATTCGATTTGTGACACTTTAATAAAGTAGCATGTTTTAGTAGAGAGGATGAGAGCGAGATTAAACCCCTGAGGTGTTGATTGTGAGTTGGATGTAGTCGGATTTATCATTGTATAAATATTGGTGGGTAATATCTCCAAAATATTTATATTATATTGTGCGAAATGTTCAAAAGCCTTGCGTCACTAAATTATAAAACCAACTCAAGGACGCTAAAACACCCCCCACTGTGAATGTATTTAAATATGAGTATTTTTGTATCTCAACTCTTAGCTTCATTTTTGATTTAGATCCAAACATTTAAAATGGGATCTTTTCATTTTTTGGCTCCTCTGATAGCAATTGTGTTGCTTTTGTTGAGCTGGCTTATGATTGTAATTCTCACTTTGTATATGTTTTATTAGTTGTTACTTTCAGTTGCTAGCTGCTAATGTGAAAAGAGGCAGATATGGTGCTATGGTGGTCTTCACTGTAGGATGTAATGTGTTTAAATGTGTGTGAAGTCTCTTATGTGGCATTACACGGTAGCAAGCTCATCAATCTCATTTATTGTAGACAAAAAAGGAGGCGTAAGGGAGTATTTAGTGCATACTTGCAAGTGATGAGCTTTATACCAACCTACTGTACCTCCTAAGGTAAAGATAGTAGCACCACTTAAAACCGACAAGAATAAATGACTTGATTTTTCCCTTTTTGAAGACTCGGTAATCTTATCATTTACATGTTCAGATGGAAAGAACCAGAGCAGGCTTTATCTCTCTGAATGCACACATCATATGTCTGTCTATTCTTTACCATTGTTCTATGTTTTACTAATGTTTCTGTCACCCTTATTTGTGTTTCATGTGTATATCTTGGCACTGAGGTCTTCATATGAGTCTCTCTGTTCTGCCTCTGCCAATGATTAGCTAAATAAGTGATGCTGCATTCTTAATCACTTTCTTCTTCTCCCTCATTATTTTTACTCAGAAGAGTTTGTGTAGGGCGCTGTTTACTAACACATCCCTCTTTCAACCCCCTCTTTTACAGATAGCGTCCCTCTTTTGATGATGATTAATTGAATTTCCTTTCGATGTCAAAGTGTTGGCTGGGAATCGGGGACGATACGTCTTTAGGTTAAGAAGAAAGCCGCGAGTCCTTTTTTGATTTATTGCACGTCTTCATTCTGCGTTTCATTCTGGCAGATATAATTACCCTCTATTTGGAAGACAGAAAGAGGAAGAATGATGGGAAAGGCGTCTTTGGGACAAGCCTTGTCAACATGGGCTTGTTTCTGTTGCAGGTGTCACTGTAGACCGGCCTACATCAAGAGGCTTAGAGAAAGTTTCCCACCTTTCAAGGCTCGAGCATATGCGCCTGCACCCGAGGCTCTGATCTTTGCAACCAGCTTACCTTCAAATGTCAAGAAATGATACACTACTTGAGCATTTAAGTCCACTTGTGAGCCAGTTCTTTAGCAATGTTGACAGTCCCAGATTACCAATCAAACCCTTCTCACCCGTCCCTGTCTATAACAACCAGAAACCATTAAGAACAAACTTGGCTGAACAGCTGTTTCACAACTCTGATTTAGAAGTTGATGTCATACAAACTTGAAAGTCTTTGGTATCACATTTCTCATAGGGGCAGTATAGAATTGTCTTGCATTTGTACTCAAAGCAGGGTTATCTGGGGTTTATGAAATGTTAGACTGCAGTCATGACTCATGAGGTCATGGGCTTTACTTTAAGTTCCAGCTTGATGCGTCTGGACATGTTTGCCCAAGTAGTTGTGACATCCAAGTTGGGATTGGATTATGGTTGATAAAGAGTTGCTTTCTGTTGACGAATCTGTTACTAGATATTTTTGGTCTCTCAAATTAAGGCCAAGTGACTTTAGTGGTTAGGCTTTTTCAGAGATACATTTCCTGAAGTTGTTTAGGTGTTTGAGCCCTTTTTAGGAAAGTAGTCCCTTTTGAGACTATTTCCAAAAAAGCTTAATGTGAGTTTAGTTTAGGATACAAACCAAAAGCGTAATTAAATTAAAAAAAGATGTGAACATATAACATAAACCACCTATTTATGATGGATGATAACGCATTAGTGTATCGTTTTACATTTGTATACCCTTTATTTCAGTTCATTGTGATTTCTTGACAACCTGTGTGGTTATCTGACTGCCCTTACGGCCCGTCCACACGGCGGCGTGCGTTGAAGCTTCAACGCTTCTGCCCATTCACTTTGAATGGGATGACGTCACACTTTGCCGAACTGCATTGTGGGAGCTTCGCTTTGCTCGCGTTGCTCGCTTCAAAAGTTGAGCAATGTTCAACTTTTGAACGTCAGCCAATCAAATCATGTGCCAGTACAAGCTCTAACCAATCAAACCGCGTGCTTGTGGGTCCGGGGTGGGAGATTAATGTGATTGGTTGTTGGTCGAGTTTCAGACACGCCCACCGGCAAGCTTCAACACACACCGCCGTGTGGACGCTGCATTACTGTTTATTGTTTCATTGGACCTTATGTACTCCAGTATGGTGATGTTGCCGTGTCCCCAGATGTCAGCAATTAAGTTAGTATATATAAATATTTTCAGGCAACTAATTCAGGCCTGATTGAAGCACTTCTGTAGGCAGAAAGTCACTAAACTAAACCAAAGCTCCCTGTGTTAGGTTTCTAGAGAGCAATTTCCCCTCGGTTATGTGTGTAGTTGCTGGGGCGCTTTATGACTGGGTAATATCAATGAGTAATGATACTGCTCACCGTTTGGATTTTAGGGACACTATTCTGCGCTCATCAAAAACGTTCACAGTTTATATTTCAACAATTACGTGGGGAATGAAAGTGTCAGCAAACAAAGTATTAGCTGATAATAAAAAAAGATGCACAACCTTACCAAGCCATTGAGTGGTTTCAGAGGGGGGTGGGGGATAAAATAAGAGCTGCCTACGCCCTCCCACCACACTCTAATACCATCTGCGTAAAATACTATTTGTCTTCATTAATGATGGAGGAAGGAGAGCAGACTAATGCAGCCTTTTTCCTCGCTCGTCTCTATCGCTGCCTCACTCGCCTCTTCACAACACTTACGTTATTATTCACTGCCGGGCTATCTACTGACAGGTATGCAATGGAATTTGAATTCCCTGCCTTGTTAGGGTGTTGGGGGGTTCTGTACTTGCGGTTTGGTTAATCACTCATCCCCGCTGTCCCCCCAACCCAACACACTGAACCCACACTCGCCACAGCGTCTCTCCTCCTCCCTCATGGTAGCTGAGTGGGTGATGGATGAGCAGTGAGGAAGACACATTAGAATTTGACCACATGACGAAGCCTGCATGTGGGCTCGCATGTCCGTCAGTGAGCCCTTTTTGCATATGGCTCGCTCACTCACACACCCAGACATGGCCAGGCCGCCATCGGAAATCTGAGCCTCATCACAGCAGGATTGGGATCGAGAGCCATTGTCACTTAATCTCCTTGCCCTCTGTTACCTGCTACTAACTCCTTTCCCTTGGCTCCCAGCCAGCCGGGTACCCTGCATTTAACACGGGAGATAAGAGAAAGCGCTCTGGCTCGCTCCCTCAGGTCTTGGGGAGCTTTATGTTTTTTTTAATGAATCTTCATGGGCTTAACGACCCAGAAAGCTGAGGCTTAAGTCTAATGTCCTAAAATAAATAATTGATTCAGTTACAGTCCTGCGCTGGCTTTGCACCTGGGTTAAAGCCAGCTGTTTTGTGGGTGCCATGGCTCGGTTTCTCTCTGCTTCCCCGCGCTGTCTGTCACTCCGCAGCCCTGTGTCGTCCTCCTGGCCTCTGCAGCAACACCCTGCTGATAACCTTCCTGACAGACCTCTTTCATGAGCGTGTGCTGTGTTCTTTTTACCCAGCGCTGCCACACGTCTTATCTTCACTCACACACATTGGCCACACACAACCACACTGTGAACTTCCCTCACAAAGTATGGATGCTCCTCCAGCGAGCCCGTCCCCCACCCTCCCGAAATCTCCTGCTGGCCGGCCGTCACTAACGCATCTCCTCCGTCAATCTCAAGATAGAAGAGCAAGGAAAAGGCCACTTTTCATTTTTAATGCAAACACACAGTCTTTCAAAACAGATCTGTGCTTTGAAAGAGAGCAGGACCGTATAATGTGACGGATACAGTATGCAGAGAATTATGAGGTGGCATTTCAGTTCCCCCGGAGCATTACACAGTTGTTATCTGTGATGATTTGGGTGTCGCTGGGTGGAACAAACACATCTTCAGAAGAGGCTGGTTTTGTTTGCTCATAATGTGACGCATAAACATCGCACTCTTCCAGCTTGTTCTGAATATGCATGCAATTAGCCAACCAAATTAAGCAGAACTAAATTAAATGGCGTTGGTGGAAACAAGCATAGCTGGTGATTTATGGTGCAGCACTTTACAGTGATGAAGTGCCATGGGCTAATGAAAAGCCTGGGTAAACAAATACCTGGCCTGAAAATAGATCTTCTCCTGGAAGAACAAAGGGAAGGTAAACACAGATTAAAAAGGGACCATTGTTCAAGTATTCTCTGGTTCTGTTGATGAACTGTAGTCAACACACATGCTGTGAAACAAATAATTAATCAGCTGCAGTGTGTTTATAGCTGACTGAATGCCCCCCCCCTCCCATCATGCTGCTGATCAACCTGTGTCCAATCCACGTGACATCCAGCCAACAACACACGTTTCCAAAGCAACACACTGTGTTCCAATTCGAGAATCGTTAACAGCCTACAGTATTTCCCTATGTCAACAGCAGGCGATGCGTACTAATATAGATCCAGGATTTTGCAGATGAGAGATGGCATATTGATCCAAATGCAGTCAGATGGGACAGAGTTGTAGAAATCTATTAATATATATGCATTGTCCTCATTAATTTGGCTTAACCTTATTTCTGTGTCTTTTCATTAAAAGGAAGCACCAACACTGCTACCAATAATTCAAATAATTTGGGTTAAATTGTATATAATATTCATATATTTGTACAGCTATATTTTGCTACATAGGTTTGGCTTAAAGTTCTTTACAATGAAAAGATTACCAACCAATTAAAAGACAGAAGGTCACAAGATTCATCGTGAGTGGAATTAACTTTTTCCACTGATATTTACATCCAGTTCAACTTGACTTAAGTCCCATCCCTGTCATTTCCAGTTATTTTAATACTATTTTATACTTGATCTTATTATACATTTGTATTTCTCTTGCTTTGTCTATGTTGGCACCATTATACACCAAAGCAACCTCCTTCCATGTAGAAACATACTTCGCATTAAACCCAATACTGTTCTGATCCACAGAGCTGATATATAGTCGAAATCTGTATGATTAAAACAGCTGTAAACCATTTTGTGATATTATGATAGCTTGTATATTGATGTGTGAATCAGCTTTACTGATCTGCTGTTGTCACCTAAGTCCTGAATTCGGATAGATAGCTACAGGTGTGAAAAAGCACTCATCCATGAGGCACCTAAGCATATAAAGCCAATGATTATTCCAGACTTTAGGGGATGGCAGAATTGTTTTAATGGTGTTACAAAGTGAGGGAGAATGCAGTCACCCAGAGTTTTAAAAAAAAAAAAACAGAATATTGAATCAGCCTGCCTTAATTTCCACATTTCTAAATACTATTATTCAGCTGTGCCACGGAGCGAATCCAAGCCACACTCGCCCACATCGTCTCACAGTGAGTCTGCAGAGTGGAGGCAGCCTTCTGCTCCCCAAACAATTACACGCTAATCTGCAATGTGAAATGAGTATTAGGCTTTTAATCTCATAGGAAGAGAGTCCCCTACTTCACCCCAAAGTAGTGGAAGTTATATTAGCTGCTAAAGTTTCTGACCTTCTGTCTCCGTCTCCCAGCCTCCAGCCACAACTCTCCCATCTCTGCCATCAGTTCAGACCGCAAGCAGCTCCTCCTCCCAGACACCTTTCTTCAGATTATCCCCCTGACACCGCGGGTCTAGCTATTTAATTGCTTGTCGGATTGAATATTCTCCAGTTTCCCCTTCATCTAGCCCGCTGATATTGCTTCTCATTAGCATGTCCCGTAGCACTGCAGCTGTAATTCCTTGTAGGGTTGAAGATAGACACGTCTCTAACATTATGCTCTTCTGCGCACTGAAAACTAGCCTCTATGCGAAACATTACAACACAGAGACACACTAATGGTTATTATGAATACAGATGCATTATGTTCCTATTAACTGAAGTAGCAAGGACGACGTAATTTAAGTGATACTCAGTGGAAAATACTGACTGATTAGCAGTCTTGTGGTTTTTTCTCACAACGTTTTTATATTTTTTATTATGTACATTTATGTTTCTCTAACCAATGAATGCTGAACAAATCTACAAAAATTATAGAATTCCAGAATGTATTGACGTGTCCTGTATTTAATATGTTCTTGCTGATTTGCTTAAAGCCTCTGTCACACTGTCCCGAAATGTACACCCGATGGACACACGAATATTGAATTGTGAATTTCGCACGAAGATGGCCCCGAACCACACACGAAGGCAACATTTACATTACATTTAAGACGTACAACTGCAACGAAAGTAACACAAACAATTATGTTACAGTACTATGATACTGTACTGATATCTTCAGACTTTGTTCTTTACTTTCTCCGTCTTTATATGTAGAATATATTAAGTGTTCTCCTTAATGTTGTTTCCATAGCAACAACAACTTCCTGTCAACTCGCCTTCAAAATAATATATTATATCCTTTTTAGTTTCACAGAACACAAATTGGGTTATTTACATAATATGTTTACATGATTTTGTTGTGCAATAAAACAACCCGATGGACACACGATAAAGGAAATGTTCAAATTCGGCTGTGATCGTAGCAACATCGGGCCATTCGTGAGGGCATCTTAAGCCTTTGTATGACCGCTGGTGGAGTTTCTCAGGCTCCGGCAGCGACTTCGTGAGCGGTGCCAAAATCTTTGGCATGCCAAAAAATTGCCGAAGGACCTTGCGAAGGTTCATTTTTGTGTTGACTTCGTGTGTACATTTTGCCCTTCGTAAGGCCATCGTGAGGGCATCTTGTTATCATCGGTGCCATCGGGCATTCGCCCCGATCAGAGTGAGGGTGAATGCACCGATGGCACCGATGATAACATGAAGATGACACGATTTTACAAGATGCCCTCACGAGTGCCTTACGAAGTTGTCGCTCACGAAGTTGCTGCCGGAGCCTGAGAAACTCCACCGGCGGTCATACGATGGCTTAGATGCCCTCACGAATGGCCCGATGTTGCTACGATCACAGCCGAATTTGAACATTTCCTTTATCGTGTGTCCATCGGGTGTCAATTTCGGGACAGTGTGACAGGGGCTTAACTGACAATCTGTTGCTACTCTCCGTCAATTTGACCTCGTCCAACGCGGCGGCCAGGTACGAGGGTAGACTAACATTGAAGGCTTTTTTGCTAGTGTCATCCCATAGTTATCTGTTCCATTAACAAGCGTAATGTGAGCTTTTGGCCATGACTTCTTGAAGAGTTATCCTGGGTTGAAACCACATTTTCTTGGTATATTATTGTGAGTTTTTCTTTTTTGGTCCCTTCCCCGTTGTAGTTTTGTTTCTATTCTTTTGTTTTTGTTTTTCTTGGTTGGAAACTTTTAGTGTTTTGTAAGCTTCCAACTGTTTGTGTAGACTATAAAGGCATTGGCTACCATCAGTGGAAACTGTTTTGACGAAATCACACTATTGTCTTTGATCTACTGTAGTAACATCTCCAGCACCATGGACAGTGACATTACTGCAACTTTTCTCACTGGAAGATGAGTGTATGAAGATGTATGTTAAAAAGAGTGGTATAATTAAACAGGCCACTTAACTTTCAGAGGATGACGAAAAGCCTTCCCATCTCCATCCTATTTATAAAGTATGCTCAGCTACTAACAAGTGGCTTGTTCAGTGATAGATATGCTTTTGCTAGGGTGCTCAATTTACCCTGGTAATACCCCGGCTGGACACGAGGCATGCATTATTTAAAGGGCAAAGCCGGGGAGTGTCCACTGCCAGGATGGATTGCTGTGAGGTAAATTCCAGTGAAGGATATTGTCTACATTGTTGTTTATCTTAATATAGAAGCCTTAGGTCTTTCAAAGAGTAAGAGCAGAGTGTATGCTGAACTGTATCAGTGACCATCTGTAGCTGAGCTCAAGGCAGTCCTATATATCACAGTCTGCACTTTGAAGTACAGCATTGTATTCTTGAGGGCTGCCTCTTATGTAAGTCTGTCATACAGCACATCATGCATTACTTCTTATAACAGTAGCAATTGAGAACTGTGCAATGCCATGTTTCTAATGTATCTCTGGTGAGACTTAAGATCCTCAGTCTGGATTGTCGAGTGAGAGCCATTGGAAAGGGGAACTCTTTAGGTAGGGTTGGGGTTTATTAGCACTGTATATAATCTAAATCTGCTTTGAAATGTGGTTGTTGAGTCCTTTAACATTCCTTCTAGGAGTTAAGTTTCAACCTTTGTAAATACCAGTTGACCATTACACCGTAGCCCTTTAGAAATCGGCCTAAAATGAAATCCACAAAAGCACCTGCTATCAAAACCCAACCCTACTTACTCGTACACTAACTTGAATCTTTTTCCAGTCCTGTTGTGTTCCTCTCCTTTTGTAGTCCACATCTACTGCTGATTCTTGGATTACCAGCTCTCTACTACAATGCTCTATCTATTTTTCACTTCCTCCTTTTCTCTTTTTCCTCCTTGTTTCCTGCCATAACTTCCCTTTCCTCACTTCCTTTGTGGTTGTCCATTTATGCCTCTTGTTGCTGTCCTCTCCTTCCCTCCATCTCTCCTCTGGTGACTTGGGGCGACACTTGCAGTAGAGATTAAAGTGATCAAGGACCTACCGTGGCCCCCCCCCGTCGGGCAGCTCAACACCAGCCCTCCCCTGGTGGAGGGGCTGGAGTCTCCCTCGCAGACGGCTCAGCCCTCGCCAGGACAGACCAGCTGTGACCAGCACCACCATGGTGGGTGTTGGTGTTCACATTGTCCAGCGTCTTTCCCATCATCGACCCCCCCCAACCCTTTTCATCCGCCAATCCATCCATCCAATCCCTTTAATGTCATTATATATCTATCTGTAAATCTGAGGAACGGTTTGACTGGTGAAGAGTGTGCATGTGTACGATAAATCAGCAAATGTGTTTAGAGGATAGTAGACAGTAGAGGATAATTTAACAAAAAGAACAAGAACTCTTTATTGTGCATTTCTTGTTCGTCTTCTGTAGAGAGTGGGTTTTTTTAACAGTCGGAACACTCTCAAAACACAAAACATGTAACCGGCAGATACAGGTGTATACATCAACAACACAACAACATAACACAAGCATGTTACTGTGTGGTCAAATCTTCTGCCAAAGCGAGTTTTATTGCAGAGTAGTTGTAGTGTGTAAATGCAACCAGAGGGGTGAAGGTTGAGGCATGGGGATGGCAGAGACTGTGTGATAAGGTCAGTGCTCTGTGAGGGGTGGGGGTGTCGGAAGGCCTATTCTTTAAAAATGCATGTTGGTGATTTGCTTGCTTGTTTCCATTAGCGAGGGTGAGTCTGGTGATATAGGTAAAGTACATCATATTGGGCTTGCGGAGAATATCACCAATACTATGATTGCATTAATAGGTGATATGGATGGGAATCTAAGATAAGATAGGACTTTATTTATCCCAATTTGGGAAATGTTTGTGTTGCGGCAGCATAAAAGACATGGCATTGTACAATAACAATTAAAAAGACTAGAAATAAACAAAAAAGTAGAAAATATACATGTTGAATTTAAATATTAACTAAAACTAAAATATAAAGCAAGTTATTATCTATGCATATGTATGTGAGGGATGGAATATTACATATTAAACTGAATATATAAATGTAAAATGTACAATCAAAACAGTTTTTAGGATAATTCTCTCACGTCTAATGTGCCGACACTATAGTCCGTTATTACTGTACTTACTGACAGTCTTCTAGAAGAACTGCGCAATGTGACTTTAGGTAGCAGCTCAGTAATGACTGCACTCTTCCATCTGGATTACATGTGGCAGAAAATCACTGATTCTCATGCAGGTTTTTAGGGCTGAAGGCTCATTAGTTTTAATTGTACTAAACTGCCTTCTGCATGCGTAATTGCCATTCGCTGTGACCCCCATTTCCTCTTGTCAACATACTCATAACTGTCCCAGATGTCCCCCTGGTTCACTGTTCTCCACAGTTCTACATGATGTGAAAAATGAAACTCATTAGAGTCCATAACACTTCTTGACTTGAGTCTCTTTACCTCAGGTTTACTGTAATTTACCATCTTAACAAACAAAACGCACGTAATCGTGTTTTTTGTCAACACCGATTGAGCCATCAGTTGATTCCTGAAAGCACACTTTTGACTGCTGTAATTACCCGGGGAAAAGAGGGACGTGTAGCAGAACAAATGCCAGGAATGGGATTTCCCCCTGGAAGAGCGGGAAGACTTGCAGTGAGACCGTGTAAGAGGACACCGCTGTGTGCTAAAGGCGAGGACAGGGCAAGAAGTTGATTTATATCCATAAATCCATGGGAAAGGTTCTGGTTCCCTCTGTGATGTCAGTGGGTTTAAGATTGGCGTCCAGCTGTAAAGTGATCCTCTCTCTGTCTGAGCCAGTATGGCCCCACTCTACATCTTGGGGGTCAAAGGCCAGTGTGGCAGACAGGGGAGGGGGGGCGGCCTCCGTGACCCCGGTGAATACAGTTACAATGCACTCTCTTGACCTCGTTGTACAGGCAGACCCTCAGTCACACACACTGAGACATCCAGGCTGCTAACATTCTCCAGATTGGCTCGGCATGTTAAATAGCTAAGGTTATGTATGTGTATGTATGAGGTGTGCTCCAATAGAGACCAGGAGAAAACAATATCCATTATAGTTCAGGGAAATCTGGCTTAGCCGTCCAACCTCATTATCAAAATGTAAATGCTTCTCGACAGGGCAGATATTACATCTACATATAAATGGAGGGCTCTTTTCTCTGAGTATAATGAGGAGCTTTTGTTTTTTGACATGAATGAATTATCCCACGCTTTTGAAGCATTGCTCCTACCTTCTCCTTCCTCTAATCTGAGAGGACTTAAAAAAACAAAGCAATTAAAATGTATCCCGATATAATTTAAAACTAGCTGTCACTTTGCAGGGTCATTGCATTTTTCTTGAGAAACCTTATCAGCAGATAATTTTGGGGATTTATGTAAAAGAAGAAAGCATATTCTTAGATGGCACGATCATCAAAGCTTTACTGGATCCGGCAGCTGCAAAGAGGCTCTAAAAATATCTTATTAAAATCAATTTCAACAAATGATTATTTGAGTTCCTGATGCACATAATTAATATCAACATAAAAGTGAGTGATTTTTAAAGCTGCCAGTTCCCGGGCTATCGTTCCACGCTGAGCTCTGTATTCTAATGAGAAGCAGACCAATAATCATCTCACACGTCCTAGCTAATTTTCACCTCACAATACGGCGGTCGGTGGCACATTTCACCCTTCAGACTAGTCATCCTTTTGATAGGAGTACCATTAGTAAATGAGAATTAATTAGCCAGCTTAATTAGAGACATTTGCTCAGGGATGTGTGCAGATGAGAAAGAGGTGTAGTCAGGCTGTTCAGAAGCCTCATGTTCTTTATTGTAAATTCATTTTAAATGTTTATCTTACTTTATCTTTTTAAATATTGTGGCCCGAACACTCATGAACAAAAACCCCATTACGTTTAATAGTCTTTCTTTATTCAAGATGTTTTTTACGGTGTTTTTATGGCCTCTATCAGTCTCTCTGTCTGACATTATTGCGTCTTGTGTATTGTGCTGTGCTGAATAACATTGCAGACCTTCATGTAGTGTATTGGTTGCAGTGTAATCATGGAAATGTCATTTTGACCTCTGTGTTTATCTGTGTCCCAGCCAATCAGCTCCCTCTCACACACACACACACACTCTCCCTCCTAAACCTCCGCTGTGTTTTATGGATCTTTCTAAAGGAAGCTTTGTGTTTAAAGGGGGCAGGTCTTCCAGCCATCCGTCACCATCTGACTGACAGTTCAATCTGATACGCAGATTCCATTTGCTGTGCTTTACAAGCAACAATACCGATAACACACACAGATGCCCCTGCACATTTACGTACACGTCTTTGTGTGTATGTGAAGGCGTGTGTGTGTGTGTCGTCTCTCTCAATCTGCCGCTCAGGGGTTTTGTTCTCCTCAGGGCCAATTCTCTCGTCAATCTGCTGTCCGCCATGTCTCAGACTGTGCTCCAGAGAATGAAAGGGGAATGAGTTTGGCTCACTCCCATGATATTCAGCCTTTACAAAAAGTTCTTCATCTATTTAAAACTATAGTGTTGGTAATATGGCTGACAATCAAAGCAGACATGGGTTAATTAATTGTTGAGCACATATACCGATAGCTATTCTTTAGTTTGCAGGCTTTCCCTCCCTTAAGGTTAATACTTTTTTTGTAGAACGATGCACTCTGTCTGTGGAAAAGACTCCGCTCTGACAGGTAAGGTTGATGGGGTGAGCTCCTCTGAGAAAAGCCACTCAACCCTTTCTAGCAGGTGAAGGAAAAAGGGTTTAATCATGGTCAAATAAAGCACTGATTGTGTTGAATCAGGGGAAGGGGAAGAATTAGTGGGGGCACTGGGAGAATGTTGAAATTGCGAAGAGCTGAGGTCAGGCGGATGGCTGAGTGGGCTACAGATACACTGAGAGATGGACTGTGTGGGAAAACCAAGATAGCAACATCCATCCTCATGCCACACTAGCAGATACATTTTTCCAGCATTTGTTAAGATCAGTGTTGGACCTGAAGAAAAAAATCATGTTCAAAGTGAATATGTTAACCAATTTTGATATATACATATGGAAAGTTTGAAATGTTTGTTGCAGGATCAGAGAGTGACTGATAGCCCTGCATTAGGTCCATCAGACACAGTGGAGATAGCAGATCAAAGCTGTTACTGCTCTGCCTTCTTTCTTTCTATCAGACGACCAGACATTCCTCCACAGTCCGTTTCCCACTATCTTTTCCCGTCCTTGATGAACAAAAACACAGAGAAAAACACAGAAAGACGGACAGGACCGTAGTCAGTGAGATGGAAAGATCAAAAGAAACGGTGAGGAGAGGAAAAAGAGGAAAGAGGAATTGAGAGCGAAGAAGGGAAAGAGAGAGCAATTCGCTGCGTCTTCATGTTGTGATCTGTCAGCGTTGACAGGGATGAGCAGAGCAAACATGCATCTCCCTTGTCTCCTTGGTCAGTTTCCATGGAAACGCTATTTTTTACTCTTACACATGTACTGTATGTGCATCCTACTGGCACTGTATTCCCAACAGCCAGCATGTGGTTTAAATGGACTTTATGAAAAAGTAGAGGACTAATGGTTTCTTTCACGTTGACTTATTCGCAACACGGGATCGTAATGTGACCGCCCACAGTCCGAGCATCCGACCCAGAGGAAGTGCAGACACAGATCATAGTCTTCCCCAGGTCTGAGGTTAGAGCCACAATTTCCCCAGCTGCCATGCAACAGTACAATTTAGCTGTCATTTCAAGACTCGCCGTAGACCTATTACGGACAAAAGGGCAGAAGCCAAGACAACAATGGTAGGCGGTGTCATTTGGAATAATCACTTCCATGAGATGATGTTTAGGGAAATGCATCAGTGAGCTCAAGGCCAGCGAGTTCAACGTGGAGTTGAGAGGAGATGAAGGGGACCCCCTGGTGGTCAGAGCTGAAACAGCAGCAATGTGACAATGTTCATACCTTCTGTTAAATCATACTCCATAGAAAAAAGTAACCTGATCATTAACTTAATAACACCATTCAAAATGTCTTGCATCTCATCTTGCATCAAGGTTAATATGAGTAAAAGTACAGTATTATCAGCAAGATCTACTATAAAAAGTATCACAATAAATCATACTTAAAATGGGCCCTCTGGCTTATGAAGTGTTGTACATTACATTGTTTTATGATTTCAAATAGCATATGGTTTTTTGATGACATGGAGCTCGTAGTTTAAGCGAACTATAATAGATTATGTGGTTCCTAATTTAGGGCTGACACCCCTTCCAAAGGGTCACACGCTATATCTGAATTGTAGTGAGATTATTAATTATGACCGACAAACTTGTTTTCTACTTTTCTTTTGGAAATATTGGGAGAAGGAGACCCTTATAATGTCTACAATTATTGTAAGTACTACAGCCTTCGTCATAGGCCACAACTCAAACATTTTGAGTTAAAAACTCTATATATTTCTCTCTCAAATGTAATGGAGTTCAAGTATAGAGTACTTCATATGGAGATGCAGTACTAGTACAGGGTTACTTTCTCAGTTGGAGTTAATGAAATTATTCGTCCAGTTCCATCATCATGTAACTTGCTTTTAATTCTATTATCTCTGTTTAACCATTTACAGTATCTGCAAAAGGTCCTTCGTTTTCCTGTTAGGCCCCACTTAGGAGTGTCCACAATCTCAATGAAATCTGTCGACAAGCTGTTGTCTCGTCCAGCCCAAATTGATTGATTGATGCTGTCAGCCTTTACTCTCAGTCTGATACAGGAACGCTTGGCAAGCTCACAAACTGTAAAGTGTAATGTAATGCGCTGACTGGAATACTAAGTCTAGACAGACCCATCTTTATCGACATGTTGTGAAGATCACAGTGCACGTCTGTCAGGACAGTACCTGCCGTGTTCAGCCCAGGTAATTAAGCACTAGACGCAATAACGGCCATTAGCAGGAGCTGGAAAGACGGAGGCAGTGGCTGTGACCTTCATAAAACATGAACTCCTTTCCTCGAAGCCTCAGATCTAAAACCTTTAAGTAGCCAACGATCTCCAGCTATATCTTGCCCTATAAGTGTGGCTGTTGAGAAGCTGACAGTGGCTGTAATAGGCCTTCCCAAAGAGAAGAGTGCTATGACATCAATTATAGTGATGGATTGTGGAGGGAAATGGCTCAAACACACATGTACACACACACACACACACACACACACACACACACACACACACAGATGACCACTCTGTGACTCCATCCTCCCCCATCCCACAGTACGTTTCATTCTTTTGGCCTCCATGACCCTCTTACAGAAAAGAGAATTCACTTTCATTCGGCCTTGTGGACATTATCTCCTTTTTTTCTTCTTGTGTTAGCTTTTGTAAATTACGGTAAATGTTTTTCTGTGTCCTGATTGGCTGTGAAGCTGCTCAGTGACCTCCAGCAGTCATGTCCTGAGCACAGGTCACCCCCAGCCCCCGCTCGGCATCAAACACTTCCCTGTGAAGCTGCCAAGACAGCTTATCATGTCCACAGTTGACCGTGAGAGTTTTGGAAAGCAGGTTTAATGTTTAACTAGCAGTACCTGTGCGTGGGATTTGTGCAAGTGTGTGTGTGTGTGTGTGTGTGTGTGTTTGTACATTTGACTTTCCAATTCGGCTTATTTGCATGACTGCACATATGTTTGTGTGCAGTTAAAGAGTGTAAATTGCTGACATAGACTGTAGTGTGTTTACGTATGCCTGTGGTTGTTTGAATGGTATGGAGGAAGTTTGTGTGTATGTTGTCTCACTGGGATGTGTGCACAGTGTGAAAGGATTGATGTATGCCTCCTCCACTGTGTGTCCATGTCCTTTAGTTCGTTGAGTTACATTGCTCTGTTTTAGTTCAGCAGGTACATTTAACAGCAATGAATAACTTTTATATATATTCTTTTCAAGTGACCCTAACCTGAACTCTAGCTGAAGTATACATAGAGAATATGTTGTTATATTACCAGAGTTGTGAAGAGTCTTATTGTATTCTTCCAGAATCAAATATTTAAACTGTTTCATTTTCTTTTTATTACAGTCCAGTTTGATAGTGTGGAGAAGTCTCGAATGTCGCCTACCAAGGATGGGAAAACCCGCCCGCTGCAGCGACACTCCAGTAGCTGTCTGGTCAACACGAAGCTGTCTTCACTGGACCACTGCGGTTCCTCTCTCGGGGAGCGCATCGACCCCACCATGCCCCTGGAGAGCCAGTTGTGAGTCAGATTGGGTTATTCCAAAAAGCACTTCGGCCATTCATCACAACATATCACAGTAGTACCCTGATCCTGGTCAATTACTGAAAAGAAAACTGGCATTTTCGTTAATAGGGTACAGATGGTATCTATCATCAATACCCCTGCACTTGACTGCTTTAGCCGCTATTAAAGCCAGCATTATTCAGTATCTCTGTTTCAGACCCAGGGTAGGAACACGATTATGATCACTCTTCAGCATCTCTCATCATTCCTTTGTTCCTCTTATTTCTCTTCCCTATTTCCTATTGTTCACTGCAGCTGGTACCATGGAGCGATCAGCCGGACAGACGCAGAGTCTCTGCTCAGGCTGTGTAAGGAGGCCAGCTACCTGGTGAGGAACAGCGAGACCAGCAAAAACGACTACTCCCTCTCCCTCAAGTAAGGACCGCACTTTCTTTTCCTAGAAAAACAATTAGCCACAAACACGATAAACTAAAGCACAAGAGGACATGACAGCTGGGTGCAAAAGTAATTTAAAATGTGATTTCACCTACTAAAGTGTCCTAGAGTTAAGAAAATGATGTGTACAATTCAGTATTCATTGTCTTAAAGTTAACCTATTATGCTATATTGGAAACATATATTGTAGGGCCATACCTATATAAAACATGTTTTTCAAAATACATAACAGATCACCCATTGTAGCCATGCCTCATACTGCTCATACCCCTCTTTTGAAGCCCTGTTAGAGAAACGCAGATTTTGGGTCCTTAGCTTGAAAAACATAAATAAGAGGAGGCGGAGCTAATGCCTGATCAGAATTCTACCGGATATAAAGTTATATTCTGCTGTGATAAAACGCCATCCTGTTTAAACCACATCAATGATTATTTCTGAAACAGTATGGAGCTCAAATGCTTTTTCTCTTGCGGGTTTATCACAAGGTGAGTTCCTTTTTTAATTTCCTGCTTTTTAAACACATGTGCTCTTCAGTACAGTTTAGCTCTGAGTGTTAGCGAGGCTTGCTAATGTAAACAAAGACGAGATTACGTCCAAAACACGTCAGGCATTGTTTCTGATAGCAATTTTCTGTGGGTCCGCCGACGTCACCACGGATGGACACGTCAGTTCGGATGGAAACCTGTATCCGCTCGTTGTACACCCGTTTTTAAAAGATTTGGGTACGGAGGAAAAGAGAGAGGGTTTTATTTTCTGACGCTGTGTGAGTTCCCCGACGCACCGGGGGCACATATTTATGTATAAAAGACATCACAAAGTGCTTTTTGCATGATAGGTCCCCTTTAAGTGTCAAGAATTATTTGCAACAGGCATTTCCCCTGCCTCTGTGTAAAAGGTTTTTAGCAGCTTTACATGCTTACCAGGAGTGCACATGGTGGACAAATCTAACACCTTGCTCTCAAAGGTCCTTGTATACCTGTCCCCAATATTCTGCTGACTCGACCTTTTCAATATGGTAATAATGTTCACCTTTCAGACCTCTATCTCCCAGCTACATCCTGCCCATCCCTTGTTCTGCCCTTCCCCCCGGTCACCCCTCTGACACCGTGCACTACTTGATTTGCTGATGTGCCCACAACACAGTTAATGTTGCCCTCCATCAGCGACCCATGATCCCTGCCGCATCCAGCAGAGGGTCCAGAGGAGCCCCTCTGATTGGTTTAGTCCAGTCTGACATTAGGTAGAGGTTACGTTAGCTGAAAGGCCCCGCGGTGAAGTCACTTCCTATTGTTTTGACGGGAGTGTGTGTCTTTGGAGGGTTTTTTTTATGATTTTGTTGCCAAGTGCAAGTTCTAGGTGGCAAAATCACAACCGGCCCTGCCAAGATTAAATGTGGTAAATTTGCTTGAGCCATCAGTTTCAAAATCCTTGTAACTTTCCCCATTCCCTTCATATAAAGTCAGTTTTACATTTCCTGGCAGGCTTATCCATATGACATTTATAGAAATCTCCACAGCTCAATGACAGCCTTCAGATGAGATGAAAGTATAACATGCTCAGAGACGTTGATTAGCCTTCATTATTACGGCAGAGCTTTTCTTGCTGGAGGCTTATGTGTCTTGGCAGGGAAACATAATGTTTTCCATTGCTCAAATTCTCTTCATGCTACTGTAGCTGACTGTCTCAGTGACGGATGATTTTATTTTGCTTGTGTGACTGGTTCCCTTTTGTGCTCTCACTCTGACATTCTGTCTGACTACAAACCTAAAACTCAAAGCCTGTATTACTCTACTACAATACTGTATAGTATTTTGTGTGTTTTTAAAGTATCCGAACACACTATCTTTAAATCATCCATTACATGAAGCTCCTTTGAAAGATTTCCATTGGCAAAAGGAAGGTACCTTGGAGATACAAATGGATCTAATAGTAATCATATCACTCAAAAAATCATAGATACTGTAGGAATCAATATTTATTTTTAAAATACCACGCTATATAAGAAAGGATACATGATCAAGAAATGCAAACCAAGACCAAAAGTAATAGTTCAAAGCTACATACACAAATAGTTAAAATACAGATTTAACACCAATATTGTTCAGGGTAAAATGGTCACTAAAAAACAGATATAAAAGTCTTAGTGGACTAGACTTATACAGTATTTCCAATGAAGTTTGAAACAGTTTGCTATCCCTATGCTGGTAAAGTTAGTGATAGTACAAGGAGTGAATTTGATAAAAGCAGCATGAACATATGAAGACATTATTTTTTTGTATAGCTAGAGAGAAATGATCCACCCCGTCCCTCCATTATATGAGGAAGTAAATTACCCAGCTTGCGGGCTTTACCTATCCTAATGAATTGCTAGATTAATTAAATGAAACGTTTTTGAGGGAGAAAGTCCAGAAGGCACAGAAAGTAATAAGAGCAAGGTATTATCTCAAATAAAAGTTTCACTTGATAGAATAGAATATAATCCTTTATTGTCATTAGACAGGTACAATGAGATGAGTAGATTTAGTGTGTGGTAATGTTTTAACCTTCTATTTTAGGAATGGCCTTAATAACATTCATGTCGCCACACTAATTCACATCCCACAGTTTTATACCTGGTTTTACCAATGGACTATTTAGTTACATGTTTATTCACCATATTCTCCATGAGCATTAATTCATCAAATGTACTTACCAATTGCCTGCTTCTCTTTTCAAAAACCAAGAGCAAGGCGTTGGATGACACCTTATTGACACCCTAGCTAGTGTTAATGTTTCTGTTCCTTACCCACAGCTTTTTGAGGCCATAATTGTATTCAGCTGTGATCTGCTGGCAAACACTAGTTTGATATTTTTGGAAACGTTGATCAGCACAAAAGGCAGAAGTACGCAAAACCCTAAATATAGAATGTTTCTTGAAGCTTTGTGCTTCTGTGTGTAGACGTGTATATTTGTGTAAGTCTCACCGAATGTCATATCGTGTGCCTTTGGCATCAATCAGATCCAGCCTGGATAACAGCGGGCCAATTTGTGGGAATGACAAGTGCCACCTTACTGCAGGCAAAGGTTTCTCTGAGTTCAGCTTTCTCACACAAGCCTGTCTCCCAGGTTGCCACTGCAAATGAGTGGAAACCCAAGGTGAAGATCCTCCATGTCTGAGGTTGCTGAAAATGTATAAGGCCATGAGGTGGCACGCATGTGTATTGCATTATTGATAAAGACAGCCGTCGCAGAGAACTGCGGCCCCCAGAGTCCTCTGGCCTGAGGGAAAGCATTTTGCCCTTCTAACCCCTTTCTTCTGTTCCCTCTCCCTCTGCCCCTCCACTCCTTTTTGCTTTTTTTCTTCTGTCTCCGCTGAGAGAAAGAGAGAGGTATTTGAAACATATTAAACCCTTTACAAGTCTGTCAGAGCACAGTGTCATCCTGTTCCTCTGCTCGCGAGAGAGCTCTGCACAGCAGGCTCCCACTGGCTGAGGAGAGAAACAGTTAGTGGTAGAATAACATCTATCCTTTAGAATCTGTTTGATGCCACAACACAGACAAGCGGAAACTAAATACCCATTTGAAAGAACAACCAGAACGCATTTGCTTCTTCGATTTGACTCCTCTTCCCAGGATATGTCATGCTTTTATGGTGTCAGAGATTTCCTTTATGTGGAGCAGACGACACAACTAACTGCATATAACACAAAACAATGTTAATATTGTGTGTTTTTTTGCATATTTAGCCGATCAAAGCTATGTTTTCATCATGCTATATTCCATTAACCAGATCGGATATGATGTCAGATTGTCTTACTTCACCTTCTCAGTCTGCTTAACACCAATAAATGAATCCTTTGTACATCATTTGTATTTTACTGCATTATTGGGCTCCTCCCAGGTAGACTCATTCAATTAGTGCGCATATGAAATAATGGGCGAACAGGATAACCAGTAATGTCTAAAAAGGTCATCACTTCTGCCAAGGATCATTATCTTTTGGCAGAGGGCTTTGCACTTTCTCCACAGAACCATAACGCTGAGAGCATCATTCATAGAGCAATCCAATATGTTGAAGGAGATAAGCTGTGAGTGCTGCCAGGCTGTTCCTGCTCTCAGAGCGACAGGGTTCAAGTCAAAGTCATGAACCCCCATAAACCCCAGTGAGATTAATCAACAAACAAACCGGGATATGACAACACCACGAAGGCTTGTTTTCTCAAAGATAACCCCATATTTATGTTACCAACAGCATTATGGCTCCATTGACCCGGTCTCTGCAGCACTGTAACGTGATAAGCGGCCATGAGCACCGACTGGAAATCAGTTGGGAATCTAAAAATGATGCTATTGATGTGTTTGCCTTTTTAAGTGTGGCTCTATGTAACCGAACACCTGTGTCCCAGCGCTCCAACAGTGAAGACTCATCGGATGCACTTTCCATGAAGGATTTTTTTATTTATTTTTTTTAAATGATCCCTCCTGGCACCACTTGCAGAGTGGAAGAAGGATGCGAGTAAAATGTGTCCTCTTCTCCTCAAATCATAATTAAATTGTTAATGATACAAATAAATATCGAGGCCAAAAGCGATGAAGGTAATGGAGAAGTCTTATAGTTTTGTTTACTTCAGTTTTACAGCCCAGCGAGCCTGCAGCTATCCTCTTCAGCTCGCCGATGAAAAATAATGTGAGCATTTCAAATGAAATCTCCTTCATCTGCTATCAACAATACCTACGACTCAAACCTCATAGAGCAGATAGATCAAAGCTTTATCTGGCTTTCTGTAATAATAGTATTTATCACACTTATATTAAGAAAAGGATTGGTTTCCTCTGATGACATAATCACCATTTATCGCTTTGCCTGTATTCGTATTCCTGATGGATGTCCCTGGATTGAACCCTGTACATTCTGAGCTGTTTTCCACTTCAGCGTTATCTCTGTGCCGGCGTCTCTCTGTGCATCAGGGAGCGAACACATCAGCAGGCTTTACACATGTAATTATGAGATAAGTAAGAATGGACCTTCCTTACGTTTAAGGCGCCTAAAGCCCAGTTCTTGCTGCTGCTCATGCCAGATAATGGACACATTCACAAATACGTGCGTTTATTTACACTTGTAATGTGCTCACTATTTATGAAAACACATGATGATCAGGAACAGATACAAATACACATGGAGGAGAGGAGCATGGCATGAGATGGACCTCATCAACACTCTTGACCACCGTGTTTGCACCTTATCTTATCCAAACAGAGATACGTGCATATTCTGTCTGTCAGAACGATATTCTCACATCCTAGTTTTGTTGATAGAATGTATATTATCTCTTCTAGTTACCACCTTGTATGCACTTATATTAGTAGTATAATTAGTAGTAGTGTCTTCACGAGAGTCCTGTTCCACACCGTCCTTGACACATACAGAATGTGTCGTGCAGATAACACTAAATGGTCCCATGAGTCAATGCGTCCGCAACTCTCATGCCTACCTGATTTTCTTGGCTGCATGTCACAGCAAGATTTAGAGGAGGGGTTTCATTCTCCTCTCTTTCTTCTAGTGTAATTATCCTCCTTCTTGGCATTTATTTCGCATTTCAGCAACAGGGGTTACATTTCAGATTAAGGAAGTCACACATATGAAGTAGAATAAGTTGTTAAGTGGTGTGGGAAAAAAAACTTTGTTGGCTATAATGCCAAATCACAGCGAGTGAGTCCACAGTATTTGAGCCTGCAGCAATCATAACTTGCTGGAAGCATTAGCTTCTGATTGAAAAAGCTATTTTGCTAATGTGTTTCTGTAAAGACAGATCATCAGAACAATATGTTTACAGCAGGATATAGGGACAATTAGATCCACTGTTGCATTACTTAATTCCAAAAAGTAATTTTCTATTTTAAAGCAGGAGATTACTGGCAAGCTGTAAAATATATTGATCCAAGGCCCCGAGAAATCCACAAGGAGCTTTTAATTTGCCGTGCATTTATTGCTGTAGCTTAAGTGATTTATCCTGGGGGTTCATTAGCTTTCTCTTTATGCTCTGCATGTGAAACCCAGCACCTTAAGCAACCTGGCTTTTAGTCTTCTCCCATGACAGCTCCAAAGTTATCAGAGGTAATCCAGCTTTCAGAACATTGTCACGTACTGTAGGGAGCGACTACTCTGGGAGTAAATGAGGAAGGAGCTGTCAAGGAAGGGCAATCTGCTGAGTCCCCATATATTCAGGCTCCTGACATACCTCTCTCCCTAAATTGGGTTTGAGCCATGCTACATGGCTCCAGGCACAGCAGTGATGGTCGGTTGGGCCACAACTTTGGTCCTGACTGAAATATCTCATCAGCTATCAAATGGATTGCATACGTGTGCCCATGTTTCCTAGAGGATGTATCCTTATGACTTCTGTAATCCCCTCACTTTCCATGTAGCTCGTCAAAGTTATGTCCAAATGTCTACATGATGGATTAGAGTATTATTTGTTGAGACATTCATGGTTCCAAAGAATGGTTTTGTGATACCTTTACTTTTATTTGTTCTGCACCACCTACAATAAATATGTATATATTGTGTGTTTATGAAAACCTGGAAAATGATGGCATTCCCATTAGTTTTAGCTTAGTTTGTGCTAACTAGCAAACGTTCCATGTTGTGTGGCCCATTGCATAATTGATTAACTCACACGCACATGAACATGGCTTTTTTTAGGCTTGGAGAAAGTTTTAGGTAAGAACAAATAAATTGAACTTGTCCTGTCAAAAGTTTTACATAAGTGGCATTGATATTGGTTTATGGGGAAAGTGCTTTTCATAACGCAGGGTATTTTGAAGCTGCAGTTCTCGCTTTTTTAATATACAAGATGCTGATATTAGCATTTTTCTCCAAACTGTCTCAGAGCTGTCTGATTCCTCCTTGGTTTGCACAAATAATTGGTTTTCATGCCGGATTGAAGATGAAATCTGTAACTTAATGAAATATAAATGTATAAAGCAGTCTCTTCGTCTTGTTTTGATATAATAAATAAATATTTTCGGTCCCTCCCTTTTTGTTTTCTTCTGTCCCCAGGAGCAGCCAGGGCTTCATGCACATGAAGCTGTCACGGACGAAGGAGAGCAAGTACATCCTGGGCCAGAACAGCTGCCCGTTTGACAGCGTGCCTGAGATCATCTATTTCTACTCTAGCCGCAAGCTGCCCATCAAGGGTGCCGAACACATGTCCCTGCTGTACCCCGTAGCCATCAGGACACTATAGTGCTCCGGGTCACTGGCAGGCCCCTGCCGTACCCACCGGGCAACCCTGTGGCTCCACACTTCCTGTCCCTCTGGACAGTGCCCAGAAGGCTCATGGGAATTCGAACAGTGACATCCCAAAACTGCTGATTCTAACTCACCTCACTAGCCGACGGATTCCAGACCTGTTTTGAAGGCCTACTGCATATTATCTTACACATGCTGTACAGACTCAATGAGGTAGAAGGCTTTATTATTTTTATTTTATTTATGACGGACACCCACTTCATCACATCACAGACTGACCACCTGATGAACATAATTTCACTGATTCTTCAGCTGATTTCCCTAAGCACTTATCACTCATAGAAAAAGAGAGGTACAACATTGTAACATGTGTCACTGGGGTGTACCTTTTCTCAGAAAATGTTTTATCCTAGGAGTGCACATCATAAAAATAGTGTATGCTCATTTGGTTAGGCTCTGTTGATTCTGTAATTGTTTGTAAGAGGACTTGAAGATTGTAAGAGCTGTGTAAGGGAAGCAACATTTATGAGGCCTGTTGAGGGATATTGTCCACATGAGCCTCATACCGCTGTATGAGGCTCATGTGGACAATATCCCTCAACAGAGATATTGTCCCTGTTGAGGGTCTGGATATTGAATACACTGGCCTTGTATGAATAGTGTGTCCCCAGCTGTGTGGAAATAACAGGCCTGTGAGCAGTGCACGCTGATCTCTCTATCTTGTCATAGTACATGCTGTCTGCTATCCATCACCGAGGGGGTGTATCACACCAATGACGGTGTAAGTACCATGGTGGCGAGACAGGCAGGAGATCATGATGGATGGGTCAACTCATCTGACACAGTACAATTGGCCGGGGCTAGAGACCAGAGCCTGTCCAAATGGACCAAATTAGTGCGGCGACCCCTCCTTAGAATGGCTTTGCATCGGGAGAATGAAATATGCCTGCATTGTCTACCTCAGAAAATCAATTTCATTCGCCCATCTGCAGATCAATAGGTACAATGGGATTTCAGACATCGATCTGCTCTCCCTATGACATTCCCAATTCCCTTAAAATGACATCATCAGTTTATGGATATGTTTTTTAAATAAAATATTTCTTTTTAATGAAAAACTAAAGTAGATTTTTCAGATCAGCAATTGTATGTATAGTAGTCACTAATATGAAACTGTGTGATGTCAGTAACAGATGTTTGGTTAATGCCTTATAATGCATGGGTCGAATCAGTCCGCTAGATCAGCTGATTTCCAGTTCTGCTTTTAACGATTGTTCTGTGACTGTAATTTATTCTGGGGTAATTATTACTGATGTGTTACTCCTTTGTGATGGCCCGTCGGCCCCTTGGCCCTCATTGTTCTGTGCCGATGTGATCGTGTTTTTTGGGACTACTCCAGCCTCTTTACCTGTGGTGCTTTGCATTTTTGTTGTTCCAAGTTCTGCTCAACGCACGTTTGCCTCAGTGGCCTGACTTTGGGAAACAAGTCATGGTGTCTCCTGACCAAGGGGATTGTCAAACCTCACATGAGAGACGATCGCATATTCTCCTCCGGACCAATCACAGCGCAGCCTGTTAGAACCAGAAAAAAAACACGCCTACCTTCAACTTTTCATGCTTCTTCTTTGCATTAAAATGGCTCAATCATCTACCCTTTACTACCAGATGTGCATACATGTGTGAATGTGATGAGTATACATGTGTCCAACCCGTCCAACATGAAATGAAAAATGTTATGTATGCATATGAGAATGTGTGCGCATACTTTTTGAGTTCCAGTGTTTTTAATCCTGCTGGTACAAACTGGGAACAGCCCTTTCTTGAAGTCTTTGGTTGTCAGAACCGTATTTTTTCCTCATTGGAATCAAGAAACTAGAAGTCAGCCCAATGACTCGTTTTATTTGAATGGCCTCTTGTATTCTTTTACAACCACATTTATATTTAAGCAACTCATAGGACTGTTATGTGGGCTGCTCTCTGATGAAATAATACTACTTCTGACTAATAACAACAACAAGTTCAGTCTAAGCAGAGGGCCTAATGTTTGTAGCACTACACAGGAAACCCTTTTCAGTCCTATGAGTTGCACATTTCTGTGGTTTAATGAGCAAATCCCAGTTACAATGAAAATGACGGGGGGCTTTGGTGAAGACACTATGAATAAGAAACAGACTTAAGCGAGCATGACCACTGTAAATACAAAGTCAATACTTATTGACACTGCTGTGTGCTATGCAACTTTAAACTGCTGTCATTGAAGGGAAATGTATTGGAGTGTGTGCCTCCACCAAATGTTTATGACAAATGTGATGGTACAAGATGTCCACCGGGAAGAGATTTATCAGCAGAATGTTTGATATGTTAAAGAGAATAGTCGGCAGAAAGACGTTTATTTAGTTGGTGTAGTAAGTGAGCAGACATCAGATAGTAACCTCTGCGGCTTTATTAAGGAACGGTATGTTGTTGAAGTGGACCTCTGTATTTTCTTGATAAAAGATATCCTAAGAAGAAATGAAAATGAAATAAACTATGTGTGATGTATCCTCTGTGTTCCCTGTTTAAGATAACAAAGGTTGAGAGTAGAGGCTCCTTATTAAGTTACTGCTGCTGATGAAAATGTCTCTACTAAAAGGAAAGAGCCTGTGTGTGACAGCCGCACTGCCCCAAAGAGAGGCCTTAGCTATATGGAGAAATGGATGTAAGGAGGGGAGACAGAGGGGAGGGTGTTCTGACAGGGGGGGGATTTGCTGCAATCAGCAGACCCACTCTTCTCATATGTCTATCATTAGAACCTGAAAGAGCCCTTCTCCTCCCTCAGAAGTGTCTTAAAGTGTGCTTGTGTGCATGCATAAAGAAGTGTGAGTGTGTGTGAGCAACCATCAGCCCCGTGTGTATCTTGTGTTTCACTTTACTGTGCTAAAGTGGCATGTATGAGTTTCCTTTGTGTACATGTCCGTGCCACGTATGTATGCACTACTATAACATATCTCTGTACAGTCCCTCATGGCCAAATGTATATACTGAATGTAATGTATGGGGACAAGAGGCATCAAGGTTCAAAATAAATAAAAATTGGGTTTATGAGTTAATGTGTGATATAATGTCTGAGCTCTATTATTTTCAAACACATCATTACTAGTAAGAGAAAAAGCTGCTCCTGTATCTTCACCATCACCAGTAACCATGGTGAAGCCCTTTGACACATAATGGAGAGCGACCATTGTTTGCACCAAGGACAGAGAGCTAGAGCTATTATCTAGCCAGTACTCCAGCACTTGTTGTCCTCTATTGATCCACTTTGTAGCATCCCATTTTTTTTTTCCGTTGTTCATCCCAGAAGCATTTGCCCGATGTGTTTCCGTCTGAAGCGCGCTCCAGTAGTCCATATTTCCTGCAGTAAAAGTAGGCTCCCTGCTACGTCCAGGAATCTCTTCTCTGCCCTTTTGTCCAATAAAAAAAAAGTTTATAGCAGCATTTTATGAATGCAGGCTATTTTTTTCCACACTGTAAATGTAATGAAGTGCAAAGCGTATATTATTCTTGGCTTTTGCAGAACGTATTTGCCTGAAGTAACAGATTGAGAGGATATCTCAACCCAGAGGAGACAGAAAAGTAGTGTTGATTTGTAATAGTAACACTTTATTTTATAGGTCTGTCAAATATGTCTCTACAAGAAATATACTGGAATAACCCTGGGCTTGGATATTGATTATAGGAGAAATTAAACCAAATTATTTCAAAATAACTTATTGTAAAAACTGAATACTTTTTTTAAATTATTGTGTGCTTGGCTGAAAACACATTTGGGCCATCTAGGTTATGTAATCAATATTCTTTTAATGCAAATTTGAAATGCCAGCTAAATAAAAGTTATGGATGCTTTGCAACATCAACAAAAATAATTTAGTTGGTGGTTTAAATGTATCTTTTTGTTTTTTTGTTTCAAAACCATACGATGTGTTTTAAGTACCTGATTATTTTTCGGTAACTGGTCATACGTTTCAGTCAAACACATCACTACAAAGAACAAGCGATCACACACTGGATGTTAGTGCTTGATGTAAGGTAACCTGCTTGCATTCAGGTCTATTGAAGGCAATTTTAACATTAAATTCCTTAATATTGTGCCTTGTCTTACAGCTGTTGCATTGTAACAGCAGAGGGAGTTTTTACACACCACTTTCTGGTCATAAAACATCTGGCAGGCTTTCAGGAAGTGCACAGGGGGTTGATGTTAGGAAACATTGACCATTCACTGCCTCACAAGTAGTTTAATAGCAAGGCAATGAGAACTTTGTCTATGTGGATGTGATGACAATCTGTGGATACATTTGTCTGTGTGCAATAGTACACGTTTTATGGTGTAAAAGTGAGTACAAATGAAACAAATAATTGCTCCATTTCTTATGTTTTTTTTTTTTTAGACTCTTCTCTTGAAATAGCAGTGTACATCTTTCAAGAAATGACTGTCTACACACATGCTCATGCACTGAATGTATTGTCTTTCTAATGGCTTCCTCTTTTGTACAGCTACAGTAAGTCAGCCCAGTCCACATCTCCTGACAAAGTGAAGTTGCTATTTTAAGTTTCTCACACCGGTTTGTTCATGATCTTTACCTCTGTTCTCCTCCAGAGAAGCTCCTTCAAGGGTTAAAGCACCTGGAATTAAATGCATCAAAGACCCTTTTATGGAGAAAAAGAGTGCTGAAAAAAAGGAAGAATAAAAGCAAGGCTTGAAAGCAATGAATGGCCCACACGGGGATAGAAAGGCCTCGTGTCCATCCGAGGCGTATTTCATATTCCGCTCACACCAGTCAGAAAGCAATCTCAGGTAACAGACCTTATGTTAATACCACATGAGTTGCCTCCTTTCAGAAAGCGCACTGAGGGCATTATGCCAACTCTCTCCTTCCCTGCTCCACTGGCACGACGGAGGATTTCATCTGGAGAGAATAGTGTTGTCATTGTTCTGCTTGTCTGTGAAGGCTTGATTAGAGGAGCTTTTACACCATTTCTAAAGGCCTGGCTTTGATGCTTTCTATTGGTTTAACATATTGCCCATAATGAGCTGGTGCAGCACCTTGCTCATTACCTGGATCTCAGGTCACTGTGGGAGTAATTGGGCAGATTCGTGCCAGCCCCAGACTTTATTCATTATAAAGGCATATTTCCAGTTGTTTAAGCCATTTCCTGTTCCTGCTCAGAAGTGCTTTTTTCCACACATACTGTACGTGTCATTATAATAACAGGTGTTAAAGAACACAAAGAGAAAGTCTCATAATATTGGAGAATAATGTCGTTGTTTACAGCTATTCAAATTCTCTGTGACAAAGCCCAATAAAGAGGGACTATATGTATCTACAAAAGATCAAGTGGTAGGTGCAGAGAAAGAGACATAAGAATGTTTTAATATTATTTCCACTCCCTCTGAGGTTGCCAAAGTTAGTAGTTGACTTGCCTACAATGGGTGTCATACAGCACCATTTAAATAAGACAGATAAAAACTTCTAAATAATTATCTCGTGTTGGATTTTCCAAAGAAAAATAGTAAATAGAAACTTTTTGAATAGCAAGGTTGTACACTGAAGAACAGCTTTTGAAAGAGTGTTGCAAACAATAGTAAACAGTTCATATAGAGCAGGGGTGTCAAACTCAATTTCATCGTGGGCCACATTAGCATTATGCATATTGCACTCAAAGGGCCGGTTGTAACTATATAAATATACATATATAAATACATAATATATATGAAATAATGTATTATATTATTGCCTCTGCATTGGATTTTTATTGGATAGGGTAATAACTTCATAATTAACTACGTCTGAAAGCAGAAGTCTAGGGCAAATAATTGCAAGTCTCTTCAGTGCGCATGTCACAACATGAGATGCATTGTGGGACATGTAGTTTAAGGGCAACATGCTTCTGTAAAATAAGATAAGATAAGATGGACCTTTATTAATCCCTGTGGGGAAATTCAGTTGTTTAACAGCAACAGGGTAAGATTGAAAAACAGGACAGCACAGATTCACACAGATGAATAAAATTAAGGATAAATCAAATTTAAAAAATGATAAATAACTATAAAATAAGAAATTAATTAAAATGAACATATATAGCCATACTGTAAAGTAGCATGTAACCATATAATAAACTTATTATATTCTTTGCAAGCTCTTGCGGGCCACATACAATGAAGTCGAGGGCCGGATTTCGCCCCCGGGCCTTGAGTTTGACACCCCTGATATAGAGTATTGTAATTTCAGTTCTATGTTGACGTGAGGGTGGATTCACAGTAGAGGATTTCATCTCAAGCAATATATTATATATAGCCAATACTCCTCTCACAGTTGACAACAAAAGGGACCCACATATGGTGTGCAATAACAGCTTTTCTATACCATATGTGTGACGGCATATCGTAGTGTCTCCATGACAACTTCACATGATTTTCCAAGGCGAATCTTCCTGAAGCTGCAGTTACGAGGCTTGTGATGGCAGTCTATGCATAGAAAACAGTAGCCAGAAACAATACACCAACATGTGTGTATGCTGCAACACATACCACACCTGACTTCACAGTCTAAATGGAAATGCAAAACTCTTCTCCTGCTCGGTTTGAAATACCATCTCATCTTGGCAAGCAGTTTCCTTTTTAATCTACTAGAAAGGCAATGGCACTTTTATTCACTATTGTTTGTTGACATTGATTCTTCAGCACAGTGGAAAAGCTGTGGTTTTGAAATACCCTTGGAGGCAGTTTGAGGTGGAAATTGCCCGCAGGTGTGCATGCATATAAAGCAGTAATGGGGACAGACGGACACAAAGCGCTGTTTGGGTGCTGTGCTCATGAAAGGGCAATCCACTGATTGAGCTGTCACATTCACAGATGCAGTAATAAAACTAAGCAGGGCAATTACTGTAAATGGAGAACGCTAGGTAGCGGAGGGGGGCCCGCAATATGTCCTCCCCCAAATACCCTGATGGGAGACAAGCAGACAAAGCAAATGTAGCATTCTGTAATAAGGCTGAGGGGGAATGGGGCTAGAGAGTGGAAACAACACCCTGACAAGCAACATATCAGTGGATGTTAATAAAGCTTATCTCTGCAACTTCCTTGTTTATGTTACTGGCTGTCCAATCAAGTCCCTCCCTTTCCGGTGGACCTCCATGGGACCTTATTTCGGAGAAGTTATGTATTGAAGTCAATGGCGAGAGCAACGTTATCTTTCGATCCCGTTTGAATTCTGCCACGAATTACACATATGATGTTTGTCAATTGAAAAGATAATTTTGCAATAAAAAAAAAAAAGTTTTGCCGTAAAACTGTGAAGTGAGACTTTTTTTCTGTGAACTACATTTCTGGTCTCGCACAACAACACACGTCCCCAAGATGGCCGTCACTACTATCTTGCCTTCACTATCAACCTTTATATATAGCCTACAGTCTATGCTATCAACACAATGAAACACGTCCAGAAGAATGTCATGCAAAGCTGCCTGCCTGCCTTCCATTGATTCTCCCTTAACTGCCTGGTCTTTTTAATGTTCAATGTTAACCATTTGTGCAGATAGCATGATGTAATAAAAGATCGCCGATGCTAATGTAGCGTTAGCATTTCTCCCCCGGGCTTAAATGGTGTATTATAGAATGATCACACCGGTGTGAGAGTACTCTTCAAAGGGTTCACGAAAGATGACTACTACTCTTACTGTTTAACATTTTGGGTTACTTCATGTTAAGGCTAATACAAATTATAGTTTTTTTATTACATGTTTTTCACAAACATTTTCACACGCTAGGAGTATAGGAATACTTCAATTCGGTTCGTCTGTGATTTGCCCCCGAGCACCCCTGGGTAAATTACCGTACAGCCAATCACAATGCGTACAATGCGTGACGTCATTGGTAAGAGACGGCCGCCGAACATGGTACATATGGTTCTTATTATACATCCATGATGGTACCCCGAACACATAATATGGTACCGACACCGGGTCATTTCACTCCGTTAGGAAGGTTCCTAAGCTAAATGGACTTCAGAGATGTGTTCAGTCCATTCACCACACCTTTTCTGAACATTAATATTATACTTGTGTGTTTATTATAGGGCTACTATATCTCGATTATTTGGGTCAATAATTGATATCACGATTATTAAAAACGATTATGCATTTACTTTGAAAACATCAATTTATTGTATAATTTTTTTTGAACAGTATGTTTTTAACAGTTGATTACCCTGAACTTTAAGTATAATTCAACTGAATAACCAATACAAAAAAAATGTATTTGAAAAAAGTAATAATAATCGTTTTATTTCGATTACGTTGTTTTCGTAATCGTTGCAAGCCATAATCGTAATTGCGATTAAAATACGATTAATTGAGCAGCCCTAGTTTATTATGAATCTAGGGCCAAGCTTTAAAGAACCGCTGCTGTTTTGCTGCACCGAAAAATACGGGTTTCTGGCGCAGGGTAGGCCTACTGCTGATCCTGTGTGCTGCTAAGTGCTAATTAATTGTCTGCTTCATGGCTATATCGTGTCTGGTCCGGTTTGGCATTGCCTATACGGCAGTATCATCACCTCTCCTACCGATCCTGTGCTGCTGGACGCTACCTCAATTGTTCGCTTGTGGCTACTGTGGTTGGGCCGGTTTAGCGTTGCCTACTCTGTACTGTAGGTCCGCTCCCCTAGTGGGATTTTAGTGACTGGACTGGTGGGCTAACTCCCTCTGTTTAGTTATTATTTCCTTCACCAATTTAAACTATTTTGTTTACTTCATTTATAGTTTATTCCTATTTTCTTTCGTTATTTTCTTTCTTTACTTTTGGCTTATTTACATAGTGTCGATATATCTTTGGTCAATTCATTTTTGTTTATTGATGAAAACTGTTTTGGTTTAGGTTCTTTCTTTGCTTTTTGCATAGTTTTGTTTATGCCGCATGATTGCCCGTATGGCTCCGGCTAATTTAGGTTTATTTCATTTTGAGTTATGCTGTGCTTTTGCCCCCCACTTATTGTGTTTCCCTGTTTTAGTTATACTGAGAGCTGAAGGTGGTGGTGTTGGTGTCCCCTTTCCGTGTGCTGTGCTTCCCCGGCTTTTTGGATCTTTTCTCCGTGTGATTGTGTGAGCGTGGAACACGTGTGACCGGGGTGACTTAGGTTTATTTTTGCGGGATCCCTCTACTCATTTGTTGACCCTCTCTCCCACTGGTAAGCCTCAGCGCCCTTGTTAGTTCTCCCTTTTGGATATAGCCCGGTGACTGTTTTTAAATTGTATTTTTTACTATTGTACACAAATAAACTGTTCTATTTTTGATAATTGAAACACGTCTCTTGTTCCATGAGTAACCGAACCTGTGTGTCCTAGTGACTTAAAACTTGTTATATTTCCCGAGATGGCGTTGTCTGACTTAGTGGTTTAACCAAACAACCGTTAAATCAATAAATGTCTTCTACGGCTGCTGCCACACCTTTTTTTTTAAATGAAGACATTCAACTAAAACAGAGGGCATATTAAAGAGCATAACTTTACATTTGGGAAAGGAAGGAAGAGCAAATGAACAAGCAGTGTCCGTAAGGATGGCATATGATAATCAGTAATGTCGGTTAGAAATAATGTGCAGCTGCATTGCCATCTAGTGTACAAATATGTGAATAACAGGATGATTTTCAGAGCATTATAAGAAACACAAACAATAGTTAACATTGCAACCCAATTTGCTTATAATTATATGCGTTTGTAAGATTGAGAAACAAATAAAAAATAACATTTTGATCCGAATGCCCTTTATGATTACTTTATCATAAATCGGCATTTCAAGTTGAATAAAAAAGAGAATTGAATCAGTTTGAAGGACAAATGTCAGAAATGAATGTTCGTGTGTAACTAATATGATAGTGTCAAGAACAAGTAGTGATTTTAAATAACCCCTGCTTGTCAGATCAGCATTGTTTTAATATAATTCAGTACAAAAATTGGACTGTCCACTCCAAGTAGGGAATGAGTCCTTACCCCAAGTGAAGGAGTTCAAGTATCTCAGGGTCTTGTTCTCGAGTGAGGGAACAATAGAGCGTGAGATGGGCCGGAGAATCGGAGCAGCGGGAGCGGTACTGCAGTCGCTTTACCGCACCGTTGTGACGAAAAGGGAGCTGAGCCAGAAGGCAAAGCTCTCTGTCTACCGGGCCATTTTCGTTCCTACCCTCACCTATGGTCATGAAGGATGGGTCATGACCGAAAGAACGAGATTGCGGATACAAGCGGTCGAGATGGGTTTTCTCCGCAGGGTGGCTGGTGTCTCCCTTAGGGATAAGGTGAGAAGTTCAGTCATCAGGGAGGGACTCGGAGTTGAGCCGCTCCTCCTTCGCGTCGAAAGGAGCCAGTTGAGGTGGTTCGGGCACCTAGTTAGGATGCCACCTGGGCGCCTCCCTAGGGAGGTGTTCCAGGCACGTCCAGCTGGGAAGAGACCAAGGGGTAGACCTAGGACCAGGTGGAGGGATTATATCTCTTCGCTGGCCTGGGAGCGGCTTGGGATCCCCCAGTCAGAGCTGGTTGATGTCGCCAGGGAAAATAAAGTTTGGGGCTCTCTGCTGGAACTGCTACCCCCGCGACCCGACCACGGATAAGCGGGAGATGGATGGATGGAAAAAAATGGCCCGAATTACATGCTGGGGTTTAAGAGAACACCAACAATCTGAGATTTGAGAAGGGTGAGAAACAGAAAGGGGGATAAAACATGATTTTTCATTTATTAGTGATAACAAAATGTGTAATAGTTAATGTTGACCCCCACCCAAACGGTCATTGAGTGCATTGCCTTTCTATTATGTCCTAATGATTTTGTGCAAGTGTATTGTGAATGTTTGCTAAGGAAGTATATACTAAATATTACACACAGGAGATGGGATTATTGCAGTGATGTACTTTTATAACAAATTACATTTTTTATTTATTTGCTTTGTGTTCTTTGTCAGTAGTTTATGTAGACGTTATGGCAATTCATGATGTAATTCTAAAGTGTTAGGTACAGGGGAGTGACCACATTTCCCTTTTGGGTCTCGAGCTGAAAGAGTTTGAGAACCCTTGAAATAGAGTATAATTGAGAATGAGTAATGCGATACGTTTACAGTCAATGTCATCTTTTCAGTAACAGGAAGCCAGGCTCAGAAGTGGATGAGGTAAGCATGATCACATTTATTACAATAAATCACATTAATAACAAAAGTCTGTCATCACCTAGAGAGACTCTTGATGTGATGCTGTAAATGTGATGAACAGGGTAATCTGAATAAATCTGAATACTGAATATAAGCTGTCTCAGCTCTATAAAAGCCTCCGTCTGTGGGGCGATGGCTCAGAGTCCGGGGCCTCCAGCAAATATGAGCTCCAGGGCAGATTGGATGTCACCATCTGTGGCCTGCAGCACCCTCAGCATCAGATCCTCGTCCTGGATCCCCATGTCCCTGAGCTGCTGCATCTGGGACTGCCAGCGGCCCTAGCAGAACAAAAACACATTCACTGAATAAGTATTTCATCCAAAAGACCATCCAAAATCCAGAGCTGAATTTAAAGCACCAATCATTTCCATTCCTGCCTCGTTTTGATTCAAAATATACAAAGATTTTACCTAAAAAAGGACAGTAACCATTTTAATTTAATCGATAATTCAGAGTAGACCTTCTCCATTAATTGCGGCATTGAGTCTGTTCAGCCTCACCTGTAGAGCCGACATGTTGGAGGCTTGCAGAGCTTGCTGCAGCGCCTGACTGAAGAGATCGTTACTCACTGGGGTCCCTGCTGGCATGGGGGCTACGCCACTAGAGGGGTCCGACTATAGCAAAAACAAAAAATCTGATTTTGTATGTTTTCAATACATACTAATGTCCTTAAAGTTCCATATTTTAAGCTCAATACAACATCGGTTCAGTAGTAAAACATATGTGTGTGTCATCTTTGTTATGTTACCTGGCTAGAAGTTGTTGGAGTGACCGCGCTGCTGTCAGGCGTGCTGGCGAGGGCCAAAGCTGTGGCCAGCTCGCTCTGCGTTATTGGTCGAGGGCCCGTCGCTCCGCTGTGGCTCAGAGACACTGGACGTATTCCCGCTGAGCCTCCTGCTCTGTGTGAGGGACCCGCGGGGCTCCCCTGACACACACACACACACACACACACACATTAGCATCATCAGTTATCCTGTACATGACACGTGATGTTCAGAAAGGGGCGGAGGTACTCACGGACTGGAAGTCGTCCTCATCGTCAGACATGCCCTCAAACATGAAGCCCCCTGGCAGGTAGAAAGGATTATGTATTTTTAGTGAAAAACACAACAAAATGGATTCAAAATGTCTATGCATGTTCTATTTTAAGGCACACACTATACTCTAGGTTTTATTTCATTGAGAACATTGACCTTGTGTCTCACTTTAATCTGTTGTTTAAATTTGTGCAGCTTGCCAACAACAATTCTTCATAACCATAAGCGTCCCTCTCTTGCTTGCTATAGGTTATGCCTGTTTTTATTGCACCCTGTCCTCGCTCACCTGGCATATCGCTGTAGGAGCTGGCGGAGACGTTGCGAGAGGAGCTGGCGCTGGCCTGAGCGGGCATGCTGCCGGCCACAGAGTGCAGCACCAGGATGATGGCATTGACGAGGGCCGGGTGTGAAGAGATCAATCTATGAAACAGACAGAAGTATAGATGGGAATTTAAAGGACTTTCCACGTGTGTGTAGTACGTGCTGTACTCACTTATTATGTGTTACATTAGAGTGAATAACAAAGAAAAGCCAAACTTACACATCCAGCATGCTGGGGTCTGTGAACTGCACAAAGAGATCTTTGTCTTGAAGCACGCCTGAGCAAATAAAAAGGCGTATTGGGAAATGTAACCATTTGCATACTTGCACAAAATAGGATGGTAATATTAATACAACTCAGCAGGTCTTACCTAAGGCAACTGGGTCTAACCTGAGCCCGGGTGTGGCCACGATGATCTGATCCAGAGACTCTTTATTTGTCAGCATTTTATAAACCTATGTGAGGGGATACAGTACGTTTCATTGGTAAATATAGATTGGACGAGTTACCCACTGATGGTGAAACATTAAAATAAAAATATACAGTATAGGCGATCTACACATCCTTTGAATATAAATACCATCCTTGACTTCAAACTACATTTGAGCCATCCACAGCGTTTTATATAGATCTGTCATAGAAGTGTAGATCTATTAAGATCTGAGGGATGTGTAGTGATTTGAAAAGTTGGTGCTGACACAGCCCTATCCACATCCGTGCCATTATCCATGGATCAAAGTCAAAACGAGTTGAATCTGAACTATCCCTTTATCACTTAAGCCAACATGCTGCTATTCCAAAATGGTGCGAGTAGGTGGACACCATGGAAAGCTGCCAGGTATTAATAGCTAAACCTCTTCCTGTTGAGCATCATCTTTGACCAGCTCGATGCTGATCTGACACACGGGAACAAAAAAGCATCCAATCAGAGGTCAACAGCTGTCAACACAGGTGTGACTGCACCCGAGGGAACAACTACAAATAACCCCAGCTAAATAGTTACAAGGTTAGTGTGTCCAAAAATGTGTGTAGTGCCAACAACACAATGCAGTCCTGTATTCGGCAGTGAAGGACAACCCATTTAAACCTTTACTGAGTGTAAGGCATGAGAAAGCCACCAAACTCCAATGGGTACAGTGATGTCTGATAACTCAGACAAGGTTTGTATTCCAAAGAGGATGAACTCTATATTTCATGCACCCTTTTCCAAATTTGGTGAAGTTAAATCTCATCAGAAGAGGTCAACATGTTGCGCATGTTTTCAAGTCTGAAAACAAATCTACACAAGGCCTTAACCTATTCCCTTCTGTTGTAAAATAAGGCGGCGATATTGTAGCACAGGCAAAACAAATATGGAAATGAATACACTTGTATACATTATGCCAAAGCAATATTCAAAATATATGTATGTGGAATGGAACATCATTTAAACTCATTGGATCATAAAGGGTTGTCTCCACCATGTGCTTGTCCCTGTGTGTGTTTTCTACTCACTGAGTCTCTGTAGGCAGAGTTTAGAGAGTGTAGAGCAGCGTGAAACACCCTGAACTCCCTGGCTGCTGTTGCTCTGTTCACAGGCTCTAGAAAAGAAAGGAAAAACAGTTCAGATTGACTTTCACTTACAGTACAGCTTAAACAAATGTATTTCAATACTTAAATGACAAAGCAGACGGACCTGAGCGGCTCTCTGACTCTGGCCAGGTCTTTTTGAGGATGTGTAAGGTGGATCCCGGTTGAATCCCGCAGGCATCCAGAGTAAGGTCGTCCTTAAGCTTCCGACCACAGTGGACAAACTCTGATATGAGACATTATCACACATTTTAAGACAAATAACAATAAGACATACATTACAACTACACACAGAGATGCATTTCATTCAAAGTTGATGGCTTGAGGTTCTAACACCACACATGTTACACACCTATTAGTTCAGGGTCTGGGAAGGAGTCTGGGATCTGTGCTGCGACAAGCTGTTTTACAGTGGCGATTCTGTATCCTCCAGGAGGAACGTCCCCAGGCATCATGTCAGGGAAGTGGAAGGTGGATTTGGGTTGATCCATCATCTTCAGAGACAGGCGCCATTCTGAAGAAGTCATCGCTACCTATAACATAAACAGAAAACCGACTATCAACTACGTATTTACTCCATATTTGACGAGCTGTTGTTATTGTAAGCCGGTTGTTATTTAAATTAGCTATTATAATTTCCACTATGCTATGACACGTTCGGTACCACATGCTATAGATAATAGATATCAGAAATGTGCATTATCACCTCCAGCTTAATCTTTTTGGGGGGTTTTGACATCATAAATTACGTTAGCAAACCTGCTAAACCCCTGTTAGCTTCTTAGCATTTGCACAAAAAAAAGCAGACAAAAAAACATGCCGGTTCGCAAATTCAACGTAATCTATTAGTAACGTATGTCTGGTTTAAAAGAATGCCTGGCAAATGTAAATACATTACAGACATAAATGGCATGACAACTGTAGCCGTTGTAAGATAACCGCAGACTCACCGTTTTATTGTTGACACTCGATTCACTTCCTGGTTTTTAGTCACGTGGTCTACGTAACGTTTACTTGCACCGTTCAAACAAAGGATCTTTCACTTCTGTGTTTTCCTCTGTATTTGTAACCATTGGTAATCTTAAAGTGTCTCCTTTTCCTCTTTCCCACTCACACATAAATACCTAATTGTTATCCAGTTTAGACCACCGCTACCTATTTTGAAAAACAATAGATACACAAACAAAACCTTTTCCTGTGCTGCGGACCAAAGGTTCCCAATTGATTTTCCTGCTGCTACACAGCTACGTATACATTTTCTAAAGCTGTGTCACGTCTTGGACAACAATGTTTCCACACAGTCATGTCTGTCTGTATGTCTCATTTTAGGGCAATTCAGGTCAAGTATTATTATTATTGCAGCCACATAACTGCTCACTAACAACAGCCTAGTTCTTTAGCCTACCACAAAACTGGCAAATGTAATTTATGAATCATTAAATAACGTGTCTAATATATAATCAATCAAATAGATGTATTAATCCACACACAAATTATTAGGCTATACAAATGTGCACTCAAAGTTAATTATGTGAGTTTCATTCCTATGGTTTCATATAAACTGCATAGTTGGCACTGGCAGCTCAGTGATACGTTCAAGGACCATGTGATAAATCAATGCGGTTATTATAAGATAGTCTATACAGGCTACATGTAAAAAGTAATTTCGTGTGCCCAGCGAATGAAAGCAGTTGCATATGAACCAAAACGTGTATTTATAAGATACTTGGTCTACTGCATGTGTAAAGAAAAAAACATGTGTGTTCACAAACAGTTAAGCAGGGGGTCGGGACTCTCCAGTCTCATTTCTCCCCTCGGTATGACATCACTGCTGGACAAAGCAGCACCAAGGAGTGGTTACTGTGAAGAGACGCGTCCCAAATCAATGGAAGACACTCACACACTCTGAAAACACATCTTACAGCTGTTTCCACCGTCGGGAAGAACTGTTATCAGATCAGCAACAGTTTTAGAAGTGCTTTGTGTTGTCCGCGGAAGGAACTATACTGTGGAAAAACACATCGGCTTGTGCTGGTCAGAGAAAAGAGGAGTCCCTGCCGCTGGATGGTTGGTGCTTTCCAAGTTTCGCCTTCCTAACATGGTAAGAAAGTTTGATATAAGAGCATAAGCTAACAGAGACGATATCGAAGACATAACTTTGGTTATTTTCCAACACGCGCAACAGCTGGCGGGGAACCCCATGAACTCGAGTTAGGGTGAGTGGTTCACAGAGTTGGCTTTATTCACTGGCTCTGTGTCATATATCTGTTATTTGTTGTAGTTTTAAAAAGCAAGCCAGAGGCCCGCTAAGCTATACAGTGTACTGTTTCACAGATGCAGCTAATAACATCATGAATGAACAGGACGGCGCCCCCATTTGAGAAAAAGTCAATACTGCAGCAAGGCATTTCATCTTTCTAACTTCCATAAGTCAAAATAGGGACGTAACATTACAGTCAGCTTTTTTTTTAAACATACAGTAATACATTTTAAATAAAGCCCACCAAGTGCTTTATTTGGAGTCATCCAGCTTCAATATGACGTTATAGTCTCCAATATATGGACCTTTTTATAATAAGGAAACACATACGTTTCCTCACTCCTTCAAAAGAGGCTTGGTCACAGACCGTCACACTGATAGCCAACCTGAGATTTGAAACCAAATAAATGGTCAAAACAAAATTGAGGGCTCATTAAATATTAGCAGGATACAACAGTTAGAAAATACACGTTTCCTACACTGAACTATGCTTTTATTCAGAAAAACTGAAAGGTTTGGGAAGCGGTGGATAGGAGATGCTGTAGTCTGGTGATGTTGCCTGGCCCCATGCTGCCCTTATCACATGGTAATGCAGCTGTGCTCTGCTGGCAGGTAGCTTCCTGTCATGTAGGAGGATGTAGTTACTGCTCTGACTTGGCTAGGAAATGAGATATGATATAGTGGAAAGATAATTATGTTATTTGACGATGTTCGAGATGTTCACATTTCTTTTCCCGGGATGTGATTGCAGTTTGGCAATTCATGGTCCTTTTTCATCTCCATGTTATTGCACATATGTCAAGCTGCCATAAGATAAAGGTTATGCTAAATTGGCTCCTGCAGCTTTACAAAAGCAGGATGTTGGAGTATCCGTCACATTGCAAACTTTTCTTCTCTTGACAAGACACGTATAACAGCTCCCACCGCCACGGTTGCTAATTATCATTGAGATAAAAATAGCCAGTGTAGTATTGGGCTGGGCAAAAAGGCCAACGTCTTCTCTCACAATAGAGGTTATTTCATATTTCGATAACAGTATCAAGATACATAGTAGCATATTTTCTGGTACTTCAATAAATACATAGTCTCTGTGAAAATAAAATATGATATCGTCTATCTTTTTACTTTCAAGTGTGAATTAAAATAGGCCACATAACAAATGAAAAGGACTGTCATTTTAAAAACACTTTCTTAATTAAACAAATTAAGAGTTTTTAATAATATTCTAAAGAAAAAATGTTTAAGCCTTCATCCCGATAAAAACGTATACAAATATATATATACAATAAAAAAGCATGTATCTTTTGATATATTTCATCATATTGCGCAGCCCAGGTCTATTATTATGTTGCTGAATGGCACTGATGCATTGCCTATAGTGTGCAAAGTAAAATGGAGTTTCAGTAGTTAAAAAGAAAGTAACTTTCATACATCCCCTGAGCCAAAAAGCTTTCTTTAAGTTTATGGAGCTCTTCTCTTTTCAGTTTGACGAGCTAATGTATAATTTGACCAATGACTTGACTACTATGGGAACATTTCCTTGCATGAAGTGAATCCAGCCATCCCTTAAGAGGCTTGCTTAATGCTCACCACCGCTGCCATATGGGTTTGAAAGGCTCGTTTTCATCCCATGATGCCCTCCAAGGGACGGGGGTTTTCCAGGTGGGAAATGTTCCTATTGTCAAGGGTTGAATGGCTCCCAATGGTTTGAGAAGCTTGGCAATGGTGCCAGCCATATGGCGCTGGTGCCAGCCATATGCCAATGAGACATTTGGGCCCAGAAGGTCAGTTTTAGATCCATTATATTAATAGTGTTTAAAAATGGTCTTGTCATCCAGAAGAGGAAAAGAACAGTGTGTCAGTAAAAAGACAAACTGTTAGAGGACCACTGTCACAGATTCTTCCAAAGAATACTGAGTTGGTACAATGACCATGGCGAAACAGTACATCTTAATGTTCTGTGATACTTAAGGAATAATTTCTCTCTCGTTTGACCTCAGTAAGAAGCTTCATAATCCTTAGTGCAGTGTCAAAATGAAATACACTGGTGATTATGGCTCAAGTGAATAAGTCATTGGGGTAATATACTGATGGATAACATAGCCTTTTAAAAATACAACCTTTTACAGTTAAAGTTGTATCATTATATTCTTTAGGTTGCGACTTGGGAGCGTGGTCAGCTTGTTTTGATTTCTGACAGTGAGTGGAATCGTTAAAGGTGAATCGTAAAATGACAGGAAGGAAAATACATTAACATGCCGGCATGGGGTCCTTTAAAAACCTTGAGTCATTCAGTAAAAAAACCTTTTGATGGCTTCCTGGTGTCTGGACAACACAGACAGTCAGACTGTGGTTTGGTGTGTTGGCATTTTGTAGTTCATTAGGTCTTTAGTTGATATATTTACAGAAATCTTGTCCTTTTGGAGAGGCTGGCTGCGGCATGTGCCTGGTATTTTCCTCATTTGATATTTATCCCCATTTGTAAATGTCTGCGCATTGAATAAGCCACATTTTCTGCCTTTGAGGGCAAGTATCTTGGGAGATTCAGATGGTTTTGCTGGGATCTCTTTTGAGTTTGTTTCTGGCAGGCTGTCTGATGGTCCAGAGCAAATGGTGAGTGTGCGCTGTTGGAAAGTTATGGATGAATCTGCACTTCTTCCCACATCCTCTCTGCTAAAGCCATACATGGAACCTCATGGAAAACGCTTTGGTTCAGCCATGAGGTGGAGCCACAGCTGACAGCAATTTATAATCATTTATAACACCAAAACATCCCGATTGATCTGTTAGCTGCCTTCTCCAATCTAAAGGATATGTCCACATATATAGAAAAACTAAGTTTGAATACAAAATGTGAATTTGATTAAACCTGAATCTGCTCAACCGTAAGGATTCACTTTTCTTGCTTTGAAGCTTAAATTATATTTTTCCAGTATAGACAGACACCAACTCCAGGTGTTGTTACTGATATCTTCTGTTTCTGTAAAACTACATGTAACACTATATGGTCTTGAATGTAGTTAACAGAAACTAAAATGAATGTAAAAGTATCCTATGACAACAGGATGAATATGGAAAGATATACTGCCAAACAAAGGTTGGTATAACCCTTTTGTCTTGTTTGTTAACAGCCACATAACTAAATGATAGAGAGAAATGTAACTCCTCCAGTGCATCTGAGCATCCTCAATGCCAGTTCATACAGACCAGCAGTATTAAAAAGCAGTTGCATTTCTGATGTGTGCTTTCCACCTTGAACGCCAGCCCTAAAGATTTTTTATTATGGTCCTTGGTCTTGGAATGACTTTCAATCAAGCCTTAAACTGATGGCACTTGTCCCAATAGCCTGTTTTAAATTGAAGTTGTCTGAGGTCCTTACCACCAGCTGATCTTGCAGTAATAAGTAGTGTACCTTACTCTCCCTAATGTGCACAATGTAGTGACTGCTTTTCGTCTTTTTGTTTACTTAGTTGTGTTTTCTGTATTTGATGTCTGTGTTATGTGTAAGAATGTTGCTGCCTTCTTGGCCAGGTCAGCACTGTAAATGAGATTTTGTCTCAATGTTTTCATCTGGTTAAATAAAGGTTACATACAAATTAAAAAAAGTTAGCTACTGCACTAGCTTTACTTAAGTTTTCCCATTGTATATTATTTGAAATGTAGTGACACCCAGTGGTTGTTTTTAAAATGTCACCTTCACTGAGAGGAAAGCAGCCCTACACACACACACACAATCTGAAACACTGGTGCTAAGAAGAATGGGCTGAAGCCAAAACATAGTCCACACCAATTGTCACTATCAATATCTATTCCTGCTACAAACCAAAACAAATGCCATCAGAATAACTTCAAAATAATATAAAAATATAAAAGGAGCTGTTATCAACCATGTGCTTCCTCCTTCAGCCTCTCAAACGTCTCAGGGCACATACACTTGTTTCCTGTGTATTTAAAGAGGAATTGAAAGTATTGTGATACATGAGAATATGAATAACAGAAAGGAAGCAGAACCATGTGTGTCGTGCTAAGACACGTCATGTTATTGACAGGAAGCTGTTGCTCATATCATTTTCACCTTAAGGATATGCCCACCACATTCAAACACAATAAAGATATCCAATTGTTTGAATGGCCATACAATCTTTCTCAAAATATGTTTATTGGAAGGTTTAACAAGTGAGAAGTGACCCATTTGCTAAAAGGGATAGTTTGGATGTTTTGAAGTAGTGTTGTATCAGTTACCTAACCATAGTCACTGTATAACCTACACTGTACACAGTAGAAAATCAATGTATTGCTGTGTGCGGGGGCGGCAGCAAAACATTATAGCTATGGGAAAGAAAAGCCCTCCTAAAAAAAAGTGTTTGCTATATATTTAGAATATTTCCTCCGTCAGACCGCCGTTTCCGACGGGAAACTGAAGCCACTATCTAAGCCCTACTCAATGCCACCAGTCCTCATGACAAAAACAGCAATTATACGGAGCAGAACAGGTGAGAGCGAAGATGAATACAGGCTTCAGATCCCTGTCTGACAAAAAAGGCCTGCCTGCTGTCAAGGTTACATGGTGTAAATATAATAGCCTAGACTTATTTAGATTTTGTATGTGGGCCTTATTTTTAGCTACTCACACTACATTTTTACATGTGGCTGCTGTCATCATCCACAGCAGTACTTTGCTGATGGTACTAATTTCTCATGAGAACTCTTCATATTCTATTCATTTCTCTTTTTTATCTTCCTCTTTTTCGTGTATTCTACGCACTTGCAACCAATACAGTTTATAAATGTCATTGGTTTCGAATAATATGAGTTTTTATGCAATTTTTGTCATTTTGGTTAAGAAAAATCACTTGTATAATATTTAGTATTATATTTTGGTTCACACTAGAAATATTTTATATTTAATTTTTCACTATTTATAATTGTAGACACATTTTTTACATTTTGAAAAAAACGAAATTCCATAGGAAATGCATGCGGGTCATTTTTGACCCACTTATGGAAACTTGGGGTAGAAATACAAAAACTATAGGTTACTTACGTAACCCAGTTCTCAGAGTAACATGAAGTGAGATGTCTCCAGCTCGCCGCTGCACCAATGTCTTGGATGGGAGACATCCTGGACAGAGCCCAGGATGCAGCCAGACCCTGAGTCGAAAGAGCTCGCGGACCCGAGGGTGCCTGCGAACTCTGACTCGTATGAGCCCCAAAGCAATTGCTTCCACAAACCAGTGGGAGAGCCGTTGCTTAGTAACAGGCTTGCCCTTATAAGGGTTAGCCCAGGACACAAGGGGTTGGTCATTATGACGAAGCACCCTTGATCTGTCACTGTACGTGCGTAAAGCACGGGCTGGACACGGCAAATCCGGCCGCTGTTCCCCGGAGGAATACAGTGGCGGGGAGGATGCCTCAATGTCAAATGTGGTACCTGAACCAACCGCCTTAAGATAAAGGCAGGGTTGGGCTTCGACCACACTCTGTTTGCCCTGGGGCGAACTGAGTGCATGAAGACTGTACAGATAGCGCATGAGTGCCACTGGCTCGCTTGGCAGCTCCCAGGGTCAGCGTCATGTCACACTGTATTTAGATTGTACCACTCACGGGCCAGGCCCATAGAGCCAAGCGCTCTGGGTGTGGGTGAAAGATTGCCCCCCCCGCTTGGGACAGTATGTCCCTGCGTAGTGGGAGCTGCCATGGCTGCCCGCACAGCATGATATATCTCCGCTAGCCAGTACATAGCTGGCCAGTGCGGAGCTATCAGGATAAGTGTGTGGCGTTGCTCTCTCACTCTGGCCAGAGTTGGGGGTATCAGAGCCAGGGGTGGGAACGCGTACAGAAAGCCCGGGGGCCAATCGTGCGCGAGTGCATCCACGCCTAACGGTGCATTTAGATCGCGCATCGAAAAGAACAGCTGACACTGAGCGTTGTCTTTCGATGCGAACAGATCCACCGCGGCTCTGCCGTAACGCACCCACAGCTGGCTCACAATCCTTGGATGTAGAGTCCAGTCTGCATAAAGTGGTATACCTCTGGACAGTAGATCTGCCCCGAGGTTCATCACTCCCGGTACGTGCGTCGCTCTCAGAGAGAGGAGACGTCTACCGCTCCATAGGATCAGTTTGCGCGCCAGTGTGTGTAACTGGAGAGAACGCAAACCCCCTTGGCGGTTAATATACGATATTGTGTATTTCCTCACGAGGACGTGATGTCCCCTGAGGAAAGGCAGAAAGCGTTTTAGGGTGAGAAACACCGCTAAAAGCTCCAGGTAATTTATGTGCGCCCGCTGGAGGTCTCTGCTCCAGAGACCCCTCACCGGGCGACCTTCATAAATACCTCCCCAACCTGTCAGACATGCGTCCGTGGTGACCACTTTCCGTGAAAGGACAGCACCCATAGGCACACCCCGTACTAGAAAAGTCGGGTGCAGCCAGTGGCGCAGTGCCATTACGCATTTCACAGTAACCATAACTCTCGCCATGAGCCCCAGCAATCGCAGGCATGATCTGAAGAGAACATGTTTGCGCAGCTGGAAAAGAGCGAGACAAGCTCTGAAAGCTTTCACTCTTTCCGCTGACAAGCGAGCTGAAAAGGGCACCGAGTTCAGGCGTAAACCCAGGAAGAGTATAGTCTGCGCGGGGCACAACATGCTCTTCTCTGTGTTTATTATGAAACCCAGGTTGAGCAGGTGCTTTACGAGGACATTCGTCTGCGTAACAGCCTCCTGCTCCGACTGTGCGAGAAGCAGCCAGTCGTCCAGGTAGGTCGCCAGGCGAATACCCTGTTGTCTTAACGGGGCTATCGCGGCTTCCGTACATCGTACAAACACCCTTGGACTGAGAGACAGACCGAAGGGGAGTACTCTGTATTCATAACAGATCCCCTGAAATGCGAATCTCAGATATTTCCTGTGTGGGTAATATACTGGGATGTACGCATCTTTCAGGTCGACTGATGTAAACCAGTCGTCTTGTCGCACGAGCCGCAGCAGAGATGTGTGAGTGAGCTTTCTGAACTTATATCTTTTTTTAGATATTTGTTCAGAGCCCTCAAATCAAGTATTGGCCGAATTCCGTTCCCTCCCCGTTTGGGAACGAGGAAGTACTTGGAATAGAAGCCGCCCTGACTCTGCTCGGCGGGTACAATAGATATAGCCCTCTTTTCTAGGAGTGAGAGAATCTCTCTCTCCAGAATATGGGCTGACTCTCCTCGGGCCTGCGAATGCAGAATGCCCGAGAAGCGAGGGGGGGTGACGGTGACTTGGAGTCTGTAGCTCCGTGTAACTGTCTTGAGAAACCCAAGCAGATGTCGTGAGCATCTCCCGCTGTATGCTCCTTAGAGCCAGCTGAGATGTCACGTCTCTTCCCCTCTGAGTCTCTATTTGTTGTGTTATGGGGCCCTCCAGTGTCTGAGCACTGTGGTGCCCCATTTTGACAATCCCCACCGACACAGCGCATGCGCGTGGCGCCCTTACGGCTCCAGCCGGCACTGCGCATGCGCGTGACGGTGGTGCCTTCACAACACCAGCCGGCACTGCGCATGCGCGTGACGGTGGTGCCTTTACAGCTCCAGCCGGTACTGCGCGTGCGCGTGACGGTGGTGCCTTAATGACCCCAGCCGGCACTGCGCATGCACGTGACGGTGGTGCCTTTACAGCTCCAGCCAGCACTGCACATGTGCGTGACGGTGGTGCCTTCACGACCCCAGCCGGCACTGCGCATGCGCGTGACGGTGGTGCCTTTACAGCCCCAGCCGGCACTGTGCATGCGCGTGACGGTGGTGCCTTCACAGACCCGTCAATTGTCCGCCCTTTGAGAGAGGCCGTAGCTGCTCTCAGAAGGGGAACAGTTGACGGACTGTTTATTGTTTTTCTTTTCATTTTTTTCCGAGCTGCGCCCTTGGCTCGAAGCCTGGATGCGTTAGCGGAAAATATTTTATGACAGAAAAATCAATAAGTGTGTGACATGTGTTTACGCGGACTTGAGGATGGTGTTGAGGCATCTCTCGAGGCGGCGGGAACACATTTAGAGCTGGGGAACCGTAGATTTCCAGCTCTGTCACAGAGGGGAGAAGGAGGGGCTGTCATGCCGCTCGCTTCTTCTTCCTCGACTGCTGGCCGAAATTCTGGGTTGGCTGCGCCTGGGCTGCTTGGACGAAGGGCTGCCGCTGCGAAGGCAGCGGCTGGGCCCTTCGAGGGAGGCAGAGGTGGAGGGCCTCGTCCTCCTTCTTTTTCGACTCGCATCTCCTCTGCATGGAGGCAAGAGCGGAGCCGAAAATCCCCTCGGGAACGATGGGCATGTCAAGCACATCCTCCTTTTCCCGGTCTGGGAGGTTGGTGAGGTTGAGTCATAGCTCTTTCCTGCACCACCATGATCCCCATTGTTTTGCCCGTGGCCTGGACGGCGCAGCGTTGGACACGGAGACAAAAGTCTGTGACCGCGGCCAACTCATCCAGAACGGCCAGTCCAGGATTACTCAACATATCCTCACAGAGCTCCGCTTGGTATGCGGTTAGCAGTGAGGAAACGCCCTGACGCTGCGGCTCTGTAGGACCGTTCAGTCATGGTCGACTGGAAACGGTCCACCTTCGCTGGCAGCGTGGGGTTCCTGCTTGGTGACGGGCCCATCCTCGGTAGGAGGTGGGCTGCCACCAGCAGTTCCATCGGCGGTATGCGGAGCAGGCCGAGCCTCTGCGGGCGAGACCATGGTGAGGTCTCGCCGGGAGCTCCCGCCTGGTGAGGCGTGGGGCTCCGTTCCCGCGTCTCTTGCCGCCACCGGGTCCCGGCCTGACACGGCGTGGGATCCCGGTTCCGCAGCTGCCGCTGTTAGTGAGCCCCAGACCGACACAGTGAGGGGCTCAGTCTCTGCGGCGGACGCCCCCGTGTCTTGATTGCCAAACGGCGAATCAGTGGACATGAGGGAGTCCTGTTCCAACAAGCTAGCTTGGTGTGCTAGCCGTCGGTGGAGGCTCTTTCGGGTGAAAAGGGCACAATGTCCCGCACGAGCCGGGGTTGTCGATAGCCTCCTGGGCGTGTTCCAGCCCGAGGCAGGACGAGCAGACCTGGTGTGAGTCTGTTCCTGCTATCTTCAACCCGCAGCCGCATGACCGAGCCTTCGAGTCCCTGACTCCTCTGGTGTGAGGGGGAGAGGCGTCCATCTTGTTCGCCTCGTGGCGTGGAGAGGAGCCGCTCGTAACAGGTACGTCGTTGAGAGAAAAAGTGTTACCAACCCGTCCTTAATCCGGAGAAAAAGGGACGGTGTGGGTCCTTTGTTCTCAAATAATATTGACTGGTGTGTCAATATACTTCTAATCCTTTTCTCCTCCGTGAGAGAGAAAAAGAAAAGCGTCCTCGCTACCGTGGTGTCGGTAGTAAGGGGAAGCTAGCTAGCAACAGGTGCGTAGCTAGCTTGAGAAAAATCAAAACCTTACCTTACTTTCCGGGGAAAGAAACGGCGAGGTCGATTTTAATACTAACTGGCGTTAGTATTACCGTCTTCTTGCGAAGCAGAAGGAGTAGCCGGCGAGCGCCCGTCGACCGAAATGGTTATATTTGGGTTCAGTCTGTGGACCGTTAAGCTTGTCCGGCTACTATAGAGATGGCTACTATAGAGATGTGCTCTGAAGCGAGAAGAGGTGTTTGAATGACGCATGCGTCGTGACGCAAGCTACTTATAGGGGGTGAATTCCCTGACGCTGACGTCAAGATCACCAGCCAATCAGGATTGGCGTAATGAGATTGATGCTTCTGTTTGCTCCGCGATGAGGCGCATCCCATAGTGAGACATCGAACGGAGTGTTATGAATCAGAACTACAATTTCTTAAAATGTAAATTTTAAAATTTGAATGGCATGACATCCAAAACATGTTTTTTGAGGAATAGCTGGAATATAAAATGATAAAAAAATGTAATTAAAAAGATACTCTAAGAAAACCACCTCACCGGGTCAAAAAAGACCCACTTATCATCTAAGGGTTAAGACTTAAAACCACCTTAATCTAGGTGATCCATTACTTCTTTTGCATATTTATCAGTGGTTTTATTGCTCTGAGATTTACCAACAAACATATTTGCATTCATCCCAGAAGATACTGCGAGAGAACATGGACACTGGAAATGCAACAGTGAATTTGCTTTTCGATTTAGCTGTCGTGTTTTCGTTTTATCCAATTATTTATAATAGCTGACAAGCCTGTAAAACAGTGACTTCATTTTAAATGAAAGAAAACATACTTCCAGTTTTGCCTAAAATAAAAGTACTGTTTGTGAAATGCCAAATACAAATGCAAATAGTGACCTCTACCAAACTCTCCAAGAATATTACCTCATGAATATGTTATGGGTGGTAGAGTGGAAGTAGACAGGGAGGGGATGTTTTGTCTGTATCTACTCACTCCTAAAAAAGTGTTTTTCCGTCTAGAATGACTTGCCTGTTTCCTGTCATTTTGGAAGTCCCTATTCATCTTCACAGCTTTCTGAAAGAGAAGAGCCTTGAGCAAGCACGAGAAATGTCTCACAGTCACGTTCAGACAAAGATTTAATATATCTAACTTTTAAATAAGCCTGTACTGCATAACATATGTTGGATTGTCTCAAACCCCGCCCACTTGAGAGACCACACACAGGAACAGAACAGTCTGTTTCTGTCTTTCACCAACAGATATTTAAATGTTTCTGTACTATTGTGTGTATTCTGTGCTATTCATTTCATTTCATTTCAAACCTTTATTTAACCAGATTGGTCCCATTGAGATCATAGATCTCTTTTTCAATTTTCAAGGGATTACTCTATTACAAACGTCCTCCTCCTCAGATGTCTGTGTTTTTTCCCCCTTGCAGAGCTGTGTCTGAGTTGATCTGCAGTTTGAATCCACCCTGGAAGACCATGCTGTCCCTCCTGCTGACCGCGATGATGGCCCTCCAAACTATGGGTGGGTGTTTAACCCCGTTAGACCAGAGTCACCGCAGTAGAAATGTCTCTGCCTGTTAAACAATACGCCCTGCAGAGCCTATTAGTCTTCGCCCTTCAAAGGCTTCACTGGGCAAAACAACAGTTTAAATGAAGCAACTCCCAACAATAATGTGCTGAAAGTTTGAAAGTTATAAATGTTTAAACTATCATCAATCCAGAAAAGTCACCACAAAAACATTTTCTTATTTATATAGATGTCGTTTCTCAGGGAGTAAAAGACAATTTTCCTTTTCTAAGTTGACTTCATACAGTGTTACAACCCTATGATATGGCTGTGAGTTTTTATATGTTTTTAATAATTCATCTTGTAAAACAGAATAGCTTTGACCTTTTGCAGACAGGTGAGGAATGGAGCGTTGGGCTTGGGTGAGGCCCTCGATGAAAAGTGCCAGAAGTGCAGTTTTTCTGCTGTGACTCAGGGAGTGTGGGGAACTCATCGTCTTATATTTATAACACCGGGAAGCAGGGCTGTGGTTGATGTTGCAACTGAGGATTCATAACTCACACACTCAAAAGTTTGACTTCAATAGAAATAGTGCTCGAGGAAGAACTTGTGTCATCATAAAAACAAGACAAATAGCCTGTACGGGCTTGATCGCGTCTCGAGACACGGTGAATAAAAGAAAATACATTTGGGCATGTCAAAAGCTGGATCAACAGTGCATATTTTGGCACCACACGTGTCCCAGTTGCTGTGTTGCTGACACATATCATAGTAGGTGATAATGTTTTATATTATTGAATAGCCTGAAGAAGAAAGAGTAAGAAAGCCTTTAAGGGTTTCTCCAAAAATGAACTTACTTTGGCAAACCCACAAAGTTCACAAAGAACTTATATCATCCAAAATGCCATCATTTAAAAAGAGCTATTGTTTGCCTGTTCGGCTCTCTGGTTGAGCTGACACAACCTCCTATCGGCCATCAGTGGCACATTTCAATCTTGACTCAGTGGACCTAAGTGTCTTCAGTGGTTCATTAGGGACCTATTCTCTCCCAGCACAAATGGCCCCGCAGCCTGCTCATTACCGGCTGTGCGGCATCCAGAGCCTAACTCGCTGCTCTCACCGGGGGGGGGGGGGGAAGAGGAGGAGGTGTCGGGCACTGATGGAGCTCTTTAACTCACGGTTAATGGGCTATTGTTGCTCACACACTGATTCAGTTTCTCTCTGCTAACTGGAGCACTAAGTGAATTAGTTGGAGTCTAGTTTGATTCTATAGTCTGTAACACTGTATGATGAAACAAAAACTCCATGCTTATTTCATTTAGTAACTTGAACTGTGCAAACAGCTTCCAAAGAGTATCAGGTTCTTTCAGAGCAATAGAGACAAATACAATGTTTTTTGGTGATAACGTATTTCTATTTGTTTTACCAGTATAGAGAGGCGAAGTCCCTCCCCTTCCAGGGGACCTCCATGGGACCTTATTTCGGAAAAATCATGTATTGAAGTCAATGGAGAGAGAAAGATTATCTTTTGATCCCGTTTGAATTGTGCAACGAATTACACAGATGATGTTTGTCAATTTAAAAGATAATTTTGCGAGTAAAAAAAGTAAAAATGTGTCGTAAAACTGTGAAGTAACACATTTTTTTGTTTGAATCGCTCAATGAACTACATCTCTGGTCTTGCATACGTCACCAACACCAAGATGGCCGTCACGTTGGCAAATTTCACCTCTTTCTTTCAGAATGAAGTGAAAAGTATTAAAAGAGGTGAAAATCACTACAAGTCTGGCCAAAAGGGGAGTTAGTCGGTTCCGTAGGAGCCAGCTTTACAAGGTTTCGGTGAGTAACACGAGTGTAATGTGTAACGTCAATGTCAGCTAGTTAAATTCACTTACGTGACTCTGGGATTTGTAGTCTTTCTAGTTGCATATTTTTCATAGTCTTATATTTCAACAGTTTTAAGACAAACTGACTTTTTTGACATGGAAATGATTTTTTAAGATTGACAAACATCATATGTGTAATTCGTGGCACAATTCAAACGGGATCGAAAGATACGTTTTCTCTCTCCATTGACTTCAATGCATAATTTTTCAGAAATAAGGTCCCATGGGGCGGAAGTAGAAGGGTGTGACTTCGCCACTCTATAGGACAACAGAAATGTTCTTGATGAATAATTAAAGGTCAATTTGGTTTTCCTTTGATTTATAACCAACCGTGTTTTGCTTCTGTGGGCACCCTAAACAAAAACCCTACAGACTTGTATAATTATAAGAGCAGCTGTGTTTGAATATGTGTGTGTCCCTGTCCATATGAGTCAGGGTCTCCTATGTCTCCAGTTCCCTCGCTGGGATTACTGGCTGTAATCTTCCTTGTATTCAGCCGTGTCATTGCTCGATAACTCCTGCAAGTGCCCATATTACATGTTGTGGTCTCTGCCAACACACTTCCTGTCGTGAGAACAGTATTTGTAAAATAAAAAACCACAAGGACAGTGCATGACAACACTGTCATCCCGACGCAGTAACTTCGCCTCTGTAGCTCCCAGCTGTATCCTGACTCAGTAGTCAGATGATGGATCATTCTCTCTGAAACCTCTCTCTGATGTTACTCATACACAGCTGTTGTGTCACTGCAGCGGTGAAGAGGCTTGACTGTGAGGGGTTGTTGATTTTGTGCTTAAATGCACTATTAAGGAAGCAGAAGGGATACAAAAATATGCTACACCAAGCAGCTTTGACCATTGACTCTACTGGATGCTTAGGTGTATTTGTACCACATTTATTATAACCCAAAGTGTTAATAAATGTCAGCAAAATGCATGAATCAACAATGAATATGTACAGTAATGCCTGCTTCACAACAGTAGCTGTGTACAGTAACATCTTTGGCTCACTCCAGCACAGTGTCAGCCAGTGGCAGAGCTAACAGGAGGCTGTCTAGCTAATTGCTTGTTGTTGTCGTACTTTGTGTTCAGTTAGCACAGCCACCAGGCTGCCAGAGCTCCCTGTGTGCAGCTCTTAGCACCCTAAGAATGAGCGAGAATTGTATTCATGCAAATGAAAAATAATTGAAAGCTGACCTGATTTCACTCGCAGTGATGGGAGCTGTAAGGTAATTCTAATTAATTAGCATAATTGGATAGATTGCATCTAGCATAGCAGTCGGCAGGCCCACATTATGGCAGGGCTGCAGAGCGTGAAAATAGCCCGCTCGTGCCTGCATCTCTGGTGTACTTTTTAAAGGTCTGCTAACTATGAATGCCCTCTTCCTGTCCTCCTTTTCTCTTCACAGCAATTGATTTTGCAGAGAGGGGACACTTTAGTCTGCGCTGAAATTCAATTTAGGGTTATTACCCCATATCAGTGATGTTCTTGCTAATTTGATTGCGTCAAGTGAAGTATCCTTTTAAAAACAATCGAAGACAGGCTCAACAAAGATTGGTTTCGCCGCAATGCATACATAATGACCAGTCTCTGTTGGCTTGCCTCTGTCTCACCGTTCCCCGGCTCTTCTTTTTCTCACAGTGCGCTCATTGAAACATTTGAGTGCATTACCCAACAAGCACCTCATGATTATTTCAACAAGTCCTCAAAATGCTGCCTTGTGGGAATCGTTAAAAAATTGATACGGTTAATATGCCGAGATTGCAGTTCTGGAGGGGAAGAGGGGCCCAGAGCCATATGTGGGTCTGTTGTGTGCCTAGTGGGCTGTGATGAATGGGTTGAACGGATGCTGATCTGTGCTTGGAAAGCATCACAGCTACTGAGTTGCTGAGAAAGCATCACAGCAGCTGACACTGTGAGACACCCACCTCCAGAGTGAGGCTGCGGTGACGCGGTGTTTGTGATGTCAGGGCCGGGGGCTCTGTCATCGAGACATCGCACAGCTGGCGACCAACTAACCCCTGTTTAACCTCGTGTCACATCTGGTGCATGGAACCATGAGGCAGGATATGAACGAGTGAAAGAGCTAAACCAAATGTATAAGGCAGCATTTGGAAAACACTGTCCTCATTAGAATAAAAAAAAACGTGCTTTTCTCTGGTAGTGGCTGTTATTTTTTGTATTCTTAATTTTTTAACACATACATGAACTTATTGTGTTTAATTTAAGTATTTTTTATTATAGTATTATTATTATAATATTTTTCTTATTTGATTTCATTCTAATAATGGAGCGAGTGTCACAAAATCCAATTTCCTCTTAGATACATAAAGTATTCAAATTGTTATTCATAGTGTACACTATGTAGCTGGCCATTATGAGAAATCAGCTGCACTCAACTCAGATCTGACCTCTTGACTCCCTGCTACCTTGTGAGACTCCCCCGCTCTGCCTCGTTTCTTCACCAGCCTCCTGCTCATCAAAGGCTCGCTGTCTCTCAGGCTCGTAAGCCAGAAGCTAGTCCTTATCAGTCCACTGTCCTTTAGCCGGCCCTGTTATCTGACTGCCGGAGCCCATTAACAGCTTATTGACAGGATATGAGATGGCGCACATCTATGAAGGAAGCAGGACAGAGCGAGCAGCGATAGTGAGCAAGAAATAGAGCTAAAAAAGGGAAAATATTGAGACCCATTTTGATTTATGACATGGCTGAAAATAAGCAAGTCAGAGTCCTTGTCTTCCCTATCTGCCATCACCTGTATCTCCCTGAGTGAGGGCACTCACACTCTATGACGAGTCCCTGCAGCAGAAATGGTAAAAGGAGAGATTATGTTCACAGCTTAATGTTGAAAGTGACCCCTGCACACCGCAGAAGGCTTTAAGTGTCACCTAATCTCATCCATATTGGGCCTCTTCAAAAGAAACGCTGCTTAATTCACAGACTGTTTTTGAGATTGCTAATTTCCAAACAAATCATGTTTACTATGGACGCAGTCGCTTAATGTTTTCCCAATGCTAATTTTCTTTTCTCCAAATGCAAATGGTCATCTACATCTGCTCCTGACAGCATGAAATCAAAAGCTAGCTTCCCCTCAGACTTTTTACCGGGATTGGATATATCATAAGAATAATCGGTATGAAAGGGCTCACAGATACTTTGAGCAAAAACCCTTTGATGTTCAGGTGTTGCAAAATGTCCAGGCTGGAAATGTGTGGAGCTGAAGTCACATTCTTCAACAGAAGGGGGCAGTGTTGTAAAAGCAGACTTCTCCTTCTCGTCTCTTTGCACGACTAAACCCTAATGCTATTGCAGTCTGTTAGTATTGCACCTGTTTACTTTGCCGTGTCAATATTGCCCCTCCAGTGCTAGTGCTTGATTTTCCTTATGTGTGAAATCCTATTGATACTTCCTCCAAATTAGTTTTCAGCAGGGTTTTAGACGTACCTTTTAAAACATGTGTACATATGGTGTTTAACAAATGACTCCACACAGATTGTATAAATAGCTCTGTTCACTCTCTGTTATTGAACATCACCATTTTGTACTTCTCGAGGAGAAGCTGTGAGGTGCCATTCTCAGTGAGGTTGTAATGATATTGGAGGGGGTCAAGTTGGAGTGACGTTGCCCAGAATTTGATATTAAATTGCATGTTGAAATGTATGTGTGTATGTGTTCTCAAGATCAATATATGAACTGCATCTGAATGCATCTGTATCTTAGTTGACTAAAATGCATATGATATTTTGGACTAATCAATGAGTTGATTTAAAAGACAGATGAATTAATCATAAAAAAGCACCACTTTAAAGCCTATGTTGGATGTGCTTGTAAGATTCCTGGAAAATAAGTCACTCAGCATGAAAAAGGTAAATCGACCAATCACTTTCCAATTTTTTTTATTGACTAGAACAGGGGTGTCAAACTCAAGGCCCGGGGGCCAAATCCGGCCCGCGACTTCATTTCATGTGGCCCCACAAGAGCTTGCAAAAAATATGATATGTTTATTATGCGGTTACATTCTACTTTACAGAAGCACGTTGCCAATAAACTACATGTCCCACAATGCATCTCAGAATTTGACGTTTCTTTTTTTTTTAAATGTCACTTTTTATTTCTTTTTTTGACTTTCTTTTTCAGAATTTGGCTTTTCTTTTTAAATCATTTTGTGACATTCTCACTGAAGAGACTTGCAATTATTTGCCCTTGACTTCTGCTTTCAGACATAGTTAATTATGAAGTTATTACCCTATCCGATAATAATCCAATGCATATATATATATATATATATATATATTAAATATTCATATATGTATTTTTATATAGTATTATAGTTACAACCGGCCCTTTGAGTGCAACCTTAATGCTAATGTGGCCCGCAATAAATTTGAGTTTGACACCCCTGGACTAGAACAACCAATGAATTGACTAAAAGTCACGTTCCCCCCACTTGGCTCTACTCAACGCGACTCACTTTTAGAACCAGGTGCTTTTCAGGATCTGTTTCCCACTGCAAATCGTACCCTATCAGTGTAGGCGGGATGATCAGCTATTTTCTGTAGCCGATAGCGCTGGAAACTGCCATTTAAACAGGAGACTCCCTAATGAATCGACAAACACATGAGTAGTCATGGCATGACATGGCACTGACAGTAGTTTACTATTAAAAACAATTGCTTTGTGGAGGATGTCTCACTACAAGCTAAGACTCTTTCTGACCAATCAATGGTCTGCATTGTTTTTAACTTCACCTTTTGGTATTGGCTCAGCTCCATTTGTACCTTCAGCTGAGGTGGTACTGAAAAAGTATTACTCACCAGGTGCAATCCACAATTTATCCTAATGGACACCAAAAAAGAGCTAGCAATTGAAATAGAGCTGTACCATGCAGTTCAAACATAGATAGATGGATAGATAAATAGATAGATACAGTAGATAGATAGATAGGTAGATGGATAGATGTGTTTGTGTGTGTGCCAGCCTGTGTGCTAGCGCTGTGTACATTTGTGTATTTGTGTATAGCTGTTGCTGGTCATGCTGATGGGAACCTCTCTGTTCCAGAGCAGCTTTGTAACAGCGTCTCCATTGTAGTGTCAGAGTACCTTGTGTCCAATTCCTCAGACAGTGTGTTGCTGTGGAGCTGTCAGGAGTCATACAGGTGTGGAATATCAATGCGCTCTCTAGCCTGTGAGTCTCTGTTTCTGCATGAAATTGTGTTTGGGAGGGTGTGTGTGTAAGACTGGATATTATTTCGAGTTTAATTATACTTTTACAACAGATTTTTATTTCTGATTAAATCCAAAACTATGTAGAACTTGTACTGTTACGTGTTTCTTTTTCAAACAGCACAGTCAAAGATAGAGCCGATCCATTGCACAGCGCATAATACATGTCTAATCACTTGTTACTGCTTCTACACAAAGTGCAAAACCATTTCTCCCTAGTTATCATTTAAAAAGCTGACATGCACTCAAACAGAACTGATCATTTCTGGCATGAGCATGATTAGTTTTTGGAAATGCAAGAGTATATTTTTCCCAGAAGGGATGAGCTGGGAGCATTTTGCAAAGATCAACAGTTTGATACGAACTCTCCTCCACTGGAGCATGTCGTAGCTCTAGCTGGGCTCATGTCTAAGGATAAATTACAGATGATAAAAGTAACGATTTCAGACAGACTTTTACTCAAGTCCTCGCTATTGAATTGGGATCATTTGAGTATTCTAGGCTTGAAATGTAAAAGCTTGATTTTATGTCAGTTATCTGTCTACTCTAAACCGTCTCCGATTGAGCAGTTTCTGCAGAGAAAGCTGGAAAAGGAAAGGAAAAAAGGACATAAAAACTCTTGCAGCATAATCTACTTCTCTGTTGTCCTTTTTGTTATCTCAGTACATTTCAGTTAAACTACCAAAACCCTGCTAAATGCACAGTAAATAGTTGACACTAAGCTCATCACTTTTTTTTTCTTGATCAAATTGTTGCCATTATTTTGGTTGGTTACTTTTTGGTATTTAATTAGAAATGTTAGCCGGATATTTGCTGATGCATTGCTTTACATGACAGAAATGAAGAAGAATGAGTCAGATTTGAACAACTATTAAGCAGCCATGAACACAAAATATGAACACGGGCATCTATGAAATGGTACACATCTATTTAGTGAAAGTAGGGACACAGTAGAATACATGTGATGTGATTCAACCCCAACCCTCTTTTTAGCATTGTTTGTATAAAGTTAATAACTGAATATATTACTAATTAAAAGAAAACCTTAAAATATGGGAACATTGCCCTGGATAAGCACATTGTATGGGTATGTAGACCACTGTTGATGTTTTTATTATTATTACCGTTTTCTTGCTATGAAATCTTCACTAAAGACCTATTCAACGTAGTAGGGCCTCTTAAATGTAAATGGGCCATCATGTAGTTATTTAGTTAACGCTAATATTGTAATTCATACATGCCTGTTGTTTTAATCAGTCAAACTCAGAATGCCTCTACATCTACATCACAACACTATATCGACCAGGGAAGAGAAATAATCGTATTCCAGTTAACTGATTTTGTGTAACAGTTTACTGCATGTGGGTGTGTGCTCTTTCCTTACTGTCTGTGCCAGGAGGATGATGTGAGATATCTCTGGATTTTATTTACCAACAGCCTTACACGTCACCCTGCAAGCACCCTCCCTATAAAAGCTGTGATCTTCTTATTTGCTGTCTGCTTGCATCCCACGCTGTCTCTGTCTCACACTCACCTCATAAGCCCAGCTAGCATCACTATACAAATAACATGGTAGAAGCCACACCTGAGGGAAAGCTGATTGAAGGAGGTGTTGGTGGCGACAAGGTGGTGCGTGGTTTTGAAGGTGGAGTTGAAAGCAGTGTGAAGAAGCCTTTTTTCCAGCCGGCCCTCTGCCTCTCTGCTAAGCAGGGCCCGTTGCCAGCGCTCGCGAAGGCTGTAATGAGTTTATTTCATGTCGGCTGTGAAAGTGCCCGTCTCTGTCTCGCAGGCACTCAAACAGAGCTGAGGCCCATAAACACAAAGTGCAGTGTGTAAATCCCCACAGCCTGACGTCTCCCAGCCTGCCCTCTATGGCTTCTGAGCATCTCTGTATCGAGAGGGAGAAAGGGAGAGGCGAGATCCCCACTTACCCCTCAGGAGAATCCACAGGCAGGGCTACAAGGTGCAGCCCGGCCCCCTCACCAAAGACCACTTGTGTTGTGATCTTCAACCTCTGCTGCTTACACTTGTCTCTTCAGAGAATGCATGTATTTTCATGTCGAGAGGCGATCAAACGGCCGGCTGCCATGAAGAACACGCTGTGTGGTGTAAACAGCAGCAGATCAAAAACAGCCGCATTGATTCGCTCTGGCTCGTGGTATTCCACCTCTGACGAATAGGACATCAGATGTTCGCTTTCCATGACGTCAGCCGGCCTTGCTTGCCCTCCTCTGCTCTCCTGCTTAATTCCCTCCCCTCGGTGTATCGCAAAATACCTCCCCTTGAATTTTCTTTCCAAGCACTGGTCGGTGTCTCGACACAAGGTCCCTGTGTAGAGCTGCGTCCTCCCGGGGCCTCGGAGCCAGTGGTAGGTCACCGGTTAAAGAAGCAGTGAGTGAAGGAGCAGGAGGGAGGAAGGGATGGTGGATGAGAACGAGGAGTTTCTATCTCTTCCCTCCCTGACATGGCTTTGGTCCGTGTTGAGGGATTAGTGTGTGAGGCTCCACCACAGCTTCTACCTTGGCTTGTATCCAGATATTATCTTTAAGTGTGAGTTTGGCCTCTCTCTCTCCGTTTCCCTTCCCCCTTCCCGTATGAACTCAGTAGTGTGAGTCATCCCAGGCTGCTCGGGGAGTGATTTAATTGCTCTCTCTCCTCCTCCTTAAATGTGCACTTCTCAAAGAGGGTTGTCGCTGACCCCTCCACTCCTACAAAAAACACCAGCGACCTATTCATTACCGCAAAGGTTGACCCACCTCCAAAGACAGCGTAAATACACAATGCTGACATTTGTTCGGCTCACCCTGTTGATGCCGGCACCGCCTGCTCCTGCCGCGCTTCGCCCTGATAACTCTTCTTTATTGTTTCCCGGGTTGTAGCCCAGCTGAGTGAATGTGGGCACAATACGCACGATTGAAACGACCCCACAGCACCAGAAGAGCTTTGGTAATCACAGTAAAGGAAAAAGCGCTCTGTTGTCATCACACTGGGGGTCACAGAATTGTTTTGTGACTGCCAATTGTTTGGTATATAGAGGCTTTGAATTGTTCCTGGTTGAAATTGTGGCACAACATTCTCATTCAAAATAACACACTGAGGTTTTATGGTTTTCTGAGATGCAATATGTGAGGGGACAAAACCTATAAAGAGTGTTTCTATTACACAATTATTACATCTTTCTATTTCATTTTCTCTGAGCAATTTGGGCTCCAATCAATGGGGTATTCGGACAGCAATCTGCATTTTTCTGTCCCACTTCTCTGCACTTGTAAGTGTAGTCAGTAGGTGGCACTGTTCCTACAGACCAGCAGTTATTTCCTAATGTGCTGTGTAGAGGCTACCTAACTTGGAAAGGCTGATTGTGATTGGAAATAGGTCTGCCTTGACTCAGAAACACCCATCCATATACTGTATGAACCCTCTCAGATGAAAGACTTGTTTGTTGTTAATAGGAGAGAGTAATTATTGCACCACCACATCAGTCCAATCTCATTCAAGTGATTGAACATTGACGCTGGTTGTGTGATAGACACAGCTCAAAAAGGGGGCGAGGAGGCTAAAATGCCACTGTGATTATAACAATTAGAGAGGCTGAGCATAAAGAAGAGTGCATTGCTCCTGGGGCCGACTGGCTTTTTTTTCTCCCCTGTGATGCTGATGAGTGTCTCAGAGTTGTATAAGAGCGGACGGGGATCAATGGAGAATGCTGACTCCTGAGAATACTATGGATGTACTCTGGGACTGCCTGAGATGGCTACTAATCCAGAATGATTATGCAGTGTACTCTTTGCTCTCGGCCTAGTCTAGACAAACACACACACACACACACACACACACACACACACACACACACACACACACACACACACACACACACACACACACACACACACACACACACACACACATACACACACTCTGTTACAAGAAGAGTCATGGATTCATCATCGTACTCAATGATCTTAAGAAAAAAAGTATTACCATCAAATATATTTGAACTATTAAAAGTAAAAGTACTCTTTTTGCAGCATGGCCAAATATTAGAGTCATATGTAATAGTCTATGTCGTTAGTAACTAAAGTTGTAAAATACATTTAGTGGAGTTCATTTCAACATTGACCAACAAATGTGGTGGGGAAAAGTTATATTGTAGTTTGATTAGAAGTACCTAATGTTTTCCCTTGTGTAAATGTACTAAGTTACATTTCACCACACCACACACACACAAACACGTACTGATGTGTACAGATACTCCAATGAAACAAATCAAATCTCTAATAATAGGCATTTGGTTAAAAGTAGAGTCACTTTTCTTTCCCACAAAAGCACACACTCAAGAGTTTTGCTGCAGTTTGCAGTTCGCCCCCCCCACCTCCCAGAGAAACAGATTTATTTCAGATTTAACTAATGATCTCACTAAAGCTATACAGATGTTGTTGCTTCCATCGCTGAGCCATCGCCAGCAGGCAAAGCCTATAGGAACACAGACAAAGTCCTAATGCTTACCTCCAGATCCCTGCCTTCATCCTGCCTTCATCCTGCCTCACCCGCTCCATGCTGCACAAACAGAGTGGATGCTTCTGAGGCAGTCACAGCATAAAAAATACTGCATTGATTTTGTTTTCAAAGACATTCAAATTTGAGAATGTGTCAGTTTGTCACATCTGAAAACAGCATGCGGAATTAATGCTGTGATTCAGTGAATACTGTGTGGTTAAACTAGACCTGGGCCAAGTAGTGTATCTGATACACTTTACACTACCATGAAGACGAATGGGTTATACGATTGACACAGTGAAGACTGCAGAGACAAAATCACTGCAAGAAGGATTTTGGAAGTGTATTTTTATATATTTCTTTCTGTGACAGCTTACCTGCCATTTTCTACCGTACAGCAAAACTATTGTTAGTCATTTCAGAGATTTTCTTTCTTTAATAATTGTGTTGTCACTCCTCATATGTCCTCCTCTTCTCTTTGCAGCTATGTTGGAAGTGAACGTCCCGGAGCAGCCAGTGGTGGTGCTGCACGGCAGCGATGCCGTTCTCAACTGCTCCTTCAGTCCCGCCAGTGCCTTTAACTTGTCCGATCTGAGCATCTTCTGGCAGCTGACGGACACCAAACGCAGTGTGCACGGGTACTGGGGGGGGCGCGACCAGCTGGTAGACCAGGCCGAGAGATTTGCCAACCGTACCAGCCTGTGGCCCGTCCAGCTGGGCCTGGGCAACGCCTCGCTCCTGCTGAGCAGCGTGGTGGTGGCGGATGAAGGCAGCTACACCTGCTTCGTCAGGGTGCAGGACTACGGCAGCGCCGCTCTGCTGCTGCTGGTGGCCGGTGAGTCAGGCTCCGTGACACCTGTGAAAACAGACGAACATGCACATGGACATTTATAACCAGTGGAAGGTAGAAAATAGATACACACATAACAAAAAACATTCCTTACAAGGGAATGACTGCAAATTAGCTTCATATCGACAAATAATGATATCCAATGCAGTTATTATATATAACTATGTTTATCTGTATTGCTCTTGTAGAATCAATTAACAAACACCAAGATTGACTTTAATTATCATTTAGAATGATTTCTCTCTTTCATAATCAACACAATATTTTATAAAGCAAAAAAATAAAATATATAAATAAGCTCAGTTTCCTACCACTCAATGAGATGAAAAAATACAACATGTATGACATTTTTCATAGAATGATGAACTGAATATATAAGAAGAGTAATGATGATAATGTTAATAAATAATTAAAGCCTAAAATGTATGTATTTCTTCAAATTATTGAAGCACCACGAGTTAGACAGTGAGACATATTTTAACTGGGTCTTTCATAATATAGGATTTGCACTAAAGGATTATTATTTAAAAAATAATGTTACACACACACACACACACACACACACACACACACACACACACACACACACACACACACACACACACACACACACACACACACACACATGCACACACACAGGGGGACATTACATTGACTTACATGCATTTCCTGGAGACTTATCCTAACCTTAACCATAACCAACACATGCCTAACCCTAACCCTTAACCTAACCCTAATCCTAAACCTAACCAAGTCTTCATCCTAAAATGAATGATTCCCCTCATGGGGACCTCCAATTTGTCCCCATAAGGGCGGCGAGTCCCCACACGTGACTATGTAAACAGATTTAGGTCCCCACAAGTATAGTAATGCTAGACCACACACACACACACACACACACACACACACACACACGCACACAAATGCGTACAGATGTGTACATATATTGTTTTTTGTCATGCTGTTTCACTGACTAACGTATGCATCGTAGCTCACTTCACACTTTGAAGTGATTGTATTGAAAGTGATTTGACCTCAGCCCTTACACACACATATACACCAACAGCACTTAATACAATCTATTATTCAATTACCTACAGAGGAGGTTATTTATGATTATGTCTTCTCACAAGATGTGCAGGTGATAAACAGTTTCCTCAGGGCTGCTGTGGTTTTGCTCAATAAGCGCTGATTGTGGTCTGTCATGGTCAATATCTGCTGACTTTGATTATTAGCTGTTGTTACAGTCAATCAGCTATCACTAACATCTTCACTGCTGTGTGACTAGATTGCCCGCCTTCACAGCTGGGAGCCTTTTATATATTTATAATGATACTGTGGGCCGTTCCTTCCTTCTCCCATTTATGTATCTGTTGTGAGATGCTTCAAGGATGGATGTGCATTAGGTGGTGTTAATGAATAACATTTTTTCATCTTGGCTGGGGAAAGGAAAAACAATGACTCAAACGGTGACAAATTGGTTCCATTTTTATGCATTAGATTTATAGCTTAACCAACATTTACAGTTATCTTTGTAGTCTTCCTTGAAGCTGTGCTGGAAGAAAATGAAAGGAGCCCCTTGATGGAAATCTGCCTGTCAGTCAAACGGACAGCTGGGGAAGTTGGTGTGTACCACGCTAAATCTGTCTTTGTGTTGAGAGTCCACTTTTGAAAAATCAGCTCAGGCAAACTTATTTCATCTCGCCCTCAGCTCCACCCCATTGTTTGCTGTGCAATGATTGGTTCTGGGAATACAGCAGCCTATTTCCCCCGCCACCTCTATACTCGTGTTTCAGCTCAAGGGATTGAAGAAGCGTGATTTCAGCTGAGGCGGACAACTAACCCCTCACCTACACACCCCTTCGCTCTTTTCCATGCTATAGGCTGAGTCGTTTTACATTTCTGCGCCTGCCACTTTTCTCCTAGGCCTGCCCACCTCGGCCCCCCAGGCTTGCACCGTATTCCCTTTCTGAAAGTGTCTCAGAGCTTTGGGTCTCTAGAGAAAGTGGCGTTGAGAGTGTGGGGATGCCGCATCAGAATGTGCCACAGATGCTCTCTGTGTCTGTGGGATCTTAAGCACTGTGTTATGCTAAGCTCCCTAAATATAATTAAGAATTTAATGGGAATCATGTCAAACAGTTCCCAGGGTGACTCTCACTGCAGATAATCTAACTAAATTCACTATGTGTCTGCTTCTCCTTTTCCCCCTCTCCATCTTTACCCCCCCCATACCTCTTGTTCTCCCCCATCCAACCCTCTCTTCCTCTATCTCTTACCTTTTTCAGCCCCTTACTCCAAGCCTGTAGTGACGTTGGAGTCTGAAACCAACCTGCGGCCAGGTGATGAGTTGGCACTAACTTGCGTGGCCTATGGTGGGTATCCTGAAGCAGGCGTGATATGGCAGGATGGAGGCGGGCGCAACTTGACGGACAATATCACCACTTCCCTGGTGGCCAATGAGGAAGGGTTGTTCATGATGACCAGCGTGCTGACAGTAGTGCTGGAGCCCAACAGCACCTACAGCTGCGGACTGATCAATCCACTTCTGGGCGAGGAGGGCTACGCCTTTGTCACAATCACAGGTGGGTGTGGGTTTTCATCTCCCTTTCTCTATAAATAACTTCCAGGCATTTCAGTCAACAATGTCAACTCCATTCTGGTGCAACGTAAACAATATTCACTGGTTTCCTGCCGCGTTTGAGTGTTACCAGCTCAGACTAATCTCACTTTCAGACAGTGGCGTTTCTATATGTACAAAAGTGGTGGGGCACAAAAAACTCAGATGTCTATATATAAGCTTCTGCAGTGAGGTTCATGGCTGGTGAGGCACTGGCACTGACTCTTCAGGTTTACAAATATTATATTTTGACCTAAATCAAAATATAATATTATTTTCAAAAGCCTCTTTAGTCTGATGCTTCAATTAATTTTAAACAGACAGTTCAACAGAAGGATACCCAAAAAATGTAATTTTATCATTTAAATATTGAATTGTTCTCTCTTAGTAAGATCCCATTTTCAATAAAATGGTGGTCTTACCTTGACTTGAAGATGAAGTCCATTTGCCTATCCTTCTGGACAAAAATCTCTATTAGTTTTTTGTAAAAGTCCTCCTTATCTTCTTGTAGTTTCAAAAGTATATCATAAATCTAAATGATGGATTTATGATTCGAAAATGATAAAAGTAGGGTAGACATGTGGATATTATCCGGCTGAACAAAACGTACATTTATCTAACAGCTACGTTTCCCACAGATCTTATTTTGAGCTATTTTCTAAAATCCTATGCAGAAATCTCATTGCTTTTTTGTGGAGGGAAGCCATGCGCAGCTTACTTCCTGGTTTTAGGACGCGTCTCTCTCCTCCTCTGCACACACCACACTTTTCGCGGCACACGTACTTACAGCCAATCAGCTCTGAATGATGTGAGATGACGTATGGTGGGGATGGCAGCTCTATGCCCCTATGGTCATTATTTTTTGCCACACACATTAAATAGGAAAATACTCTGAGCATGCGCGGTGTAGTTTTTACAGTCACCGTTCACTTAGACAGTGAGAGGGAGGGGCAGGATCGGGTTTTGTCCCACATGGCTCTAAACAGCTCAATAGGCACACACTGTAGACACTAATTAGAAGAACACATACTAAAACAGTAATGTACAGACGAATCAGATGATTAAACATGATCTTAAAATATATCTTATATCTTTTTTAATTTATTTTTTGCATTTTGTTGTAATAATTATTTTAATACTTTCTGCTGACACTAGGTGGGGCTGCCCCTAATGACCAGTCGCCACTGCTTTCAGACATAGTTTCTTATTATAGTCTGCTATGCTTATGTGAATCAATCCATCAATCAAATGTTATGCTATGGAGAGACTGTCTTTGTCCTTCTCAGTCTCTCTGTTTCAGTTACGGTTCCGCTCCAAAGAAATGAATTAGAAATAATGAAATGTCCAATTATAGTTCAATGAGCATAACCCATCAGTTCTCTTGCATCGGTAAGTGAGATCAGTGGGTGATCATTTCCCGGGGGACAGTCACATAGCTATTTATTACATATTTCAAAAGGCAATTTGGGTAATACAAAAATTGTGCTAGGGGGAAAGATCGGTCTTTTACCAGCTTATTGCAAGTGTTAGCTAACCAGGAAGTAGATTCATGTTTTAATGTCCCTGTTTCTAATCTTGAACTTGGTGTGACAATACCATGTAATGGGTCTAATGGTCCCCTGAATCCCACAAACCATCTTCAGCCACAGCCCATATCCCCCTGGCCCTGCTGCTGTACTATATGTGTTAAGTGCAAGGAGAGTGGCGTGTAAGGTGGGCCAAGGCTGGGGCTCTAATGGGAGCAGCCCTGTGTGAAATGGCTCATAAATAAGTAGAGGTAGCCTGAGCCGGCTCTCTGGGCTGGAGCTGGTGTCGGAGCTCGGACTGTTGAGGCGGAGGTCGAGCCAGAGGTCAGGGAGTGCTGCTCCACTGGGCTGGGAAATGACTGTGCTGTCTGAAGACGTGATGGCCGATTGGCAGGGCAGGTTTTTAGGGCGACTGAAGCAGGGTGGCCTTTTCTAAAAGTTTGGTTGGCCTCTTTCAAGACAGCAAAGCTAACCAGAGGGACCATTGGGGCAGTGGACAGGTATTAAACACATGGTAGGAATGAAATATGACATTAGGGTGACTGGTAAAATGGTCCGGGGCTGCTATTACCCTTTGATCCTGCCCGATGGATGTACTACTTCGGGTTTGGTTGAAATAGAAAAATATGTAATCCTTTTACACGGCCAATGCTTGAGTTATTGTGTTTTCAGGTTGTCGGTACACACGTCTCTCTGTTAGAGTAGCATGATATTCTTCCATATCTTTTCAGCCCGACATTTTATTAAAAAAAAAATGTCCCCGGCTGATGGAGATCAGTGGCATAGCAGAAACTCTCAGTTATACACCAGAATGACATCATCTTACTATTGGATGGCTTCTCAGTGCACAACATAAATGCTTGGTCTTCAGGTATGCAATAGTGTCATCATAGTCCAATGTCTGTCATCTGTCTTTGGAATAAAAGTAACAATAAACGGTTAAGTCTACTTGTCAGCACGGTATGGGCGCCCTGCTGTGCCATGTGGATAACAGCCATTCTCCCGTACAACTCTTCAAAGCCAGTGTGACCATTGCTTTTAGTGGTTATAACACTCAAGGGAAACGACAAGAGTCCACATTCTTTGTGAGTGATGGATTGGAAGCATTCTCTTTTAAAAAATGGCAGATGCTGTAACCACGTAGTTTATTTCAAACTTCAGAAACTTTTCTGTTTTATTTGATTAAGAAACACTTGCATTGCCTTATCACGTTCACTTAAATGGCTTTTATATAGGCCGGATCGTAATTCTGATGCAATTGCATCGTGGACTTTGGGTATGATATAAACATTTATTTGAAACATGTCATGGACAAATTAATAAAATAATGATATGAACATGCTCAGCTTGTGAAAAGCACTGTAAAGTGTGATGATGAGTTGAGTTCCAATGCGTTGTTTTTTTAAGCTAATGGGGATCATAATAAAGAAGACAGACGGGTTGTTGACATTTGCGTTAAGACTTATTCATTCATTCACCGATTATTCCAGTGGGAGACACTTGCACACAATTTGGCATTTAAAGGAGACAGATAAAGCTGCAATGATCAGTTGATTATTCTATTAAATAGGGCAAATATTCTCTGTTTCTGCCTTCTTAAAAATAGGGATTCGATGCATTTGTCACACATGAGTATCTTTGGAATATAACCAGTTGGTCAGACAAAAGCTGACATTTGAAGATGTCACTTTTGACAGTGGGAAAATTAAACAATTTTCGCAATTTGAAGGCAATTTATAGTGAAAAGTAACTAGTTGCAGTGCTAATAGTCAATATTAGAGCCGTTTATATAGGCTTTGATTGTCTTAATCATTTAATATGTGTCATGGTCCTGCTGTTCCTCTTACTTAAAAAAAGGAATCAGTTTGAACAGTGGCAGTCAAAGAAATATACCAAGATGAAAAACAGACTGAAATCTAGACTTCAGGCCAAAGAGTAAGGATCTACATCTATCGTGTGATGAGTTACACATTTAAAGGGGACAGAAATCCATAAATAAACTGGATAACCTTCAATTAAAACATTCATGACCACGATTTACATGAAAAAGAGGAATTTCTCTGTAGGAGCGCCAGCAGAGCTCATTGATGGCCCGAGTTGCTGGTAAACACACCAAAGATTTACAGTTTTTTATGTGCCGAGAAAGAAGGGGGTTTGTTTGGAGAGAAAACGCATTTGCATTTGTTTACTGCAGCTGGTGTGTGCTTAACAGCTTCTGTAATTAATTTTGACCCAGCAAAAACTCTTCTGCTGGAGTAGCTGAGTGTGTATTGTGCCGAGCTTCAGTTGATATAGAGAACACACTTGCTTGCTGCATACACTTACGGGCACAGCACATCACACACTGCACTCAGGAAGTGGAGAAGCCTATTATGAGAATGGGGGAAATATGCTTAAAATTCTAAATGGACTATGAGAGTGAAAAAAACCAATAAGAAATGAGTAAAAATAGAGAGACGCAGGGATGGGGGGAGGTTGAGAGTGAAGAAGCATGTGGAAATTTCACACTCTCCCCAATTTGTGATTGAAAAATTGCAATAGTAATACAAACCTCCCCCAGGCAGAACACGAGTCTGACAAGGTTAATTTTGAGAAAATGAACCCTTTACTCACACTGAGCGCAGCAGAGTCTGTGTGAAGTCATCCATGTCCTTCTAACCTCTTTTATAGTCACCGCCAATTGAACTACCTTCCCATGAAGACTGCCAACAACAAGCACACTATCATGCATCTAAGGGACGGTTATGTTTGTAAATGTGACCTGTGTATTTGTATAACATCTCAAGGCCTTCATGTGTTCATTGCTCAGTTTAAGCCACGCTCTGACATAGGAAGTGTTTTTGTGTTTTGCTGGGATATTGATAGATTCTGCAGCAAAGCTTAGCTGCAGGGAGACTCTAAGGAACAGCTGGTATTAATGAATAGTTGAATGATGGAAAAGAACAGCTTCAGACCTCAAATGAACCGTGGCCTGTGTGCTTTGCTGGCAAGCATACGTGTCTACCAACCCCCCCTTCTTTCTCTCCTCCTCCTCTCCTCCTCCCTCCTCCTCCTCCTCCTCCTCCTCCTCCTCCTCCTCCTCCTCCTCCTCCTCCTCCTCCACCTGTCTTGATGCTTTCCACTGTCTCACATTTCCAGCCTATTCTGACCACTTACTCAAAAAAAGAATAATGTACTTGGAGTTTGGGGGGGGATCAAGAGTCCATATCCAATCATTTTTTTACTCATCCTTTTCTGAATGTGGAGCTTTAGCAGTGTATCCCATCTACTGGAGCTGGGTGATTACTGCAGTGTTGTCTGATGGCCGGGTTTCAGGGCCTGTCACTGAACACCCCCTCCAGCACCACCCCCACTCCGTCTGCTTGCTCTCTCAATGAGGATGGCGCCATTTCCCCGGCATCTCTCTGCTGGCACAGCATTTACAGTGAACAGTGTGCGGATGGAGATATATAGAGCGAGGAAAGGAAGGAGACAGAGAGATGAGGCAGGGAGATAGAGAGAGGGAGCTGGGGGGACAGGGTTAGGAGGGGTGAGAAGTGGGTGACAGAAAGTAAGATGGAGACGAAAACGCTTGCTGAGCTCGGAGTTGTGGCACTATGGCCTGACAGGCGGGAGATGGACTCGCTGAAGGGGAGGGAGATCACCCCACATGGTGTGGATGGCTTTTTGCTGAATTTTACTATCTATCTGGCATTCTGTGGCTTTTCTCTTGGCATCACAGTGGCTCAGCGATTAGCACTGTTGCTTCACAGAAAGAGGATCCCAGATTTCCTTCCCAGTCCCCGTCCTGTCTGTGTGGCTTTGGCTCGCTTCCTCTGTGTTAGTGTGGCTTCCTTTTCACCCCTTGGTTTCCTTACACATTCAAATGTCATGTCGTTTTTACTCCTTATAGTATGTTTTTCTATATTTTATTACAGAGGACGAAAACTGTTGGCCTTTTGAGATTTTGCTAAATAATTTCTAGTGGACCCATGAAATAAAGACTGATAATAGACCCTCTCTTAGGTCAGCAGGAGCTTGTCAATGGCATAGATTAGGTGTTGAATAAAACACATGAATGAAACTTAATCAGGGTGTCCGCGGGGTCTTAAAAAGTATTAAAAGTTGATAAATCAATTTAGTGAAAATTAAGGCTATTAAAAAGTATTAAACGGCATTTTCCAAGGTATTACATTTTGTAGCTTGTGTTCAATAAGTACATAAATGGTCCAAAGAGGTTGTATTCTACAGTCTGCCTGAATGTAATAATTGCGTAGGTGTGTAGTGTGATTCTGTGTAGTTTATTTATGGCATCCCGTTGGGTTTGACGTCATCTGAACAGGACATCGCACGCTCACTGCTTGATAGCGCGCCAAGCTCCGTTTACAACATCGTTATGGGGAAATGCAAGTCTGCGTCCAAATAGTTGGAAGATAAGGAGGAAGGACAATCAATACTGTAGTCAATGTGAGGTAAAGTGTGTCACCAAGGTAACCGGTTAAAACTCAAAGTGGTGATGAGGTCTTAAAAAAGGTCTTAAAAGGTATTACATTTGACTTCAGGATTCCTGCATATACCCTGTTAATGTATAATATATCCGCAAATGTTAAATGGTGTTGGTTTGCCTTATAACTGGATGAAATTGGTATCACATTTTTTCGTAAATGTTTTTTTTTCATCCAACCCTCATGGACTCTTTTCTGCCACATTTAATTAAAAAAACGATATCGAAACGCAGAGATGGGGGGAGGTAGAGAGTGAACACGCTTGTTGAAATTTCACACCATCCCCTATTTGTGATTGAACATTCTAATAGTAATACCAATCTCTCGTGAGTCTAGGTTTCCCATCTCAACTTCATCAAAGGCCAATGGGCAGGAAAAATACATGATGGCTTGTTCCATGTTCCCTTGTGCAGGAATAAACATGGAGCCTGGTCACTGAGCATCTCTCTGTACTTTTCCATTCATGTCTTATAGACCACATTCTAACATGTTGCCAGATCCTTTCAGTTTCCTCCAGAGAGTCTTTTCTAAGGTGATGTATTCTTCTCCTGCTACAGCACTGTTTTTTATAGGGCACATTTCCCCAAGGAGACTGTTTGTTACTGTATGAGTGGGAAGCATGTGCATGCTAAAGCAATCTTCGCTGGGCAAACCAAGGTTAAAAAACATCTTTAATTGCTATATAAACATTGACCTTTGCTGTGGAGATGGAATCTAAAACCGATGGTAGGTAATACTGAGAGCATTCTTGAAACCACTTAGCAGGGTTTTCTTCATTGTTTGTCTGCCAGTTAAGTTTCTTTCCCACTTGTTCCTGACTGTTATTATGTTTTCAGACATTTAGCTTGATCCTGACATCACTTTAATGGCTACCTGCCACGCTTGCGCCAGCCGTGAAGCGCTCATTCCTCTATTGTTTGTAAGATGTCCCTCAATGGGTGTTTTCTCTGAATACCGTCATGTTCATTATTTTTCTCTGTGTGGCATGTTCAAACATTGGATTAAAAGCATTGCTGTGCTAGCATTGCCAAGGGGCCAAACAGAAAGATGCAGAGATCTACTAGTTGAGATGTTCTCTCATTAGAGTAACTGTTGGGGGGAAATTGCAGTAATTGCAATTATTCGTGAAATATTGTACAAGCATGTTTGCACCTCTCTCTAAATGGAACTCCTTTCAAAATCTCTGTAAATCAACTTCTGGGTAATATATTCCCCCATATGTTTGTTTTGCTTCCAGCTTCTATAACAACCCATGCTGCTCCTTTTTCTCTACTGAACAAGGTCTAATTTAAATGCAATTAACAGAGGCTTTCGGGGAAGCAGAAAACAGCAGTATGAATGAATCTGTTGTCAGAGGAGCAGCAAGCAGGCAACTTTCCCGACAGAGCGCTGTATTAATTAGCGTCCAGTTCACAAACAGGCCTTCTTTCGCTTGCTGAATGCATGCTCTGTCTTATCAGGAGCCCAGCCAGGGAAAACTCCCGAATAGGCAGATGAAGTAATGCAGGCAATCTAAAATAAATCCAGGTAGGCAGCAATGGCACCATTGTAAGCACATCAATTCCTATCAGGATTATTAACTCGGGCCACTTGCCGCTGTCAGTGCTCTGAAGTTTGAATGTTCTCTTCTGGGCCTTCACTATAGGACATTTTATCCTCGTATTATGGCCCAGCCAATGTTATTTGTCATGCTCCCAGTCTTAGTGTTAGCGCTTCTGAGGGATTGTTAGGCTTGGATTGAGTTGTGGGCACTTTCTGGTCTGTGTGCCACTCTTTCAGAACGGTACAATCAGAACGATCAAATGAGCTTCTCTCTTTTGTGCTGGGATATATTTTCCCTTTCTGCCTTTCTAGTCCCTCTCTCTCTCTCTGCCATCTTGACTTCTTAGCATTAAAGGTTTTTTGGTATCAAAACGCTTCTCATTGCCACACTCAAGTGCTGTAGTATATCTTGCTGGATGATGAGCTTCTGTAAGGTCATCAGAATATGTGTGTGTGTGTGTCGATATATGGACACGTTTTGTGTGTCTATCACATGCACACACCTGGGGTGTATTCTTCTTTCCCGACGTCAACATGCCTCTGAACAAAGACAGGTTGCCATCTTTGTTCCAGGACCATCAGATCACGGCGGTGTGATCTTCCCCTGCTGTCCTCTCACAAACAGCACTCTGACATCTTAATGCTAGTCCCCCGCCCGCTGGAAACCTGCCTCTCTCTGTTCTCACTCGCGTTTCCTTTTCAGAACACTGTATTTATGATGGCAGTAAACGCACAAAAGCCCTCTTTTGTTACTGATCGGGTTCATTTAGATTTGGACTCACAGCTAGGACTATCATCGGGACCGGTAGGGCCCTGCGGTGTACATTTCACACAGCTCCCGCTAAATCCTGTAAGAGGGATTGGTTTCGGGAGGTCTGGCATCAGTCTTGGCTTCACGATATGAAATCATATTAGTTTCAGCTTTTCAGAGTCACTGGGAGAATAGCCACCAACAAACGGCTGGGCACACCTTCAAAGTTTGCTTATTTAGTTATTCAGCCTGTTTATTTGATGTTTAAACCCTGCACCTGATAACACCGTGAATTATTGTCCTGCAAAGGATGTTTGCAACCTCAGTAAATTGCTTTGTTCTGTGCAGTCCAAATTAGTGTCTGGCTACACAAAGAGCATTGTCTAGTGATATAATGTGTTTTCAATTAGGAGGCGTTGAGAGATTTAGCTTATTCTCAGGATAGGTAGCTCTTTTCTTCGATAGCCCTAGAGACCAGTAATTGATTACCAAGTGTGAAATGGAAGTTAAGAACGGACTGAGTGTGGCTGTGTCCCAGAGGAGAGGAGTTTCAAGCACGCGTAGTGCTCGAGTCACTCCCCCCCCCCCACCCCCGGTGCTGACAGCTTGACTTGAAATACGTAAGCACTCACTGTGCGATAAGAAACACTCTTATTATAGAGCCCTTATTTCAACCCCAGTGTCAAATATCACGGTAATGTGATTAAGCCATGCTGCGGCCGTGCACCTTATGATACCAGCTCCAATGGACAGCGGTTGAATATGACTCACATCCCCTTCAGGTTGCATTAACATCTTCCCGCTGGCTCGGACTCTGTGTCAACGCCTTCCTCCCAAGAGCCTGACAACTTGCAGCTCATTACAGACAAACTGTCCACAAGGAAACAAACTCGCTCCTCTTACCTTATTAATATTGTCAACCGTGTTTAATTCCATCACATGCGCTCTCAGTGTGTGTTGCCGCTGTAAGTGCAACTCTCTGTCAACAGCCGAGACAGCTCAGTGACCCACACCGCAAGAGTCTGTCATATCTATAATGTATCCGTCTCGACGCTTTCACCCACTTACTCTAGCAGATGAAGAGTGATGCCGTTTGTAATGTCGGGGTCGTTTTCCTGATGTGGTTGTTAGAGGGGTTAAGCAATCCAGGGTTACACTGCTAAGAGTTTCTCTGATTACTATGGCTGTGTTGTCAAACCAAGACATTTAGTTCAACCAAGCTGAAGTTTGAAAGGAAGTAGAAATTGAATGAATTGAAGAGGTTTGCAGACACTTTACATGTGGTTTAAAGTAATATTTTCAACATCAAAAAAGCCCATTTCCCCAAAAGTCAAAGACATACTGATGCATTACACATGTTTGCACAATGTGAAATGCACTTGATGTCTAATTCTCATTGTTACATCTAGGTTTGCACCCCACAAATCAAATGTGTTGTTACTAGTATACACCTGCTAAATGAGACACACAGGCATACATATAGACTGATGTCCTTGGATTCCAATATGTCACTGCGTCTCTCTCGGTAAGGCCACGTGACATAAAGTGATGACATTGTGTGCGCCATGATGTAACTGGTTATAGTTTTGAAATATGTGCTGCTTCAGCAGAGTGATGACTTACACTCAGAGATGAAAGTGTCTGTGCGTCCTGTTTTGTATTGTGTAAGACGAGAAGAATTAGTGCCGGTACTCTTAAGCAGGAAAAAGAAGCTGTCAAGGTTACAGAGAAAAATAGGATTCTAGTTGTAATCCTGTACATTGTAAATCTGCCTTTGATATACAAGAATGTCTTAAATAATGTGTCTCCCGGTATTTTCGTGCTATTTATCGTACATTTTAAAGCAAGACAGCTTCAAAGATGGCGGTAGTATATATCATAATGGTGTCAAAATATGATAAAAAGGAAAGAGAAAAGGGAGAACACTCCTTTTTATCTGAGCTTCAAGGTCTACTTGTCATTCCAGCGCAGTGAGGGCTATAGAGGTCTATTGTGTATCTAAAAAAAGCAAAGTGTAGAGAGTCAGGAAATAATTGCTGGGTGTTTTACTGATCACCCGTTCTGGTGTATGTAAGCTTGGGGAGTTGGACACATTAGCCATCACATGTAGTAGATGTGACTTACTTATTGGCTTCTGTGTGTGAAGTAGATTGGACAGTGAAAGTGTAAAGCACATTATAACCAGTTGAATATTAGTTTACCTGTATTAATATAATCAAATCCCGCACCTACGCTGGGACCAGTTTAAAGCGGCTGCCAATCATCCTGTTTGGAAACTTGTGGCTGTGGTTAGCAATTGTTCTGTTGGAAGAAAATTGTCTTGAAGAGATGGCCTTTGTGATAGTCATTTTAATTTTAATTTACCAATAAAATGCATTCATAGCATGCTGGTTATAGTGGTGGCTCATCACACACACACACACACACACACACACACACACACACACACACACACACACACACACACACACACACACACACACACACACACACACACACACACACACACACACACACACACACACAGACACACCCACACACACACTCGTCCTGTCTGTCACTCCGCAGCTCCACAGGAGAGATTTAGGGGTTAATGCCTCGCTCAAGGACAGCTAAACAGTAGCCTGCAGCCTTTTACATTATTTCTGCCTTGTTAACATACAGACATTCAAACTAATCTTTATCTAGCCTCTTTTACATCCTTTCTTGTTACGTTATTTGCCTTTTTCTGTATTTATCTAGAAGCCTATCAAATGTATTCTTTTTATCAACTTAAGATGCTTAAAAGTTGATCAATGTGTCAAACCCAAGGCCCGGGGGCCAAATCAGGCCCTTGGTGGATTTAATTTCGGCCCGCAGGATCATTTCTAATTACTATTAGATCTGGCCCGCCGGTATATTGCACGCACACCTTCACTCAATCCTGAGGATTTCCTCAGATCAGAGCCTGAGCCCAAACATTGATGAACTTGCACCCAAGATGAGATGCCAAGTATCTGGCTTGAACTAGCATCACAGAGCAGCAAACTGAGTTTCAATGGATGTTTCCATCTACACTTTGTTTCTTGCGACAACAGGGCATGTTTGGTTTGTTCTTTGAGGGAAATCGTTTTTTTTTAAGCTGTTGTTGGCCTGTGGAGAAATGTAATTATAAGAAATGACTCGGGAAAAGCTGCAGATAGAGCCATAAGAAATGAATGCAACTGATTTTTTAATGTTGTTTTTATAAGCAAGGATTTAAGCTTTGTTAGTTCCAGGTTTAATATGTGCAATAAGTTCATTTCAATAAGTTTTGCAATAAACATTGAACCATTCCGGCCCTCGACTAGTACCGATGTTTTAATTTTGGCCCACTGTGTATTTGAGTTTGACACCCCTGCTCTAAGCCCTCGGTGTAGATATTTTATGGCATGGTCGTATAAGAGAATAAAGGTCCTTATTCCTGCATTAGCTAGCCTTGTTTGTGTCATAATGTATTAGTTTCTTAGAAACTGCTACCCTTGTGGGACATTGGTTTGAACATATTGTTTCTAACTCCTTTCTTAGCCCGCGGCTGAGCATTTTCTCAGGCTAAATGACTTAGCTACACACAAGTTGTGGGACTGTGATTAGCTATATTCCACAGAGGGAGAGATTTACAGAGTCATTTTTTCAGTCTGTCCAAGATATCATATTTTAAAAGTGCTGGAAGGAGACAAAGTATATTTAAGCAATAAGCCATGAGAAGCTGCACTTGACAGTGATTTTGGAGCAGCTTAGAGGCATTGTTCGGGACTCATCTACAAACACTGTCAAAGCACGGCTCCAAGTAGCTTTCTGCTTTGTTAAATGACTGCAATAAAAAAATGAATGCAAATGTTACATTTTAATGTAATTTCTGCAATAAATAATGATACTTCTCCTTGTGTGAGTGGTGATTTTGGTTTGCTAGGTACTTTAGAAGAACTTCAAACACAATCAATCAAAAGTGAGATAGGCAACTGTTATGATTTAATCTCGATAAATGACTAGATTTTTTAAGAGGTATTATATTTATTGATCCTCTTGAGCTAGTAAGTGACATTGGAAATATGTTTCAGCTTTTAAAAGCCTTGTATCTAGGAAACGTCTATTTTGGATCTTTTGATATCACAATTGATCTCAGTACTTTCTTCCAGTAGCAGTCATTTATGCAATAAAGGGTAATCCAGAAATGTCCATCCAGCAACATATAAGATAAGGGTAATAATTAGACCGTACTAGTAACTTAGATACAATAAAAGTATTGCACATTGCTATTGTACGCTATAAACATAGTGTTTTCATTGTGGTTAAAAAACTGTAAGCTATGCATACTTGATATTTCCACCCAACAACATGCACAATACTTTAAAAAATAAATGCTAATCTTGACTGTGTCACCGAACAGAAGAGGGATTATAGGGAAAGCCTTTTGCCTGTAACGTTCTGTCCTGAGAAATGTCCTCAAATAAGACTCCGGTTGTGGTAGAAAAGTATTTTCTTAGAAGTTTCCTAACGTGGTGAAATGACCCAGAAGTACCAAAGTGGCAGCCATGTTTAGGGCGGTGAATTCTTAGATGATATAAGAGTTGCTTGATTCCACTGTAGAAGAATGGGTAAACACAATCAATGACATATATTTAATGGAAAAAAATCACCTTTTCACTTAATTTACAAATGGATAAATTCACAAAGATTTGGTCAAAATGGGTCACATTTATGGAAAAGACAAAATAAGGATTGGAAAACAAAACTCCTGACCAAACTGCACTGATGGGGTAGAGTGCTGCCTTTCGTTTGAACAATGGAAACAATATGTTTTTTAATTTTATTCAATGCATTTTTCTCTAACTAATGGTTTATAAGAAGCTATTCACCTGTTCTAATGTTCGATACAAGCAAGTTCTCAAAAACAAAAAGAGGAGTATTGAGGTAATGCTGGTTGAATGCAATGTTTATTGTATCGAGAATGTACTACTGTTTCTCTCTTTAACCAACAACAAAGAATAACTGAAAACGTCATGATTGTATGCAATACATGTTCTCTAGCGTGGGATACACTGGACCATCCTTTACGAAAGGAAAGGATAAAATGTCGTCCATTTGAAGTGACGCACCATTCTGTCGTTCAATGATAAACATCCCATCGTGACCAACAAACACGTATCATGTAAGCTATGGTGCTTATTAAGCATTTGCCTTCTTAAGCCATATCTTGCCAACAGTGATCTCTGAATGCAGTCGGATTCTCTTAGCACTGCCTCCTAACTCCTGATGACTTTTCCTTAACGTCTTACCTATATCCCATTGTTTTTCACTGAAGTCAAGGACAATAGGTTAGGAAAAGGCAAAGGACCTGATATTCTTTTTCTATTAGACCACAGCACGAGTATCCCGTCTAGCACCAACAGTGTTCAGGATGTTTATCTAAAGCTATACCTGACCTCTGACCTCCGTAAAGGCAACAAGTATTTATTTTAATTAGCATTTTAAGTAAAGTTAAGTCCATTGCAATAACGTGAATAAGTTTGATTTTGAGATGAATGACAGGAATTAGCTGACCTGCTCCTAAGTCTGAGCGAGGCCTATAGCTGGAGTGCTTTGAGAGTATTCATCTGTCTCTCTAGTAACCACCAAAGACTCCAGCAGAAGAAAATGAGAAATGCTGTTTTATAATGAGAGCCCTAGGCAAAGACATACAGAGACATGTCTTTTAAAAAAAAAATCTGTCATTATATATTCTCCTAGTAATACTACAGAAGGAGAAGCATACTAAGAACTTGCGCTCTTTGAAGAAGTCCAGGCAGCTCTTTAATGTTTGGGATAGTTCTTGAGTTGCCCTATGATATAGGAATATTAATCTTATATCCTGTCGTCTGGTATTCAGATGCGATCATGAAAGCAGAAATTGTTCCTTTCCACAGCCTAGATACAGACATAATCAACCATGGCTGTAAACAAGGTGGACGTGTGTAATGTGACCACACTAGATACACGGAAGAAAGAGAAAACTATTACAAAAGCTGGTGCAACTTCTGGGTGTTTTCTAGACTTAAGTAACCCCTTAAATGGATTCAATAAGTGTCATGTTAAGGTTTATACTCTGGTTGATATTTCTCACCCACTTTGCGGTGTACTGATGTAACACAGGAGTTGTTGCAGCAATAGGTGTGCACTTCACAAACAGAGTGCAAAGAGTTTCAAGCTGCAGTTTGTTCTTGGTGCAATGAGCCATTGGATTGAGCACAAAGGAATCGTGTAAGCATGGCTTTCTGGTAGCTGATAGGGTCTGAATATTATTTTCTGTTTGTCTTTATGTGTCATTGAAGCAATCTATGTGTAATGGACCCTTTTAATGCTTTTATCTGTGCGCTTGATCACTTACTGTCTATGGTCATTTCGCACAAGCAGCGGGTGAACATGCACTCGTAAAATAACGGCACAGGATCAGGATCACAGTTAAAGCTGCAATAATTAGTCATTTCATATCGGCAATGGATTCAATTATTGATCGTAACATGTTAGAATACAGTATGCGGTTACCATCAGCTCTACATAGCATTTTAGAGACTTTTAGCGCTTTGTTTTGCTTTTGTTAGCCAAAATGTCATGTTTTGTTGAGTCTTACAGCTCTCATATGTGCACTGTTTTAGTGAAAAAACCCAAAGAATATAGGCTACTTTTCTAGCCCTTAATGGCAGACTTATATGGGTAGCCAAGTAGCTATAATAGTGAGCATTAGGAGCAAGATATTTCTTAATATAGAAATATTGGACGGCTGGGTGGCCTTGAACACAACTGCAAATGTGTGCTGATTTTATTCTATATCTGCTGCATGTGTAAATCTGTATTCATTTGCATCATGTTTGCCATTAAGGCTTGTGTGATAATGATATGTCAATGTTGTGTGTAGAGCTTATTGCAATGCCCCATGGGTATAAACCAAATCAACACTGATTTAGGAGGAACTAGATGTAGCTCAGGTTACAAATTTAGTTTGGGTTTGTTTAGCAGGATCAATGCATACACTTTGATTGAAATGGCTCTTTAATCCTTTCATAGCTTGTTGTCCTTGTCACTCTGCTCTCAGTCCTCTACTTGGCTTTATCAACATAGTCTGTTTTGGTACTGATAGCTGTCAGGAGTGATTCTCTCTGACACATCCTCAGCATCTCAGCGGCAGCTCTCGCTTTAAAGCTAATTAAAAATGTAGACGCAACACAATGTTGTAAACTGAGTATTGCACCCAAGTTCTGCATGCACTGCAAAGATGGTCTAGTGAACAAATGGAGCAACCCGATAAAAAAAGAGGAGAAAATCAATAGTCCACTCTGCCTCCAACATCTTAATGCCACTCTCAGTGGAGGGGGATGTGTGGATGTGTGGATGTGATGGAGTCTCTGTCAGTTACGAGACATCAGAGGAGTTTTTAATTGAGGCCTCAGTGGGGCTGGGAGGGACGCGGGAGATGTTGAAAGAGAGTGAGCGCGGCCGGTGTCAGACGAGGTGGGCAGACCGGTTGTGAGACAATATTGTCGCCCTCTTTTATCCCTCTCCCAGAAAAGGGTTGGGCAGCATGACATGACATTTATAACATAGCATATCTTTGATGGTGGTGGTATATATTATTTTATTATAATCTCAATGAAACGAGATTCAAATTCAGGACAGACTCTTGATAATAACAATTTATTACCTGGAGTTAAAATTATAATCATGAACTATTAATATAGTTTATAGCAGTTTTCGGAGGAATTTCATACCTGGTGGAAATTAAGAGCTTATCACACTGCACAGCTGTGTGTGTGTGTGTGTGTGTTTCACTTTTTCACACACACAGTTCATATTAGGTTTGGGTGAAATAGTTTGCTTGCGTCTGTTTCATGCACCATGGACATGTCCTTCCACGTCAAACTTGTCTCATCATTAGGACAGGGACTCTACAATGCTTTGTTTTTTATTCAAACCAGTGCCAGTGCTACTTGTGTCAGCAGCCCATTTTCAAACCTTCCTCATGCTTACTTGCTGACATGTTTCCTCATGACTTACTCCTGCCTCTTCTGAGCTGTCTGATTCAATGTCTTCACCCGCCCTTTTCCTCACATGCAAATGTGTGTTTGTTTTAGTGTAAAAGGGAAGTGATTTGCTCACTGGTTAATATGCAGAAAGCCTATGCTTGTGATGCAATTCAACGTGACATTTAAAATCCATTCTGTACCAGAACAAATAGAGTAGCCAAATCCACAGCACGTATCTCCACCAGTGTGAAGTTAATTCTGGTTATACTGCCAGCCTCTACCCCAGGCCATTGTATATATATTCCAGCACAGAGCTATTACACATTCTTGCACCTCTCTGCCTGTAACGTAGCCTCCGCCTTGCTAACACGACAACCATGCAGTTGGCTCTGAGCTGTATATCCCGTTAATTAGCCAGTCTACTGGGTATGGGATTACCTTCGACTGTAAAGATGAGAAAGCTCTCTCTAACCTTGCCTCTGGCATATCTGAGTAAGACTTGAAATCATCCCTTTGAATATACCTGGGACTTCGCTGTGCTTCCCCTTCAAATCAATGACTGTCATATGTTGCCCTTGGTGTATACTGAAGTATAAAAAAAGCTTCCTAACAGTTATTGAGTTTACCTGAATGAGGTGTATTTAAGGCACTATGACATTGTATCACATTAATCATTGATGTCGGTCACCTTATCTCTGTATGTGCAAGTGTCTTTTAAATATTAGGTATTTATTTACGTGTAAATGCACACACATATTGAACTGTTGGTTCGAATCACTTTGCATGAATCTTGCAAAAAATAACGACCAACAATTACTTCATTACTGTATGAGCGAGAAGAAAGAGTCTGGCAATAGTCTTTATTCATATTTAAAAAACAGATAAAAGAAAACATAGGACTGTAGATATGGAAGCCATATAGGGCTGCTCAATTAATCGAGATTACGATTATGGCTTGCAACGATTACGAAAACAACGTAATCGAAATAAAACGATTATTTTATTATTATTAATTAATTATACTTAAAGTTCAGGGTAATCAACTGTTAAAAACATAATGTTCACATTTTTTTTCTCCAATACATGGATGTTTTCAAAGTCAATGAATAATTGCATTTAATAATCGCAATTACAATTATTGACCCAAATAATCGAGATTATCATTTTTGCCATAATCGAGCAGCCCTAATATCAGCTCTATTTTCTTTTGTTGGAGCAAGCCACAATGATTGGGATCCATGTGGTGCATTGACCATACCTCAGTAACTTAAGCTCATTTAGTCTGTTTCTCTTAATGTCACCTCTCTAGGGAGTGTGTGTCCACGTTGGGTGGCAGCAAATATTCACCTATGGATGAATCTGATTAAAGTGTGACCTACAAAACCAACTCTTCATTCTGAATCCATAGCGCCTCACTATAGTGTCTCTGGACTTTGAGCCAACTTTCTCCTGAAGAAAGGTCAGTATCAGCCTGCCATGTCTGAGAGACAGCTTATAGGTGGAGAGAGGTCTAATAACACAAAACCTCATTGTGATTCCAGCTCAGTCCAGCATTCACCTAGTTACCAGCTCCATGTAGGGCTGCTCAATTAATCGTATTTTAATCGCAATTACGATTTTGGCTTGCAACGATTATGAAAACAACATAATCGAAATAAAACGATTATTTATTTATTTATTTTTTATTATTATTTATTTAAAACAAATTAAATTAAATTATTGGTTTTTCAATTGAATTATACTTAAAGTTCAGGGTAATCAACTGTTAAAAACATACTACACCTTTTTTGTTTTCAATAAATGGATGTTTTCATAGTAAATGGATAATCGTCTTTTAATAATCGAGGGCTGTTAGAAATCGTAATTTATACATTTTTGACCCAAATAATCGAGATTATAATTGTTGCCATAATCGAGCAGCCCTAGCTCCATGTCTGCTCGCTTTTGAACCCACAACCTGAAACATATTCACTTGCTTGTTTTATTCCACCTTGTCGGGCTGCATGGACCCCCTCCCTCTAACCTTCCCTCCCTCACTAACTCATTCACCTTACTCTCCTGTTCACCCTTCACCATGCCCCTCACCACCACCAGATGGCTTTTATAGTTCTCCTGCTGAGGAAAAAGAGGGCTGTTAGAAACTTTATTCCTATAAATGCAGAGCCATTACTCTGTTTTAATGTGCACGTCTGCACATCATACACTCGTGTATGCCACAAGCCCATGGCGTCAAGGGAAGGGCAATAATGTCAGACAAATTGTGTAAGTAAGTGGGAGCTGGGTCGTCCAGGAGACGAGCGCATCGCCTCCCTGCATGACAATAAGACAGTGAGGTAGCATCTCGCTGTAAAGCAATTTATTGAAATGCAAAAAAGAGGAGAGAAGCCTCAGAGCTAAGATGCTGACAGGACAAAACTCTGTCGCCATCCATCTCTGTTTGCCAAGTTTTCCCTCTACAAGTGAGCTTCTTATCCCCTCCCCGAGAGGAGATGTGTTTCCTAGAAACCCTGCATGAACAGCTGGTGTGCCTGTGTGGTCACAAGCTTTCCATGCTGGGGTGGAAAGGGAAGGGTTCAGAGGTTTTGATGAACACCTCTGAGGTAGATAAAAAAAAAGGCTGGTAATTGAAACTGAAGCGGCAACGCATTTAGAGTCATTTGTTCAATGTAACCCTAATATTCATGCTCATGTTTTTCATTCTGACTAATCCATGTCCTCTGACACCGAGGCCATCTTCTTCCATTAGCATGTTGTTATTGTTTCTGTCAATCTCTTTCCTGCGAGATCGGCGCTGCTACACAGACACTGAATAAAGAAGTTTAAATCACTGACGTCGGCGAGCCTGCTTGCACTCGCGGAGGTAGTATGCATCAATCACCTCGCCAGTGTTGGGTGAATATAATTTAAGCGTGAGCACCTGTTTTGTCTCACTGAGTTTTATATCTCATTCACTTCTTCCCTGCCTTACTGTATTGTCTGAATTAATGTCTTTATCTCAGCCATGTGACCCATTGTTTCGAGAGATATATATAAGCCTATTCCCAGTCACGGGCCTGGCTTCTCCTCTCTGGTCTCCAGGGCTGTAAAGGCCCTCCAGCTGGACGGGCACTGCCACAGATCAACCCCTGGGCTAGCCCCTGGTCCGTGACACTCTTCTCTGATCAGCACTGCTCCTTCACAGGGCCCCCTTCTCCCTTCCTCTATCTTTACAACCAGGCAGGATAAGGTCAGGTTGTTGATCTTGACAATGAAAGAAAAACCTAATTGACTCTTCCTCTCTTCCTCCTCATCCCTCCAGCTTGTCTACAATGAGCCTCGAGGCTCTTTTTAGCCTGAAGCCATCTTTCTGTCAAGGGACATTATTCTCCTTTGGTCACAGCTTAAGAGGCTAGGTTTTTTCTCGGCAGGTAAAACTGGGCTGACAGTTGAAGAGAAGGCAGCTTTGATCTCCATCGTCTCCACGTTGCAGAACCAAGATGACAGGCAAGGGAGTCTTAGGAGCACTTTATTCCACCAAAGGAGCTGGAGAGAAAACACTCAGGCTTGTAAAACTGCCTGCAAATCCTGGCTCTCACATTCACTGAAGCCCAAACAATACCAAAGCTGGCCCCTCGCTAGTCTCCTATAGTGTCTTCCAGAGAATAAGGGAGCCTCATTGCTCACCAGTGATGTGCCCTGTGTTACAGGCTCCATATGGAGGTGGTGTTTTATCATACTCTTGCCTGCCCCCATTACATATCTATTTTTACAATAGCAGTCCGCTGTGGCCTCCTACATTATGACACACGAAAAACCTACGGCGAAGTACCACCTATAAAAAGTAGCTATTAGTGGAGGATGCGCCAGGTGTGGTCAATATAACCTGTAATGCATTTTGCTATCATGGATTGAAGGTGCATTTGTAGCTACCCGTTGTACCTTTTTATTCTATATCATTTTTTTAATATAAGTTTGATAAATTTCAACAACAACAAAAACCTTCAAGGGATGGGCAAATAACACATCACATTATATGTACAACATAAAAGAACAATACCACAGCAACATTTTATAGCCTCTAAATCTGTAATAGTGTCGACTCAATGCCTCGCAGACATAGTTTCAATAAAACCTGAACATTTTAAGTAGGCTACTATATTGGATATGCCTTATATTGGGCAGGTGTTCCTGTAATTGTGTCCTCCTACCAAATCTCTCAGTAAGGAATGAGACAGATATGACCTCTATATGTTATTTGGGCATGTTATAGGACTAAATAATACCTAGATTTGTGATGTCACATCAAGATGATAGGTAAGGATAATGGAAAATGGTGGCAACGCACTTTAACCACTGCATGCCGCACAGACAGTACTACAATGCCAACGTTAACATGTGCAGTTTTACTGACACGCATCCAACGTACGGAATCTAATAAAAGCAAAAGTAATAAATGCTGCATGTGCTGAAATGTCCAGAATTGCATCAAGTCTTCATGTGGGAGTAAATTATATAACAAAATGAAAATATGTAGTAAATCTAGAGTGTAATTGTATTCACAGGCTACATACTTTAGCCTCTATCTCTTTTTATGTTTACTTGTCAATTAGCATTGAGTGTTGACATCAGCAGAAGTGAAAAGAAGTAAATACAGACAGGAAACTGGGTGAGTGTGTGGCATTTAAATTGGTAATTATAATTGTCTTGTTTCATTCTCTATCGTGTCAGTTATAGACACACTTTCCACTTGTTTTGATGTGTATTCTAATTTGTGCCACACATTAGACAGTATGGAGGAAACGTGTGTGAAGGGAAGTTTCCCCTATCGGTGCAGCGCTGTAGTCGAACGACTCTATAGTAATGTGACACTGCAGCCAAAAGCACTCCATCCTCACCCCTTGCACCGGGGGAATAGGGAAAGGGGGGAAGAGAGGATAGGTAAACAGAGCCATTAGAGACAAATCTATTTCTGAAGAAAACAAAATCACATCATCAAACAAGAGAAAAAGAAAAATATGATCCTGCAGCCCTCTGGGTCCCGGCGTAGCAATAATAGCCGACTATGGCATTTGTCTTTATCAGCCTGCCTTGAGGGAGGGAGAGTGTGGTGGGAAGGTGTGAGAATGAAAAGAGAATGAGAAAGACAATGGAAACAAAAAGCATGCATGGCGTCTTCTTCACTCGTCACAAAGAGCTAGACACATTTATTACTGTTGTGACTTCTAAGACGTGAACGGCTTGTGTATGATTATTCCGCTTTCATACATGTTTTGTGGTTTCGCTGTCTGTAAGAAGTGGCTCCCCGATGGTCATTCTTTAAATATAACAGAGTGAAGGGCTCGGTGGACAGCGAGCCACGGTATCATCAGTCATGGCCAGCCTGGGGAGGCATACGCAGCTTCATCAAAATGACAAGATTGACTTTCCAGATTTTATCCTTTCTCTGTGACATTTGGTTGTTTATTCTGCTGCACAGTAGCAGCACCAGAGTGTCTTTATAGTGCCTTGTGTATTGAGAGACTCTTTAAATATATATATATGTTCAAGCAGACTATGTTGACCTTAAAATATGTATATGTAATAAACACGAGTATTTGTCGACGTGACAACTGCCTCTATGTTATATTTAAGGCATTTTTTTCTATCAGATACTGCCATTTAACCAAGAAGTAGTATTAACACGACTAATCTGCATGCATGCTAGCAGCTCTGTAGGAGGGTACTTAGAAACAGTGGTGCTTTGGGCTAAATACTAATGGCGTCAAGCTAACATGATGATGTTAAGCAGGGGTAATCTTTACTTTGGTAGCCATCTTGGTTAAGCTTCATCAGCATGCTAGCATTAGAACATTAGCACTGAACATGAATTACAGCTGACGGGGATGTTTTGAAGTTGACGAACCAATTAACTGGACAAATTAAAACTTTGACATGAGGGTGACACTTTATGAAAGGTTAAAGTGATTACGAAAGTTATCATTTATCCAGAGGGGATATTTGTGTCTGTTTTCATAGGATTTCTAGCAATCCATCCAATAGCTGTTGTGACATTTCACTCACAACAACCGTTATTAAGCTCACGTTAGGGCTAGGAAAATGTCAGATGATCATTAAAGCTATTCGGTGTCATGTTCTAGGGACCTCTAATGTCTGTACAAAATGAAATGGCAATAAATCAAATATTTATTGGGTTATTTCAGAGAGGAGAATCAGGTATATTTGCTTCTGAGCATCAGATGGACTGGATTTTAATCTGAGAATCTCCTCCAAAATCACGCCTTTATTTGCCCTCCATCTTGGCTGGGCTGCATTATAGCCTTTCTGCATAGCTGAAGCCAAGTCTTTCCAGATGCTCCGTCATTTCCTCTTTCCAATGGCAGTCATTTTTCAGTCTTTTTTTATTATGATTATCTTCCCAGAGCGGGCACTCTCGGAGGGAGGCCTGTTTGTCCTGAAGCCAGGCTCGCAGCTACAGTATTTAGCGGCTCGGCTGGTTTGAAAACCCCTGGGAAATTTGGCTGTGTCTCTGATATTTTCGTCCTGCTGACCAGTTTGTATTCCTTCTCATCAATTTGCAGTTTGCCAACATACTGTAACTCACTTTGATGTCTAATTGTCTTCAAAGTTATTTGAGTGTAAAAAAAGATCATCAAAAAGTTACACAGAAATATGTGGCGTGCAAGTTTTTCAATTTGCCTCTATTTGAAATATACTGAATTCTTAGACATTAAGAAGTTATAGAATATTAAATCAAACGCATCAGAACATCTGAGCAATGTGTAGCAGAAGGCAAGGGGGTGGGATAGTTAGCGCCAACATCCTCTTAATGCTGTGCCAATGCTCTATGAGTGAAATGACAACACGGTCTTATGTGCCTGCATAGCTATCTGCCATCTGGACTCAATTGAATGAGTCAAGTGTCTTAATTGGACACTAGTAAAGCAGCTCATACTCTCACATTGAGTAATGGTTCATTTATGAGTCAAAAGTTATACAGAGACAATATGACGAGGCTTACGATGATGACGTTGGAACCATATTTCACTTCCTGTTCTGCAGTATGGATAACTCTTGTTCTTTTATGATAATCAAATTGAGTTGTATTTATATAATCCTCACACACTTAACATTTGTCTTAAGGGGCTTTGCACCCTATGTCCTTAGACCCTTGAGGCGTACAAGTACAAATCTTGGAACAAAATGGAAGAAAAGAAGAGGCATCCCTCTCCCAGGACGGACCAATGTGCAATAGATGTTGTTTGTTTAAAAACATAGACAATCCATATGACAAAAAAGACATTGTGACCATATGTACAGAAAAGATAGATTCATGTGCATTTCAAAAACTGTCCACGTGCTGCCAAAAATATCGAAATGGTCAAATAATAGAGATGGATACATTAGTGACAGTTGTGCTCCGATTTTTAACTCTGCAAGAGTGAATAACGAGGCTGTCCCCTTTCTGCCCTCCCCGCTCTCTGCCCTTTGCTTCAGGTCAGAACATGGCGTTCCCCCCGGTGGCTCTGTGGGTCACTATTGGCCTGGCCGTCTGTCTGCTGGTGCTGCTCATCGCCCTGGCTGCTGTCTGCAGCAGGAAGATCAAGGAGAGCTGCGAGGAGGCCAGGAGAGAAGGTACAGGGAGAGAAAGAGAGAGGGGGGAGGGGAGGGAGGCTCTGCACATTCAGCACTGGAGTATAAGCCATGTTTAATCCTTAAAATGAGATAAAACCATGTTTTTTAGCTTTCATTAATGGCAATATAAAATCTCAGAACGTTGCAGCTATTTGCACAAAATAATAAAATATTTCTTGATTCGTTCTTGGACAGTGATAGCCTACATACACAGTTCAAGGGCTTGCTGAATAATGGATGCTAACCTATCAAGCTCTCTGGCCCCTTCAACCCTTTGCAGGGCCTCTAATAAATGCAGAATGACTCCTCTAAGCACATAGTGGGTCAGTAATTGATATGCATAATTGCGACATGTTGCCTTGATGATGTGGGAGGCACAAGAAGAGCGGTGAGAGAGATAGCAGCAGCAAGCAGTGATGAGATGTTAACTGCTCAAGGAACTTTGGGAATCCAGAGGGAGTTCTGCTTAATGTGCAGAGGCAGGATCTCGGATGGTGGGACACATATCTTCAGCAGGAAGGGACATCATTACTCTGGTCCAGTAATTAGCGGTGCAGAATGGCTGAGGATCGCCGCAAGTGCAAAGAGAAAAAGTTTTGAAATGAGATAGATAGTGCAGAGCCACCAGCTCTGCTGTAATGAGATCCGCTCATAGTGGAGGAGACATTTAAATAAAGGTCAGCCAGTGTCTGCACCAGGGCCCAGAGGTTTAAAATAAATATGGAAGTGACACAGACTCAGAGGAAAGAGTAAATAGCTCCGTGAAACATATGAAATCAAATGAAATGGAAAGAGAGAAATATAATGCAGTTCCTCCCACGGGCCAATAGGCTCCTGGGTTGTTGGGCCCTTTTATTCAGTGTGTAGGGGGGGTAAGAGCTACGATTCCTGCCTGCTCCGAAGGCGGGATTGATGATGTGGTCAACCACTGTCCGCCTTGTTGAAATGTTAAGTCTTATTCTCTACCCTGCAGGCAATTGTTCTGCAGTGTTTGGTCTTTTCCAAGCACGAAACTGAAGAGTGGGAACGTCGATTTATTCACACACCATGCAGACTCTTCTGATACAATGATACTGTATGAATACAGATGTGGCAGGGCTTAAAATAGGATTGTTAAGCACATATCCAGAGCTGAGGGGAGGAAAGGAAGCAGGGAAGTGCAACCTAATTGTAGTTGTCTTATCTTTTAATGGCGTTGCCGGCTATGGTCAGATTGAAGTTGACTCTCTCTTAACCGTGTCTGGGTAGTGAGGGTCAGTAAGAGTGGAGAAGGGAGTAAGTCATTTGTCTTACCTGTCATAATGTATGTGGAGCACCCAATATCGCAACAGAGCCGAGTCGCTTGTGGAAGCTCAATTCCAGAGGCAGTGTTGTGTCTAAACACCAGCATGGTTCAGTTCTTTTTTACATAATGGTTATGAATCTAACTTATGCTTTCAGTGACCTATCCGGTGCCGCTGTTCCATTTATCCGAAGCATATTTTACATTTAGATAAGCATATGATTTAATCAGACTTACGCTCGGAGCTCATCGGTAGGTGACATGGGACGGATCTCCCCTGTGTGATGGATGAAATTCATGAGGGAAGCCGTGGTACCCCTCGGGGGGGTTTGAGAGCATTGGTGCACATTTTCACAGGGGTGAAGCCTCAGCTCTACCAAATGCCTTAGATAATTCACCTTTGTGTGCATGTGACTCACATTAAATAACTCACACGTAGATTATTTCACCTCACATCTATGCAGCAAATGTTCATAAAAGCAGACATTAGTACATTCCTTATCAAATTAGCAAAATGAAGTTTTTTCAAATGAGCTAAATGGTTTCATTGTTGTCATCAAGAGTTGGTATTCGCAGGGAGAGAAAATGAATTAAATCCTAATCAGCACAAACTCCGGCGACATTAAGCGTCAGATCCGCACAACGGTTTTAAAGATAATACGGCTCCGCTGTTTCTTGGGTGCAAGAATGAATGAATTAGTCTCACTAATCAGTGTATTTATAGTACTATCAGTTTACTGAGAGGACATTTGCCTTTGCTTACATTTGTAACAGTCATGATGTAACAGCAGTGTTTAAAGAGATTCAGCAGCAGCCGTGCTGCACCACTTCCCTGTGGGGGAAACACAGAGGCAGAAGGGAGGATGATGAGAAACAGTAACACTCTTCTGGCTTCACTGAGTAGCTTTCTTTCCCCCGACTCTCTCGTCTTTTATGTGGTTTGTCCAGCTTTTGTGCTTAAGCCATAACCGCTCTACTCCTTACCCCCACACATCTGGGAAGCAGCCAACAGGGGCATACAATTGTAACACTCTCAATGTACAAGGGAAGCAGTTCTCACTCCCTCACCCGTGGATGCCCTCGCCTTCACCCTTACTTTAAGGTGCCTTTTAAATGAGCTTCACTATCCTATCAAAGCCCTGTCCCCCGAGGTGGTTCCACTGCCGCCTCAGTGGAGGGGCTCGTGGTTGATTTGCAGGTGTTGAATGAAGCAGTGAAGGTTAACAGGCTCACACATCTATATGAATGTTACACCACAGTGCTGGAGAAGTGAACTAGTGGTATATGTTGCTTTCTCCAAGGTGTTCTTCTGGATTTTACTCTCAAAGTGCATCATTAAGAAGATAACTCACACAGGTATCATAGACATTCTGTTTTAAGTGTGCAACAAAATATCATCTTGTCTACCAAAACAACATTTTAGAACATATGCCCAAAGCTATATTTTACTCTGACTAAATAAATAATACAGTTTTTGTACCTTTTATAAAAAATCCTATTTCAGGCTGCCATATAATAGCTCAGTTTGTAGAGCTGGCAGACCATTTAGGGGCTAGGTCCCAGTGTGGAGGACCCTGGTTCGGATCTGGCCTGGGACCCTTTGCCATGTGTCATGCCATCTGTCTCCCCCATTCAACGCTAAGACTTGAATAAAGGCACTGTAGTGAATAAACAAACAAAAAATCTCATTTAATTATACAACATTATACAGAGGAGAAACTAAAGAATGTGATGTGAGGCTGTTTGAATAGAGGAAAGACGTATAGGAGTACAAACAAATGACTTGTACTGCCTTGACATTTCATTTTGCTCAATAACCAGTTTAATCTCATGTATCACTCGAAGTATTCAATTTCAAGCCCAATCGATGTGATATGTGTCATATAATTAATATCAGGCGCTGGGATGCTCTGATCTATTTTTAGCCTGTGTGTGTGTGTGTAGATGCATGCCATGTGTGTGTGTGTGTAAGTGTGACAGCCATCACTGGTTTGCCTCCCTAACTCTGTTGACAGTGGGTTTTCAGAGAGCCAGCAGCTAAAGCCTAATGTGATTACTGTCTTTGCAAAAGAGCTGGATGGGAGGTTAAAGGGTGGGTACGGCTCTGTGAGTATGTGCGTGTGTTTTTGATGCGGCGGCGGGGGGGGGGGGAGCTTCGTGGTCATATAGCTCTCTCACCACAGCTTGTCCTCTGAGCTGTGAGGGATCAGCTCACCATAGGCTTGTGAAGAAGTGACCTTTGTACTGTGGCTCTCTCTGATAATGGCTCCTCTGTCTCCCCACAGCTGAAGAGGCCAAGGAACTGGAAGAAGAGGAGTCAAAGACAGGTCAGCAAATCCACACCTGGTCAAGCCTCAGCCTCTGCGTGCATGAGATCTGCTTTGTGTTTTAGCTTGCACTGCTGAGGGGAGTTAGTGACAAAAGCTGGTCAGGAAACAGCTGAAAGTCCAGTTATGAACCCTTCTACTGTATAAGACACATTTCATCCATTTAAAGATATTCCATAAATATATGTTTTTCTTATGGCACAAAACTTTAAAATACTTACTGTATATAAAATAATATAAATATTACCATCATTCTATTCGGTTTGAAACCCTACAATCACATTTCTAAAATAAACACACATAATAATAAATGATCCCTAGAACATTTTACATTTGTGGTTTTCCAGGAGGTTCTGTGGATAACAACTTCATCTAAAATCTCCTTCTTGGAATGTTATATTGTTGCAGGACTATAACATATGGATGTGGATCAGAATTTACCCTATTTTTGATTATTTACTGATTTGGTTTGATGCGATTCCACAGCATTGAACAGAGTTAAAGTTACAAATCCTTTAGAAAAAACTGATGTTGAAATGTGTTTAATATTTAGCATTCACCACTTGGAGGGGTGCAACCATGCACGTCTGTAAACACTGTCAGGAACAGACAAGGAGCATTTCATCCACTGAAGGGTGGATCAAGCGGGAAGACCAGACCGTACGCAGGGCAAAATCTCTTTGGCATCTTAATCTACATTTTTTGAACAATTGGGTTACATTCTTTACATCTACTTTGCAAGCTAAGCTTTGAGGTCACAACAAATATCAATTCACCCACAGTTTATCCTCTTTTTAAAGAGCCTAGGTGGCAGGATGGTAGGGACCCAACAGAACAAGTAACTGTTTGTTTACTGAAGAGTGAGTGCATGTGAGAAATGAGACATGCTCCAGGCACCAAATCCATTCAACACACTCACCCAGTGGCACAAGTCTTCCGCTGTGAGCGTGTGTTTGTGGGTTTGAGGCAGAGAGAGAAAGACTGGCGCACTAATTTAGTGATACCAACAAGCTGTTTTACATTTACATGATACGTTCCCCTAAAGCTGTAACACTGAAATCTATCTGTCTATAAATTCAATGGTAACAAGTTCCAAGTTTCACAAAATGCCAACAATAGTGCTGCCGTGTTCTGAACTTAAACGATCATTTTCCCCAAGCCAAATTGATTTTTCTCTCCAGTCCAGGCTGAAATGTGTTATGCATATTATTGTCACTTTGAACACGTTGCATTTTTATGACGAATCATCCAGCAGAGTGGACAGACATCACCTGTGACAGCCCTCGCACCGCTTAATGCTTCACCGATTCTGACAGGTCACTCTTCTTTCAAATCTAACAAGTTTGAATCACTCTCAAATGTTTTTCGTATCTATTTTTTGCCCCTTGGTAAAAATACATTCCACAAAGTCCCGCATTAAACCAGGAAATAAAAATGAACAAGATTAAGAGTCGACAGCCATGCTGTTTTCCCTTTTAGACTGCAAGTTGTGCTTCCAGCTAAATGGTAATATCGATATGCTAACAATGACGATGCTAATATTATGATATTTAGAAAGTTTAATGTTACAAAGAAAATAGTAAACAGCTTTACTTTTAGCTTTGGGCTAGATACACATGCTGACATGCTCATAGCAACAATGGTAACAAGCCAATGTTTAGCATGATTGTCAACTTAGTGTAGCATGTTAGCACAAACACGTTTGCTAATATGCTTCAAACATAAAGTGCAGCTGTAGTTGCTGAGTGTAGAGCTTCATGTCTACATGACAGGCAAAATAGTGGTATTAAACTTTTCATGTAAGGCTAGGCAAATGAGCAAATGAGCATATTTCTTCATATCAAACTATTCCTTTTATACCTATTCAGTATATTTCACCTATTTGAAGAAATTGCTTTAAGTTCAGATTTGAAAAGGGTTATAGGTTTTACTCAGAACTCGTCTTTTGCTTTTCTTAACACTAGCGAAGCAGGACTAAATAATTCTGTGTGTGCTTCTTTTTTTTGTGATATTTTGCTTACTGTGACCTTATGAGTCCAGAATTAATTTCCCCATTAGCAAGCAGAGCAAGCTTCTTTTGCCGGCCCAGCCTCAGTGGCTACCCTCACAGTCCTGAGCAGTTCTCCCTCAAGCGTTAATGTCATTAGAGTTATTCATTTGACTCCTTCTTTAGTCTGATTGAATTATTTAGCCTTTCTGTGAACGGCAAAGTTAATACCATGTGATTTTAATAAGCTGAGAGGTGAAGGAGAGTCTCTGAGTGAAGGGGGACAATGACTTTCACTCTCTAATGCCTCTCATGAATGTTTCAGAAATATCTGTGCAGCCCGAAGCGGGGTCAGCCATCCCACAACTAGTTAGACTTATGGTGCATTAACACTGCATTGTGAGGCTACTCTACTAAACTGGACTCACTTGGAACTATCCTTTTTTTGGGTTTTCAATTAGCAAAAGGTGTCGATAATACCTGGTTTCAGGTACTTTTTTGGCATCGCGTTGGAAGTGAGCTGAGCCCATACTAGAACATGGAGTTAAAAAAAAATGCAGATGATCCTTCTGAGAAAATGTTCACTAGTTAAACACGGTACGCACTGCACTAACCAGCCATCTTTACATAGCCAAGCTACCGCCAAATACAACCACAATTATTGCTATTTAAAAAGGCATCTAACCAAATCCTGTACATTCTCGACCTCTCTGTCGTGGATACAAGGATACAGAAAGTGTTGAGTTAAATACTGTATGATGTCATTACATACTATGATGGTTAGATTAAAACACTGCCTACGCCGAGGGGGAACTAACTGCAGAGGAAACTGAACAGTACCTGGTACCATAAGTGAGTTAAAACGAACTCTGCAGTGGTAATGAGGCATAAATAGTTCAGATTTAGCTGAAGGGAAAGGGCAAAGGACTGAGCCTGGAGACTTGTGTACGCCTGTACTCCAGCGACAAGACAGAAACTTGCAGCCCCCCCCTCGCTCTTGCTGCCTCTCGTCATGCACCTGGTTGATCCAGGTGGACGTTGTGGGCGGTGAACTGGTGAAATCAAGCTAATGGCTGTGCCTTCTGAGATCACTATGTAAGCACTCCAGACAGGAAGCTTTGTTTTGCCATCTGGCTCCAATTGCGCTGACAAAGGCAGAGGTTCCTGCATGAGACAAAGGAGCTGAAATGAGCCCCACTTTAATAAACCCAGGATGATGGGGAGCCACGTTTGTGTGTTATCTTAATGAGCTGTCCAAAGGAGAGCGCGCCTCCCCTTTCAAAGCCAGCCTGATTCTAACAATAACCAGTGATAACTAGGGACCTGGATGCTTTCAGTTGCAATGGGGTAGGATCCCTTTGTTGCCTTTACAGCGGAGGCAAATAATGTTTAACAAACACTGGAGCTCAAATTCTGGATGTATATGCAGGTGCCAAAGCCAAGAGCATCCCCTTCACACTCACTCACAGGTCCACACAAATGCAAAGGGTGGCACACACCACTTGCTGATAGAGAAGCAATGTTACACACTAATCTACATCCACACAGATGTGCAGTACAGTGCTGGTTTCCTCCCTCACCTCCCCACCTCTTCCCTGAAATGTGTGTTCAGTAATCTGAGCATGATGTGCTGTTTAGAGGGGGCTGCAGTCACGCAAGTGCAGCTCCTGTCAGAAGCTGGCTTTAGTTTGTGTGCAGTAGCCCCTGTCTCTCCCTAAATCCTGGACTCCAAGGAGTCAGGTCTTAGCAACCATCCCTGGAAGAGTGTTAGTCGGTGACCCTGTTCTTTTATAGACAAAGAATTGTCGGAAAGAACAATTTGACACGCCCTTTGAAAAGGGAGCTCCATGCCAGAAACGGTTTTATTAACCCTTCTTAACCGAGCCAAGGTCCCGTGAAGGTGGGAAGTTAGGGAAGAGTGGGCTTTATAAAGCTTGAATGCACAAGGACGCCCGTCCCTTTACCACATTCTGGTTCCTTCACGCCAAGGCCACCACTGAAAGTTGCTCAAATCATATTAAAGCTTCAAGCCCAGTAGCTCATCTCCGTAAATGATTTTAAGAAGCCAGCTAGCTAAGACTGTGTAAAGGTGACTCTAGAGCAGACAGACAGAAACAAGGACAGCTGTACCAGTCAAAGTCACCTCTGCGCTTATTATATCCCCCCTCTATATTGTCTATTGAGTTATTCACATAGCAATGAAAATACAGCACCCTAATGCGTGAGGAACAAATTCACCTTGTGTCTGTCATGGCAATCTAAGTGTAGCATCTTTACTGCTTCATTTAAGATGTTTCAATATTTCTGTATGGTTCAATTGCTGTCTCGTGGAATATTCTCCATTAAACATAGAGTTAATTTGACTATAGTTAGGCAATTTCTTATCCTTTATGTCCATTTAACCATAACAATTTGAAAAAGGAAATTGGATAATTGCAAGCAGCCAACAACGACTGGAGAAATAAATGTAATACATTTGGTTTCTTCAAATCTTTTTTTTTTTTTAATCTTTTAATGATTTCCAATTACTTCAAAGGCACGTCAGAGCAATGGTTTTTCAATCAGGCCCTGTTTTTTGTGGTTTCAAAACGTATTCACTAGCATTTGGTGGCAGTAACATACCAACACATTCAGCAAGATTCCAGCAAATGCAGTAAAGAAGACGATGGCTTGCAAGAAAACAATGATGTAAACAATAAAATATTTCAGATATCTTTTTAAATTGGCTTTGCAGATGTGGAAGAAATGTGCTCGAAATGTTCGCTGGGCCTCAGGGAAACACCTCAGGAGTTATAATGGCACACAAAAACTTCTTGGACACATGGCATTAACAAACCATGGCTTATTAAAAAGTTGCAAACCGTGTTCTTTACATAACCCAGTTCGACAGACCTGCAGGTCACTAACATACCACTCCACATTGCTAGTTTGAATTGATAGGGCCTTGGAAAGCAGCCCCCAGGCGGCTCGGCTTGACATGCTCTCCCTTTTCACTGGCAGCACACACTCAGCCACTGGGCACTCCCAACGGTCACACATTACCAACTAAAGATATGTAAATAGAACATTCATGTTGCCTTCATTATTAGATGTGGGTCACCGGATAACTTCAAGAGCACTAATTAAAAGAGCTCCCGGCACACCATTGCTTAGTAGTTGCGCACACATTACTCAAGCACTGCACTCATGTTGCCTGCTGGTTCAGCACCATACAGTCAGCTGCATGTTTACTACTGTGTTCTCTCTGTGTCGAACCCCGAAAGATGCTGTTTTGGTGTTGAAAGCCAAGACCATTTGTTCGTTAACAATGGAAATTATAAATTGCACAAATTATAAACATACATGTAGGTTTCGCATAACCAGAACTCTCTAATTATGTGCAAATCGGTGTTTCCTGTAGATGCTGTTCTCCCTTCTTGCTATAGATAACTTCAATGTGAGAATGATGAGATTTCAAAAATCAGATTCCAAGTTGCTGACAAACTTGTCTTTAGTTTAAGGAAGGAAGTCCTGAAAGACTTGCAGCACTGAGCTACTTTGCAACCTCTGGAAGGTTATCTGCTGGCCCGTGGAGGAAAAGGCCACCTGATCATTGTCAAAACAAATGTAGGAAAAATAACAGCCCCTAAATCATTTGGAATAATGAGTGTTGTCACCGTTAATAAAAGCAGTCAAACCCCCTCAGTGTGCAACAGTGTAAAAGGAGCTTTGGTGAGAGGACAGGGGAACTTTAGGAGTGAAGGCAATCCTTTTCCTGGGATGAATCCCCCGGTACCGACGCCATTTACATCCTCCTGCCACCCAAACCCCCCCCTCATCCCCCCTTCTGTCATGTAATCTACGCTCCTCTGACAGCACAGCCAAGGCCCGGTGGGAGAGTGCCTATCCATCTCACTACCCCAATCTGCCTCCCCTGTTTGGTTCCACATGAGCACTCAGCTGCTGTGACTAATTAAATAAAGCGCTGTGCCCTCTGCTTCCTGTTAGCCATGGCAAGGTTGGTGCACAGAGATGGAGCAGAGGAGGAGGGGGTGCTGAAGGAGGAGGGAACGCAATAACAACCACCGAGCCTGTAATGATGCTCTGGTCCTTAAGGCAATACACAAAGTGTACATGTTTACTTTCTTAAAGTGTATTAAACAAGACTTCCCACAGTCTCTTTTAGATCCAAGTTCTCAAATTCTTGGGCATGTGTGTGGAATATTTGCACACAACACAACCCCTGTCCATATGTAGTGTTTAGGGGGGGTTACTTATGCTAATATACAACAAGCCACATACCTCTTAATTTTTGATCTAGTATGATTCATCATACAGCACACCTGGGTAAACATGTTTTAGCATGATTTTAAACATTCAGTGTGCTTTTTTAGCTTCTTAACCCAACATTAAGAAAAGTAAAACAAAATGTTGTCCATTGAGTAAAAATGACGTCTTACCCCTTGTGATACAATACAATAACTGCCATGTGTGGAATAAACAAATAAATAAATGTTGATGCTTACATGACTTAGTTGAATTCCTCTCAGATCGTTAAAAGTTGCACCATTTTGATCTTATTCTTTTATTTTTTTCAGCCATGACGCTCCTGAATAGCTAAAGTCCAGAGATAACAGGTGAGTGTGATTGCATTATGAATATCTGTGTGTTAAATACAGCTGTGTGTTTTATTTGTTGTCATACTTTTTCTCACTTATCACAATTGCCTTGTGTTCTCAGCCGTAATTCTCTGGAGGACACAGGGCCTCTGTAGGTTATGAGTAAGTGCTGCTGTAATGAGGCTCGGCTGCATTCATTTAGCAGACAGTCGGGGAATATTAGAAGTCTTGACATTTTGATTTCAGGAATCACAGGGTCACTGGCTGATATGACAAATCTTTATTTTATCATGCATGCACACATAAATTCCCCCGGCCTGCTCAAAGCTGTAAGAGTCAAATTAATGGTAAACATTTAATGTGGGAGTCATTTCTTTCTATTTCCTGCTGTGTATAACTTCATGTTCAGTGCCAGCGTGACGTTTTCAATCTGCCAACTTTGGACTGTGAAGAGCTGACCATTACATCATAAGGTTAAGAACATAGTTTTAATGGATTCAAGTTTGTCAAATCCTCATTTCATCAATGTGAATGCAAGATTCAAATATAACAAGTGTTCGATGACAACAATACGTTCTCTGCTACTTAAACGGTAAAAAAAAGTCTGCTTTGTTCCTGTTGACATTGGTCAAACTTTATCACTACTATGTCATACTAAAATATAAATCTCATTTGTAGTTGTATTTGTTTATGTTGACAAGAAGACAACCCCCCCCCCACCCCCAACTCGCTGTTTAGCCCTTGAGTAGTAATCAAGAAGTGATCAGTAACATTTCATAAGAACTGAATATCAATATTATCGATCAAACTCAAATCTATAGACATATAGCAATGTATAAAACAGGCCCACCTAATAGTAAAGCAAAGCATACATTGTGGTATCAATTGATGGCAATGTGTAGGAGTAATTTATGCTTATTTAAAAACAAAAACATATGATATATATTAAAGTGCATGCAAAAAAAGTCTTTTATACATAACTGTGTGTCCCCGGTGCGTCAGGGAACTCACACAGCGTCAGAAAATAAAACTCCGTACCCACATATTTTAAAAACGGGGGAACAACGAGCGGATACAGATTTGCTGCCGATATGACGTCAAATCGGCGGCGGACCCACAGAAAGTTGCTATCAGAAACAATGCCTGACGTGTTTTGGACGTAATCTCGTCTTTGTTTACATTAGCACGCCTCGCTAACACTCAGAGCTAACCTGTACTGTGAAGAGCACATGTGTTTAAAAAGCTGGAAATAAAAAAAGGAACTCACCTTGTGATAAACCCGCAAGAGAAAAAGCATTTGAGCTCCATACTGTTTCAGAAATAATCCTTGACGTGGTTTAGACAGGATGGCGTTTTATCACAGCAGAATTTGTACTTTATCTCCGGTAGAATTCTGATCAGGCATTAGCTCCGCCTCCTCTTTTTCAAGCTAAGGACCCCAAATCTGCGTTTCTCTAACAGGGCTGAAATAGAGGGATATGAGGGATGTCTAAAATGCATGATCTGTTTGTATTTTGAGCAAAACACATCATAGACATGTTTTTATATATTTGTATATATCTGAGACCCATATGCCTAATAATAGCATGATAGGTGCACTTTAATATAGTTATTAAAGGAATGCTCCACTCATTAGATAATTAATCAAAACTTCAGTATTTAGTGAAACATTATGTTTAAACCATACCCTGAAGAAATCAGCGATATTCCCCGGTAAATAATGATTTTATAGCTCTTTTTTATCAAAACCTGTATATTCCGTCAGGCCGCTGCCATTTTGCCCATTTTCAGTAGTCACGTGATGGTCGTGACGTCATCCATGCGTTCACTTTGTAAACACACGAAAACATGGCGGAGTATTTGAGTTCGGACTCGTCAGCCGAGGAATAAGTTTTGAGCAATATGAAGAGATTGGATGGGGGAATTCAGCCATACAGGTTCGAGCCTACTTAGTACTACTTAGTAGATACAATGATTTTGATTACTAGATATGTATGCATGTAGTACCACCCTTGCTAGCGATTCCCTCTCTAGTTTAGCATACTCAGCCTCGTTGTCCCTGGCCCTAGAACCACGATTGTATGGGGCCGGAAAAACTGGGGGGAAATACCCACTAGTCGGTACTACGCTATATGGAAAGGCCACCAAAAACTGGCCTGGCCTGGACGATAAAGGACGTTTAAACGGGGCTACCCGCTGCAATGGAAATGCGCTATAACATACCTTATTCTTACTCCGAGCACTACTTCTGGTCCTCCGTCGCTTCACACTTGCAGAGGGCGATTTCTCAACTGGCCGAACTGGTGTCCTGGTCGGTGATGCCACCAGAAAGACCGATGGTACTGCATCTCCATTAAGTAATGGTTGTTCAATAAATCCCATGTTATGTTTTATCATACTCTCAGAGTAGTCGTCCGGAAACTTGAAATGTTCGCTGCATACATGCGCCTGTGGATCTTTCGGTTCGGGCCGGCCACATTTCGCTAGCCACTGCCTCCGTACGTACTTCCTACGCTTACCTTTTGGCAACAGATGGAACCGAGCATTCCGTGGATTGTTCCTATCAGAATTGTGGCAATGTTTCGCGATACAATGAGGCATATTTGAAGAGAGTAACTACAGTAAATAACATGAACATCAACGTGTCCTCGAAACCAAACGCATGGTTTACGTCACGTCCGGTAAAATGGCGCCGCCCACAGTGTTGATGTTATTTCGGTAATTAATCAGTTTAAAATCACTGATAACGTCATCGGATTAAAAAAAAAAAAAAAAGAGACTGGCAGAGACTGGTCTGTTTTATCGGATGATAATTATTTAAAAATGAGTGTCATGAGCAAACCATTCCTTTAAGTATTCTCTTTGTATGTGACCTGACTTTCAGCACCATGTACAGGTCCACATCTCATACAGCAGGAGAAGTCGGTTGAAGGGAGATCAGCAACATCATCTTAAATGGGCTGATGACATTTTAACAAGGATATTTTATTACATTTATTAACACATCATCATTTTGGCCTTTCTTGATAGGTTGTATTGAAAAGGCAGACAGGAGGGCACTCTGACCTGTGTATATTTCTGGGTATATGCGACTGCCCACTTTATTTAATCTTTGGTCTTTTCTGGATTAGCACATGACCTCGATGAGCAACTTGACAGAAGGAGAAGTGTTGATAACTGGGAACACACATTAGTAACTGCATTATTCCTGTCAGAAATGGAAAAACGTTATGTAATTTACGCAATGATGTGACCAGACTGCAGGAACCTCATTGGTAGATAACTCGTCAAAGAATATATACCACAGATGGCGGCAACTCTGGAGTACCTGACCAGGTTTCATGCTTTTTCCTGCCTGCTGATATGCATCTCCCTCTCTGTTTGTGACCCCCTGCTGAGCGCATTCAAAAGGTGGATGTGGACCATTTTGCTGCAGTGGGGATTGACTCACCTGGCTAGTGCAGACTGGTCTGTCCCGCCTCTTTTAGCTGCTTTTCTGCCCCAATTCCCCAGATGTACTTTGGAGACCAGGATATTTATACTTCATACTTTCAAGATTCAGAGATGCAAAGGTTTTATTGTCATATGCACAAAGCTACAGTGTAGAAATGGCAATGAACTTCTTGTGACCTGAGCTCCTCCAACAATGCAACATATATTAAAGTACTACAAAAATACAAAATAAAAAGTAATGCAAAAAGTCTATATACATGTCAATAGATGTAGAATAGAATACATGTATTAGTGAACACTCTGTTTCTATTGCTATTTTATAACCTGGTGTGTGGCAGTATTCTAGTTTTATTTTTTCTTCAGTATTTCTTCACCCTCCTGTTGTGAAAACGGGCTTTTGTCCATGTTTAAATGCTAGGAAGGCAGCCAGTGGTTTATCGGAAATAAAGCTGTATAGCTGTGTTCCCTATTTTGAAATGACTCTGCTCTAGAAGCAGGCTGACCTGGACTAAGAGCAGCAGAAGTAATACAGCGGTAAGCAGGCAGGCAATCTGATAGTAATGGGAGCCATGGTGCTGGCCCCTGTGGCCCTTTGGGAGAGGGACACTCCCACCGGCCCCATGTCCACTCAGCCATGGCCATGAGCCTCTATAGGCCAGGAGAGCCCAACACCCTGAAGGTATTTTGGGAACGCTACACTGTGTAACCAACAAAGCACAGTTTGGGAAGAGGATTTTGTTTTGTTTTGTGAAATAGCTGTTTGGATGTTTTTAGACACATTTGAGTGGCACTCAATTTAACAGATATTGACGTTTTTTTGTCACTTCTGCGCTGGAATGATAAAAGCATTTTGATGCTTGATGGGTTGTCTTTTGTCAGAAAATGAGACACAATTTGACGCATTTAGCTACTGATGATTCCCTGCTGTTCAGGACCATTTCAAATCTATTAAACGTGTTGCATGTTTTTTAGTTGAATCATATCTATTTAAATATACAAGAACAAGTAGATTCAAAAAGTAGTCTTTAAATGTATTTTGTATCTTAAGAATCAATCAAGTAAGTTTGCTCAGTGTTAGATCACACATGACAGATAGTAATAGCTGTTAAATCCACCCTTATCTTCAGGTGGCTGTTTCTAGTGTTGTGGAAATAATTATCATAAGACGCCAATTAGTAACATACAGGACAAACCTCGATGTCTGTTTACCTTCTTTAAGGACACAGGCGGCTTAGCCAATAATGTTATTGTTCCCATTCTGTGACCGGTCAATACTGGGAGACAGATGGTCTGTGTTGTGGGTACACTGGGACACTTCCTTCTCTGTATTTGTGGACTCCAAGGTGAAATCTTCGAGGTCATAAGTGTCCGAGGCAAGTAGCTCTGTGTTCCCACACTGTTTAGGCTATCTTCTCAAATATGTTGTTTACTCTCTGCGAAACCAGTTAGATGGGCTGGCAAGAGAGAGGCTCTCCAGAATTGACGTGGCAACTCTACCGTGAAGTCAGAACCTCTGACTCTTGGATTTGTGATGTGAATACTCTGGTACCAACTCCAAATAAATCACAGTGGTTTGACATCAAAGCTCCGACTCTTCCCGTGTCTCCTTCCTGAGTCGGTGACTCCACTGCATGCTACACAGAAGTTTCCTCTACATCTAGTGTATGGACATGTTTTGACCACAGGCAGATATGTATTTTACCAGCCTAAAAATCTGTTAAAAATACAGACCCATGGAGACTTCAGCAGAACTGACGTGTGAACACTTCTCTGTGCACTGTTTCCATTGTCATTTCTCTAGGCAAATACTTTGAATAAACCTTCAGTTTGTCAGACATCGGGTTGGTCTCCAGCTTCCTTGTTTGCTCCAAAAAGAATTTCCATCAAGAACGAATAAGGGGAACCTGTACTAGAAGTCCCCTCAAGCTTATACTTAACAGCATCTGAAAAACAGTACAGATTTACTATGTCAAGTTGATGTCTGTAAATGTGTTTGTGTACAGTACTATGGGCACAGCTTTTGCAGAGGAGACAGAGAAAACTGGAAGATACTGCTCCACTGTCTACTTCACTACCTTCTCACATTAGCATACAGTACGGACGCACACTTTATCTCTCCTTAAACATTCCTCTAACTCTTACTTTAATTCTGATGTGTGAATACTTTTATTACAAGCTTGGACAGTTACAGCTTGTTCTTATTATACCCTAACTGGTCATTGCCATAACGCCGCAGCATGCAGAGTGAGTAAAAGATGATGGAAGGTGCAGAAAGTCATTTCCTGTAACTAAAATAAAGTCTGGCCAGCAGGAGTCAAAGAGAGGACATTTGTCATTACCGTAGTATCCACTGACCTTCACCGAGACTGTTATTGCTAGGTAATATCCTGCGAGCCCCTCGACCTTTCTGCTGCTGAATCATCCTGGATCAATTATTCTAATATTTGTGTGGCAGTTTTTCCATCGATTAATGCATTTATGCAGAGTGCAGCATATCTTATTTAATAAAGCAAGGCTCTGCATTTAATTAAGCCGTTTTAGTTTGAGGCGGCACTTTGTTTTCATAAACCTTTGCCTTATCGATACATGTGTTCATTCCTGACTTATGTTCATCCATTCAAACTTGTATTGTTTCATTACTGGCGGCCCAGCACAGATAACATAGTAAACGGCTCTGCAGCACACTCAATATGTTGTAGATTGTTTCCATCGTTAGTGGCTGTGCGCTATCATAAATGCTGCATACTGATCATTATGGCAACTCTGTGCGTCTGGAAACTTGGACATTAATGGAAGTAGTTGTGTTGAGTAAATAAAACTTGATATTGGCTTGTTTTGTTTTCCCCTAGTCTAGTAAAAATAGAATGATGTAGGCAGGCGTTAAAAGAGGGGTTTCAGATGAGTACATGTTCATTTGATACACCTTTCTTTGTGTAGGAAGAGGGTTGGTTTTACACATGTCTCCTCCTCTTCATACTGATACTGAAGTTAACTCTTCCTACTGTACACCACTGTCATAAATGTGGGTCAAAATCCACATTCACTGTTCTCTAAATACATACGCCAGCTGTCAACCAAAGCTAGTGTGATGATTCAGAATACTCCGTGAGTCAGCTGGTTATTTTCCAAAGTTAGATTTTGAGTTCAAAATAAACTCTTCGTCAGTGAAGGTTACTCACTGATAGTTGTGTAACCACAGGGTCTGAATAATGCTTTTTCCAGCAACACTTGAAAATGCTGAATATCAGTGGTGTTGTTCTTTGGACACTGGAGTTAATGTGCACCATCACACAACTGGTGTGGGTCGAGGGAACCTTGCAAGGTCCTCTGTGAAATTCTGCTTTGGACCGCTAAAACCTTTGTTCATAATCGTCAGATTGTATGAAAGAGTTTTTTGTTCTTTTGATGTGGAAAGGATTATATACAAGTTGTTGCAGAACCTTGGCCTAGACACAGATCGCTGTAAATGAGAAGAGAATACATATTCAAAGGCAGACATGAAGGGAATAAATGAAAACTCAGTGAAATGAGGAGCAGCGTGGACGATCCTGGTCGACGACTTTCAATGAATTCCAATGAGAGAGATTCAATTTTTTAAAGATAGGCCCTATAGGTGCAATTAGTGCTACATAATAGCCCCTCTCAGGCTCATTCAGCGCAGTTGAGAAATATTGATTTAATTCCCCCCTATACATTCACTTAAACTCTGTAGAATAAATCTCCTTGTTATATTCGTTTGGAGTAATAGCTCAGGGTTTACTCGGTCATGGTTGTGTAAGTACAGATTGCACATACGGGGGTTTCTTTCTCCAGGGATGGGGACAAGATAAAAGAGGTAAAATGGATTTAAGTGAGGAAGGAAACCGGTCTAAATGTGGTTTACAAGCCTGCAGCAGGTATAAGTGATGGGGTGTGTTATTTTAGTTGGTGTGTGGAACAGCGAGGTCGTAGAGAAGAGAGTTCTTGGAGTTCCTCTCTGCTGTGCGTGGCAGGTGAAGCCCTGCAGACGCTGATGATGTCAGACAGGACTCTTACGTTGGACTCTCTCCAGGGAGGTGTCTCCAAGTGGAGTTTGACTCACTATTCCAGTGTCTCTGATCTCTGCATTATTTATACTTTTGTCTCAGCCATTTATCAGCATGTTCATACCTCTCAGCATCATTCTACAGTACATCTCCTGTGATGGTAAAGGCTGCAGCGATGATAGCCTCTGAGGGAAGCCAATAACTGAATATAGGAGCTCATATTGATATCAGAAAACTGAGGAATGGACAAGTGTGCTGCGTGGCAGTCTCTGCATACCATTTAAAACCTTGGCAAAAATCCATCCACATCATTAAAACGCATTGGAAAATAACTTATAATGAAGAAAATGCTGTGCTAGCTCCCTTTTCGTATCTTTATATTAATTCTGAGGACATGAAACTGGTAATATGTGAGCTGTGGTGCGCAGCAACTGAATCGCTGATCAATGACAGCTAATGAACACAGGGAGTTCTGCTCTGGTTGCCTTCTCCAGAGAGCTCTATTTCTCCTGTTTCTGCCAGAAAAGCACAGGAGCCTTCATCGAAACCAACTGCCTCTGGGCTCAATTAACTACCATAGATTACTCATAATGCAGATGAGAGAGTGTGTACAAGATCAGCGGTGTGGGGACACAAAGGGTGCATGGATACAACTGGGATGCTGAGACATGCCATCAATGTATAGCTGATAAAAAGGGTTCCATATAAAAGGCTGTAACAAGCAATATAATGTCCTGTAATAAAAGTGATTTACCAATACTGAAATTATCTCCATCCCTCTCTTCTCTGAGGCTGTTTCATATCGCTCTATGCTTTATGCGGTATGGACATAAACAGGAATAATGCAAACTGATATCAAGCAAAAGAGTTCACTGGATCTCAATAACCTGTAATTCTGTTAAATGTTGCGTACAGGCAAGCACACCTTTGACCCCGCAACATATATTATGCAGATGTATATGTTGCAATGTTTTGTGGGCAATAGAGACCACCATGGTGATAACATGACCGTTGTGTGGTCACCAGGCCATGGCCCGCCTTGTCACAACATATTATCTTCACTTAACATGCCTCACTCCGTACCGATCAAAGCACTCTCTCTGAACAGTCGTCACATTTCAAATATCTCTCTTGTTTTGCCCGTGTAATGTTCTCCTCTATAAGCTGATTTTTTTACGCAGTCAAAAGGTTCACTTCATGGCAAGCAACTGCTTCTCGTCACAAACAGTTGTTTTTAAATGGATCCCTGCCTATTGTTTAAAAATCTGAATCAGAAACAGGTTTATTGCCAGATAGGTTCACACGTACGAGGAACTTGACTTGATGTCATGGTGCACACATCAAATATGAAGGTAAACATCTAAAAAAAAAAGTACACAGATAGCAATCAAAGAGAATCTGTGGAGAGCAACAGAGCATTTACAGATGGACAAACCTAAATGCTGAACAGCCCCCCCCCCCCCCCACTGTGATGGGGAGATGCTAAAGCTGTTGATCATTGAATAGAGATACCTTTTATTGCACATAAGTGAAACTGTATCCATGCTCGTATAGTTGAAGCTAAGACATTCTCTGCATGGCAAATAACTGCTTTAAGGGGTTTTTATGCAAAAGAAGACTAATTATAAGGAAGAACGTGATCAAACATGCAGAGCAAGTCATTCCAAATTAATTGCGCAGAAATTATTCTGTAGAAATGAACTCAATGAGAATGATTTGAAGGTGTTTTCTTACTATAAGATCAGAAGTTGTGTCCACATTGTGTCAGTGGTGCACTAGTGGATTTGCAAAGATTCAGTGTTTGAACCAAGCATTAACCTCTGGGTCTTAAAAGTGAACCCTATGCAGCTTTTTCTGAAACTAGCATTGTCACTAATCGCCAGCAGAGTGAGGAAAAAGGCCAGATTCTATAGAAGTCTATGATAACATTACCCTTAATCTCAATGGATGTATTACTTTAGTAAACATTTTCCTGACAGGATTATTGCTTGTGTTCTTATCTTGGAACTAAACCTTTTACGGTGTGTTTTTAGTTTTTCACAGTTAATTGTGGCAACGGGCAAAAACCAAGATGGTGACTGCAATAACACCAAACTCAAGATTTCACAAAATGTGTACAAGCCAATAGGTGACGTCAATCTAATTCTTATATACAATATATGGGTTGGACATTATTCAAGGCCATTGTTCTACCTTTTAGATTTGTTTCATTATTTGAATGGTAAATGTGCATCTACTATGGTTCATGGTTATGGGGTCAACACGAAGTGCAGCAATGACCTCTGTGCATACCTATGATGGGCGACCGTGCAATGAAATGGGGCTGAATGTAAACTCATCGACATGTCACAGCCCTTCAGCTCATAGGGTGACAGGCACCTTCACGCTGCATCGAGCAACTCACAGGTGGAAGACTGGTGCCTGTCATGTCACCCTCTTTATATTCATCCAGATTAACATACTTAACAACATTTGTGGTTTGAGGTAAATTATTGACTTTCCTTTTCCCAGTGTGAGCTCAGAACAAACTGTGACTCTTTTTCCACTCCTCCTCCTCCTCCTCCTCCTCCTCCTACCTTTCTCGTGGTACTGAGTCACCTCGCCTTGGGGCTTACCACAGGAGTCTCTTCAAATGATCTTTTAGACTGAAGTGGAGAATCAAGATTAATGCACTTTCACGTCCCACCCAGGCTCCAGTGGAAAAAGTGTTATAATTAACACCAGGGGGGCTGCAGGCTGCTTTCGGAGAGAGGTCGAGGTTGGGGTACCTCGACCAAAGAAAAAGGGCTGATAAAGGTGTGAGATTTTTAGAGTGTGATGTGTGCAGCTGCTTTGGAATAATAGTGGAGTGGTAACAGAATGACTCGTTACACACCTCACTCTGCCTTATTATTATTATTATTGGAACAAGATGGATGGGCCTGCAGCAGAACTGCATACTTCATGCTTTTTGAAACCTTTGTGAATTATCACTAAGGTAGACGGCTTACAAGATTACAAGATTCAAAGGTTTTATTGTCGTATGCACAAAGCTAAAGTGTACAAATGGCAATGAAATGATTCTGACCTGAGCTCCTCTAACAATGCAACATATATAATAAAATACAAAATAAAAAGTAGTGCAAAAAGTCTATATACATGTCAGTAGAATACAAACGACTTAATGGCCCTCCTTTTTGATGAGAGTTAGATGAAATTGATGAAGAAATTGATATCACTCTCTTCCCAGTACGATGTCAGGTTAGCTTAGCTTAGCACAACAACTGGAAAGAGCGGCAATATTATTATATCTTAAAGTCTTTGTGCTAAGTTTAAGTAACAAAGCTGCTTGCTGCTTCATATTTCTCCTGCAGACATAAAGTGCTATTGACATTCTTAAATAACTCTGCAAGTAAACAAATTCCCCAAAATGTCAAACAAGTTCTTAAATTATCCAATTTTAGAAAACATTAACTGAAAATAAGCATTATTAAAATACCAATTCCTCCCGCAATACCACATTTATGTTATAAATCAGATGGCCTAATGTCGCATTTAGAGAGCAGCAGTGATGGTGTTTTTATTAATAGTTAAGCTTTACATTCAGGTTGAAACTGATGTTTTTGTACCAGACTTCACAACTCGTTATAAAGAGAGAAAGCTGGGGGAAGGTAGACAGAAGACACAGTGTATTTGAAGGCCATGAAGTACAATGCATCGTTAAGCCTTATAATAATAATAGCCTCTTATATCTCTTCCCACACTGATGGTTCTAACCGCTATTTACAGTAGATATCTTCCACACCCCACCATTTCTGTCCCGCCACTCCCACGGGATCCTATTTCCATTTAAGCTCTCTACTGTATATTGAAGTCTGTAAGGCCTTTGTTGAAAGGCAAATGCATCCATGGAAGCAAATCTGAAATAGTATAATTGTTCATTATATACAGAGACATTGTCATGGTGTGTTTGATAATCTGGTAATGACCAAAGTTTAGCAGCTTCCTCATTATCCTGGATACTTCCCAAGGTTATTCCCAAACATTTACTTTCATAATCCCATGCCTGCTGTTTGTCTTTGATAGTCACTCGGATTGTTGTTGTTTTTCTGTCGAAGTCTAAAAGCAGCAGGCCTGCTGTTTTGAGGTGTGATGTTCCACAAGAATATAAATATAAAAAAGTAACCGACAGGGCGCAGGAAGTCTGACACTACTTTCAATGTAGATGAGGAAAGAAATGGTTGGATTTACAACGGTTCATTAGTTTGAATCCTGGGTGCCGGTGTATCTTTCACATGAACACTCTCCTATTGCCCGAGTAAATTAGTGTGCAATCTCGTGTACCTGCTTTAAATGAATCTGTCCATCAGCTTGCGTCTAAGGTGTTGGAGTGCACCGACGGTTCTGCCCTGCCAAGCCTGCTTTGGATTCTCCGCCAGAGAGAAGCTGTTTGTTAAACACTTAAGTAGGAGTTTACTTTTTGATTGCCTGTGTTAACAATCCCAGGGAAAAAAAAGAAATCGTTTCAGGTTGCTCGTCCCTGTGGTTCTTTGAGATTCTAAATTACTCCGCAGCAGATGTTCATCCAGTGTCTCGGTAAAGGTCTCTCGTTTCACCTCTGACCTCCGGACTCGACAGATAGCAGGACTGCTCTTTGAAATACAGATGCTGAGATCTCTCTGGGGGCTGAAGGGGTATTTCAATCTGATGAGAAAATGCATGTGTGAAAATTGTGTTGTGTTCATTTGGGTGATGGATAAGTTGGATTACCCTCTGACAGGTAGCAAATGCAAGCAAGACTCCACTTTCAAATCCTGCGCTGCTCTGCAAAACAGATATTATTCTGCAAACACTCCTATCATTTAGAATGACATACTTTATTACTGTTTCAGTTCTTGCTTTGACATTTTGGAGCTGTTAGTAATGCCCTTAGGGTTTCAGTTAGGATATATCCACATCGCATCAGCCTAAAATGTAATAAAGTGGAGATAATGAGTGTCAATTAGGAGGTAGGAGAAGCTCACTAACAGAACTATTTTTGTATTTCCTGTGAGGACATATTAGCATAGACACAGTAAGTGCTCAGGAGGCATGTGAACAGAGTCAAATCTATTGAAGTTTACAGTACATCTTAATCAAAGTGGATTTATGACAAGTACAGCTGAGGTCTTAATGCGACACAGAGCACAAGCAGGTAATTTATGTTCAATTTTTTCTCGGAAACACAAATTTAAATTAAAAGATCCATCCTGATGAAGTGTGTTATTTCCATTTAGAAGTCCAGTTGCATGCAGATATAGCTGACTGGCTTGAATAATGTATCTAAAAGCCGAACCTCCAAGCATATAGCAAACTATATTACTTTTAAAAGCTTCAAGTCGAAGAGCTTCATGTGTGACATAATTAAATTCCACCCAAGTTAATTCAAACTGTTTAATGATGCAGGGAGAACAATTTATCAGGCAGTGCCAGCGGTGGGGTGGTCCGCAGGGGCTACGAGTGAGGAGAAGCATAAGAAGTTCAGAGATACATTTGTGAAACAGAGAGGAGGATGTGTCGGTGGAGAGAGACTTGAAGGTTGGAACATCCTTGGAAAAGCAGCTTCCAGTTGGTGTGATTGTTTTTTTAATAATGCTAAAATGGCTTTTTTTGCTGTTTTCTTCACTTTTATTGAATTATTTATAACGATAATAGTGGAAAAGTATTATAATCTGCACATGAGCCCGAGATTTACCAGTGGGATTACCTCTGTTTTAGTAATTGGGTTAGCTGTTGGTTACTCTGACAGGCCTGCAGTGTTTCATTATTTTTCAAAGTTAATAACCTCTCCCACGGTGAGCAGCCTGACATTATACGTATTGTGTTTTTGTGTCTTTTTCCAGGAGACGGGGCCAGGCGGCGGGCAGGAGATGAGTCTGGCGGGTAATCCCACTCCACCTATCCATCAACCTGGAGACTATTTCCAGCGTCCCCCTACAGAATGTCAAAGCCTCGCTGAGCAGAAGCTGAGTCCATCATCTTCCTTCTATGACTTTCCCTCGAGTTTCCATCAAAACACATAAACATATCATGTGCCATTATTTTCTATTGCCCTCTCTCTTTTTTCTGTCAATGGAGGGCCGCGGCAGTGAGTGAACGCAGTTGTTCTATGCAGTATGCAAAAGAGAAGCTCTGTTTGAAAACTACAGGATGTGACAGGATCCTTTCTCCGTGGCTGACATCACTCCGTATGGGTTGTGATGGGGCATGTGCCAGAGATCTCCTGTCTAATAGGAAGTGAGACACTTAAAGAGATGACCCTGCCTCAGTTGCCATCACTGTCTCTGCCAGAGAGGGAGCTTGGCTCTTCCATTACTCCTGCACTTGCTAATTAGCGTATGTCGCTGGAGTAACTTGTACCTGTCAGTGTGCGCTCCTATATTCAGTAACTTGAGAGAATTGAAATTGAATGCCAGCTAAGCTCCAACACACTGCAAATGGTGCATGGGATACACCCTGATTTCCTCACTGACCTGACAGCCTTATATGTAAGAAATTGTTTTTAATGAACACGTTTTTACTGCTGCTGTGGAATGTTTCATCGTTTCCTCACTAGTAGCTGTACTTTTATTCCATTTTTGTAAGGTACTTGAGCATGTCCCTGTGCCATATGTTCATGTATGAATGCCAAAGCCATTTGTGTAAGATAACCCAGTGCCTATTTACATAAAAGAGACATGGTGAAACTGCCTGGTCATTGGTAATTATTGGTCCCATTCCCGCGGCCACTTTGTGCTCGTTCGGGCAGAACAAGGTTGAGTTTATTACAGACATTTCTTCACCCACAGGATTAGCCATGCTGCTCGAATTCATCCTTCCACTTTTCCATTAGTTGATTTATCTGCCGACTAGACTATTCTACATAATGAGTAAAACAAGAACTATTGTCAAAGCAATACAAATATTTCATTTACATGCAGATCAACAATGACATGTTGAATTGTTCCCGGATAGACGCAGTCCTATTTTAGGGCTAATCCTCTGTGTTTGCAGATGCTCAGTCATCCCAAACATTTTACTTGTTTTGAATAATGGATTTTCGCTGTGATTGTTTGTTGCCGTCATATGCGAAATAGCTACCTTGCATCAAGTCTGACATGTATTAGAAACACCTCCACGACACACACATGCACAGGAGCACGCGCACATACGAAGTCCTCTTCCTAAACTGGATGAGACTGTTGATGTAACCCCAGGCTGTGCCCAAACGCACAGATCTCTCTGTACAGTAGCCCTTGACCTTGCTGTGTGTCCTCATGGCCCAGACACCCGCCTGAAATTAAATTACAGATTAGTGGCTCCAGGCCCAAAGAGGGGTTTATTTGCTCGGCCCCTTTCTGAGAAGTGCCTATTCTCTCATTCAGGAAGTGGGGGAAAAACATTTCATGGGATTTAAGGAAGAAAATGCCAGTCTTGAAGACATTTTCAACGGAGTCATTGGTCCCCTAAAACTAAATGTCGGCAAAGACTTCTAGATCTTACATTGTAGTTAAGGGACACGCTGCTGGTGGAAATCTGGGATTGCAGAGATGTGAGAAAGTGGTTCAAAGGAAATCAAATTCCGATTGAAGGAAATTTGATGAAATATAAACTCATTGCTGAATCGGTACCTTAGGAATTCTAAATATTCTGGTGAGACAGGATGTAAATGCCGAGCCCTTATTACTTTGGAAGTCCGTCAAACCTTTTTTATTTGATTTGATTAGATTTATTTCGAATGTGTAAAACAATAATACAAACATTTCACATGAGAATTATTATACAATATAAAATAATCAGGGTCAAATTGATGTACAAAAATACTACTGATTCTAAATTATGTATAAACAAATAATTTACTTAATTACACATCCTTTAACAATCCTTTAATCCAAACTACATTACCTTCAGAAACATTATAAGTCACCATCCATGGCACTCAAAAGGAAAAAAGAACATTACATGTCATTTGTTAGACGCTTTTATCCAAAGCGACTTACATACATTCAGAACCGTGGACAATCCCCACAGGAGCAATTTGGGGTGAAGTGTCTTGCCCAGGGACACAGCGACATGCTGACTGCAGTGGGACTCCAGTGCTACCCCCTGATTCGAAGTCCAGCACTTTATCCACTTGTCTCCACCAGACACAGCCGACATGAATATTTTGTCACTGTTAAAAATAGCTGGAGTGGAGACAGCCATATTAACAAATACAAATGTAATAAATACACATTAGAACTTGGTGAAAATGATACCCTAAGATACCCACTTGATTTGGCTAACACACATATATATAAATTAGGGCCGGGACTTTAACGCGTTAATTAAGATTAATTAATTACACAAAAATTAACGCGTTAAAAAAATTAACGCATTTTAATCGCACTTATTTTTGCACCGCGGAACGTTTCTCACTGGATGAGTTTCAGGCGTACCGATTATACTGGAGCACCAACTAACGTTCATGACTTCAGACAACAACAAACCACAGTGAACAACAGTGGGAAATGTTGTTTTAAAAAACGGACGGATGGAAGCGTCGATAAGAGCACGGTTGTGTGCAAATTATGCAAAAAGGAATTCGCCTATCACCGCAGCACATCAAGCCTCAAGTATCACCTCAATGCAAAACATATAGCAGCTAGCGTGGAAGCTAGCGTGGACGTTAGCCTCTTTTATCGCGTTCACACCAAAAAGAGCCGGTACTAAAATTAGTTCATGAGAACCTTTTTACCCCCACGAAAGTCCCTGCTAGAGAGCAGAGAGCTGCTAGAGAGCAGGGACTTTCGTACGGCTCTCTTGTGAGAAAAGAGCTATATTTCTGATTGGCTGGGCGGATTGCAAACCACGCCCCGTAAAACTCCCAAAAAGTTTGGTGAAGCCGCCATTTTATTATCCTCGCATTAGCATTATTAGCATTAGCCCAGCGCAGAAACGCAGAGAGACTAACTTATAGCAACACAAAATAAAACATGGGAGCGGTGGAGATGAGGAGGTGTCGGCGTTCTGGCGATTTACTCGGAAGGCTTCAGTAGAAGCTGCTGGGACTCCCAGCAGCTTCTACTGAAGCCAGTCCCCAACTCCGGGGACTTCCGGCCGGGGACTTTGGGCGGCAGTATACGCCGTGAAGTGGTTTGCGGCCTGCCAGTAAACCCAAAGCAGAAGAAGAAGAAGTGACGTCAGCGGCTTCATTTGCCTAATCCACCCCCAGGTTCAAAGAGTTCTCATGAACTAAGTTCTCATGAACCTTTGTGGGAAAAGTACTGCGGTGTGAATGCGCCTAATGGTATACTAAAATCCATGTGAAAAAAATTGCTTCTCACTGTTCTTAGGTCAAATATTTATATGCGATTAAAAATGCGATTAATTTCGATTAATTAATTACAAAGCCTCTAATTAATTAGATTAATTTTTTTAATCGAGTCCCGGCCCTAATATAAATACATCATATACATATTAGCTTTGTATGAGATTTGGGTGGCCTTTTGATGCCCATGCTTACTGTGTAAATGTGTAGGGCTGGCTCACTTTATTGTATATTATAAATATTTTGTGACTATTGTTTTTAAGAAGAACTTGAATGTTTTAGATTATAAATACTTCCTACTCTGCAGCTCTTTGTAGTCGAATGCTATTCAGCATGTTGCAACATAAGGGGCAGTGAGTGCAGACTGTGAATTGAATTGGCAAAGTAACTCTGTACTTACAAATTCAGCCTAAACTTGTTCAAATACACAGCCTGCCAGCTACAGTTCTTTACTTAACTTACTTCACAAGCGTAATTGATCACACTTAATATCACCTCACAGACCCGAGCATAAGAGGATACATTGAGATTCTAATGTTACATTTTTATTTATATATCCAAATAAAACACTTGGCAGGGTTAAGAGTTGCACCAACTGCCAACTACATCAAACACATGAGAACATTTCACAGACTTCTCAAATTCAAACACATGAAGCAGTTAAAGGCTTGGTGTGGTGATTGCATGTGTAGGCCTACTAACATTTCTAATTCGCATGAGTGCTTACAAAGTAGAAACACAGACAGAAACAAATAAAGATGTATTTGAAGCAGCGCAAATTCAGGTAAAGATGTGTGTGCTCTCAATGGGGAAATAAAAAGCAGGGCTGTCTCAAATCAAGTGCTAATGTAGGCTACTTACATTTGCAGTTTTAAGATGTGTTGTGGTTGCTCCGTTGAACAAAGCCCTATAAAACTATTATTTAATTAACAGACCGTTGTTGAAAATAAGACACTGTTAATTTCTTGCTAGCTAGATAGCTAACAGAGACAATCAGCTCTTATTGTGAGGGCGCTGCAGCGATTTGAGGCAACGCTATCTGATCTTAATGAACACACAGCGCAGGCGCGGATATACCAAAGACTCAACTACAAAGAGGGAAACCAATTTTCCTGGTCAATTTGATCAGTTTAATATGTCACACACTCATGCCCCGAATGGTGCATGTTATTTGGAATACATTGGATGGCTATTTATGGCTGGAAAACAGACTGAACAAACACTCTCCAGCAGTCAATTCCACTCATATAAATCTGATTAAAAAATGTGTAATCAATGCAGGCAGGATTAAACAGTATCTTGGAGCGAGAGTACTCATATTTTCCAGCGAGGTCTCCTCCCTCTGCGGAGCTCACACACCGTGGCTCATGCTGTGGTCCAATCACGCTGTAGATTTATATTAGCACTTCTGCTACTCTGCATTTCACTTGATTTGAACATGAGGTCCCAGTAAAGAAGTGACTGAAATAGGGCCAGCTGTGCTCCTTAAATTTAAGTACGCAGTAAATGCTTAGTGTGCTCTTTAGTAAATATCTACTACTGCATGAATCGTTTCTTTGCCTACTATTGGAAACCTCAGTGAAGTTAAGAGGATCTGGCAGCTAGTGGCCCATGTTCGGTTTGGGATGGGACACCTGAGTTCAGTCGCACCCCGTCCAACAAATCCAGAGCTCTGTCGCTTTTTAGCAGTTTAATCAGGGACTGATTCACACCAGGGGACAGCAAGTGAATGCAATTAAGCAGCCGGTGTAAAGACAACCAGGAGCAGGATTGAAGACCACTGTGTAATTGGTTTATTCATGAAATCCTGGGATACTCTATCACAAGTTATCAAGGTACATGTAAATAGCTTGGGCTGTGGCCAGTAGTCGGTTAACTCTGGATGTAAGCACAGTGTGTAAACACTTACTGGGAATTTTGCTCACCGTGAAAACCCTTGCATCATTTTTACGATCTGCTGGGTTTGTTCACCGCTTAAGGAGAAAACACTGCCAGCATTTTACGCTGTGTTTTATTTCTCCTGAGGAGGTTCGATAATGTATTTAGTATGCAGAGGCGGGAGTGAAACATAAAACAGGCAAAGCAACTGCGATAGTGTTTCAGTTGTTTTAAGAAGCTGATACTGTGACCAATTGTAATGCTCAGAGAATATTCATGTTACATATAACATGAATTAGCATGGATTAATTCCAATTTAACTTTATTAAAATCTTAATTACATTTCTAAACATTGTTAACCAACTGTAATTTCGAGAATAACCATGGGATTATTATGTGGTTTAATATGAGTTATTATATAAAAATAAGATTATGAAAAATTATATAAATGATTATAAAAGACAATTGTAGGCCTATTCATTTTCTAGATTTGCTTATTCCCTTAATTGCCAAAATTGAGATGTTTGTCCATAACATTGTTGCTACAACCAGGATAGGTTAGTTTAGTTTAGCTTTAATTAGCATGGAGGCTGGAAGCAGATTAAAACAGCTGGTCTGGTAAATGGTTTAAGCTTAACCTAAACTCACAAATTATTTGAAGATGATATAAGGTATACGTTTTTTTTTTAACATTGACAGTAATGCTGGCTGTTTTCCAACCGGCCTGCATCTGGCTTGTATGCTAAGCTAGGCTAACTGCCTTCTTTCTGTAGCTGTGGTGGTTCAGTTTGAATCGCCGAGAGGCTAAGCTTGGCTATAAACTGTGACGCGTTTTCGAAGAGAAAGTCCAGCGTGAAGCAAGATAGTTTTAGGATATTTAATAAACAAAATCAAAACACAGTAACTATGGACAAAACGGTCAACAGAAAAAATGACAGCACAAGCTCACCCTCTGTCATCCGCACGCACTCAACATCAAACAGGTGACTTATATAACCAAACCACACCCATGTGACAATTACCGGAAGTGCTCAACAAACAAATAAAAGTGACGTAAACAAATAATAATAATAATACAAATAATGAACTTGGGCTAAGTAGCGTTATGGCACCTACAATACCGGCCCCTAATTATCATTTCACAAAATTATAATTACTATAATAAATGACAATACACACAAAATATACATCTAGATCTCTTTCTTGAATTATTTTTTGTTCATATATTGCAGTCTTTTTGGAAAAGTGATCATCTTTACTCACTAATCAGTATCAGCCAAACACTTAGTGTGGTTTGTGTGTGTGCAGGGGGTAGGAGACAACAAATAAAATAGGCAACAATAGTCCAGACTTGGCAAAAGTCCTCTGACTCCTGAAGAAGGCTAACTTTGTTAATTGGTCTGCTCAGGAAACCAGTCTTGGTCTTGATCCGAAGCATACGTACGAGTCCCTTTTTGTCAACGATGGTCTCAGCAACTTTTCCAGTAAGCCAGGAGTTCCGAGGCGCTGAGTCATCCATGTTGATCACGATGTCTCCTCGTGTGAAGTTGCGTCTGATTTTAGACCATTTCTGTTGTTCTTGAAGTAGGGTTGTCTTAAGGAGCAAAAGATGATTCGGTGTCAGTGCTTCTAGGTCGTTTAGATCTGTAGAAGCTTTGGTGATTGGACGGCTATTGAGAATAGCTTCTGCTTCACATAAGACTTTGTTAAGTCCCTCTTCGTCGAGACTTTCTACATTCAGAGTGGAGTTGAGAACATTTCGTACTGATCTGTTTAATCTTTCCCAAACACCTCCATGATGTGAGCCAGCTGGGGGATGGAAGATCCAATTCCTTTTTGGAGAAGTGTATCGTGGATCTGACCTTGATTCCAACTTTCAATTGCCTCCTTCAACTCGCGTTCGGATCCTACAAATAATAATAATACAAATAATGAACTTGGGCTAAGTAGCGTTATGGCACCTACAGTAGCTTTATTGAACAGAAAAATATAAGAGTGGTATCCATCCTCTCTCATTTTTGGGCATATTCATATTTCCCTAAATGTCAGATAACTCCCAAAACTCTTAAAAGGTGACCCAATGAGAAAACTTAAGATAAAACTACACCACACAGCCTGAAGTTAGAAATCTGCAGAAGCCACTTATATTCAAAGCTCAAAGTAAATGCAGTATATAATAGTTCTAGTGTAGTGCTGGTCATTCTCGTGTGAACAGCCTTAATGTGTGACAGCAGCCTCGTATTAAGGGTCAAACACAAGTAGAATGTTCATTATAGTCTATGGGGTTGTGCGAGTTAATGTGTTAACACAAGTACACATTCAGACAATTACACCTCCATGTTTCATTAATCACTTCAGTGGTAAGGTGTAACATTTGAGTTTAAAATTCTGACCTTTAATTACGCCTCCTTATTAGACAGAGGGTGTAATGTGTGAGAATAGATGGGGAGAAATCTATAGAAAGCCTCTTCATGTCTTTGTTTCTTTTCCACATGTACTTTTAAAAGCTATACGTCATTACTTGTACTATCTGCAAGGACAAAAGTGAGTTGCTTTCGAAGGTTAGATCAACATTCCTTGTGTGAATCATGATGTTAAAGGGAGAGAAGAAACAGAGAAATGTGCAAGCACCTGAATTCTTAACACTCTTACCCTCTACCCTGAATGGCAAGCAGCCTTACTGCGTATGAGATGTTGATGTAAGGGTTTAGGAGAGTCAAAAAATGAAGGTATCTGTTGGGAGGGAAGACATGACAAACTACAGTACAATGAAAGAAAAAAAGGCAATTGAGGTTCTAAGAAGTAAAGCCTCAATCTGAAAAATTCAAGAATACCAGCTGTGAATATATACATAGATATCTGTAAAGCTTTATGGTTGCACTGTCACATTAGTCCTTTTGATATCCCTATGTTAAAAAGCTGCGTGAAGACAACTAATATTTCCAGCAGCAAGATAGAGAATAAGAACAAGGATTTCTGCGACAGTAATAATACGGTGGATATTTTATTCTCATGCTGAACGGGGAGCTTAGTCTGAAAGAAAACCTCTTTGTTTACAAGTAGAGGGCTTTCCAAAGCTCTGGGTAGTGACACAAATAAGAATTGAATAACAGCTCAGAGTTGCTCCAATGCTACTTTGCATCAAATGTTGAAGTGGTATTGACGTCTGATCAGGATGAGTCCCCTGCAGATCAAGATCACATCAGCCTGGGAAGGTCTTGGATCCCCACAGATGCTTTCAGATCCAGGTAAGCATGTGCATCATGAATGAATGGAAAACTCATGCTGTTCTGTAGTGCCTGTTGCTGAGTAAAAACATGCTGGGTCAATATGTCCATCTGTTTTTCTCACTATTTTCTCTTAAAAGGGTTTTGAGTTTCATTCAACATTATAATGCAAATGTTCCTTAATGAATGCTTCAAAAGTACCAATGCTGTGCTCAGTGCTTTAAGTATGCCATACTGAATTCAGGTTATTTTATACATATATATAATATAAATGTTTGGGATATAAATTGTTCAATTGCGCATGATTGTTATTGCACTAAACCCTGTAAAATAACTTTTATAGGGCAGAGTATTTGAATGACCACGCCAAAGTGTGTCCATATCTTCAAGGTCAAAGTGGATTAAGGCCAAACTCAGTATGACAACAAAGAGATGAACACCTAGAGATTATTGTGTATATTGTGTTTATCAAATTGTTTCTGTTATGAATGGTAAACAGTCACAATATCATTACCCTATTTGAAAGATGCATTTTTTGATGCTTTTCCTCATTTCTCCAAATCAAACAGACATGTACTTACTATCAGAATGGATGAGTTCCCAAATCTGCTTGGATTTCATCCCTACACAGGTGTAAACTGCATCTGACCTTTTTTCATGTACAGTACTTATTCGGTTGAAACCTTGGCTTCTGAAATTGGCTTCGATCCAAATTGTGGCTCCTGTAAAATGAAATAAAAAATCTAATTCCCCCCTGCTAACTGAACTTGGCAAACAGTTCATCTGAAAATACTATGATTTGCCAAACGAACGAGCCACAGCTACATGCCTTCTACGCCAAAATGAATGTGTGCTTTTTCAGTGTGCTGCTATTTCAAGACTCTGATCAGTATTCTGAACAAATGCTTAGTTCAATTGTGCCATGCTATTCATGTTAGCCTCTAAAGAAACAAGGAGAAAATGAAGAAAGGGTGAACTGGTTGCGGTTTATTATTGTGAATCAACATCAAAGACATATAGGTGCAATGGGTACAAAGGGGTGGACCCCTGGAGTTTAATATATAATAATGTGTAGGTAACCGATGGCTGGAAATCCTTTGATAGAGCTGCAAACATCAAAAGACAAACCCTATGATATTTGGAAGTTCGAGGTCCAAAGAAGGTGGGAAGACAATGCACATGGATCAAATTCAAAGAAGTCATTTTGTCAATGCTTCTACATGTTGAGTCTGAAAACATGTCAGTGAAAAAACAAAGCAGAATTAAACAACAGATTAATTATTAGGCAAATATTTCAATGCATGGAAACAGCATGAATGAATGTAACACATGCGTAGTGATGACCTTAAGCTCACTTTAGTCACAAAGGTCTTAAAGCTAAAATATTTTGCCCCCAAATCCTAATTATTAAAGACAGAACTCTTTGTCTGACACCGAAAACGTTCTCATTAATATTTAGGACATATTCAGCTGCATTTGTGTCAAATGACATCCTTCTATCTATTTCTGCATGTTTGGATTCTAATGAAATAAAAGCATTTTCTTGTAAAGTCATTAAAGTGTAATTACCGCTTATCGTGTTAGTTGACACAGAAGGCTGTGCTTTGGGTTTCATTCATTTTAACAGTTTCTTTTAACCACAAAACAAACAGTTCATCACCCTAAACCTAACCAGACCTTAAATGTTTCATGACAATGTTTTATCACTATCATTTTTTACTCTAAATTACTTGCGTTAATATAATGTGCCGAATTTAAGTTATGTGTCTTTTTTGTGAAGCCACCTGAGCTGCTTCACTAACCCTCCTGTTGTCTTCGGGTCAAATCTGACCGATTTACTACTTTCATCAATCATAACTTTGTTCTTTTACATTCGATTGCATTAAGGCTTTATGATATCCTTCACAGTAGACATTTGAACACATAACATTGCTGATCAACACTTTCATTGAATTTTGGATGATTTAGTCAACTTTGTAACACCCATGATGTTCCCGGTCAAAAATTACCGCCATAAAGAAAAGGAATTAGTAACCATCCAGATCAGATAAAACACACACACACACACACACACACACACACACACACACACACACACACACACACACACACACACACACACACACCACACACACACACACACACACACACATACACACACATTCTCTATATGTGTTCCCCCTCTTATGTGCCCAATCCCCCCATGTGAATCACACCTGACACACACACACACACACACACACACACACACACACACACACACACACACACACACACACACACACACACACACACAGAACAATTTGACACATTTCCCGCTCTTCAGTGCCCATCCCCCCACATGGATCACACCTAGCACACGGAATACATGTTCAGTGTATATTCTTAGTATATTTACTGCAGTTTTTCATGTATACCAGTAGTCTGATACAATATGTACAGTTTGAAAGGGCGTTAAATGAAATTTGGTGCTGATTAATGGTTTTTGTGTTAATGCAATAGCAGTTAAAACAGGACCGGTCAAATTTCACCGCGAATACCAAAGTAAGGCGGGGGAAACGAAGACAATAGAAGGGTTAATAAAACTTGGTCAATATTACACAATAAATGCACTTAGAGCAGACACGCCCCTCCTGCCTGTTCATAAAGAGCATATTGCATATACACAGATCTTGTTTTTTGTTTGTCTCCCAACTGTTCTGTACTTGCTCCGAGTTTAAACATTTTATAAACAATAATCAATCACCAAGTGCACACAAGAGAAGAATAAGTGATGACGCTCCTGGTTGGCCATTGAAAACTGCAGCTTAATATCTGACTCTGCAGTTGCATGTTTGATTATTCTTCTATTCTCCTATCTCATTACCTTTAATCAGGATAAAGTGATATCATGCTAGATTCTATTCCCTTTTCAAAACAACCTCCTCAGAGGCGCTGAAGTAAATCACTGGGCCAAACTTGGGAAAACAAAAGCCAGTGCATAGGCAGAGGCTTATTTTAGCAACAGAAATGTGTGCTTTGTCAGACTCATTCAGTTGTGCTGGGCTAGGCCGTCCCTAATTAAAGTGTTCTGCTCTACAGAGTCTCAGAATGGTCCTGAGCATGCAGAAGCTGCCTTATTCTTTCCATCCATCACATCTACTGTAATTACTTTTGTTTACAGTGGAGGAAACGGCAGCTGTCTGATTGGAAGTTATTGAGGAGATAACTCATAGGTAATTTAGAAATGGCGCTCAGCTTCTCTTCTGGATGCAGATGAATCATTTCCTGTATGAAGTGTGGGGACGATGTACAGACGCTCATGGAGAACGACCCTGGCAAATTACCACAGTGCTGTCAACTATCCAAGCTGCTTCCTCTCGAGCCGTACTTACACTGTTGTTTTCTTACAATGGGGATGATGGTTTTGTCTTTTCCTGAAGTAGAAATAAAAAAGTTTGCAAACATTGTAATTAGTTGCACTGGTTGTAAAAATAAAATCTCATTATGTGAAGAATATATTTTGTTGTTATATTGTTTTGAAGGAAAATCTCCTTTCTTGAGTTGGAAAGGAGATTTTAGATAGAATATAAAAATCCATATAAATAGTGAATTCAATGCACATCAGCAAACTCAGTAGGAGCTCCTATTGACTCACACGGTTCTATGGGTGTTTCTCAATGTCGAAGAAAGCTGCTCCAGAGCCACTATTTCAAGGATGCTACGTCATCGAGTCCCGCTGAAGGACTGTTCCAATGTCCAGGATGCTTGGAATTCTACCGAGGCCGGCGTCCTTCGTTGCGAGAAATTTCGAGGCTGCATGTGTATCCTCCGCGGTCTTAAAATCCCCACAATGCTTTGCGCACGGACCAATTTCCAAATCTTTGCCGGAAATCGCGCTCCATTTAAGGCGGGGCCTCGCATATGACGCACACCTGCACACCTGTTTGCCTGTTCCACAATTCTTCATTTTCCGAGGCTAGGAAGGATTCTTGCCTCGCTTCTGAAAGACCTGGCCGTTTCTCAATCTCGAGGATACTGGCTTCCAAGCGAATATTTCAAGGATGCTACGTCATCGAGTGCCGCCGAAGTACTGTTCCAATCTCCAGCATACTAGGAATTCCACCGAGGCCGCATCCTTGGTTTGGGGGAAATTTCGAGGCTGCACATGGGTAGACTTCGCGTCCTTAAAATCCCCACAATGCTTTGCGCACGGACCAATTTCAAAAAACCCTTGCGGAGAATGGCTGAACCGACGCAGCACACATTTAAATGTAAGTATGTAGTGGCGTAGAACATGTGTTGGTAAATATGTTACTTTGTTACATTTATTATCACCAAAAATGTGTTCCGTGAAAGTAAAGCAAGTTCATAATTAGATAGACATCGTGAGTTATTTATTTTCGGTACAGTTTATGTTGAAACCGTTAGAGAGAGTGGCACACTTGTTAGCCTGTTCCATTCTTCTTCGTTTTCCGAAGCCGTGGCTTGGAAGCATACTTGCTTCGTTTCTGAAGGAAGTGACTTGGAAGTATGCGACTACCAAGCCAGCATCCTCGAGATTGAGAAACGGCCCCTGACTCGGAGGGACATGTCCTACCAAGGAAGCGTCCTCGACATTGAGAAACACCCTATGACTCAGTATTTAACATTATGCAACTTATGACTATGTACCATTACAAGATTGTCATATAAATCATATCTTTGTGTGAAATGAATGCTGAGATGAACTGATATAGAAAATGGAAGTGCAATATCAAGATGGCAAATCAATACTGCAATATCCACTTCCAATATGGGAAATGGATCGTGCAGCCGCAGTATGATATTGGATTTCTTTTCTTTTTTTAACCACTGCAGATAAAAAAAAAAAAAGTAAGCTTAGCTGATATTTGATATTGCCCCAGTAGTTGTATTTTAGTCGGATTGGTTATTAACATTTTGCATAGTTCACTTAATGAACACTCATATCTATCTATGCATAACTGGTATTATCCAGAAATCCTTTATTAGTCCCATAGTGGGGAAATTCACATTGTTACAGCAAAAGTGGCATATCAAGTAAAAAAAAAGATGCAATAATACAGAATAAGCTAACATTAATATATCGAAGAAAAGCACACATTAGTTATTACAATTAAAATAAAGATTACTAAGTAAGTAAATACACATCCACGGCTCAAAATGATGAGCTGCAACATCAGACCTTAGTGACAGGGTGTTGAGACATTATACAAAAATAAAAATTGTTGGGACATTCATGATGGTTTTCACATAAAGGTGTTATTGCACAGTATTTCAAGAAAAGTGTCTTTATTGCACATTGCCGTTTTATCGCAAAAGATGCACAGTCTGTATTGTGTGGGGGTCTGCCGGGCCGTGGTGGTTATACAGCCTATACATACTATAACTCATAACTCACATGTTCAATATTTAACAGAAAGAGACTGAGCTTATCGCCTGTCAGTCATGTTGAAGGGCACAGATACACCTGGAGCTGAAATCATCCCCTCTGTTATTTGTAGACAATGGTCTGCTAATGACAAAGTACCATAAATGATCAAAAAAAACTGAAGGAAATGCAAAATGTTAAGCATGTTGTTAAACATAAAATCCCTTTTCTTTGACCCTTCCAATTTTACCTAGCAATAATGGAGTGTGATCTCTGTATTCCTTAATAATGTAAATTAATGCATATATATATATATATATAGTTTATACATATTTATACATATTTGCATACATATTTTTATATATATATTTGTTTTTGTATTCGGGATTGTGGGAAACGGTATTTCGATCTCTGTCTATACACACAAACTGAAAGATTGACAATAAAGTTGACTTTGACTTTTGATATATTCCTTTAAAATGCATTTCTGCCGTGTGTTATTCCTCCAATAAAGCCAACATTTGCAAGAAAGCTTTCCTGTCTGAGATTTACCTGATTGGTATCAGCAAGTAAGGGACAGTGCAATTTAGCATGGCAAGATATGTTTGACACCTAGATGAAAATAACTCCCCTACAAACTAAAACCACAACGCTATGTCTGACATAATGTATCAACTTATAATTGTGTTGTGGCAAAAGTGTTTGATTATTTAGACTCAACTAAGTTTCATTTGATCTCTGGTTTACTGATCTTCAAACGTTAATAAGAACCATATCTGGACCCTCGTGTTTGACCTCTGCTGATGAGGTAGCTAGCAGTATTTTATTATCACCTTAATTAAAAACAATGATGCAGGTCGAACAACCTTTAAGAAAGCTTGATGGTGCTTCTCTGTATAGCTCCAATGCTGGGTGACCTTTCTGTAAAATAAATGCAAATATGTGAATATATATATTTGAAAAACCACCATTGGTGTTTACAGAGAGTGAAATCAGATATTTGTGGTCTCCAAGACTCCCCTGTTGTCCTTGAGAGCTGAGTGGGTTCACTCAATTAATGGCTGTAATTGGACTGTTTAGAATATCAGCCCTGCTAATGTTACTTTGACAGTGATTTAATTTGACATGTTAATCAATCATCCACATAGCTGGAGCACCCACTAATGTGTTAACAAAGGACATAAATAGCATTTATATTGTACGCAAACAGGGGTGTAGAACACAAGGCATTGTTTATCATCATAACTTATTTGCACTTTGTTTAATGATATATTTTGCTCTTTTATCTGTAGCCATTGTGTCAGCAGTGCTTTTCTCAGCAATGGAGCCAGAAAATAAAAGGGAGTGTCGTCAAATAAATAGTAACTGATAAACTATTGTGTGGTGTACATGTCATGAGTACTTTCAGTTCTTTGTACTACCTCGTTTTCGTCCTTGCTTGCATCGTTAATTGGCAATTCAGTGCCTGTTCATGTGAAAATATTACAGCTCAAAAGCAGTTTCAATGAACTGGCTGATTGTACTATCCACTCCCTTGCCAAAGAGTTAGATTAATGACTTTGCTGTAATGGGCCCCACTACTGGGTTCTAGTAATTAAAAGATAATGATTGGTCCCTTTGAATGGTACAAATAAAGATGCACGGACTCATTTGTGTTATTCAGGTTGTTCAATAAAAGATTAGGTTCTGTGCGAGGGTGGGGTTAGGGCAGGGGCAGGGGCAGGGGGGGGGGGGGGGGCAGGGGCTACTTGTTTTTTCTGCCAATTTATGCATGCTTTCCTGTGGTGTCTCTGTTCTCAGAAATCCATATGAGATAAACTTTGGATCCTCACTCTGGATAAGAATAATGAATAAACACAGCTGCACATTGGCATTCATCTCCATGACCCCATAAGCTGGAGAGAAATACAAGTAAAGTCATTTAATTTTTATATTTAGGATTGTGTCCAATTTTGCTACTTTTTATTGGATGTTGACAGCTGCGTTTGGGGATGAAATTAGTTCAGTGTTTGGCCATGGGGACTGTTGAAACTCCATAACCCCATTTATTTGTGTTTAAATCCTGACCTGCTGCAGTAACACTAGAAAACAAAGAAACTGTGGGGATTGATGATGTGTTTGGTTCTTATTTAACTAATTCAAGAAAGACAAACTCGATATTTTACCTGTATGCACCTGTTCACCTTCCCTAAAACTGTTTTCCATTGGTATCAAACAAGTAAAGTTAAAATGTAACAAACCACCATTGTGAGTCAACTTGAACGTGTTGGGATTAAGAGAAGTGTCGGAAATTAAGCAAGTTGTCCTCAGTTTGTGATCCCTCAACATGGCTGCATTTCTCAGAGGGTGTTTTATTCTGAAAGATAACAGTTGCTGTTTTGATGAACTAGTTGTGGCAACGCAGTAAGATAAAACGGCATCAGGGTGCTAATGGAAAACAGAAAAACAACTTTTAAAAAATGCAACTTGGGTTTTGCTTCATTTATAAAGCTCTGGCTTCTGTTCCTTTTTTAGCATGATGAGCTATTTACTCTTGAACTGTATCATCCAACTGTAGATAATCAATCTATTTGTTGTTATTCATTAATTATGTACATGCATAGGAAAACATCACAAAACATGTTGTGTTTTTCATTGTGATGTAGAGTCCATGATACATCGCTGTGGTGTACAAAATGTTCCTCGTGTTTCTACATGAGTGTAATAAATGAAAAAAGCGCATTAGAGGCTCTGGAGGGTTTTCCAGAAAGGAAGCTATGAACAGCTGGCCTTACTGGCAGAGATCTCAATCCATAACTATCTACCGGAGAGCACTTAGGGTCTTGAAATAAAAACATAATGTTACTTAAAGCCTGTGTACAATGAAAAAAGGACTGCAGTGCTTCAGCCTGGTTGGACAGTTTACCACTTACTGAGCTCATAGTTGTCAAACAACGGGTTAGGTTAAGGGCACGAGTTCACAAACACAGACAGGGTTTCTCGAGAACATGAAAATCCAACATCTTTTTAAAAAATATAATTCTTATGTGGTTTTTTTACCACTTAATCCCACACAATACTATTTATATATACCTCTGCAGCCAAGCTAGCTCTTGGGTTGCAATGTTTTCATGCTTTATGCTAAGCTACAATAGCTAGCAGCTGGATGTCCCATATATTTACCATAGGCTACAAATAGAGTCCTATTGATCCCGCTACTCTCAGAAATAAAGCTTATAAGCGTATTTTCTAAAATGTGGAATTATTATTTTACATTTACATGTCAGCTTTATCAGACAGTGGTACAGAATGAGCAATCAATCACCAATAGCAAGGGAGGAAACCTACATGACAAAGGCTGTCAGAACGAATGTCGTGAATTGTGCCTATTAAGCCTGAATAAACCCTATTTTGAGGATTTAAGGCCACAGGCCTTCTCTTGGCATCCAAAAGATGATGTAATAGATAATGCAGTCAGCAGAGCTCTGGTAATGTAGTTTGTGGTTTTTCCTCCAGTCATAAAAGGCAACATATTTACTCTTAAGTGACATGCATGTTTTCTATTAGATTTGGCATGTAAGGAGAGCACCAGTAAAGAAAATCACATTACATTATCATCATTTGTATTCAACACACGTGATTGTCAATACTCTAAATGACAAAAACTGGAAATGTCATTAATTTCCCACAGAGTTCATTTATCACTCCCACTTGCTGACTGTAGCACAACCACTGACAGATGATCAAATGTGGTGACCTGTATCTTCTTGGTAGTTGACTAGGAAAGTATTTAAAGAGAAGGAAGGGGTTGCTCACATGACTCACAAGAAAGCAAGAAGCTCTGCAGGAGCTTGTGAACAAACAAGTAATTAACGCCTGGCAGTAAATGCACAAGACAGGCAACATGTTACGCGATACTCAGCACTCACTCAGTTGCATTTGCATCTCAGCAGGAGAAGAAGCATGGGGCAAAGGAAAGCACTGCTGCGTTCAATCCTTCTTCCAACTGTTTGTAATCACTGGTCACACTAGGGGCCTGAAAGAAAGGGTTCTCAGCCATATGACCCCCTCTAGCTCTGTGTATTAGAAATATGTTCATGAATCTCAATTTTTCCATCGACAGATCAAGGAGGAAGTAGAAGAAGATTTTTTAACGAGCCTTCTGAAATGAAAATAAACGTCTATCCTTAGATACTTTTATCTGAAGTGTGTGATGTTCCTTGTGTTCCATATGTTTGTAATGAAGGCTGCCTGTTCAATGGAATTAGAGAGTTTCACAGGTAAAACACATTGAAAACGGAGTGTGTTTCAAGTGAAACAAAAACCATGGCTCCTCTCAGATCAGGGTGAAGTGAAATAGATTTATATTTTTTCACCCAAACCTGCCTCGTGTACTTTTGTTTCAGTAGTTGAGGTGGTGACACTTCAACACAAGATGCTTTGTTTTGCAAAACTGATACCGTCGCTGCAGAGCTTTGTGGGGGCCCTGGAACATTCCTTAACTGTACTTCATCTAGTTTACATTTATGTATGCCTTAAAATATTATAAATGTATAGGACCCAGATTAAGCTATTCTCATTGTGCCTGCTAATTCCTAGCAGTGCCATGTCTTGATATTTCAAATTTAGTCTGCATATATCTAAAAATAAATGGAAATTGTGTTTTTTCATTAGAGGATAGCAATGTGTAAAGGCATACACATTGTATACAATAATGCATACTCAAGCTCACTATTTGATTGGTAATGAAAAACAACGTTTTTTTTTGCACTAACAACAGTCCTACATAGCAGACAAAGATTTTAAAAACAACAAGAACACTTATAATTTCCCTGCCCAAAAACATGGTAACACTGTAAAAGGCCTGCATTTGTAATGATACATCATATATTTAGTCTCCTTCTGTGTTCACTCCCCTAGTGGTCCGCGAGTATATTTGTAACATTTCACATTTTAAATAAATAAATACATTTAAGTTTTCCGCACTCTCGCGGGAATATCTCCGCAATGGAGCGAGGTTAAGTTTCACTTTCAATTGCATGATATAGCCCAGCGCAACACCTTCATCACACATGTTGCCACTTGTTTGTACACTTTTCAGGCGATTTATAATCTGTTCTAGAAAAACGATGCGATTTTGGATATTTGTGAAGTTAGGTGGTCCGCGAGTGTTTTTTTATTGGTTAAGTGGTCCTTGGTATGAAAAAGTTTGAGAAACACTGACTTACACCCTCATAAAAACACACAATTTTGCCCTTTGTGTGAGGGTGCCTGAAATCCTTCCATTCACCCACTAATAAAAAGTGATGTTTTTTCTGGCCAATCAGAGGAGGAGGTTGCAGTAACCAATCAGTGGGAGGTGTCAATTGGACTTCTGACGCAAGTTAGAGACGCAGGTGCAACGACAATGGCGACACAAGTGGAACTGTATGGATAACGTGTTTCTACGCCGCATCTTCAGTTACCTGAAGTGACTTTTTTGGCTGCGTGGAGAGAAGATTACTTTGCAGTTACGTTTAGTTTTCGGTGTAGCAACACGTTTAGTAGTTAGGCCACTAGCATACATGCTTGCAAACACGTCTTGCTTACATTACCAAGCAAAGCAATGATGACACAACGAACATAAGCCATGATTCATGACGGTTGAGCCGATGAGATATTCTCAACTCTCGTTTGATTTGGTGTTGATGGAAAAGTGATTAAAGCTGTGAACCTCGAGATGGACAAGTTATTTTTATTCTGGAAAATGCTCTGGACCCTGGTGAGTGTTTCTGCTGACTGGCATGAATTAAGACTACCACTCACTTTCAGTGGCCTGATATTAATGTATTAACATCAGCGGTAAAAACATTTTGCAATGAAACATATAGATGAGAAAAGAAACAAACATAACAAGTTTACGGTTTACTTTTTCCTCTGTCCTGCTACAATATGACTGTATGAAATATAGCTTGTCAGCTTCTAGAGTCACTTAATATTCCTTTATGAAATGGTATGTGTTATCGTATATTTATGAAATGAAATCAGTATTTGTATCAAACATTGCAATTAAATGCTGCATAGGCTATTTCTCATATTAATAATTTGTCGTGGTAAAACTAAAACAGTGTAAAGTTTATTTTCTACTTATGGGTTCCAGAGTTTTATCCAAATGCAATGTTCTTTCCATAAGTGTCTGTCCATTACGTTGTACCCAGGACAGGACTGTGCTGGAAGTGAATCCTCCTCTTTGAGACCTGCATGTCCAAGTTTTGCTCCAGTCTCGTCCGGTAAGCTGTTTTAATTGGCTCTTTCTGTGGATGTGTCTGAGTGATTTCCTGAAATGATTGTGGATAAATACAAGCAATGTCTTATAATGTGAGAATGATACAACATCAGGACAGGTGGTAGAAGAAGACTTTTGTGAAAGATATGTGACAGACAGGAGATTGCAATCATTACGCCTAGATAGGACATCATCATTGTTCTTTTACCTCAGAGTACAGTGTGATGAAAATACAATGGGGAAAGCAGTTTTGAAAACACTGATTTGGAAGCTGCAGGTAATTGTTGATGGCACTCCCATGTATCTTCATAAATGCCTTTTTGATTTCAAAACCAAGCAAACTAGCAGGAGCTTTCCATTAACAGCGTTTGCCAAATCAACATTTTGGGGTGATTATGAACATGTTTTCACGCTGTGATGGTTAGACATTGTGTCGATAATTGAGCAGTGGATAATGGACGAAGGGCAGCAGCACATTGCAGGAGGTGCTGGACCCAATGGGCCATGATAATTAACCAAAATCTTAATGACACTGGGCAAAGTGATTCCCCCCCGACTCGTAAATGATAAATATTTAATGTTTCATTTCAATAATGATGGGAATGCAAAATGCCAAACCACTAACTGTCAAACTTTCTGCCGCTGTTGTCTTGTAATTAGAGTCTCTCTAACTGTCTAATTTCCCAGTGCAGCTTCTGCCAGCATGTAGCAGTCCCATGAAAGAGCGGTGACAGGGAAGGGAATTGTGTGTAGAGCGGAGTTGGACTGCACTTTTAAAGAGTTTACCATTAATTCAGTACTTGGAATCCGCTGGTGTGTGAATGTTTATCCATTTGACGATTAAAGAGTTACTAATCATACACTTACTTACAATCCTTTGTGTGCTTATGTTACCCAGACAGTTATTTTCGGCGAGTGAGCCAGTTTTTAATTTTCTCCTGTTAAGAAAAGCACTTTGATGCAAACGAGAACAATGTATTACCAAATCCCTACATAATTGATTTATCATTACAGCTGGGTAGACAAATGAGTGGGCGTCTAAATGACAAAGTGAACCGCAGTGGTCTTATACCAACACATTATTCAAGTTATTTTGACCACATCGCCTCTGTGTAAGCTTGCCGTACACAGTTGAGAAATCCCAGTTCAATATCCTTCTGGCTGCTTTAACCCACATATACACCAGAGGGAGCGGTGATCAATACACTGTACTTGGCCATCATTATCAAGACTTATATCCCCCTCAGCTCCAGGCCCATTAAATCAGAGGACCACATTCTTCCCCCCCCAGTGTCTCAACCACGACTCTCGAGTCACATTAAGGTCTGATTTACGCGCCTTTAATGACGGGCCACCCTTAATTAGCTGATACTGCAAAAAACACAGCCACTGCTGAAAAAGGATGACCATCTAAGGTTCAGGAGGATGTTTGCTTTAAGCCACTCGCTCTGTCATCCATATCTAGCCGCACTCACATTGCACAAACAGCTTCCTCTCATGGCTCTGGCCGTATCTCATATGTCGAGAGAAGCCAGAGGCAATAATGAATCCTCGCTGAGAGATCCCTTGCATCAATTCAGGGTACCAGTTACGTGAGACTCTTGGGCTGCAGCAAAATCTGCTACTTCTCTTTGCTAAAGTATTTGCTGTGACACGGTGGACTCTGATGACTTCTTTCTCTCCTTGTTTTGGTCTCAATCCATTGGTTCCAGCCTGAGAGGCTCTCTGTATCATTAGCAACAAAATAATTTGGTTAGTTTAATGGAGTGACTTAGACTAACAAGTTGTTGCAACAAGAATACCCTGAAGTGACTTGAGATGTATTACCACAGTAGTAGCGGCTGCTCATTAGCTCCTTGCAGTGTTATTGCAGTTAGGCTCATAAGAAACCTGCATAATATCCATGCACGGCTGTAAAAAAGAGACGACTGATAAATTGCATAATAACCAGATTAGCAATATGTCACACTAAGCCTCTGGCAAACGGCAAGGGAATTGGGAAGATTCTGCCCTCCCTGTGAGATGAGAAAGATATAAATAGAAACCTTGAAGCACAATTTGTCAAGTTACATGAGCAGAAATGCATTCCCCCTTTCCACCCCACCCGAAAACATGTAAGGGTCCTTTTGAAGCAGATTTCATCAGGTCATTATCTAAATGGTGACGCATCTGTGAAAGCATTGACAATTATGGAGTTTAAAGGTCAGTCTTTCTAAAACCTCTAGTATGTGATCTTCATTTCATTGTGCATTTAGGATGCAGGACATGACAGTTTTCTATAAGAAGAACCCAGGCTTTTGTGCTAATGTAGTCTATTAGGCAATATTATATTGGGCGGTTCAAAACGATAATTACGGCTGTTTCGAAGCTAGAAGTCAAATTGGACTGTGTACTTTTGGCAAGGTCAATGTCCTGGCTGAACACATTATGTGGTCACTAATAATGTTGCAATAGTTATTAAATGTGATGAAAACCCCCAGACAGAGGTGCTTCTCCATTACAATCAGACTTATTTGGTTTTGATTAAACAAAACATAAATAGAGGAACTTTTCAAAAGGCACATTTCCCTGTTAATAAGGCGCTTTATTCCTGGAAACACAATCAATGTGGCAGGGCACAGAAACGTTTTTTTCAGTCAGCCGTAAGTCCGCTTGCTCACTAAAACTGTATACATATATTCAAAAACATTTTAAATGACAATGAAAAGTACACTTGATAAACCTTATTCTTTGGAAATGTCAATGACGACAATCAAAGAATGAGAAAGCCAAGACAATACTGTCCATTTTATAATTCCAAAGAAAGTAAGAATGGCTATTTGGTAACCTAAATGCAAATATATGACATTTACTAAGCAGCTAACGCACTAGCGTCAATCAGGTTGAATCTAAGATGGGCAACAACAAGTGATATATTTTCTTCTGTGTTTTACTTTCATCTCATTCACTCTCTTTCAGTTTTAAGTATTTCAAATTGCCTTGGAACTTCACATTTTTTAGTTTTTTGTATACATATTTGTGCTTCACTTTGATATAAAAATGACCATAATCGACAAATCATGAATGTATTTTAGTTATACCGATTGTCAATATGGCATACCACAAAACAACCCCCATTTTAAAGAAGTAACAAGTTACCCTGCCACTCTGTTTGAAAAAAAAATCAGTTGATGGTGACTTGTTGTTGTTTGTCCTCGGTTGCTCAGTTTCCTGCTAATAAGCTCACTGCAGGTTGGTTAGTCTGCTCCCACTCCTCAGAGGAGCTACATCCTTAGCTCTTCCTTACATTGCTTCCTCATAGAGTTAAAATATTGGTCAGCACAACCTTTTTGTTCATTTATGACCTGCTGTGTGCATTCAGTATTCTTACTTCACCTGCTTTCTCTCTGTCCAACCCACTCTCACGGCATTTCGTTTTATAGTCACGACATTTAATCTATTGATTCGTGTTCACCAACACGATTATCCCCTTTTTTTCGTGTCACACAGCACGATTTTAAAAGCAATGTATTTCTACTGGTAATGTGTTTCGTGCCTGCAGCACGTCTTTTCCTCCGGTCGGGTCGTGGAAGACCGGAAGCTGTGTGGTTCATAAAAACATGTTCTTACTCAATATCAAGCCACAATTATTGCTTTTATTTTAAATCGAATAATTTCGGACTTTTGTTGCCGTCTGTGAGGAAAATAAATGGGGCTCAGAGCCTCAGAATACTGAAATCTATATATTTTTAAAATCTTTTTTTCCTTCTAATTTGTTATTCTTTTCAAAATAACACACTGTTATTTACTCACCAATAACACACAATTATCCTTGTTTTTATTTATTGGTTTATTTCCATAATCTCTGGCTTTTTTGGCGTCAGTCAGGAACTGAATTTCAAAATAAAAATAACTGGAAACAGACGTAGGCCTCGAGGAGTTTAGGATGGCCAAAGACACTACACTACCCATAATCCCCAGCTATCGTTTAGGACTACAGTCCCCGTGATTAATCTTCAAGCTCTGGGATTGGATGTTGGAGTGGCAGTGCGCCAAGGTTACGCCGAGCGTCAAACAGCTGTTTGAAATGGAACGAAACCACGCCAGACTATCCAAAACTGGAATCGAACGCCCCCCCCAGAACTACACATGCCAGTATTAAACACATTGGTGTTATCAAATGTAAAACATATAATTAATAAATGGGTGAAAATCGCTTGTGTACATAATGCGCAGCATTAATATATATCCACATGACAGCTCATTGTTACTTTGTAATTCTCCACTACAATTCAGAGGTTAACCTGGTATTTTTACTCCACTACACTTATTTGAGTTACTTTGCAGATTCTGATTAATGATGTGAAATATAAACAACCCTTAAATCAGACTTTAGTTACACCTGAGTAAAATTCAGGTAAGGTGATTGTCAAGTGCCAACAATCAGGAAAGATATTTGATAGTTGGTGCTTGAGAAGACTAAACATGTATCTGCAATTGACATGAATGGAAACGAGTAATAAAGTGTATTCATTACTCGTTATTCTCTACTAATAGTTAATTAAAGACTGTATATTATGGCTATTTTGCACATCCCTTTCAAGATTTCCTAAGGTGTATTGACATATCATATACACAACTACGGTGTAGTTATGCAATGAATGAAACACTTGGGTCACAGGTTCCTCAACAGTGCATTACAAGACATCTATCAATATGTGTGTACCTCCACCATTAAACTGTCATATTCTGCACATTTCTTATTCTATCTACATACATAAGAGTATACTTCATATGTATAATATCAGTTAAAAGAAGTGCTTCAACATAGTTAACATTGCAGGAAAGCAATATATTAGACGTTAAGTACTTTGTCAGGCTTAATATTTATCCGTAGATAGATGCCCCCAAAGTTGTTTTCTTATTTAAAAGAAGACCTTAATCTGTTATTTAATGTTTAAATAAAGGTTAATTCGTTTTTCTGTTTTGCACATTCTCCTATTAATATCTTTGTACATCCTGCACTAAACTGTTTTATTGTAGAGATCACTTATAGTATCTTCTTGATTTTTTATATTCTATATTTCTATCACAGACCTTCTACTTTCCCCCTATGAAAGTATGTACTCTTAATATTTTTTTAATCAAATAATATTTGATTAAAAAAATATTAAGAGTACATTATTGTTTTTATGTGTTATATTACAACACATAAAAACAATAATTCACCACTAGGCGGTGCACACAAGGTACACACAGCCATAATAACTTTGTATTATTAGTGTAGGACACTTATGTATCTGAAGATGTGTAGTTTTATTCATGCTTTCACATAATTTTACAGCATATTGCTTTACTATTTCAGACTCAGTATTTACATTCTTATTTTCAAAGAAAATCAGTAATATCTTTAAAAACTATAGTCCTTTTATATCAGCTGTGCAACGTTATGGTGTAAATATAACCTATCTATGAATTAGATCAAATGTAAAAGTCAGCCGAATTAGTGTTGATACTGCAAGGAGACGTATTGTGTGAAGAGAAATTGAAGATGTTGTTTAATTGTTGATATATTTATGATCCACGTCAAGTATTCCGTTTCGGCGACATTTCTTCAGTTTTTCCAAAGGTCTTCTCATCAGGGTTCTATAAATAAAGAACTACAGCAGATCTGTAATATGTAATGCAGCTGAACCGTGTATTACAATGCCGTTATGTGATGACTTTCAAAGAGAAAAGCAAGAACACTCGGAATTAAGTATTTTAAAATGTTTTTCCGATTTCATATCATATAAACACCAAATCCCTGCATGCATTGAGGCTAAAACATCCAATCAGCGAGCTTAAACCATAGCTGAGGATCTTGGGTAATCGCTCGAAATGCCTACGTCTGTTTCCGGTTATTTTTATTTTGAAATTCAGTTCCTGACGGACGCCAAAAAAGCCTGAGATTATGGAATTAAACCAATAAATAAAAACAAGGATAATTGTGTGTTATTGTTGAGTAAATAATAGTGTGTTATTTTGAAAAGAATAACAAATTAGAAGGAAAAAAATACAGATTTCAGTATCCTGAGGCTCTGAGCCCTATTTATTTTCCTCACAGACGGCAACAACAGTCCGAAATTATTCTATTTAAAATAAAAGCAATAATTGTGGCTTGATATTGAGTAAGAACATGTTTTTATGAACCACACAGCTTCCGTTCTTCCACGACCCGACCGGAGAAAAAGGCGTGCTGCAGGCACGAAACACATTACCAGTAGAAATACATTGCTTTTAAAATCGTTCTGTGTGACACAAAAAAAAGGGGATAATCGTGTTGGTGAACACGAATCAATAGATTAAATGTCGTGACTATAACACGAAATGCCGTGAGACTGGGTTGCTCTGTCGTAGTAGCGAGTAAAGTTTGTTTTGCTTCTTGGTATCGGTGGATCTGCAGGGTCTCTGTTCTCCACAGGGCAACGAAACGTGTGTGTTCCAGTGACGTTGCAAACAAGCAAAGCCATGAATATAGAACAGGATATTGGCTAGAGGGGAGCTGTTTGGAAAGTAATTACATCAAAGGCTGTTGTGGGAATATTTGCCACACAAAAATTGCTGCTGATGATAAGCCAGGCCCCATAAGGCAGTAATTAGGGACTCCTGCCTTATGGCCAGTGCATTGTGGCTTTTTAATAATTCTTCTACATTTCTGAACCTGCCAATGTTTAGGAGCTATGACGAGTTCTGAAATCTGTCTGTTATTGCCTGTCATGCCTTACTGACACTTGTAAATTAAGTTTATGTATGTTTTGCGTTTCAATCACAACATAATTAAATGTTGAATGCCCTCATCTCTCAGGAAAACTGTAGTGTTTCTGCATGGCTTCAATCTTGAGAGCGTCCTGGATGCAAACTCCTCACATTATCCGTCTGTGAATTTCACTGCGTCATCCAGCCAAAGTCTGCTGCTTTAAAGTCCTTGGATGCTCCTCTTTTTTTATGCTCCTCTTTCAGTACCTGTCCTGGCTGTGTTTAGACTTTAATGGTTTAGGAGTGTCTGTGCATGTCTCTCTGTGCATGATCTTCCTCTACAATGTTCAGCAACACCCCCCTAAGCATAAAGAGCCTGCCAGAAAGCGTTGACCTACATAGTCACTGTCGAGTCATGGATGCAGAGGTGGGTTTGACAGCCTTACATATTTTTGCCTGGAAAGATATGGTAGCTCATTCTGGTCAGACATCAATATGCTACTTTGTGTAGGATTTTTGGATAAGTCTGTTTTAACAGAAATCGGATTGCAAAAAAGTTTCTTGTTAAATATGTCAGAAAATAAAACTGAAATATCATCACTTTTCCACCATCCTCTGCCAACACGCGTTACTCTTGCCATGTTGTGCTGAGTCAGCAAACAGTTGGATTCGAGCAAGGACAATCAAAGATTTCAGCTAAGTACCCATTCATTTATTGCTGTATGCATTGCAAGTTGTATTTTATTCAGAAAAATAGAAATGAATGGCGTAATATTTGCATAAATATTGCAACGGTTTGCAAACCTACTGCACCACTTCCACTAGAACTGTGGCTTCAATAATGGCCAGTATCCAGTTTTCCTTGGAGAAAACTGTTGGCGTGTGGGAGGTACAAAGTCCAAAAGCAGAAATACTGAATGCAGCATCCAACAAATTAAAGAAACCCTTTTCTATGTTTAATTTATATTTTTGGAAATGTATAATCCTTGTTACCAACTTTCTTTTAAGTAATGATGCGCACAATACAATAATATCTACAATCTACAAAATAAACTGTAGTTTTGTTAATGAAATGACAAAAATGTCTTATCCCATATAAAAAAATGTGGGTTAATTTAAATGTGCAAAAATAATACCAGTGATGTAAATGCTGAGTGAAGAAATCCAGTCTGTTCAAGGCATTTATACATGATTTTAAAAACTGGCAGGCCTCCATAATAATCCAATTTGCACATAATACAAAAATGACTTTGATTATCCAGAGGAAAGGGTGACGGGAGTTTTGTTTCAGGAAAAAATGGCTGAGATATTTTCGGGGGCTCAGTGTGCATTGGTCCTTATATAATCTGAGTGAGAGTTATTTGAGTGTATAAGCTTGACATCTACATGGAGTAGCCAAACAGTTTGATGTGCAGAAGGTCATGGACTTCTACCAGAACTTGTTGCAGAGTTGGAAGATTTAATTGCGGCTCCTATGCGGTCGTAATTGAGAAACGAGCATCACAACTCTCGGATGAATGCAGATGACGTGCACATATTGTTGCTGCCTTAACCAACTGAAAGTTATGACCCCTAATACATCTTCCAGGAAGTTTTTGAAGGACTCATTAACAGGATCCCATAGAGGACACCTGAGGCTCTGTGTGAAACAAAATTAGCAACCATATCTGTGAAAAATATCTAGAATCACATAACTGATCTGCATTTGAAGGAAGGCGAGATTTATTTCTGTGAACGCACATTAATCAGAAGAGTGACAGTTTTTTACTCTGAGAAATTGGCAAATTACTCGGAATGTATGCAGCAATACATAATTACAGTTACACAAAGCTGTTATTTTCATTTTCTGATTTTCATTGTTTTATGTGTTTACAGGGTTTGTGTGTGTGTGTGCTCATGTATACCAGAATACTTGTGTATGTGGGAGTAGAATCAGGATCTGTGTTCAGAAGCAGATGTTTTCTCAGGGGGTGTGTGGCGCGCTCAGCAGTGTTTGGAAAAGGATGAATGCTGCGCTCACTGTAATTGGTGCGTGTGTTAAAGCCAGTCCTTGCTGAGATCCCTGGTGCAGCTTGTTATCCTCGACACCCAGCTTCTTCCCAGTGGATTCGAATCCAGGATGTCGCACTTCAGACATACAGTATATCTGGCCCATAGTGAATCCAACCATCAGGGTATACAGAGAGACGAAATGTGTTCCAATATGCAGATTTTATCAAAGCAGTTGATCATGTATATATTTGTTTGAATATGTGTTGATCACTTTGGTGTTTGATTTCAGATCCAATGAGTTAAGTCACGGTTTGATTTCCATTTTATCAACAAATTCTACATTTATCTCACAACGTCTGACTTCCACTTTAAAAGATAACATCTCCTAGTCTTGTTGACCTTAAATAATGACTCTGTAAAATAATTGACGCAAGAGGGCATTAAAGCTTTCTTACTTTGCACATTACTATTACACTAGTGAACTTTACATTGATGTGTGTAGAAATGCTACATGGAAATGTCATCTTGTAAAAACTCATTTTCGCCCTTAAAGTAACTACAGTTTGCAACATCTGCTGTGTCACAAGTTCAACAGATGTCAATCTTTTACACATAGACAATTAGCATTTCAGTATGTAACTCATCAGAATGGTGAGTGTTAGAGGAAACTGTAACCAAAATTGTTCTCAGGCCAATTCAAGTTTCTATTTTGAATCCAGATTTATAATCATACTGGGCATCATTTACAAATATAATCACTTGGACAGAAAGCAATCTATATTTGCTTTTATAAGTGTTTGCAGAAAACCAACAGGCACTGTAATTCACAGTGGAAATCATATGTTCAAATATGAATATATGAAATCCGCTCTGGTCCATTTTATGTTTGGATTTCCCCCGTGTGCACATGTTTTTAATTTTGGTGCCTTGATTTCAAAGATTCAAAGACCTGCATGATGTGAGGTGAACTGAAGACTTTAAATGGCCACTCGACATGGACATTATGCATGAGTCTGTTCTTGATATGTTCTTCCTGCACTAGCCTGGTGTTTCTTTCAGGATGGATGGCTTGTTCCAGCAGTTGTGTTTTCAGTATTGTAATGCTGACGATAATGCAAAAGCTGCTGACCCTAACACAAGTGGAAGACCATCCAGTAAGAACCCCTTTTTGTAATGAGATTTTATCAATGACAATAAACATGTACACATAAACAGGCAGCTAAACGGTAGATAAAAGCCTTGCAAATGCTTTATTCTGCGCTGGCTGCAGAGCTACAAATGAATATTGACACGGTCAGTGCAATGACAAACAAAGACAGAGGTTGAGAAAGTATGCAGCCAAAGTGTGCAAAATAAATGAATTAAAACCTATGCTGTAGAAACATCTATTCTCACTTTCAATACATTCTCTGTTTATTTTCAGATCCCAAAACTCACATTCATAGATCAAGATTCTGTGATCAGAATCAGAATACCTTTATATGTCCCACAGAGGGGATGTTACAGCAGAAAAGAGCCAAAGACAGCTTAATGTTACCTAAGACACCATCCCAAACAAAATAATGTGAATGAAACCATTTGATAATGAAAGGATGCAACGCCACGACTGCAGTCCGCTTTCCTAAGAGCTGATATTCCACATGATGCCCATATTCCTTGTTTCTCATTGAGGTTTTGGCAGCTGGCTGGTCATGCCGCTCCCTCTGTGCTTGTCAGATTACAGGCAGCCGAGACCCTGAAACCAGGAGACTATTTTTAGATGGCTAATAAGAATTCATTTTAGGCGGCGCCTTCACTTGAAACAATTATGTTCCGTGAACAACACTGTCAAGGCAGAAAAATAGGCCGAAAATTGAGCAAAATGATTAATTGCCTCCTTGTCTTTTGTTGACTATGTACGAGAATAATAATAAAAAAAAGGGTCTGGTTCATCTTTTACCCATAACCACATGTGAAACATTAATGGCTTGCAGTGGTTTTCAATCATGTCGCACTTGAACTACAGCAACTGTAAGTGTCTATTGTAGCAAATAAATGTTTCAAGCATCGACATGATAAGCCCCTCTTCCTCCGTGTCGCCTCTCCAAGGAAGCTCTTTGATATCAGATTCCTCTTTGCTCAGAGACGCCATGATCTGTCTCTGACCCAAAAGCATCATCGAGATGTAGCGCAGTTTCACACGCTGTGGCCAGCTGTCATATGTAGTCCAATAAAACACATCTGAAGCATGCAATATTTATCGCAATACCCACGACGGCGCTTCCATAGACACAACTGTTGAAAAATGCTTTCCCGCTTTCACAATAAACCGACAGCCTTACGGAGCCAATCGTATTCAACTAAATCTAGTGTTATGTAAAAATTCACTCGCTTGGAAAGCAACACGTTCATGATAGAAATGGAATATGATTGCTTTTATAGAACACACATCAAATGCAAATGACTCAAAAAGAGGCAATGCCAAAATGCTTTAGCATATTTGTTTTGATTTAAAATTAGAAAGTGATTATTACCACTGTTAAGTATATGGCTAGACAAAGGGGAAAAAAGGAATCGGTAAAGACTGAATATACATTTAATTTAGATTGGGTTATAATTGTTCATGAAACCCTCTAATGAGAATTCAAGCATTTTCTCTTTGAGGTAAGAATGGTACCAGATGGTGCCAGCTCCCCATTGTAAGTGAAAGGTATGAGAACAGCAGTGTGTTTTTTAAAATGATTATAAATACAAGCTCATGATAGTCAACCGTAAAGCAGCTGCTAGAAAGTAGTGTTTAAAGCAGGAAACATTTGTCCCCTTCATATTACTCATCTACTGCAGCATTCATACAGGGAACTTTCACAACATGTTCTTTGAGGCTGGACCCCAATACTAGGTCAGGGAGCCAGTGCGCTCTAAACATTTCTGTTGGCATGTCCCTGTATATATATGTATAGAATAAACGAGTCTGCTAACGTAACAAGCACTTTGATGATGTGGCACCCACATTTAATAAAGGTTATAAAGACAAGCCAGTAGTGTTGTTACATACTCAATACTGTGGGCAATCCCCACAGGAGCAATTTGGGGTGAAGTGTCTTGCCCAGGGACACAACAACATTCTGACTGCAGTGGGACTCGAACTTGCTATCCTCTGATTCGAAGATCAGCGCATTAACCCACTGCGCCACATGCCTCCCTGATACAAACAAGATACAAGAACTTGGCTTGGCTCTTGAGGTAATGTAGGATTGATTCACAGACAAATAAACTGTACACACACTGCACTGCAACATTCACAGCTATAACATTACTAAGTACGTCCTCACTGTCAGACATATGGGCGCCCGCCAGGCTTGCAATACACTGGCAACAACTGACAGAGTAACATTATGCCAGCAAACACACAGCTACCAATTGATGCATAGAACTCTTACTGGGAACGTGTCTGTGTGTCCACGATGACGCAGGCACCATCGTGGCAGCTACTTCTCCTGTACTGTCGACCTGGGTACTCGATTGCCTGCTTTTACATGTAGGTATATTATCGTTGCAACTTGACGAATTAGAAAATAGTATCCTAATCAAGAGAAGATAAGCTTTTGGTTAATGGACTCTAATGTTAAATGTCCACAGTACTTTCTAAATAAATCACCAATGCTGTTGAAATAATTTGTGCAGTGCTGAAGTTAACAGAGTTGTCAGTTTTGATTATTTTAATATTAATGGTGACACAGGCTGAGGTGTTGGCAGCTGATGAGTTGAAAGGTTGTCATCACGTCAGTTTAATTGTCATTTGCAATAACAAGGTCCTGATATAGAAATTGCACACTGAAAATCAGAAAAGGCAATTATTTTAAATATGAATTGGATGAGGAAGATGGTATACATATACAGAGCCAATGTTATTGCCATAATAAATGGCTGTCTATTATTTTTGTTACCATGGCTGTAGTAGACATCTTAACTAAGTGTTGACCTTTGAAGCTTTAGTGCTGATATCTTCATGCACAATAGGAACAAAAGCCAATGTGATGCTTGTATCAGATCGTAGGCAATTATATTATCTACACAGGAATGCCAAGATTATTGCAATGCAAACCAAACAGGTTTCATCAAATTGCAGCTGCCTTTATAAAAAAGGGTCTACATTGAGACAATTTGAGCATTTTAAAGTGGTTCCTAGTACATAACTTTAAATTGAACCTTAGTGATATCCATCTGCGTTTCGTTACATTGATAACTGTAGTAGTTATGCTATGGCAATTATTTTTCATTTTTTTGTTCACACCAACTCCCCTCTATATAATTTCATTATAATACATGTTCTGTGTTGCTGACAGCAATGCAGATTCTAATTGCCAAATAGCATAAAGGCAACCACTAAAAAAACAAGTCCTTGTTAAAGGTCCCATGTCATGCTTTTCCGGTTATTACCCGTCCCCTTGTGTGTTATGAAGGTTTTTCTGCATGTAAACGGTGTGCAGAGTCAAAAACCCTCAAAGTACACCCTGTAGCGAGTAAAACTCTAACACAGACCAGACCTGTCTATGCTGCCCCAGAACGCCTCATTGGGGATTTATCTTTTTCCATTGTTTTCTTCTTGGGTATAGTGACGTATTTCGGGTATAGTGACGTTACGTCCGCGGAGCTGTTACGTTTGGACCAATCCGCGGATTTCCTCACACACACACACACACATTACATTACATTACATGTTACTTGTTAGACGCTTTTATCCAAAGCGACTTACATACTCAATACTGTGGGCAATCCCCACAGGAGCAATTTGGGGTGAAGTGTCTCAGGGACACAACGACATGCTGACTGCAGTGGAGTTTGAACCTGTGACCCCCTGATCCGAACACCAACGAACTATCCACTGCACCACACACCTCCCTACGCCACACACACACTCGGTGGGATGTTGCGAGGCTCGCTGCTGCGAGGAGCGGGACCGTGTGAGCTGGCTCACTGGTGTGGGGTCGGCGGGACAGCGAGACACCGCAGAAGTCAGCCTGGGCACACACACAAACCCCAGGAGATCCAACAAGCCGTTTAGGACAGAGAGTGAATACACATACTATACAGAGATGCTGTATGAGAAACCAATGTGAGTTTGGAAAATTGCACAATATAAATCTATTTTAGTAGACCTCCACAATGGAATTATGATCAGTAGAAATGGCCATGACATGGGACCGTTAAGAAAAAAAACTAATTATAAGCTCCTTTAAACAAAGTGTGTCTGTCCATGATTTTATAGTGTTCGTATGCAAAAATAATTTCATTGGTATGAAGATGAAGCCTTTCATATTGACGCTTTAATATATCCATGATTAATAATAACAACAATATAATTTGATTAGTTTCACTCAAAGCCTTTGTCCTATTGTAATGATAATCCGGTATGCTGAGGTTGAGCTCTATAGCAGTTTGCTTATACTGTAGGCCAACATAAATGAGCAGCAGCTACAGAAAACCAAATGGTTAAGATACTATAATAAAATAAATGCTTTGGTGCATTGTGTTAATTCTCTAATGAGACCAAATCTAAAATGATTACAACACAGCTGTCATTGATTATTTTCATCTGCATTGCCTTTTTGGGGGAGAAAAATGAAGATGTGGCACGGTGCCAACACTTTGCCTTGAAGTGCTCTAACAGCAGTTGGATGGCTAGCTGTCATGCTTGTAACCAGCCTTCAGGAAATGTAGCTGTGGAGAAAAAAATATATATATGAGGGGTTGCGAGCAGCAGAGCGGTTACCATGGTGATGCGGTGGCTGGCGGTCCGGGAGGTGCTGGATGTCGGTTTCTCTGGGCCACCGGACTTCAGACAGGGTATGAAGTAATGAGCGTGTTGATGGGCCTCGCTGCTGCACCCCGGCCTGGGAATCTACGGCACCTCCGCCCTTAATTCCCTGTAAGCCTGCTTCAAAACGCGGGCAAGGGTTTCATTCACCACCACGCGCGCAGAATTTACAGGCGGCTCTTCATATGCAAATGAGCGAGTTTAATTGTTGCAGCGCCTAATTCCTAATGTATGAGAGGAAAGAGGAAATGCATTCGAAGATGTGTTTTCAAATGAAATATTCAAGGCTTCTAATGAAATATTCTGTCAGTTTGGAGTTTCTATGGGCGACTGCCAGTGGAGCTGCTTTTAAGAAGAGAAGCGGGCTGCTTTAATGAGCCTCTGGGCAGCCTCAGCCAGCCTTTTAAACTCTGCCTGTTTGTTTAGTGGCCTTTTATTCCTTGTCTGCCGCAGACTTTCATTGCAGGATGATGGACCAGACATTGCATTAATGGCTTGTTGAAATCCTTTGCACCCCATTTCGGTCTAAACAAATAGGCAAGATGAACATTGGGCTTTGTCGAAGAGAGCTTCCACATCTTGATGTGTATCTTTGATTTGCTCAATCAGTAGAATAATCATGTCCTGCGGGCATAGAATATATTGTTTTAATCCCTTAAAACATATTCTCAATTAACGATGAGATGGAAATTGATACCCCATCAATGTGATTAGAAAAATGGGTGATGATATTCTTACAGTGTTTTTTGTCATTTATTTTTTACATGCTACTAATGGGCATATCCAGATTGCTTAATTAGACGCACTGGATATGTTAATTATGCCAAGAGGAAAGGAGCTGGAGTGTTAAATTACTTCCCAATGCAGTGGCTCATCCACTAAAAACGAGAGGCATTTTAAAGGTATGAAAGGTAATCAGAAGGGTACAAAGAGAATTTAAATAACAGTGGCCTTGATTGTGTCCTGAGGTAAAACTTTAGAGAGGAAGACTCATTTTAAACTCTTGGGAGGTTCTTATCAATGTTGGCTATAAAACATGTTGTGGGTGTACTCGGGAGGCAACTCAACTTTTGATTATGCAATGCAATCAAAACTTTTTGTTAAAGAAATGAAATGACACTCCATTCCCCTTTTTTAAAATGTAATCTTCCTTGTGAGATCATACGAAATTTATCAGAGAAAAAAAATAATTTCCTGTTACAGTTAAAGCCGCTATATACCCAATTTAAACGTGTGAAAATATAATTGTTCAGTTCTGATTTGATCAAATTTGGAGAATGCTTACAGGCAGGTTTTGTTGCTTCTACATTGTTGATTTTCAAAACCCCCCAAAAATATTATAAATCTAGATATCAAATCCTGTTGGAGATTGTAAAAAATATAATACAACAATAATAGATAATAATCTACTTGTAAACTAGCATGGCTATCAAACTAGCCACACACAATGAAGGGTATCATTGATGTAATGCTCATTGAAAGCTAAACGTACCTTACTATAAAGCAGGGGTGTCAAACTCAATTTCATCGCGGGCCACATTATAATTATGGTTGCACTCAAAGGGCCGGTAGTAACTTTAAGACTATATAAATATATATAGATAATAAATATAAAATAATGTATAATTTTACAATATTTCCTCTGCATTGGATTATTATTGGATAGGGTAATAACTTAATAATTAACTATGTCTGAAAGCAGAAGTCGAGGGCAAATCATTGCAAGTCTCTTCATTGCGCAAGTCACAAAATGAGATGCATTGTTGGACATGTAGTTTATGGGCAACGTTCTCCTATAAAGCGGCACGTAACATTATAATAAACTTATTATATTCTTTGCAAGCTCTTGTGGGCCACATAAAATGAAGTGGCGGGCCGGATTTGGCCCCCGGGCCTTGAGTTTGACAGCCCTGCTGTAAAGTATTTACTTATTCATTTTACTACATATGAGGGACATTAATAAACATCACCAACAAGAACATATTTGTGTTCCATTAATGCTATCATAGAAACGGCAAAACATTTTTTACTTAAAATAAGCTGACATTTTTCTTACTGGTTGATGATCTGTCAGCAATGTTTTGCTAGCAGTCTAACAATAACAGTTATTTACAGAACCATGACCATTGAGGCTTCTGAGATATCGTATATGCTACCCAGAAATATCTGGGTTATATTCTGGAAGAAGTATCTATGATCCCTGGCGATGAGACGACAGTTAATGATGTTGGGATTACTAGGGGGAAAAGATTCCTTGAGTTTAGCTTATTCTCCATATTTGAGAATAATTGGTCCAATGTACTCTGTCTTGCTTGGCAAAAAACAAATCATAATGATTCAACAGTAATCTTTTATGTGGTTTCTTTCATGTTCATTTGTTTGGAGTCCAAACATGTTTGCATCTGTAATACAATATTGTTTCTATTGAGCAACATGGAACCTAATTAATCACCGCAGAAAAGAACCACATTCTATTTATAATGCTCTGTAATTAGTCTGCATGCGTAGAATGAACCAAGTGCTACTTACATCGGGTGTTTGGTGATTAAAGATGATTAATTGGGACTATTTGAGGATTCAAAATGAAAACTACAGCGAATGCAATGCACACCCTGCTTGTCAAGAATGTTGTCCCGAAGTCTGCATTTCACAACGAGGGGAAAACGCAGGAGAAATGCGTTCCATTTCATCCACAGTCGACAAACATTTGTAGTTTTCGTCCATTTTAACTGGTTCTATCCCTACAGCTCAAAGTGTAAAAGTCACATTGCAGTGTTTTGTTGTACTGTGGTGCTCTTCTTGGCAATATATAACATCACTGGGACCTCAGATGTTGCAATAGTTGTGTGAGAGTGACTGCACTATGTTGCCTTCTTTATTTGTGGATATAGAATCTGTCCCTTGTGTTTTTCTCCATCTGTGAGGTTTAACTGTTCCCATCCAACATTCAAGCCCTCCTTCCTCGCCTTAATAGGACCAGTGGTGTAACAGATGGAGCTTTACAATGTAGCGTGTGTGGAAAATTAATAGTCCTGAGATGCTGCGTGTTGCATGATGCTTTTATAAGTTAACACATATCGTGTCCTCCTGAAGAAATAAAGCCAATGAATAATGCATGCATCTAAACTAGTGTGTTATGCTAGCTGGAGTGTTGAAGCATAACTACGGTCAATGGTCACATTGTCGAGGCTTTTCCCCCCCGAGCGTTTAGGGCTTCAATACAAATGTACTTGTTTTATCGTTTAATCTGTCGATTGTTCTATGGTAATGGCTTTTTCTTTGGTCCAGTAATTGGAAAGAGAAACATGTCAATCCCAATTTCTGAATGTCAATATGAGGTCTTCCAATGTCTTGTTTTTCTTTCCAAACCCAAAGATATTATATTACTTTTATGTTGGTTGATTGATTAATCAACTTATCATTGTTGCGGCTCTATGGACTTGTGATTAACACATATGTTTGGTTTGTTCATTATGTTATTTCAATTATATTTATTTTTAAGAGTGTATTATTTAACATTTGTAATTTCATGTTCCTCCTTCACAATTTCTGATGAATGTTTACCAAGACTGACAATATATAGAGAACAATTATACAGAACAAAATCATAGAAAAACAATGAATTCATCCTTGAGTTATTCAGTGTGTTGCTTCTCACGTGTTGTTATGGAGACTTATTTGATTTCATTCCTACATTTACAGCTGCTTTTTTTCCACATTGGTTGACATTCATTTCATCAGCATGTTGTTTGAATGCTGAATTCACCTTTGAGGCTAAATCCAGGCCATAGTCGCACATCTCGAGGATAAAAAAAACGTGTGAAAGCAGCCTTCATCTCTCTGAGAATTCACCATGATTACTACATCTCCAAGTACGACACACCTTCCCCTTTGATTCAAGGAGTGGAGGTAGTGTTAGTAGTAGTGTCTTATTCATTACCTGACCCCCTATCTTTCATATTACTCGGAGCTTTGTGTATCTCAGGTGCCCCTACCTCAGCATCCCGTCAAGAGAGACATATATGCTGCATTGGAATGAAGACTTCTATTTGACATTGATGCACCTTTGTGGTATTGTATGCAAATTGGCCGAGATGAAGGCGGCGGTTGTTTGATGTGCAAATGATGATTTTGGGGCACTGCAAATGTGCACACCACTGCTTTTCTGTTAATTGCCTTCCCCGCGGAGTCAGGAAACTTTATTAGAGAGGGAATGAATGTGAGCCTGAAGGTAATGGGTTTCAATGTGGAGGACATTGTGTGTTGAACATCACAACACTGAATACAATCATAGGCTATATGATTGAGTGTGTTTTACATTTTGATGGGATGAGGCTAGGTTTCGAGTGATTGGCTTACAAACAGAAGCAAGTCTTTAAGTCATATTTGTCGGAAACAGTTATAGTAAATCTACCTAGGGGTTAAAGTAACTTCCACATGTCAGTAATCTTTATTGCAATGTTCCAATCTGTGTGTCAGGATCAGATAAAGGCTACCTCACTTTTATTGATTCTCTCAGTGCTCTCGCTGAAACTGTAATAACTGGATGTTATTATATTCTCTGGCCTTATCAAGTTTCACCATAGCCTAGTACCTGACACTACACCAAGAAAAGGTCATAGCAGACAAAGTTTACAGTAGCTGCATATCAGCGTTAGCAGCTGCTCCACATTTTCTGGCACTGTCACCCTGCAACCTTTACTATGTCATAACTGCGACCTAGCATCACATAAATGACCAGGTAAACTGAGATAAAATGGATAGTTAGTCAAATCTATTCACTTAGAATTTCTGAATGACCCTTTGATCAACTTTTAGATGGTGTGTAATCAAAGACATAGTTTATAGGCCTACCAGTTGTAGTCAACCAGCTGTCAGACACATTGCGATGCAAAGAGGCCCACACATCCCATGTGTGCCAACCACAGCCTTGCAGGCAACAAGCGTTCACCGCCTTTCTGGTGCTGCACTGGAGGCGACGGAGAGCATGACTGTCAGTGCACACTAATCAAAAACAGATTTTAAGACTTGACGTGGACGTGCAGAGAGTGATGGAGCACCACTTTCTTTGTTGAGAAATGTATGTCTTTAAAGGTGGTTTTTGTTCTTTGCTTTATCTCAAAACGTTGTTGGGCTCGTTGATGTTGGAGCTCAGTGAAGCTTGAGCTATTGTTCTTTGTCAGAAGCATATCAAGAGTTTTGTGGACATATAGGCATGCTTTTGTCCTCTGTCACAAACATAGGTAGCTGAGACTTTAACATCGACCAGTGTGTGTCGTGAGTAAGATCTAATCAATGGACTTCTCTCAGCAGACAGTTTGACTTGTCCAACACAAGTGTAACTAATAACATTATTAATGGTTGCAATCCATTTAGGTGTCCCAGAGCTATGGCCCTGCTTGCTGCCTCACTGGCTTTCTGGCAGCCAGGATAGAGCTGGGCTATCGTAAATGTCATTTGTTACACTTTTATTTTATTTGTCGGGAGTTGAAAAGTGTTTTCATAGACATGATTAATGAATGAAGATCTTATGAAATGTTACTTACTAAACGTAAAACAAATAATTTGCCAGCAGAAATGAGATATTAACGATACAATAATAAAGGTCTACAAGACATTACTTTACAAAGGATTACAATATATTTGTTGTAAAATCAACCCCCCACCCCCGCTTCCTGAAATACCTCGATTTGTAATCCTTTGTTTACTGCCACGACACAGTGGCATCACTACTGTACGTAGTACTCGCTTCTATTGGCTAGAGCTCCAACACATATAAGTGATAGACTAAGGCAGGGGTACTCAAATACAAATCTTAAAGGTCCAAAGAAATGTTTCAATAAGACAAAGGTCCGTTTATTACGGTCATTCAAACTTTTAAACAATTGCAACAAGATTCTTAACACGAGGTTGCAAAAACTAAAATAATCTGTATGCGGCAGTTTGTTATTGTGTCTGTGCCTGACCCCTCAGAGTCGCAGTGTAAGAGCTGCACAGTTATGAATAAAGGCAGCTGCACGCTCTTTCATTCAGCATTCCCATTATTGCTTTATAAATGTATTGCCCCTTGTGTGTCCACTGAGGTTCGTCAGGCCCAACACATCTTCAACAAACTCCCCCTTTGCCTCATCATAAAAACTCTCAAACACCAGCAACTGAGCATTGTCAGTGGTGTCAGTGGACTCATCCACAGCTAAGGAAATGCACTGTGCATTTTTTATTCCATCACAAAGCTGATGAATCAAATCACCAGCCAGTCTTTATGTTCTTCTGGTTGCTGTGGAATCTGAGAGGGGGATTTGCTTGATTTGGCCTGTTATTTCCACTTCAGTCATGCATTCTTTTATACTTCAGTTATTATCCAGTGGAAAGTCCTTACCTACTGGCCTAGTTAAATTAAAGTGGTTACTTTTTTTGGCTGGGCAGTGTAGTTTTACAAAACTGTTTTTTGGGGGCAGACCCCCACAAAGAAAAAAATATATTTACACACGTAAGGTCATCATCTTAACAGTGTTGTATGCTCATCCGTGAGCAGAGCATCAAGTTGACTATTACAGCTGAATGCGGCGATTACCTTATCTTGTTCAGCAAAACGCCTCACAAACTTATTAAGATTTTCATTTCAAACCTTTATTTATATATATATAAATCCCATTGAGATCATTGATCTCTTTTTCAAGGGAGACCTGCTCAAGTAAACAACAAGATCAACAGCTTTAGTGCGTTTTGATTCAATGCTGAGTACAGCCAAACTGACAGTCTCTTCTCTGTCATTGTAGACCGCAAATACCTCATTCCTTCAGTGCTTGGGTCCGAATGCTTCTCGTTTTGCGCCGTCCCCCCGTTCAAATAAAATCGCGCCAATCATATTTCCACGCTTGCGCCAGGGGCCCGGGGGAGGGGTTACAAGACGTGCGGCTTGTGCTGCATTCACTTGCACTCGGACATTAGAGACTTTCTCTCATAAATGTCCGATGAGCCACAACTTTTCTTTCAAAACAAAGCTGCCAACTGGGGTGGCAAGGCCTATTTTTAGGGTGGCAGTGGCCACCCCATGCCAACCCGGTAGGTGAAACTAGGCTACTAGCTACAGTACAGATGCAACTAGATGAGCTGTTAACTCTCGCTCTGACTCAGACAGGTTGAAAGAGACGAGACACGCATTTTTCCCACCCGCATTCCGCGAAGACCCGCCCTACTGTGCCTCTGATTCACAGACTGTTGGTGGGGGAAAAAACGCTGACAGGATGCTGAATGTGATTGGACCAATGCGTTGACAGACACACAGACAGTGGAACAGTCCGACATGCAGAGCGCTGTTTGCAGTGGACATAGCGGAGAATTTTGACTCGTTGCGTTGTGGCTATGTCTCGCAGATAACACAGATAATACATATGAAAACTATAATTTGCTCAGAGTCCGGACTTTGAGGATGCCTGGACTAAGGGGATGGAATGCCTCTAAGCAGTTGACCAATCACAACAGAGCCGGCCAGCTAACCAGTCAGAGCAGATTGAAGATTAAGCATAAATAGGGCCCCTTTAAGTTGCTTTAATACAAAAAAAAACGTATAGCACTAACATGAGTAGGATTTCAGGGTCCAATTAGACAGATAAGATAAGATGGGACTTTATTCATCCTGAAGGAAATTGGTGTGCCAGTTTTAGAAAGATACAATAAACTAGGGGTCGACCAATAATCGGCTTGGCCGATTATCGGGGCCGATATTCCGCATTTGACCGATTTTCGGTATCTGCCTTTTTTTGATCAAATTGCCGATAAAACTTTGGCTCTGATGCGGCCGTTTCTCTGGCTGCAGTCACCACTCTGTGTACACGAGCAATGTCCCGCCCACAGCGCTATCTGATAGGCTATTACTGAAGATTTTCTGGGCGGGAGCCAGCCAGAGAGGCGGGACCTTCTCAGATTACAGGCAGGTGCGAAAGAACGCAGACACAGACTGAAGCAAGCAGCAAGCAGCAGCGCTGAGCGGCAGAGCCATACATGTGTTAAACCGAAGTTCAATAAACATCCCTATCCCCTATGCTGAAGTTGCAAAAACACCACGATCTTATGATCCAATTCTATCAGTTTCCCAGTTACACAGGGACGCGGGAAGTCAGTCAGAGTTGGGGGTGCGTGCAGCGTCTCGCAGCGGAGTAACGGCCCCTACACACGGCGGCGTGCGTTGCCGCTTCAACGCTTCTGCCCATTCACTTTGAATGGGGTGACGTCACGATTCGCCGAACTGCATTGTGGCCAGCAAAGCGTAGCTTCTCTCGCGGTGCTCGCTGCAAAAGTAGAGCAATGTTCTACTTTTGCCGCCTCGACGGAGGCGTCAGCCAATCAAATCCCGCATATGCAAATCTGACAGTTCAAGCGCTAGCCAATCAAACCGTGTGTATGTTGGTAGAGCCAGACCGCAGTTATTTCCCATATGTCAAAAAATTGAGGAGAAAATGATCGTGGCGGTAGGGAATCACCCGGTATATGACCAGTCCCTCTTTACATACAGGGATACAAACCGGAGGAGCCAGGCATGGGGGGAGGTGGCAGAGACAGTGGGTGACACTGGTAGGTTTTCGCCTGTTTGGGCAAAGCATTCATGCTACATCCATGCTGGCTAAATATACTGTCTATGCTTGCTGGCTGTCCATTCAAACGAAGTACACTGGATATAAACTCCCCAAACAGGCGAAAACCTACCAGTTTCACCCACTGTCTCTGCCACCTCCCCCCATGCCTGGCTCCTCCGGTTTGTATCCCTGTATGTAAAGAGGGACTGGTCATATAGTACTGCCACGATCATTTTCTCCTCCATTTTTTGACATATGGGAAATAACTGCGGTCTGGCTCTCCCAACATACACGCGGTTTGATTGGCTAGCGCTTGTACTGTCAGATTTGCATACGCTGGATTTGATTGGCTGACGCCTCCATCGAGGCGGCAAAAGTAGAACATTGCTCTACTTTTGCAGCGAGCACCGCGAGAGAAGCTACGCTTTGCTCCCACAATGCAGTTCGGCGAATCGTGACGTCACCCCATTCAAAGTGAATGGGCAGAAACGTTGAAGCGGCAACGCACGCCGCCGTGTGTAGGGGCCGTTACTGTGGTGCGGAGAGGGGGGGCTGCGAGTGGAGCCTCGCAGTTTTTCAGGTTGATATGTGAAGCTCATTAGCTAGCCAACATGTATCTAGCAAATGTTTAGCAACATATTAGAAGTGAGGCTACTAGACTAACGTTAGGTCTACTGTAATAGCCTCACTTTTAATAGTTTGCAAAACATTAGCTAGCACTAGTGTTTTGCAGTTGCTAGCAGCTTATTGGGATTTTATGCTAGATAGACAGATATAATAAATTAAGCATTATTGTTAGTTAAGCATGTCAGCCTGCAGCCCCACTTATTGTCTCTCTCTCTAACTCATTGCAGATGACTGCACTAAAGAAAAGGGCACAGAGAGGAAACTAGTTGTAAGATGTTTCAAAGTTAATTAAACATAATATAGGCTATGCTTAAATGCATTTCAAAGAAGTTGTGTTGGAGTTTGTGTTGTTCTACATTTTGACACCAATATTTTCTGATTCTACTGCAAATGTATATCGGTTCCAAATATCGGTTATCGGTCTCCTTGATTACTAATAATCGGTATCGGCCTTGAAAAAGCCATATCGGTCGATCCCTACAATAAACACAGCAGCATAATAATAAAAGTAACAATTCATTATAATAAAACTGTACACTAACAGTTAGAATAATTGGGAGGGACGAAACCTGTTGTTTCTCGTCAAATGTGTTAGTTATGTTTATGTATTTTTTCTGTCATTTCTTGTTTTATTTTGTATTTACCTCTTTCATTTCAGGCCCTGTTTTCTTCCTCCCCCTGTGTGTTTTTCCCGCCATCATCGGTGGGTGTTTCTCAATGTCGAGTACGCTTGCTTGGTAGCGCATGTCTTCCGAGTCACTTGCTTCAGAAGCGAGGCAAGAATACTTCCTGGCATTTGGAAAACGAAGAGTGGAACAGGCGAGCAAGTGTGCAGGTGTGCGTCATACGAGAGGCCCCGCCTTACATTTTCCGCCACAGATTTGGGGAAACTGGTCCGTGCGCAAAGCATTGTGGGAATTTTAAGACCGCAGAGTCTACACGTGTGCAGCCTCGAAATTTCTTGCTACGAAGTCCCCCGGGATCGGTAGAATTCCAAGTATGCTGGACATTGGAACAGTCCTTCGGCGGCACTCGATGACGTAGTATGCTTGAAATAGTGGCTCTGGAGCAGCTTTACTCTACATTGAGAAACACCTAGTGTCTGTTACGGTTGAGTGAAGGAAGCAGGACCCAAATGCAGATAACTCTGATTAACCTTTATTTCAAGGATATTGAAAAATAACTTGGACAAAACAGAACACTCACCGGTGAACTCGGTCATAAACAAAAGACGAACCAACACTGAACACAGGAAGAGACCAGACTAAATACAGGGAGGAGAAACACAAGGGCCACAGGTGAACACAATCAGACAATTAGACACACCAGGGAAACTAACGACAGGGAGGAAAAACACTGGGGGCCCTTTCTCATTTCATCAAATCCCCCTCCTCGACTCCTCGGTCCTCCGGTAGTGACCCGGAAATGAATTTTAGCGCGCCATGTTGAAGGACATCTCATTTCTCTAAATGCACTTCGAGGACCGAGGATCGAGCGTCGAGGAGGCTCTCTGGAGGAGCTATAACCAAGGATACACTGATGGGTCCTCCACGGCTCCTTCGTGGATGCATTTCCGGCAACAGAGATGTTTCAAAGAGTCGTGACGCTCGGCCGGACTTATCTCAGCCAATGACAGCTCTGCATGCATCCCCTGGATATTATTTTATTAACTGCTTTCATCGCGATGCGATGTTTACAGTGAGAACAGCTGTGAGGTCCGTGCAGAAAGCAGAGCAGTGTGTATAATATATATCACTCAGTATAACAGGCCTACTCTCTGTATTTGCTGTAGTTTAGTAGATATCTACAAACAAAGAGTCGATATTTTTCTAAAACCATTTAGTGCTTCACAATAAAATACACAACGGCTGTAGCCTGTTTTAGGAGCTGTATGTGCGTGTGTGGTGTAGGTGTGTGTGGTACAGTGTGTGCGTATGCAGTGGACAGACAGGTCTCAGTTGGTTTGGTGTCCTCTGCTTACTTTTAATACTTGTAAATAAAACTTTTGGCCCGTAATTTATTTTCCTCATTGTAGCGACCAGAGAGGAAAGGAGGGGGGGGATATATCCAGTCTCTGATAGTGTTACGTTACTATGAGAGTGCTCTGTTTGATTCTGAAATTATATATATATATATATGTGTGTGTGTGTGTGTGTGTGTGTGTCCACATCTGTAGCCTGTTATTGTCTCATTATACCGCACTGTGAATGAATCAAAGTAAATATATAAGTCATCATGAACACATCTGTCCATCAGACAGAGGGCTGCTGTGCCTCCTGTCATCATTAATGGACGTCTCTTTAAAATGACCGCTCAGAGGAGAGGAGTTCTCATTTCTCTAACCGCCTGCTGCTTCCCCTCCTCTCTCCTCGGTTCCCCTCCTCAGCTCCTCCGCTCGCATCTCCTGTGGGCGGGACTAAGTATCGAGGAGGGGAGTCGAGGAGGGGAGTCGAGGAGGGGAGTTAGAGAAATGAGAAAGGGCCAGAGAGAGGGACCAGACAATACACAAGGGAGACGGGGAGAACCGAACAGCAAAATAAACCCAAACCTCGACATACAAAACTAAAAACGTGACATAACATGAGAATCGTGACAGTGTCTGCCCCGCCTCTGATTGTTTCCACCTGTTCCCACTCACCTCATGTTTAAATAGTCCTGTCTCTCCCCTGTCCTGTGTCAGTTTGTCTTGTTTGTTTCCTCGAATGGTCGTGCCAAGCCTCAGCTCAGAAAGGATTGCTTTCTCTCATGTCAGGTTTTCTTATGTTTGTTTATTTTGTTAGGCTTAAGTTTTTATTAAGTCCTCTTTTTGTTACACTAGTTTTTTCCTCCTTGTGAGCGCCTTTTGTTATTTCCACCACCTACTCTGTTAAGAGGGATTACCTGAACTGTATAAATACATATACATGTTTTTATATTCAAGACTTTGTCTCTGGGTCGTGCATTTGGGTTCGTCAGTTTGTGTCGAGGTCCTGACAAAACCCTCTTTAATGGTCACACATGCAGAGCCCACACAGTGAAATGTGTTCTCTGCTTTTAACCCATCCTAGTACCAGGAGTCTATAGGAGCAGTGGGCAGCTATTGTACAGTTTCTATATACTGTACATATTGTATTGATTGTGCAATACAAAGAGCATGGTTTATTTCGTAGTGAATTCTCAGCGGCTAGTGTTCTTGCAATGTGCCGTTGGTAGGTTGCTCCACAACCACTGCCTCCTACTTTCTCACTGCAGGGAGATTGTTGTTTGTTTGCTTGTTCAACAAACAGACATTTGCAAGACAACTGCTCTGTTTTTGCAATACGATTGCTTGGTAATCAGAATTTGTTCAGAGATTTTGGGTTTTCATAACTTGGTAAGAAAATTGTCTTCATCTGTAACAACAAGGCTTATTGAAATGTAGCCCCTATGATTCAGTCCTTTTTAATAGTCCAGATAGTATGTGCATTCTCAAAATGAGTGTACCATCTCTCGAATGCTGATAAATCTAATGCATCGCAGGCTGAGCTCTACTTAGGAACTGAATCATTTGCTCTCTTAGCACGCTCACAACTGCCTGTAGATAAGGCTTTGTCTTGTGTTTTAAGCAGATATTTGACGCAAAGATGGGTGTTTTCTCTGCCTTGGTGGAGCGAGCAGTAAAAGTCAAAATTGCCAAGGTTGACTAAGGACAGATAAGAGCCACAAATGTATTATAATTAAGCAAGCTGTCCAGCCTCTCAAGCTGTTGTACTATCTACTTCCATTATAAAAACAGACTAGAAGAGCAAAGGAAGGCAGGGAATAATAAATAAATACTGGGCAATTCTTCAGAGCTAAATTTAAGGTGGACGAGTTTAGGAACATATTGGGTCAAATATTAACAATGGCGTTCACATTGAAGTCTTCAGAAATGACTGCAAATATCAAGGAGCTGCATGCTACACTAGCATGCTGAAAAGGAAAGTGGATTGAGTCGACTTCTACACACGTTTTTGTTCTGTTTTCTGGCCTAATTTACTTTTCAAACATAAATGTGTTTCTCATTAGTTTGAAATGGTTCAGGTAATCTTATATAATCTATTTACAAGATGGGAGACTATACATAGGTTATGCAATGTGTTAAAGACTTGTTCCTCAAATTCAGGCCACCCTTTTTGTTGTGGGTATTTTTTCTGTTGTGGCTTTGACCCACATAGTTGCTTTTCGAGTTTGTGGTTTATCCCTCAAAAGGTTGCAGTCATGTTTTACACAAGCAAAGAAAGCAGCCTTCTGACTTTTTACAAATAACTGTGGATTTTATTTCCTGAAGCTAATACAGTTTCTAAAGCTCTAAATGTATTAGATACATTTGTGAGAAAATCAGATGCTTTACTTAAACAAGATAGAAGGATTTGAGAGAGGGGAATACAAAATGACTTGCTGTTATGTATTAAGTTGGGCTGGAGTGACTAGAGTATAAACCGCTCTGGGTTAGAGTATGTCCTTCATATTCTAAATACTGATATACAGTATTAACACATTTGTTCAAAGACAATTACTTGTAATATCCACAACAATTAAGTTAATATATGGGCCTTTGGAAAACGAATGCTAGTTTGGTACAGTAGGAGAAACGACTTAATTTCCCCTGAAATAAGCCCACTTAGAACCATTCTTTAAATAGTATAAGGTACAAGCATGACAGTTTTTGACTTTATTGCATGTTAGTGTAGGTATGTACACATCCAGTGACAACACAACCACTCCCAGAAATAAATGTGTCTGAGGCCTGGCCCTGAAGTACGGTGGGCTTGGTGATTAATAGGGGGGCAGTGCAGGAGGGCTGCATAATGATTAATTGAGCTCAGGACCTCATCTGCAATGCTTTGATGAAAATGAAGTGTGTGTGTGTGTGTGTGTGTGTGTGTGTGTGTGTGTGTGTGTGTGGTGTGTGTGTGTGTGTGTGTGTGTGTGTGTGTGTGTGTGTGTGTGTGTGTGTGTGTGTGTGTGTGTGTGTGTGTGTGTGTGTGTGTGTGTGTGTGTGTGTGTGTGTGTGTGTGTGTGTGTGTGTGTTGTGTGTGTGTGTGTGTGTGTGTGTGTGTGTGTGTGTGTGTGTGTGTGTGTGTGTGTGTGTGTGTGTGGTACAGTAGGTGTGTGTGTGTGTGGTACAGTAGGTGTGCCTGTGCTGATTTGCTCTTCTGTGGTTTTGTGTGCAAACTCACTTTCTCTTGGCCCTCCTTTCACTGTCTTGCACTAAAGCTCAAGATTGTCAAAACATGTAAGGATCCAAATATTTTCTCTTCTCCGAAACACAAATACTTTAACCGTGTCAAGCGCAAAACAATAGTCTACAATTGGGCCTTTGATAAAGTTTAATTGAACCTTGCCTGAGGGGAATGCCATTGTGCTCTAGTCAATTTATATTATTCTGTTTAACTACTTCCTCAAGTCATGCAGATACAGATCCAGCATGGTGAAAGTGGAAGGTACACCTTTTAGAGGGAGCAGGAGAACAGCCATTTCAAAAGAGCTGCAATTATTGCTCAGCATGTGGAGGGCTGAATTGTGCTCAAGAGGAAAGTCACTCTACTGTGTTTGCCTGATTGAAAATCAGTACTCATAAACACGGCAATCACCTTTATAGTCTCGCCCAGACAGTTTGATCCTCAGGGACTATAATAAACTCCCAGGGGAACACGAGGTGACATGCAGTTGGCGTTTAGTGATACGAGAGAAGCAATGGCCTACTTTGTCGTATTTCCTTCAGTTGACATTAGAGACTGAAGGATCTAATTAGTATGTATGCTGCAGTGTGTAGGTTGGTCTACTTTATATCAAAACATATTTTTCAAACGGACAGAATGTTCCTTCAACCACTAAATTGGTCTTTTGAACACTGATGTGTTCACAATGTGTCACATACTTTTCTGTAGATAACAAACACTCACTGCTTTCAACCTTTTCTGCATTACCTGCTACTAAGGCCCCGGCCACACGAGGACGAAAACGGTCGTTTGCGTTACTGTTTAGTGTTATATAGACCGTTCGGCCACACGAGGACGACCGAATACGGCACTAAACGACTGCGGAAACGATAACGGGTCCCAAGATGGATAGAACGGCATACGCAACGCTCTGGGGGGTCAAACGGCTCCGTGTGTACGCCCTATACGATCATTTTCTGATAATGATGAGGCAATAGCCCCGCCTCTGCTGCTCACCCCCGCGTCAAAGTAAACTGCACACTGAATTCAGATTATTTATCTTTCTCTCGATATGGACATAAACACGAGTGAAGTCTAATCTGACAGGACGGAGACACCTCTCAAACTAGTTATAAATATGTTTATTTTTACTGTCGGCCGGGTCACTCATTACTGGATCAGCTGCTGCATTAGACAGACACTGACGCTGTCCGAAGAGAGGGAGGAAAAAAAGAGGCTCCGTGTATTTTATTATTATATTATATAGATTCGTTATTCATTTGTTTTAAAGCTCAATAAATAACAAAGAAGACCTTTGACCGGCACTTTTATAATTTTGTCGGAAGGTTTAAACTTTAATACACGTTGACTGGCGAAAAACTCTGCCCGGTTCCCTCGGCCCCCACCGCGGAGAATAAACAGAAGGGCAACCATGACAACCATGCTTCTTCGCTGCTTTTGTGGAGGAAGTTACAGCGCCACGTACAGGCTCCTGCATATGTACTGCAGCTTCTCCAGCGGTTGGAGCTAAACGGAGCGGTCTCGTGTGGACAGACACTATCCGGTGAATATTGCGTGTGGACGGAAGCTTTTTTGCGTTTGCGTTAATCCTATGCGTTTAGCCGTTTTTGTCCTCGTGTGGCCGAGGCCTAACTCATCAAAATGAATTTGCTCCACCCCTGCTAAGGCCAGAGATCTTCAGGCAGTAATGTTCCCAGTAGAGCTTGGTCCAACGCAGCTTCTGCATCTGAGTACCTTTTCTTATTAATCACGGCAAACCGATTTCATTGTCTTTTAGAAATCACTGACTTTTTAGGCTTTTAAAAGCCTGTCTACTACTTTTCTTCTGCAATAATTAAAACCACGAACCATGACTCCATGAATGCAGGAACAAACTCCATGAGGGTTTCATAAGAATACTTGTTGTTCTGTATTTAAACCTACAACAAGCTCAGCTGCTGTCTTTATCTACTGCAAAGCCACCAACAGCAAATAATGAGAACAGGACATCTACAGCTGCCATAACATTTGACAGCTAGGGTATTTTATTCAGGTGATTATTAGTAGCCATTATGTGAAACCGGGCAATGGCACTGAAAAAGCTGAATGAAATGTGGCCATGATTAATGTTATTAGCTACCCGCTTCAAATTTGTCTTTTTTTCCTCAAACATCTGCATCTACGTGTAGCTAATGACAATAATGGCTTATTACACTTAAGATGTTCAAGACAATACCCTGTCGATAGTATTGAGGTTGCTAAAGATGTTTTGTTTGCCGTTTCCTATTTCCTGTGGCTGTTTCAAAATAACGTTCATTGCATTATTCCCCACTTGGAATTGTTTTGATGTGAAGCAGCAGCATTTGGAAATCAAGAGTGAACAATCAAAAGGTAAAGCAAACAGGAAGGCTTACTGTATATCTAGATACAATTACAAACAAGCAAAGCCCCATTCCCCTGTGAATATGTTAAATAGACAGGTAATCACATAATTCAAATACAATACTATCTAAAGCATTATATCAGCAAGTTGACAGTCATTTTATTTTCAGAAATGAAAAGCACTTAATTAGAAGATTTGATGTCCAGTATGAGGCTTGATTTCAAAATGCCACTTATCAGTCTTGACTGAAAGCATAACTTCCCATTGTGATTTCTTTGTAAAACACTCTTGTAAAACCTCTCTGGAGAAGCAATTAATGCTCAAAATAGAACTTTTATATTCTCCTTATATTGTCATATCAGTCAGCAGTCCCTAGGTCTGGTTATGACAGATGTGTCTTTCCTTTTTGGTAAACACCAATTAAATATAAAATAGAAGCCGATATAATTATTCAGATTTAAGAGTGACATGTTGGATCTGCTCAGAACAACTGAATGTGACAGCACTAACTTCAATGCCGTTTTGTTTTTCTTCGGGCCAGTCTAAATGCAAAAGAGGTTGGGACTAGAGAGGAGGAGGAATTCAGTTCCTAGGGATGCTCTGACTGTATGTCTCAAAGAAGCGGGCATTAAACCCACTAAAATGGATCCAATTACCATGAGGGCTTTTTGGTGACGCTCGTGGAACTGTGAGTAATTCTGTAACCCTAATTTCCCTGGCACGGAGGCTCTGACAGTGGCCTGTCATCTCCCCTAAGCCTCTTCTCTCAGGCACAATGCTGAAATGAGATCTCGCCTTAGCTGAAGAAATGCTGAAAGTAATATAACGGACACCAAGAGAACAAAATCACCTTCTTACAGAGAAATCCCTTAGAAAAAGGGCTTTTTATTCCATATCTACGCTGGCCTCTCCGCTGACATGATGCAGTGAAGAGAGCTGTGTGATATCTACTCATAGTGTGTTCTCGCCGATGACAGGACAAAGAGAACATTGTTCAGAACACTATGTGTTTTATTGTCAGCATGTTTTCTTTAAAAGTGGATACCTATGGGGTAAAGCTTAGTGGTTAGAGTTGGCAGCTCATCATTCCCTGCTGTGGGGGATGCAGAAAGGAATCTGGCCTGCTGGGCCCCTTTGACACCGACATATTCCAATAATGGCTAATCTGAGCGAGATTTCTTTTTTTAAAGAGGACATATTCTCCTCATTTTGAGGTTCATATTTGTATTTTGTGTCTCTATTGAGACATGTTCAATGTTGTAAAAGTACTTTATTTCTCTCATACTGCCTGTGCTGCAGCTTCTCATTTCACCCTCTGTCTGAAACTGGTTAGCTGGCCGGCTCTGCGATTGGTCCAAATGTCACAGATGTGTTGGAAATATCCCGATCACGTACAATGTGTTGGAGCGCTTGCCAACTAAAGTGCGAGTGTTACATAGTGATGTTACGGAAGTAAACAAAGGAGTCCAATGTTTTTCCGGCAGGGGGGATTGTGTTGGAGAGAAACGCCCTCTGAAGAGATTTCAGCATTTAAAGTCCATCTACATGCACACAAACCTTTATAACACACCACAGGAAAGGAAAGTTGATACCTCGCATGTGTTCCTGCATGTGCAAATGCTTGTTTGACTCAGACACTACATTTCCACGGTGTGTATTCCCCCCCCCCACATATGCTTCCCAGACTTCATGAGCTGCAGCAGCTTCCTAATGGCTCATAAGTGTTCTATAGCAGTGCAATGACATCTGGCTATTCCGGGTCAATTTGGACTATTACCACTTCTTTTAGAGGCGCTAACATTGATGAAAGTAAGACTGTTGTCCCTTTTGATTTCAGTCAAATCATTGTGGTTACAAACACGCTCTGAATTCAAATGAATAGTATTAATAGTACGATCTTTATGCCTTTTCATCCATCTTCTACCGCTTATCGGAGTCGGGACTCGGAGGTAGCAGTTCCAGTAAATGTAATGTTTTGTCATCAATGGAAAATGGAATAGCTCACAGATGCGATATTCTTCCATGATCTGTTTTGAATGTTTGGTTTTAGAAAAGTAGATAAAGTGAGGGTGAGTGCGTATGAAGTGTGAGCAGGGGGGTCTGAAATTACTACGCATAGTAGCAAATCTCCAGCCTTTGATCTTTGCAACCATCAAAGAGATTCGTCCTCCAAAAGTCAGACACCAAGCTACAAACAGTGGTGCATTTTGGAGAGGACGTCAAACAGCAGCTCTCCATTGCTCTCTTTTGCTGGTGAGTAATCTGCACACAGAAATACTGTGAGATTTCTGCTTCTTAGATGACAGACTGCCGGCCACCAGCTCATAGTTGGCACCATAACAAACAGAAAAGCAAAGCACTGCTTGTAGCTATCCGGGTACGAATAACAAAAGACAGGAAATAGAAGCGATTGTTTTCTTTTTTCTTTCTAAACATCAGTAACAGCAATACAAATTAAATTGTCATTCATTGTTTGAACTAAATATTGACTGACTATAAATACAATGACATCTTTGTAGTATGGATCTCCCTCTGCTAATTAAAAAATGTTGCTTTCTGCATAAATGTCACCCTTTAAATCACATTTCCCTCCCTCATTACCAAATTGCTGTACTGTAGCCTAACATTTTTTATCATAGTGGTAAAAGTATTGAAACCACTGTCCGTACCGTCTGTGCTGAAATCACTCACCTTTTTCTGCGATTGCTCTGAGACATTAAATGTATTTCAAAATATTCCATACTAGCATTGACTTGGAGTGATGGCTGTGCAAAAAAGTGGAAATATATATTTGAAAAAACTCAGTTCGATTTACGTGTCCCTGTTCTTCATTTTTCTCAATGTTTTGCTGCTAGGTTGACGTGACTTTTTCGATAAGTGGAGCTTTCATGAGTACCTTGAAGAGGCCGCGTGAAATGAATCTTCTTCTGCCTCATTCTATCCCTTATGTCACTCTTCATTTAGGTGACTTGCAGCCATTTCTGCCAATCAATGACATTGTAATGACAAAAAAGGCAACTCATCAACCCAACCAGTTTACAGTAATTTGTCACTTACCACCGCGGAGTGCATTATCAACTGCACCCACGAAAACCATCGACCCGTCTTCTGTTTATTAGATTTATTCAAATGTTGTTTTGCAGCTTTTTCAAGATATCGGCTATAGCCTGCTAGTAATGGTACACAGTACTAACTGTAGACAGTGATTGCTTGTTTTTTCTATAAGGCATGAGACAACCGAGTGAAGAGCCGTTTAAAATTGATCTGTTTGCTGAGAAATGGAAATCCAATCCACTGCAGGATTCAATTGGTGGACTTCATTAGTGTGCTGATGGCTGACCCGATACGTTTCAGTAAAGTTTGAAGAAAACAAATGTGTTTTTACGAAATGCAGTAGGTGGTATCACCACCTACACCTGGTGAGGTATCACCAACATGCTAAATGCATTTTATTTTTGATAAGATGGTTGCAAAGATATTTTTGTGAAATGTTGAAACATGGTTAATATACCATTGTGCTGCATCGAAAGAAGTTTATAACTAAATATGGCATACATTTCTTTAAAAACATTTTTTTTAATGCATAGTATTTGTTTAACAGACAAAATATGAATATGTGTACATGTATCATTCTACTGGGATACATACCATGTTTTTAAATGATATGTTGATTAGGCTTTATACAGTTATTAGAAAATACAACTACGTAAAACAATTGGCATGAAGAGTAAACACTATACTTGCATTGGTGTTTTTTTTTTGTACTATAAATCCATATCTGAAATAGAAAACGTCACCTTTTTTATATTCATTACAACTAGGCATATACTCTTTGATCCACAGCCTTGCCGTTTTTTATGGTTTGATGCCCCTCTCTGTCTTTGTCATTAAGAATGAACCTGACTAATGACGTGAAAGGCCTTCACTCCGATCTGCAGTTGAGTCCTGCCCTGCTGAAAGTAAACTCAGTCTATCTTGCGCAGTAGTAATGGCGTCCGTCTCTCCGTGAGGAACAGTGACAGATATCTGCCAGTATCGACTAATTCACTTGATGGAGGAGAATAAATAAATGTAAATTCAATTACCCCCTGTGCTTTCATCGGCATACACGCGACATTGGGAGTGTGCATGTGGGAATTTGTCGTTCAGGAGACATTGATTAATTATGCCACACACAATTAGCCCATCAAATCGAGTGTGTCCTCCTCTCCCGTGGAAAGGTGATGTCAGAATCGTACGGGGCATTAGGCAGTAGTGCTCCTTGGATTTTCTTAGAGATCATCAGGGGAGAGAGCACCAGGGGAGAGGCACATTTGCAGGCTTTTTTTTTTTTTTATATGAATACGAAATGGTGAGGCTTGCAGGGTAAAGAGAACGCTAACTGATCCTTTTAGACCAATGTCAATACTGATAGCCATCACTGTTTGCACTCCCAGCAGGGTCCGTGGCCTCCCTGTAATGTCTGTGGCATCTCAGTGATTGAGAGAATAAATGACAGTGAGACAAATTAAGAGAGCAGGCAGAGACGGCTGCCCCTATAGCTCCTCATTCCCCAATGCAAATTGTCTCCTAATACCTCGCTTCTAGTTTTAGCACAGACATTGAAAAGACAGAATGGTCCTCGAAACACTAAATTATTGTCGCTATTTCTACTAATGCTTTGCCATGGATATCAGGATTTGATTTGATACCCTCCATTTTTTATTTGGCTTTCTTTTTTTGTTTGTTGAACTTTTATTGCCATCATAGTACAGGTACTATGTAACAAAATTGTTTCTCTGCATTTGACCCATCCTAGTGTTAGGAGCAGTGGGCTGCCATTATGAACGGCGCCCGGGGAGCAGTGTGGGGAACGGTGCCTTGCTCAGGGACACCTCGGTAGCACTTGGTCTTGCCGGGACTTGAACTGGTGACCTTCCAGTTGCCAAGCCAAGTCCCTATGGACTTCGCCCCTCGTTCTTGTTGCACAGTAAAATATAGTACTGCCATGTAATTCCTTTTTACTCTACTGCCATCTTTTACTATATGTGACCTTCATGTACCAATTCTGTGCTCTTATCAAGTATGGATTGCCAAAGATCAAGTTGCCTCAATAGTTTAAGAACACGTTGTGTATCTTGTAATCTGCTATACTTTTTGGGCATTTATTTTGTCCTTCTGTGGCTTCTCTCTGATGGCCATGGTTTATGCTGAATAACCACATATTTTATTTATTCAGAAAGTAATTGTCTCCTCTTCATAAAATGTCAAACTCATAAGTTACTTTGCAAAAAGGATTTCCCCAGTTCCCACAGCCTACCAATGATTAGTATAGTCATGTTCTTATATGGAAGTGCTGGATCATTGCAGTGTTTATTTGTTGTCAATGAAATAATTATAATTCAGAAAGTTTGTGCCGTTTAATAAGACTTTTCGCTGTATATATGTAACTTCACTGTAAGCACGTTATCCACATTTATGTGTTTTCTACCTATGAGGACGCCATAAAAAAGTAAATATCAAATAAAGGAAAAGGGGGCTAGTAACAAAACTCCCTGGGTCAGCTTTTGTACTTTTGTCTGTGATTTTGCAAAGCCAGAAATTATGGTTATCTGCTGTAAAAATGTGCTGCCACTTCATGGTGGTGAGAAAAAGCTTATCTTGCTTTATATCTTTCATACTTCAAAACCATTTTCAAAATGACAAAACCCGTTTGTGAGGGTTTTACAGATAGCCATCAGTTTCTAGAGGTTTTCCAGCAACTTTGCTGTAACCACTACACTTGACTATACAGGGGATTGCTGTTGTTGTTCATTCACCAGTTCCCCTTTCATGTGATTGTCATTTCAATTGTGAAGGTCAATGTACAGTTAATCGGCACAGGTCATGGTCTGGAAAAGCATTTCCATGACAACTGTTCGACGAGGGACTGCCTATGAATACAGAAGATAACTCGGCTGTCTGCACACATTGGTTCTGCATAAAAGAGAGTTCCTGGTAGGTAAAAGCACCTTCAGCGAGTGAGTGAGCAAAACAAAACGGCAACATCCAGGATGATGAACCAAGCACTTAAGCTGTCTCTGAATGAGCTTTAGCTTTTAGCCAACTTCACTGTGGTCAATTAAAAAAGAAAAGCAGTGTGAGACAGACGTAATACCCTTTGCTCCAGAGTGAAGTGTGCAGACAGTGTGCTGCTGCTCAATATTACATTCAAAAAAGGTTATATATGTATCTTTAAACACAGGCCATGCCAGGTTTTTTTACTACCATCAAGGGTGTAACTTTGGTTTGAGAAGTGGGGGGGACACAAAACAGGGGGTCCCCCGCAATGAAACATTTTCTCAATTTAATTCCATTTCCTGCCTTTCTACAAATATATTAGGGACTATAGTGTCCCTAATATAGGGACACTCTAGTGTATATAATGAGTGTGCACACTTATCTAGTATCCTATCCATGTGAACCTGTTTTATTTGTGATGACCTCATATCCTCTAGGGGGGTCCGGGAAGATTTTTTTCTTTAAATTTAATTTGAATGCATCAATCTGGTGCACTTTGAGGGCAACATTAAGAGATTTATGGATACAGTTCTCAATACTCTGAAACAGAACTGTATATATTTCAATAATCAAAAAACCATTAGAATATGCTCACACAACCAATAACAAATAATTGATAAACTCCTCTCTCCTATCTTTATCTTAGTCTGCATTCTTTCTTTATATTTATGCATATTTGACTAATCACTCCCCTTTCAAACTGTGTTTTTGATTTTTGTACTGACCTATAGTACACATTGGAAGGATTTCTTAACTTATTTTATATACAACTACTATTACATAGATGGAACTATTTGTTTACATAGATGACAAAACCGTTTGAGACCCACTGAGATAACTTAGACTAAAGTTTACAATCTAATCACTCAGTCCTTTACCTCCCTGAGCTGACGTTATCTCTCTCAGTCCGCCAGGAGAGGACTCTCCCTCTCTTTATCGTTGAAACAGCTTCTAATCTCCGTTAGCTCAGAGCTAGCACCAAATGCTAACAACAACCCTGTAACTCTCTCTCTGTCTCTCTCTCTATCGCTCTCTTTCTCTCTTTCTCTCTTTCTCTCTCTCTCAGTCTCTCAAAGTCCGACAGGAAAGAGCTCTCCCTCTCCTTATTGTTGAAACAGCTACTAATCTCCGTTAGCTCCGAGCTAGCACCAAATGCTAACAACAACCCCCGTAACTCTCTATGTCTCTCTCTCTTTCTATCTCTCTCTCACAAGATACGCTTGTGCCACACACACACAGACGCTCCTCCGTGACGATGACCGCTTGCGTAAAGAATACATAATAAACACATTTAAAAAGTGGGGGGGACACAAATGGGATTTTAAAAAGTGGGGGGGACATGTCCCCCTTGTCCCCAGTGGAAATTACGCCCATGACTACCATTATGTTAAATATTCACTTATATAAAATAGCTGACATGTAAACTGGACCTATAGCCCCATTAGAGCCTGGAGCCTTCTTGAGGGAACATATTGATTTCTCCTTCATTTTGAAACATGGATCTACACCTTCCTGTGTGGTCAAGGATAATGGCTTGATGAAGTGTATATAATATTTTCCAAGCTTCCTTTAAAAGAATGGTGGTAAATGTCCACGAGCGAGTGCATGGGCTTGTGCATGTGCCGGCCAACATAAGTAATCTTTACAATTGTATTATATTTCATGCTCGGATGAACGTTGGATTTTATGGCTGCCCAGTGCACGGTGCTCCCTCTAGTGCAGATGGCTTGGAGGGATACAGTCTGCTCCAGTGTCAGGAGGAATACTTATTTCCTGTGATGAATACTACTCGAATGCCATTATTATGCTGCCTCATTTCTGGGTATGACCATAACTCCCTGAAGCTAATGCAAGTGTGCATATACGCACGCACGCACGCACACACACACACACACACACACACACACACACACACACACACACACACACACACACACACACACACACACACACACACACACACACACACACACACACACACACACACACACACACACACACACACACACACACACACATAGACATACACATACACACACACTATTCAGCAATATAGTTAGTTGATAATTTAGGCAGGCACTCCTGGTGTTGAGGCTTGATGTTTTAACATCAGAGTGAATTTTACTCCTCCTGGGAGAACGATCGATTACATTTAGAATATACTACCACAAGGGAATTATTTTAATGCACACATAGTGTTGAGAGCCAAGGACGTTTGACCATATTTAATGAGATTTAGAAGCATAAGATTCACTCTTTGTTTTACTAATGGGATTATTCTCTCACCTGGGCTTTGCAATGGAAGTCCAGTGATAATTGATGAAGGTATAATGGACTTATTTTTGTGTCCAGTCTCGTAGGAAGTTATAAAGGCAGAGGCCTGCCTAAAGTTACAGTGGCGTATGGTAAGGAGGAGAAAAACTTTTTCTTATCCTTCTCCTGTGCTAGTATTAAACATTTTCTCAGATCACACAAGTACCAGTCCTGCACTGACAACTTTGTTTATTATTTAATTCACACTGCATTGCACTGTGAGCATGACTTGAAGTGTGGCAAAGCTCAAATCTGTTCAAAGATGTTGAGAAATATAAATCATGTTCATTATCATCTTGGTTATTAGGGTGTGTCTTTTGGCTGTTAAATGTGTCTATGATGTAACTGTTACCTTTCTAAATGTGTGCGTGTGTGCATGAATGCACAGTATTTCTCTCCTGGCCTTTTTTCCTAGATGGCTGCAATAAATGTGTCACTCTGAGCCTAGGTATGGCTCCGAGGGAAATCTCAAATCGTCTGTTACAGAGAGAGACAGAGAGGTCACTGAATTCCCACCTTTTCTTCCTGTCTTTTCTGTCCGTCCCCCACTTACCTTCAACCATCTGCCCCACGGCCCAGCACACTTAACCAAACTAAAAGCCTTTAGGAGTAGTAGTGGGCCTCCAGTAGTAAGGGTCAGGCTGAGGCCTGTAGTCCTGCACTATTAACAGTCCTCTAGATTCAAGCTCAAATGGTAACGCTCAGCTGAGGCATGTACTCAGATTCTCATCTATGACATCCCCGTTTTGTTAAGAGTGCTCTACCGATCAGCAGTGCCCTCCCAACACATTTTCAGACTCACAATGGACAGTTCAAACAGAACCAGAGATATTTAGTTTTTTCCCAGAGCCTACATTTATACAAAGCAATTTGACCAACAGCAACCAGGTCACATACGTAAGTGTGTTATGCTTTTAATGGCATATTAGCCGCTAGCGTGGAGCCAAAAAAAAGATTTTACAAGTTTTAATACATGTTTTTCACATGTAGTAGTGTTCTGGTATCAAATTGTTTTCAGTTAGAACGGTTTCTGTGAAACGAAAGATGTCTGTTTTGCAACTATAACTTTTTTGTGATAATTTAACAACATTTTGGGAGGGATTACATTATAGGGAGTGGTAGTAAACCACAACTGTTGCCAACAACAATGTTGGAAATGCTCTACACTCGGGATTACATTTTAGACAAAGGTATCCAGCAACAAAATAAAATGGATTAATGATTAGTTAGGGGCTGCAACTAATGTGTGCCACTCTATCCTAACACATTTGAAAGTAATTCATAAATGATCAAATGGAAATACTTTTTTCTAAGATTAATTAAATGATAAATAATCCAACTGCTGTGGTGCTAATGCTTGGAAGGTGGTCTTACTCCTTACTCATTCAGCCTTTGTTGAATGAAATGTCATTGCTGTCTTTTAATAAAAGTCTAACTTTTGTCTTTGTGAATTTGGCGTGAATAAATCAATACTTGTAACACAACGCATAACAGATAGCATTCATTTGACATTTCACGAATTTCCAACCAATAAGAGGCAGTTCAGTAAACACCAATTATTGGCTTTCTTTGATTACAATCACCCGCTGTTTGATTACAGATTCCTTTTGTTTGCCATCTAACATTTGTGTACCGAGGTAATCAAACATAATAACACAAAAGTTTAGAAATGTCTTGGATAGGTCTTATAATTTGTTTGTGATTGTATGTGATTTTTTTTATTTGCTTTGTCAAGAAAGGAGGGAATTGGCAAAGAAACTCACTCTCAGGTCTCCCGTCAAATGGCACCAGTTCTCCTGGATCCCAGTCTGTTAGCGGGATATTGGGCCATGTGAGTCATGACATATGCACCCTTCTGGAACACACGGAAATAGCAACACATATGTCAAACATGCCTCCTGCTAAATTGTAGCTTGTCTGGCTCAGGCCCAGTCCTGTCAGCCCATATACTACTCACATATATTTCCTTCATTGCCCACCATTTTGATTTGGTTCCATCTGTTCTCACTCAGTGTGGGCCTCGAGATAATACTCGACACCAAAGGTTGGAGATGCACAGAGGCTGGCGACCTTTGTGAAATTCTGAATGTGTCTCTCCAAATATCAATATCTAAAATGCAGGGAGTTTTACGATAGAAGCAGGTTACATAACGGAGCATTTTGATTGTAATAATATCCATCATATTTTTCATTGCTGTTAAGTATTCTTCTTTCCATCAGTTTGACTACTGCCATGCATGCCTACCGTTTCAAAGATTTGGGATGATCAAATGGCTCTTAAGATTAAAAAAAGCTATAATGCTTCACAAACAAGATAATTAGAATTGTTTCACTGAGAACACATCAATTGCAATCTCTTGATTTATTAGAGTTCAGGGTGCCAAGAAAGGACATAGTACTTTGTAAAAATCTCACTGGGTGTGTGCAGGCACAATACCGGCAATCTGTTAATCTCTTCTCACCAGGTTGGAGGGAAGGTAATTACTGCTGATGATACTAGTAAAATGTGCCACTTATTGGGCTTCTGTGTCAGAGTGGTGTCCAATCAGACAGGATAATGAGCAGCATGATTCCAGAGGGATCCTCCCCATGCTGTGCTGATGTGTGTTGGAAGGTAACATCTGGCCTTTATCAACGCTCTAGGTCCCAGTGAGACTGTCACTTCACAAACCCTCATGTCCCTAAGCAGGGGGATATTACTGCATGATTCTAAGTCCTCTGGCATCCATTTTACACATGTTAACACGAAGGGAGAAAAACCTGGAAGGGCAATATTTTTGACTGTGTTTACAAAAGTGAGTAGGCGGAAGGTTCTCTAATATCAAAAGTCCTGAAAAAGCTCAGTACAAAAGTGAGTTGTGTTGTAAATCCAACCAACTGAGAAGAAATCATAAAATAAACTAAGCCGGGAGTGGGGTGACTGTTACTGAGCGTAAGGGTTTAAGTCCTGGAAGAATTAAGAGATAAAAGTCTTCATTTGACAGCAGAAGAATACGTTTGGCCTCACATGCCATTCTGAGTATTAGCTATGAAATGTTACGGCACAAAGGGTGTCATTACTGTGAAATAAAGACTTGGTAATCAACTTTTATTTTCTCTACAGCTTATAGTTTTCTGCAAAATATGGGTCAACAAACAGAAATGAGACCACTACATTTAGACACGGTGGGGTAGTATGATGCACGATGAAGGCCTTGTGAATATCTAGTCAACTGTTGCCTCCATACGATCCATATTCTGACTGGATGTGTAGCACATATCTCGTGAGCAGTTAGCAAAGCTCCCAGCAAAAGGTGAAGTTTGGAGTGAAAAGCCCCTGTGAAAGGCTGATGGATAAAACAAAATTCATTTGATCCTGGATTTATTCCCCAAAAATAGACCTGTCTGTAATTTCATTACCAGCTTGTATATTTATATTGTGACATCAGCACTGCAGTTTACTTATGGTGCGACCGAGAGGCGGCGGCACTAACTGTGATTTTTAATAAGATGTGTACTTAGATCCTGTTCTAATTAGTATCATGCAGAAGCCCGCTAATGCACATTTGAGTTGACATTGCTTATATAATTTAACATTACGTGTTTTAATAAAACACTCTCTTCATGCTTCATTTCCACTGATCACCAGCTGCTGGGTCAATTGAATAATTAAGATTTTAATTAAGCTTCAGTTTATATCACAATCTTCTAACACAGTCTAGCCTTGTATTCTAAGCATCAGTAGCAGAGAGCAAATAGGGAAGGGATGATGTGCCGAGCAAGAATTTAGTGATGTGAGCTCTATCATGCGCTGAAATGGAAAGGTCTGAAGTGGCTTATCTATTTGATCTCTGAATCCTCCGGTTCCACTCCACAGAGTGGGACTGTTATTTTTCTGCTTGTCCATATTACACTGCAGATTCTACTGCAACCCTAAGGTATGCAGCATTTCAGTCTGTATGATCCCTTTGGACGGCTCCCCTCATCATTGCCAGCAATACAATACGTTGTTCTATTGACTTCTTGGGAAGCAGCTCTCACATAGAATTGGCTGTGTTGCTATGGCATAAAGTAGGCTAATTTTACTCAATGGTGCATGAGTAAATGTTAACTGAAGCGACTGAACCCTGCAATATGAGAATATAGTATCCCACTCTGTGTGCCTCCATATGTTACCACACACGTGTGCAGAACTGGCTGTCTGTTGGGATGCACTTTTATTGGTTGCTCTATTAAACTGAGAGCCTCGGGACAGATTCATTTTATGTTCAACTGGAAAGTAGGCCAGCTATCATATGCCATATTCAGTACTATGCACATATAGCTGTGGGAGAATACCTTACAGGAGGGTGTCATCTATCATAATATCAAAACAACCAATTGGGACTTCAGGTGTATGCAATAGCCGTGTTTTACAGGCTGGGACTAGTATTTAAATAAATCACTCATTCCCATCAACATAAGACCGCCTAGATCCCCAGAAACACAACTACAGCAGTATGCCTCAAAGCACTTCATTATCACTATTTTAAAGCCTGTTATTTTAGTGATTCATCGAACAAACATACAGTATATCAAAGAGCCATGTGAATGACACTAACACAATGAGAAGTGTTGGCAGCAATACAAGTGTTAAGATTTTGGATATGTATAGCATATACAGTTATTTTGATGATTAAAATAACTTATTTTCCGTTATCGGATATTTAAAATGTTGTTTATAAGGTAATCAAATGCTTTTGTAAGTATATGGGTCTTTGTAGAGCTATTTACAGTTGGAGGGGTTAGTCGCATTAAAAAATAACAAAATAAATGGTCACATCATTCAGACAAACTCATCAAATTAAAACATGTTTAATGGTGTTTTATTCTTCCAAACTGTATTGTACACAAAACATACACATCGGCTTCTTCATGTGGTACTTACCAGTACAAAAAAGTCTTTACATCCTCTTTCTAACCAAATACCATTAACACCCACCAGAGAAGGAAAAAACAAAGCAGCATTTAATCAATCGTGTTCTCTGTACCAACTCAATGTCATTGGTGGCTCCTGTCGGCTCAGTACGAATATACTCTTCAGACACACAAACACACGCATACATAAAGCCTGTCTGATTTACTGCTTTGTACACGTTGTGCTGACACTGGAAATCACACTAGGCATCAGAGCACCTGATGAATAGACCCAGTAAGAAGTTATAGTAAGGTTGTAACTTCATGATATATGCAGGTAACAAAGCTGTATTAAGACTGCTTACACATGAAGGAGTATTTCTGATACAACTTTACTTTCTAGGAGCCTCCATATAGTGTTTTAACACAGTTGGCAGCTCTGGGTAATTACAAGTGATTGACAAGTGATACAAAACATACTTCTTAACGATATAGGAAATGACAAACCGTACAACTCAAACTACTGTGTATGTACTGTAGATGAAACACGAACACCACAACCTATTTGCTGTATGAATACTTAATAGCTGCTTATTGTACTAATGCTTGTACTAAGAATAATGTATCCAATTATGATGTTTTGTTTAGTTTTTTTCTATGAAACTAAGGTTAACAGTATATGCATGAGTATCTAACCACCATGACTTCCCTTTTAATGGCACTAAAAGTTCCTAGCTAGGAGTTTTCTCTGAATATTTATTAAAAAACCTGATAAAGAAAACTTTGAAAGCTGTGCTCAGACTACAGGAGTTTTTAAATCCAACCAGATTTTGGGTTCACTCTGCGCATAAAGTGGAACTTTACTGATTATCTCCCTGTGAATCGTGAACGCACTCAAACTACAAGATTAGAAAATAGCAGAGCATCCCATACTGCAGGATATTATAAGGATTATCTTTCCTGTGGGAACTACGCATCGCCTAACTTTCTCCAACAAACACGCATATCTGTGCCTTTCTTTCTGTACTTCTGTCACACATGCGCTCACAAACACTTTGTTTATTTTTTCACACTGTCTTGCAAACATATCATTTCTCACCTGCCGGCCTCCATCTTTTTATCTGAACACTGAAAACTCATGAAGCCACACTTCTATCAGCCTCTCCCACCGTACAGTTGTCCTTCAAATCCACAGGATACACCAGCCTTGCTGTGCCCATTTCTAACATCCTTTCTTGTCCTTCTTAATTTATCTCTACTGCTGGTTCACTTCAGTTCGCTCAGTGACGTTAAAGCCCGGGTGGAGTAAAATCAGAGATTCGTTTCAGAACTCATACATTTTAGAAAATAGTGGCCGAAAACACGTATAATAATTTAAAGCTACTTTGTACTGCATTGCGGATTGTAAACTGTTTTCAACATTTCCGTGTTTATTACTTTTTTAATTGGGCCTGCAATCATGGTTTTATGATACATTAAACATGACTCCTCCCCTAACACTTGAGTGCAGTGTGCAGAGCATTAGTTGTTGGCTCTCTGAATCGCGTTAAACAACACGTACTTACCAGAGTTGGTGTTGTACTGGCCATCTGGCATTCTGTTTCAAATCCTAGTTGGCCGCTGCATCATTGGGCCGATGGACCTTTTAAAAAATACCCATTCATTTTGTACCGGCGGCCTCTCTCAACAAGCTGTATTCATTAAAAGATTACTACGTTGTGCTAGCCTGCTTAATCTCTACTGGTGCATATTTACAAAAGCTTATGAACTATTTGGAGTGTTTCACCCCCCTGCAAAAAATAATTTGTTTCACTATATGAATTTAATAAATGTATCAGATTACACTTAGAAAGACTAAAAGAGCTCCACGAATTGCCGACTTGGCCACTGGAAGTCTACAATCTGCAATAATCTACTGTATTTTCGCTTCAGCAAGACTTTAAAACCAGATTTGTGTAAATGCGAAACAGTTGTACCACTCTCCTAGTGGCTGTGATTGTGTCTTAAAGCAGTTCAGGTGGTGAATGTATTCTGGACTTGTAAACTGAGACCAGGCTGCTTACTGTATTTAGCTAAGAGAAAAGATGTTGGTATGGACATTTTTTTGTTTTATAATCCAAGTGCTTAATTAAGAGCAAAAATATCTGTTATTAAAGAAATATTTAATAGTTCATTGTACGTCCACAAAGACAGGGTACTTTTGTTGGTGAATTCATAATATTTGTTTGCGGATATACTTTTGTTTATCCAGATTGGAAGTCTTTGTGTGAGCAGTAAAACTGGTTTATAGAGATAAGTGAAAGTAATAATTACATGTATGTATGTAGCCTGTCAGGATAAATGAGAAACACACTCCTTTTGCTCCAAAACATGTTGATGTTATTCTAGAAAACTATGCATCAGAACTAAGAGAGAGGCTTCACTTACTCATTGGGTGTTTCTCAATGTCGAGGAAGGCTGCTCCAGAGCCACTATTTCAACTATACTACTTAATCGAGTGCCGCCGAAGGACTGTTCCAATGTCCAGCATATTTGGAATTCTACCGAGGCCGGCGTACTTCGTAGCGAGACATTTCGAGGCTGCACATGTGTAAACTCCGCGGTCTTAAAATCCCCACAATGCTTTGCGCACAGACCAATTTCAAAATCTTTGGCGGAAATCGCGCTCAATTTTAGGCGGGGCCTCGCATATGACGCACACCTGCACACCTGTTAGCCTGTTCCACCATTCTTCGTTTTCCGAGGCTAGGAAGGATTCTTGCCTCGCTTCTGAAGCAAGTGACTCGGAAGACATGTGCTACCAAGCAAGCGTCCTCAACATTGAGAAACACCCAGAGAGTCAACAGATTTTCTGGCAAGACGGCAACTAACAAACCTGATTTTTTTGCTACCAGTTCTGGGCTTCTTAGTGCAGTGCCGCTGGTGGATCACTGTTAAGAGGTAGCATTTGAGCCTCGATGAAATCACAATATTATACTTAAGTTGGAATTTTAACACTTCGTTGTTGAGTGTCAGTGTGACAATACTATGTAATCAATGACTGTTTGTATTTTTTACGGTGGCCCTGAAGTGCAAGACACCACAGCATTTCAGAAAACACTACAGCATTTCAGAAAACACTACAGCATTTCAGAAAACACTACAGCATTTCAGAAAACACAACAGCATTTCAGAAAACACTACAGCATTTCAGAAAACACCACAGCATTTCACAAAACACCACGGCATTTCAGAAAACACTACAGCATTTCAGAAAACACCACAGCATTTCAGAAAACACTACAGCATTTCAGAAAACACAAAAACACTACAGCATTTCAGAAAACACCACAGCATTTCAGAAAACACAAAAACACTACAGCATTTCAGAAAACACCACAGCATTTCAGAAAACACAAAAACACTACAGCATTTCAGAAAACACCACAGCATTTCAGAAAACACCACAGCATTTCAGAAAACACCACAGCATTTCAGAAAACACCACAGCATTTCAGAAAACACCACAGCATTTCAGAAAACACAAAAACACTACAGCATTTCAGAAAACACTACAGCATTTCACAAAACACCACAGCATTTCACATTGGACGGAAAGGGTATTCCTTTAGGGAGAACACTTCTTGTTTGTGATTGGACAGAGCCAGCAAGAGAAGCACTGCTGTGATTGGTTGTTTTTGCTGCCAGTCAAGAAATGACGCTTCGTGATTGGCTCAACACTCAGAGCTCACCGCTCCTCATATCTGTTCAGAAACTGGACAAAAGTTAAACATATACAAAACACAGACTGTCTATGTCATGGTGAATACAGTCGCTGCTTTATTTATGTCTGTATGACGTTGTTGTGAGTGTGGACGGAGCAGCTACAGGTTAGTTTAGCCTGGTATATCCGATTCCGATAGGATTTACATGGAGATACGGCCCGCCCCCTCTCCAGCGTCTTGTTTGAATGACAGGAGTAAACACAGAATTAATGCTTTATTCATTCATGGTTTTTAAGGGGCTTATCTCCATGTAAATGCTATGGTAGACCACCCAATATTCGCATCGCTCTAATCGCTCGAATTTCACCGCGACTGTCAGCTGTGTTTGCTCCTGTCATTCAAACAAGACGCGCTGGAGAGGGGGCGGGGCGTATCTCCATGTAAATCCTATGGGAGATACCAACTACAACAAAATGAACATATTTGACCGTAATTTAATTGTAATACACGTTTCAAAGTGATGCAGAAGCAACTACATACTGATAACGGTTAGTAAAAACCATGAATTAACGCTTTAACAAGTCTGCAAACAAGACGGCAGGCGAAAAGCTTTTAAAATGTGTGTTTTCTGAATGGAATCGGACCCATCAGGCTAAACTAACCTGTTGCTGCTCCGTCCACACTCACAACAACGTCATACAGACATAAATATAGCAGCGACTGTATTCACCATGACATAGACAGTCTGTGGTTTGTACATGTATAACTTGTGTCCAGTTTCTGAACAGATATGAGGAGCTGTGAGCTCTGAGTGTGTGCTAACGGCTGATGTGTTAGGATGTATTAGAACGAAATCTAAAATGAAAATTGTAAATAAGCAATCTGTATGTAAAAAAACACCTGTATGTAAATTGTAAATAAGCCATCTGTATGTCAAATATGTCTTATATGTCTTAAATGATATGATGAATTGGAAATGGGAGACCCTGATGTAAACAAGACGAAAGTCTTTCTCTGGTCTGCATCCCCTTAACAATTGTATGTTTTGAGCTGTACTGTACTGTACCCAATATACAAGCTGTTAATAAACTTTTCAATCAATCAATCAAAACCGTTGGGAGATATTTCGCTGTCGGGTGTTGACCAATCACGAAGCGTCATTTCTTGACTGGCAGCAAAAACAACCAATCACAGCAGTGCTTCTCTGGCTGGCTCTGTCCAATCACAAACAAGAAGTGTTCTCCCTAAAGGAATACCCTTTCCGTCCAATGTGAAATGCTGTGGTGTTTTCTGAAATGCTGTTGTGTTTTGTGAAATGCTGTGGTGTTTTCTGAAATGCTGTAGTGTTTTCTGAAATGCTGTTGTGTTTTGTGAAATGCTGTGGTGTTTTGTGAAATGCTGTAGTGTTTTCTGAAATGCTGTTGTGTTTTGTGAAATGCTGTGGTGTTTTGTGAAATGCTGTAGTGTTTCTGAAATGCTGTTGTGTTTTGTGAAATGCTGTGGTGTTTTGTGAAATGCTGTGGTGTTTTGTGAAATGCTGTAGTGTTTTCTGAAATGCTGTTGTGTTTTGTGAAATGCTGTTGTGTTTTGTGAAATGCTGTGGTGTTTTGTGAAATGCTGTTGTGTTTTGTGAAATGCTGTTGTGTTTTGTGAAATGCTGTTGTGTTTTCTGAAATGCTGTGGTGTTTTGTGAAATGCTGTGGTGTTTTGTGAAATGCTGTAGTATTTTCTGAAATGCTGTTGTGTTTTCTGAAATGCTGTTGTGTTTTGTGAAATGCTGTGGTGTTTTGTGAAATGCTGTAGTGTTTTCTGAAATGCTGTGGTGTTTTGTGAAATGCTGTGGTGTTTTCTGAAATGCTGTAGTGTTTTCTGAAATGCTGTGGTGTTTTGTGAAATGCTGTGGTGTTTTGTGAAATGCTGTAGTGTTTTCTGAAATGCTGTGGTGTTTTGTGAAATGCTGTGGTGTTTTCTGAAATGCTGTAGTGTTTTCTGAAATGTTGTAGTGTTTTCTGAAATGCTGTGGTGTTTTCTGAAATGCTGTGGTGTTTTGTGATATGCTGTGGTGTTTTCTGAAATGCTGTGGCGTTTTCTGAAATGCTGTAGTGTTTTCTGAAATACTGTGGTGTCTTGCACTTCAGGGCCACCGTAATTTTTAGGACATATTAACATTACATACTGAAAATATCTGAACTTCTATGATATTAAAATTGCACACAAACATTTTATTAGCATTTCATCAATGTAGCTATTTCATATTTCTTTAATAACGGATATGTTTGCTCTCATGTTTCAGCTATGCATTACACTAAAAACTTGTATAGCAACAAAAGTAACATTAATAGCTCAATTAATTTGGAGCACTTAAAATCTTAAAGATCTGTTATTTAGAAGAAAAGTTGACAAACAATTTCATTTAAATGTCTGAAAGTTAGAACAAATATGCGTCACTGAGACGGGCAGCTAAGACTAATTTGCTTTCCCTCAGACGATGAATCCATATGAGCCTCGGTTTGGTTTTTAACTGCAGCTGCAAGTTGGAAAACCAATCCGAAATAACACATATCACAACCAATTTCCTCGCGATTAGGCATGCTTCTCAGCGGCTAAAGGGATTTGAGACATGATAATGAAGATAAAAAGGAGACATTAATAATTGTGTTATGTTAATTAAAGGCAAGAGGATTAACAACAACACAGGAGCCTTGTAAAGCAAGAAACAGACAGGGGCTCTGACATTTTTCCAAAACCATTAATAAAAGATGCATTTGGCCCCTGCTGCGATCAAACAAATCATATGGGATGGGAAAAAAAAAACACTTTACATTCTCTCTTCACTTGGGAGTCACTTTGAATTTGAATTCCAGGATTTTTAAAGACCTAGTTATGGCAGTATATATACCCTCACTCATAATACTTGAGCCTCTGCCAGCGGACTTTATGTATTCAGCCTAAATGTAGTAATTATTTTTGAAGATGCTGCTTTTAAATTACATTTCCAAGTGTGGATTAAAACAAACACCACATATATTCTACCAACAAATATTCAGCATAACCACTGGCTGTAATTTATGGATCTGTGCCATATAATTGCACAGAGCCAAAACAATAAACAAAACCGGTTTGCATTTTTTCCTCGGCACTGTAAACATGGAGCATGTGCAGTGACGTCTGCTTAACACAGAGCTATTGTCAGGGATCGAAAGTGCAGCAATTTTAGCCTAAACCACTTTGTCCATGTGTACTGTAAGCAAGTCATTACAGCCTATGGAGGCGGCTGATGTGATTGCCTCTCTAACTGAGCCAATGTTTGTACTTGACTTAAGGCCAGCTGAATCTTCACCTCCCTGCACCTCAAGCTGTGTCCTCATTTTAAGTCCTGCAGCCACCCAAATACATTTTGTCATATATATTTAGGGATGGGTATCGTTAAGATTTTATCGATACCGATACTGCTTATCGATACCGGTATTTTTCGATACTTTTCAATAATTTGGTGCTCAAAATTATAGACATGATTACAAGATGTGAAGATTAAACAAGTCATTTTATTGTTTTTTATTTTTATTTATTAATTAATGTAACTTTTTCAATGTCACTTTCATACCAAGCAGGTATGAGTGTGTCTCTGGAAGGGGGGCGGTAATTAGGGGCAGTTCATAAATCCATGTAAACATGACCATTATTCAGTTAAAAGACGCTGCGTGCGCACCTCCTAAACCGGAAGCTCCGGTCGGCTAACCATTATAATCCATTTATTGCGTTTATTATTTATAATTGTAATGATGGATTATCAGTAATCATTTTAAAGTTACACAGAGACATTGGATTAACTGTTTTTATGCCCTTGAACACAACTTTTGATCACAAAACAGCAAAGGTAAGACATGATTATCATCATGGCTACGTAAAGTGAAGTTGTTTTCTTGCTCTTTCCTGGCTGCTAGTTCAGTGAGTTTTGGTCGTACAGTGATGAGACATAAAATGACGTAGAAAAGATCACTTTTGCCGGTTATTTGCTAAAGTAGCCGTTAGCCCCGTTAGCCCATTTTGCTAAGTGTTGATTTAGACTCTTGGTGTTGGACTTCTGTTCCTTGTAGGTAACATGGTTGATATTGTCTGTTATCTGAGTTTTCTTCCCGTTAAGTGCGTATGCATCATTAATGGGTTGTTAAATGTTTTTTTTTATCATACATTTTTTATTGCAACATCTTCAATTTACAACACAGTACAGAAGACAATTCAGGTTGCACAACATTTTGGATTAATTCAATCCCATCCCTCTATCCTACATCCCACCCACCTACCCCACCCCCCCTCTCCACCAACCACTGGGGCAACAATATCCCCTCAGGGATAGCATTCTTATTTGGTCAGGAGCTCCTTTAAGTTAGTTATCAGATCTGTCCACATTAAAATTGTATCATGTTTTGCATCATTGATTCTAGCAGAGGACAGTTCAAGGTAGGAAATGTTCAAAAAACTCTGAAGCCAGTGAGAACTTGAAATATCGTGAGGAGGTTTCCAACGTTGGACTATAATCTTTTTAGCTGCAATCAAGCCTGTTAGCCAGATTTTGCGAGTTTTCCCCGTAAGGGAAAGGTGAGATTCATCATTTAGAAGATGTACAGCAGGTTCCATTGGTAATCTTAACCCTATTAAATCTGTAAGGGTACTAATAACCTTCCCCCAAAAGTGTAATACTCCTGGACGCTCCCATACAACATGTAAGAAAGAGCCAATGGTTCCCTGGTGACAAAATGAACAATACGGGTTAGCACCAATCCAATTCTGTGTCTAATTATTGGTGTTAGATATGCTCTATGACAAAATGTCAGATGTGTATATACTGATGGTTTGGGTTTTTTGAAGCTGAGACGGGAGTCTCACAGTAAAAAGAGCGCTGTTTGGAGAGATGACAAGTGGCATTCACAGTGGCCAATCAGAGTGGTACTCAACCGGATACGTCACACGGGATGAGGGTTCCCAACCAACCAGAATTGTTTAAACTAAGGAAGTAGCGTAATTTATATACCGATAGCAGCACCGTTTGTCCAGCGGCTTAACGGTATACCGATACCGTCCAATCGGTTACCGGTACTGACTTAGTATCGGTTCTCGATACTCATCCCTATATATATTATATAAATACATAAGTCTAGGCCAGAAATAAACTCCACTTTCTGTTCCAGTGAGTAAACTGGGCCAGGTGTTAATCAGATGTAGTGAATATATCAAACCTTGGTATGTTTACCAGTTCTATATTCGAAGACATTTATGGTACGATGTTTTAGATTTGTATCGAAAGCAACTTAACCCTCCTGTTACATTCAGGGTCAAATTGACCTGTTTGAAAATCTACGAAAAATACTTTCAAGTATTTTTTTTGTATGAAACTTCTTCTACTTACCTTAATATAGTGTAATAAACAAGTAAAATGAAAATGGTTCATGTCATGCATTTGGAACCCCCCCCTACATGTCTATATCACAGAGATGGTATTCGGGTCAATCTGACCCGGCAGTGAAAGTGGAGGCTAAAAGGGGTCAGAAATACACACACACACACACACACACACACACACACACCATTGAAAGTGGAGACTAGAAGGGGTCAGAGGGTTAAAATGCGATATACAGTATATATATATCGTAATTTTCCACACACAAAAAGACAGATAGACAGACAGATTTACACAAATACACACACAAATACACACCGCACCTGTTAGTGAAAGTGGGGGTTAGAGGGTTCAAGTCTCAAATGTGTAATGGGTAAGCTCCTCCCACACTGGGATACATTATACTCTGCACTTAACGTACAGTATACTCACAATACTATCAGACAAAATGAGCAACGCAAGTGAAGAGAGGACAGCCCTGGGCTATATGGAATACATCCTTGAGGAGGATCACGACAGCGAGATAGAGGAGAACGTTTCCAAGGATGAAGACTACCTTGAGGTAAACGATGAAGATTATGATTATGATCAATCAGATGAGGAAACTGATATTCGCCCAGATGAGACATTCATGTCCAAAAATGGTGAAATTCAGTGGTCCTCATCCCCTAATGGACGCCAGGCAACACTATCGGCAGCAAACATAATGAAGGCAGTGCCAGGGCCCACCAGGATGGCAGTCTCTCGTGTCACAGACATCAAGTCTGCTTTTGAGCTGGTCATTTCGAACACAGTGCTGAAGATCGTTCTGGATATGACCAATCTGGAAGGGAGACGTGTATATGGGGAGGAGTGGAAGGAGCTGGACGAAATGCATTTACATGCATATTTGGGTCTCCTCATCCTGGCTGGGGTCTACAAATCCAAGGATGAATCGACAGCCAGCCTGTGGGACGCAGACACAGGCAGGAATATATTTAGAGCCACAATGTCTCTGGGGACTTTCCACATTTTCTCAAGAGTGATCCGATTTGATAATCGTGACACAAGAGCTGGCAGACGTGAGAGAGACAAGCTGGCAGCTATAAGGACAGTGTGGGACAAGTGGGTAGAGCGGCTTCCACTTCTCTACAACCCAGGACCTAATGTCACAGTGGATGAAAGGCTGGTGGCATTCAGAGGTCGTTGCCCGTTCAAGCAATACATGCCTTCGAAACCGGCAAAATATGGCTTGAAAATATGGGCAGCATGTGATGCAAACTCCAGCTATGCATTAAACCTGCAGGTTTACACTGGAAAGCCAGTTGGAGGAGCCCCAGAGAGGAATCAGGGCATGAGGGTTGTGCTCGACATGGCACAGGGTCTCAGGGGTCACAACATAACTTGTGACAATTTCTTCACGTTCTACAACCTGGGTCAGGAGCTCCTGAAGAGAAAGCTAACAATGGTTGGAACTGTACGAAAGAATAGAACGGAACTCCCTGTCGAAATGCTGGTGATCAAGAACAGGGTCCCTCAATCCTCCAAGTTTGTGTGCACAGACACCACAAGCCTACACACACACACACACACACACACACACACACACACACACACACACACACACACACACACACACACACACACACACACACACACACACACACACACACACACACACACACACACACACACCACACACACACACACACACACACACACACACACACACACACACACACACACACACACACACACACACACACACACACACACACACACACACACACACACACACACACACACTTAATTGCTGTTACAATAAAATACTTTCAATACAAATCCTTATGACTCATTTGGCTTGATTCTAAATGAACGGGTCAATTTGACCCTGAACAGAAGAGGTGTCTCGTCTCTATTTATCAACATCAACCAATTGTAAAACAAGTTGGAACATTTTAAAATTAATTTAAAACATGTTGTGTTATGCAAAACTAATGTATTTTATATCAAGGTTTTTCCAATGTAAAAAGGAAAATAGAAAAATGTGTTTGAATGTATATGTTTTGAGATAAACGAGTGACTTATTCTAATGGAATCATGATCTGTGAGGGGTGAATAACACAATTTCACTAAATATTGATTTCATTGATAGTAATAAAAGGTACAAACTATGTAAACAAAAAAAAATCTGGATTTTGGGGTTTCTGACCATTTTTGGATAATTAAACATGCACTGGGTCAAATTGACCCACGAATATTATTGCTGTTACAAAAAACGAATATAACAGGAGGGTTAAATACACTTCAATACCGTAGAGATTCCTACAGGAAGAATTTGGGCTTAATTATCGTGCCCAATGAAACCAACGACATGTTGACTACTTGGGGATCAACTGACCATCTGATCGGAAGATCAGCCGTTACATTTAGTTTGAGAACGACTTCCTGTGGATTAACTTGGTTGTTGAGAAGCACCAAAGCAGACTTTTCTATTTGGTCTGTGTGAAGCAGAACGTTTGAATTTGCAGAGGTGGAGGTTCACCCCGGAGTATACTGTTCCAAATGAGAGATGAGAGATTTACTGTAGTCGTCTTTGATTTTTTTAAAACAATTGGTCCATGTTCATCATACTGTATAAAAAGGGGATACAAGACTTTTTGTCTTTGTGTAACATCACTTTGAAGATCAGTGTCAAACCAGAGTATTGGTTTCCTTTTCTTCTTGTTATCTCTGCCTTTGCAAATGAACACCTTTTGACCCTCGAGCATACAAGCTCTACATAATTACCATAAATACCTTACATTACTCACCCAGCTAATTTTATTGTACATGCATAATTACCCTAAATACCTGACATTATTGGCTGTTTTTTCTATATCTGTCTCATGTTTGTCACATCATGCTCTGAATCTAATTATGTTGTCTGACATTTCGACTGTCACATTAGTTTTCCTCAAATAGATAGAAACCAATCTAGAAAAGGCCCTGCTGTCCATTATTAGGGTGGGGTGTCTGTGACAGTCTGTGTGATTGTGAATGCTGGCTCACTGGCATGGCTTGCTCTCACACATCATTGTAACATTAATGTTATTTGTTAGATCTGTGCTATTCCTGCATGTCAAAATGTCTTCCGTGAGAAAAGGTCCTTTGGGTGTTTAAAGGTTAATGATGAGTGAAGAGCGAAAGATGCCTCTGTAGTAACACCACCTGTGGCTTTTACTAATGCTCATGGTTGCAGATATTACTTGCGTCATAGAGAGCTGCACCCACATTGAAATGCTAGCTGCTGGAGAATTATAAAAACTTGTGAAATAGACGGAGCTGTGAGGAAAACAATATTGGTGTAACTGCCTCAGTTACTCCAGATGGCACAAAGCAATGTGACATTAACACCAGTGACATGCGCTTGGGGATGCATGACACTATGTTTTTATGATCGCCTCAGACGTGACCTCAGTGTTTTTTTAGGGTTATTAGACCAAGCTCTAGGTTGAAGCTGATTGATATGTTACGATTGATTTTTGCAATAATTAAATGACCCGGTTGAAATGATCCTAGGTGGTTTAGTTATCGACAGTAAAAGGCTGATTTAAGAAAATAGCAATATTTGATTACCTCTTAGCAACCAGATGTGGTTTACACATGTTGGTCCAATAGAGGGTTTTAGGTTCAGGTTGAGCATCTTGCTGGTACACCCCACTCCTCTATTTGGTCAAATGCCTGCTAGCACCATCTCATCTTTGTCCATTCTTGGCACGTAGCAGATGTTTCGCATGAATATGGAGTACTTCGCTGATTTTACTTCTCAAACGGACGTTGGAGTTGGGCTGTTTAATTGATTTAGTCTTTAGCCTTTGCTTCTGTGGGCGGTTAAAGCTTTTTACAAGGGCAAGATAAAAGCTATCACTGGTGGTTTCAGCTTTTTTATTTATATTCTGTCAGAAAAACACAATGACATGTCCTTTTAAAATTCAGAATCCTGGCTGAGTGTCTGAGCAGGTGTGGAGAACAGAAAGCATTATTGAAATCACATTTACATCTGGGCAGTGGGTAGCTCTCACCATTTAAATGATTCTAATTTCCAGAGTATTTGAATAAATGTCACAAATGCTGTATTCAGCTCTAGGATTGGCTGCTTGCATCAGCTGGCACAAGCTGCAAGTCAGTGTGCCACAGTTGATGGTGCCCGGGCTTCCACTCTCATTCCACTTTATCTCCCCCGCTTTTCATATTGGAGAAATGGTTTCTACATCACACCACACACCGCCTCTAGCTTGCCCACATTGAGGAGGGTTTGTCTTCAATGCTATCAGAAGCAGGTGGTTGGATCTGGGGGTTTGGGCATCGGATTTAAAGAGCATGATATATTTGAAGACAAACTGGCTGAGAAGAAAGGAAAATGGCTTAATCCTGTGTGGAGTCAGGGAGCTGTGAAAAGGGCATGGAATAAGTGAGGTGGCTAGTGGGACGACCCTCCAGGGAGCACAGCCCGCCCTGGACATACCCATAACATTTATGAAAAATGATTAGGCTGTGACTAATTACCCGTTTAGTGCCGCCGAAAGTTGTTAAACAGACCATTGCCTTTTAATACCTAAAGTAAGGAATGGGATTAATTAAGCAGAAATGTATTCTTCTACTCTGCCAAGTCTCTTTCTCACAGTCTTTAAAAGCACTTTGTGATGGGGTTTGTACCTCGGGGAAATAGTTATTAATGGCTTGAATAAGGGATCTCCTTTTCTCAACTCACTACCTCTTTTTGGGTGGATGAATTGAATGAATAACTACATGAGCAGCTGCCTCTATAAAATGGAAGGGAGAAGTTGAGGCTCAGACGAAAAAAGATGTATGACCGCCCAACTGTTGCTTTGAAAAGCATGACCTTTAAAGGTGAAATCTATAATGTTTTTATTAAATGTAACATTATTAATATCCATCTGTATGGTAAATAGTAGTGAAATAGAGAAAATGGCAAATATACTGCGGATGTGGACGACAGTCTATTTTGTATTCTGCATCCAATAAATGTTGATTTGTTTGTTGGGTTATACATATCTGGTTGACTACCAACACTGTCTAACTTCATCAGTTCAGCAAACATTTCCATCAGTCATGACATTTACAATGCATACCCAGAGAAAAAAGGCAAGACAAGTTCTCTAACACAAAGCCAGATGCTCCATCATTCTTGTTGTATTGTGATTTATATAAAACCTTTGGATCATAGCTTTAATCACCAGGGCATATCTCCTTCTGCTTCTTTGAATACATAAACGTACATGTGGCGATGAACATGAGAGTTACCCGTTGTCCTTGATTGATGAAAGCAATTTAGAAGTGTTTTTCATCCGTGGGTTTTGAAAATAACATGTCACTTGGATTATGACATTATGTTGTCAATAAACTTGGTAAACTGCAAATTGGTGATAGTGAAATTATCTGGGAATCATTCACAATTTTTTATTGTAGGTTTTAGCTATTTTTCTAAAACCAAACTCAAAGCAATCCGTAAATATAGGAAAAGAACATGGTCTTAAATTAATATTTAAAAAGTGGACGATGACCTTACTCACACACATGATGAGTTGACTTGATTAAAATGTAATCTAAAGTAAAATATGTGCCTAATCTAAAGTGCATTTGTCATCTTTAACTACATGAGTACCCTTTTTTCCAGCAGTACATCAACTACACACCCTGTGCTGTTTTCAGGTGCACCATCAATGCTAACTGTAAAAGCTGAAGCCAGTGTTTGACTATTACCCAAAGTACCAGAGTTGACATTAATATTTGGTCATACATTGTGGACCTGTGAGGAATATACTGATTCTTACTATATTTTGTCGACAGCCTTGTGTGATCGCTGTTTGATGACTTTTTTTTGTTTGATTGGATCATTAAAGCTAACGGAAGGTGGCATGATAATGAATATTTTATGGATTATATCTGCAGTGGCACATGTTGAAGTGGTGGGGCACATCTTAATGGGATTGCACAATTAAACACATGTGCTCAATTTATGTACAAAATGTCAGTCTCCGCTTTTTATCAATCTGTTACGCACCAGTCCTTCCTTCATATTCTGATCCTCCATGACCATCAGCCAGCTGTCACTGAAGCTTGATCACATGTTTGACAATGTAACATATGCAGTAGCCTAAATTAAAACTTCTAGATACATTTGCTGCCACTTCAACAGATTTCTGTCAAAGGGATATTTTGTGTGCATTAGTCTACCATGGCAACACTGAACCATGTCGGTAAGTATAAAAGAGTATCAAAACCATTTCTGCCCCTCATTAAAAGTGAGTGAAACTTAAGCAGCGGCCACACTCGTTTGACAGTTCTCCTAGCAGTGTCTGGAGCATTGTATGTTTAATTGCAAGACAAATTGGCCTATGGCTGAGGCAAACATGATGTGGTGCTATAATATTACCCCAATTAATCACTTTTCATGTAAAGTCAGTAATTATAGAGGTTGGTAAATGTTTTATATCATGTCATATCAAAACATGTTCAGGGCCCCATTTTCAAAAACATCTACACAGCCTACATTCAAAGTGAAGTATGTATGATCGAGTGTATTGGGATGCTGTGTGTGGATAAGGGTTGAACCATATACTGTACTACATATGGAGTAAGTATCCATGACAAAGTTTGCAATTGGGGCCGTTACAATATCGGCAGTGACGCCAGCATTGAACTCTCGGACCGTTGCGTAAAAGGTCATTGTCAGTGGAGTTAAGGTGAGCCTTTGTGACGCAGCAGAGCTAGCCGTAGAGTTCTGAGCACCACCCACCCCTCATTCAATGTGACTACACCCTAATAATGAATTATGTTAAATCAGTTATATAAAAGTACTTCCCTTGGCCTGTACAGTCGTCATAAATACATTTAGGCTATCAAGACCCAACCTGTTTTTTGTACAAGGCTGTAAATATGTTTATTTTGTGCTATAAAGTTGGCCATTTTAACATCAGGGTCATGGAGATTGATTCCCTTTTTGAAAGCCTATAGGAAATGTTTAAAGATAGGTTTCCAGCATGATTCGACAATTTAGCTTTTTTTGTCATCAACACCGCAATGGATTTGGAGTTGCAACACTTACTGCACATGTCGTATTTTGATGCATCATAAGTCAGCATACTGCCATTATGGTGCAGGTAAAGAAAGATCTCAACAGCAAAATGTCACTTAATTGAGTTTGATAACTAACTGCTTCTTGAAATATTCAACTTCAAATAGCACGGAAAATAAAGACTACATTTTCTCTTCAAAATAAGTTTTTCCTCTGGCAAATTATATCATCACAGGGTTTGTACGTTGTGACTGTTGTGAAAAGATTCCAATAATGTCTAATTTCTTGCTGGTAATGGCATGTTGCTACAGCTGGCTTCTTATGGCCTTGTGCATGGTGGTAAATTCGGTCTGAAGCCAACAGAGATCATTCTGTCAGCTGGGAGATTTACACTTTACATGCTCTTAAAGTCCTGGTCCGACACCGAGGGTGCCAGAAACCCCTGCCAGATTGCCAGACACCAGGCTAGCAAAGGGCCCCACCGCCATTTAACAACTGTGCTTTCCAGGCTTTATAGCCCATGCTGATGCACTGAGGACACAAGCAAAAGAGAACATTGATTGACCACTTGGACAAGTCTGTGATGCCATAACTTAAAACTGCAGCCTGATTGCTTTTTATCCAAGCTACATTACAAGCCTTTTCCTGCCTTCGGATACATTTTAAAGGAAAAGCTGTGATGTTTGTTTGCCACCTAACTTGGCATATGACAAACCCATACTACAGTGTATCCCAGCCTCACTCCTGCTTTAAACCTCTGTTAGAGGATGCAGTATGTTATTTAAGAAAGTACATAATAGTACTTTGATGAGCAGAAATTATCAGAATATTTTTACTTAATTTGTAGGATCAATACTGCAGACTAGGGCTCTTCCAAAGCCACCAATGTTGGATTTATACTGGACAATGTGTCTGATATTAAATGACAATTACATATAGTGTTGTGCAATTAATCGTATTTTACTCTCGATTATGATTTTGTCTTGCAACGATTATCAAAACAACGTAATCGAAAACAAAACGATTATTTTGCTGCATTCCCTTTCGCAATGATACTCTCAATTTGTTTTGCGTTATACATCCTGCCCAGTGGCGTGTTCTCCTGGAGGCCAAGAGAAGCCAGGCTTCCCCTGTTTTTTCGGATTGTAGTTATCATTTTAATAAATGGCGGCTGGCTTCCCTTGCCTCACAATCCAATCAAATCGCATCAATTTAGTGTTGCAGTGACGCGTCCTAAAACCCGGAAGTAAGCTGCGCTCGGTTTCCCTCGACAAAAAATAAATGGGATTTCTCCATAGGATTTTGGAAAATAGCTCGAAATAAGGTCTGTGGAAAACGAACCTGTTAGATAAATGCACGTTGTGTTCAGTCGGATAATATCCACATGTTTACCCTACTTTTATAATTTTTGAATCATAAATCTAATCGATAGAAGAGTCATTCTACCAGAAACGTATATTTCCACATCTAAATATACTGAAGAAAAATTATTTCTTTCTTTCAATTTCAATAACAGGTCATATGGAGAACATGTTAAACTGTTAGGAACACATATTGTCCCATCTCAGCATGTTTTTATTATTGAATAAAATCCATTTTTAAATGAGTTTCACCCTTAAGATGTCAGGCCCTGTCACAGACAAATGTGAGTACGGTAGAATGGCTTCCTAATATATTTTTTTAATACAAATAACATTTTCCCATTGATCACATGTCCCTGATTGTATCTAAAATGTTTTTTTAATCCTTTTAAGAATTCTTAGCAACCTATCAGTTAACTGTAGTGGACGGTCAGGAAAGAATAATCACCAGGTAGTCATATTGTTGTAAAGAAAATACTTTTACACCAATTATTTTTCTAAACAGCTAATGTGGATATGACCCCCCCACCTCCAAGCTCACAATTGTAGAGGTTATTTCACTTAAAAAAAAAAAAAAAATAGTCAATTTCTGTATTATAATTTCCTGTGTGACAGGACTGACCCTGTCGTGACAGGGTTGACAGCCTGTGACAGGGCTGACTTAATAAATTGATTCAGAACATGTATGTTTGTATTTTTTAAATCTTGTTTTGGTAAGTTTTCCTTTTTAAAATTATTATCATGATTCAATATTAGACTGATGTGGTAATAATCATTTAAGGACACACGATAAGATTTGATAGAAATGTATTGATAACTGCTCGAAGCATTGTTTTAATAAACACATATTACAACTTAACATTGGTAATTTACAATTCATTTAATCTAATAATTGATTATTTGTCAGCTTAAAAACAAGTAATTTAACAGTTCAATACAATTGCATTTAACAGTCAAATGACCAGACACAATGAACATTAACATGAAATAGAAAAGCACTTCTCGTAGAAGGGACATTCTACCAGAATCTGTCCTGGGATTGTTACAGCGAATACAAATTATAATACATAACAGATCTTAAAACTGATGAGATAGTAGTGTTTTGTGAGTTGTTTGTACATAGGTCTGTGATTCACAAGGGTTTCAGGTGTTTTTGAAAGCGAACAAAACCAAAACACACTGCATGAATGTCATTATTTCAATTGGAGCTAATGACACGTACGAGGAAAATAATTTTCATCTTCTATTTTGCCAATTTGGCCCAAACTTATTTTTTTATCTCATGACGGCTAGTCACAGGCTGAGGCGGTTGAATGAAACAAAGCACATCCTCAAATAGGTACCAGATCATGTCTTCTCTTGTAGGCCAAAATAACCTGTTTACTCCAGCGCTGTGCATGCATTTCACTTGCACTTGAACCTCATCAATGGCAGTAATGATGCCAGGATAGAAGTCACTGTCATATTTTATTACACACCACTTTTGTATAACATCTGGACCCCATGTTATCTCTTCTATTGCTGGTGTGGTCGTTGGTTTGTTGAAGCTGAATGCCTTTGTGTTATAGCATGTGCAATGGTAAATCTTGTCTACAGTGCACATACAGCTCACATCCCGGTACAACATCTGTCCAGGAGAGGTTGTGAGAATCTGGTGTATTCTCATTGTTGAGGGGACTTGGGGGATGCTTTCTGGCATGTTCTTTATTGCCATGTCAATGGACTCTTCAGTTACATAGAACAGTTTAATAGTGGTGCCTGTGTTTACCAAGGCTTCAAACAGACCCATTGCATTGTTAATGTCACAGCCATGGCTCACCAAACGGTCTGCACTCCTTTTCGTTGTTGTTGCTTTCGCCATAACTTACGCCTGTATCTTTGCTCTCTCTTACTCAACTCGTCAATAGTTTTCCTACTTTCTTTTTTCTGCCTCCATCTCTCCTTCTCTCTCTGAAGATGTCTTTCCTTTCTATCAGGTTCTGCATTTCTGCGTGCCCGACACTGCCTCTGTCTCTCAGCTGCACTGACTGGAGCCATTCAACTGCAATTTCCATGAATTAAAACAAATTACTGCCATTGTTACTTACAGATAATAACCCCCATTACAATATTAACAGGTATTTAAAGGTCCCCTATTATACTGTTTTTCATTAATATATATTAGAGGTCTCAGATATACAAAATATGTCTCTGAAGTGTTTGGCTGTTTTGTGACAGTGACAGGGCCTGACGTGACAGGGCCTGACGTGACAGGGCCTGACCGTCGGCCATTTTAACTGCCATTACTCAGCATTTCAACATGTTAGCTTAAAAATAGTTAGCTTGCTAGCAAGGGATTTTAGTGAACTTTAATACATTTTTTAAAAACAAAAACAATATAATCCTTTTCAGGGATATTTGAACGTGACAGCACCTGACTCTTTAGCTTGTCCACGTAAAAAAAAAAGGTGTAAAAACAAGATTAAAATATTAAAATTCAAGGACAGAATTTACCCACCTCAAGGACAGCTCCTCCTCAGTCAGATGATGTAACTCCTTCACAATCATGTTCTTAAAGGTGTATTACACAATTTTGTAAGGAGTATTTTATGAAGCGTGACAGGACTGACCGAAAACATGGAGACTGTTGTAAAACACAATTTTTTGGTCAAATGTAAGCATTATTCAATGTTTTCAATGAACTGTGGTAAAAGATAACAAGTTAAATGTGTTATTAATGACGTTTGTTTTTAAAATAAAAGTTTTAAGTTCATTAAGAAATGTAAACCCCTCGCTCCAATTTGGCTGGGGACAGGCCATTTTTAAGAACTTCTATTTTTCAAAAGTGTTTTTCAATAAATTAAAAAACATCTGAAACCCTAATGAATCACAGACCTATGTACAAACAACTCACAAAACACAACTATCACATCAGTTTTAAGATATTTTATAGATTATAATTTGTATTCACTGTAACAATCCCAGGACAGATAATATACGTTTCTGGTAGAATGTCCCAGAAGATAGATAGCGTCACCGCTGTTAGAAAGTAGCAAGCAACTGAAGTAAGTGCAAGTGGAGATTTGGAGTATTTAATCAAAAACAATTGTACTAAACTTCCGCTACAGCAGCAACAACAAATACAATCTGATGACAGGCCAATGCCCAAACTGGAGCTGTGTACAGCGAGGAACAAAGGAGCGAATCGGACGTAAAACGTTAAAGGTCTCCTGATTTAGTTTGCGAATGAATGCTTATTAGAGTTTCGGCTGGAGTGCGTGCGGACCTGTCGGTTAGATAACAGGCGTGTGCAAGTCCTGCATCTGTATGATACAAATGTGTGTAAAATGATACCGGGTGCTGTAATCACTCATCTGGTTACGTTATTACATTGACCACCACACCCCCGACCCAAAATAAAGGACGTATTATTGCCCCCCCTAATTTTTTTTCCACGCCACGCTACTGATCCTGCCTGCGCCTAAAAGCCCTCTCGGCCAGCTTGTGTTGTGACTTGCAGTCTGTTTAATACATCCATATAAACACGTTACAAGGGAAGCTTTAGTTGCCGTGTCTTTATTCTCCGCCGGTCTCTAGCGTAGTTAACTTTCACTAACCTCGTCAAGCTGGAGCCTCTTAGCTACTTCCGGTTTCCAGATAAGGGGTTACCAAAATAAGAGTACTGCGTGTAGCAGTATAATTAAACATTACAGGTTGTGAGTGACATTAGTTATCATATTTATATATGTTTAGTAGGTTGTGGAAGTGCGCTCCAAAATATGTTTATCTTCTTTATTGGTATTTATTATTTTGATATTATTTATTTAAATGTAGATATAAATGGATAATTTTATTTTTGTATTGGTTTTTCAGTTAAATTATACTTAAAGTTCAGGGTATACAACTGTTAAAAACATACTGTTCAAATTATTATTTTAATTTGTTTTAAAGTTCAATAAATGGATGTTTTCATAGTCAATGAATAATCGTGATATCAATATTGACCAAAGATCAAGGTTATTTTTGTCTTATGAACACAGCTACAGTGTAGTTATGTCGATGAAAATCTTAGGCTCCTTCAACAGTGCAATACAATAATACAGATAAAAAGAAAAATATAGTGCAAGTAAATATTAAAAAGTAAATACAAAAATAAAAATAGTTTAAAAAAAGTGAAATAAGAGTCTATATGCAAGCTATTGGAATGATATATTAGATACATATATACATAATTACTAAGTAGCAGATGAATGCTATGGATGATGTTTCAACAGTTCAGGTGTTTAACAGTCTTATTGCCTGTGGGGTGAAACTGTCTCTGAATCTGGTGGTTTTCGTCCGGATGCTGCGGTAACGCCTGCCAGACGGCAGCAGGCAGAACAGCCCCGTCCTGGTGATGTTCTGTGCAGTTTTCATCACCCTCCGTAAAGCCTTACGGTTGAGGGCGGTGCAGCTGCCGTACCAGGCCGTGATGCAGCCAGTCAGGATACTCTCTATTAGGCCTGTCACGATAATTTATTTTGTTGGACGATACATTTTCCCAGAAACTATTGCGATAAACGATAATATTATCGGCACTGTTGTAAGACCATTTTAGACCACTGACATAATGATAATATATAATAATAATTCAAGTACATCCTTTCAAACATAACTTTTTATTGAACATCCAACATTGCAAATGAAAAGTGAAATAATATTCAAATATATAAATGATATATAATAAATAATATAAAAAAAATAATTAAATCACACACAACCAAAACAATCAATTAAATAGACTCAGGCTAGAAAACAGAGCTCTCTCATATATATAAATAAATATGAGCACACATTGTCTAACAAGCAAAAAAAACCTCCTTAAAATAGCAGTCCAGTGGACAGTCCATACAAAGACCGGCCATACAACAGGCCATATCCAAATCTGTATTTCAAAGATTTCGAGCAAGGAACACCAAATTAGGTTGCATCAAATTTGAATGGGACATTTTAATTTCAAAATATCAATTTGGCTGGCATTGCATTGTGTTCCAATTAACATAAAAATGACATTTGCAAAGTTTTGAGGAATTCCATTGAGATGTAGGGGTGCCACCAAAGACATGAACTTTTGTGAAATTTCCAAAAATGTGCAATTTTTAGTCTAATTGCCAAAAGGTTGACCTGGAAATGTTGAGTACAGTGAACTTTTATACAGTAACATGTTCTATAGGGTTATCAAAGTAAAAATTGTTAGTTTGCCCTTTGGGCAACTTAGGCATTTCTCAGAATTCAACTTTCAAGATTCTCCATTCATTTGTCCTATAGACACAATTAATGGAGCTCAATGGGACATGTTCACGTTACCCTGAGTTTTGTACAGCAGTGATGGATGTCGGACACACATAAAGTTTAATTGACTTTATTGTTAAACACAAGGGGCGATACTGACACACTTAAAAGAACAAACCCTAACTAAACTTCAAACTTAATTGCTCAGTCTGTGCCAGAGTCCGCTCCACTGAGCAACATCACCAGGGAGAAAGAGAGAGGAAATGGAACCTGAACTCTGAACCTAGCCCGTGCGTCTCCCTCCAGATATGTCTCCCCACCCGCCACCCAAGAGTAACCGTCCTATCGCAAGCTTGCGATTAGCTTGCAGCGGCGAAGGTTTGGCTGTTGGCTGCGGTCATGTTCAACTGCCTGCAGCACATTCTGCAGGTGCTGCTCCTTCCTGGCCACTGCGACGAAGTCGGACGTGAGCTTGACGCCACGCTCGGCACAGTCATTGACCACGTTCATTGCACATACATTGACCTCACTTTTTTTTAACGCAGCATTGGTCGCCCATTCCTTCACATCGAGAGACATAAATTCTGGATCAATGTGCAGCTGGTGCATCCCAAACCAGCAATCCTTATTGGCGAGATCAGCCAAGCTGGTGGTTGGCAAGAGGGTGGGGAACTTTGGCTTGCCAAAGCCAGTGCCAAAGCGCTGCTCAGGGATGTGCATGGGGAGATCAGCGGGCTTGTGCTCCAAGATCGCACTGGCAAGTGCACGCTTGTCCTCATTGGGCACCTTGCTGCTGAAGAGAGCCAGGGGTAGCATCTCACCTGTCAGGTACCAGCGATGCCTCTCCAGTGCCTTGATCGCTGATGCTGCAATGCCTTCATCTACAGCCTTGTATGCCTGCAGGAGTGTCAGGTCATTCCAGGCAGCATCTACAGATTTCTCGCAGGTCAACCACCACTTTGCATAGATGTGTGTAATGAAAATGGCAAATGCCCGAATCTTCGGCACCTGCTGCCGTGTGGTAATTGTGCCCTGGGGAAGCAACGCGATGTGCTGCTTCATCAAAGCCAGCTTGAGAGTATAGAGCAGCTTGGCCATCCATCGTGCCTTGTGGAGCGCTCCCGGTCGTTGGAAGGTCACTGCAGTCTGCTCTTCACCACCTTCATCCAGAAACACAAGACACAGCTGCACAAACTCACGGTAGTCACCTCGCTTGTGGTCAGTCACTTCTTTTGCGCACCTGACAAGTTCAGCACGTAACTTGCCCAGGAGTGGTTGCTCGGTGTTGCCAGGAATGTAACGGGACCATTGGCTGCTGGATTCTTGTGGTAACGGGTTCCATTTCTCTCTCAGACGTGTGAACAAGGTAACCTCTGGCGAGCGTGATGTCTCCACCTTCAGGTCTGTAAAAACCTGGTTCAGGAGGACCTCACCAATGTGGTGCCGGTACCCAGACCAAAGCAGTGGTCGGCCCAGTGAGAGCTGTATGGCAATGCAGGCTGCTGTGAGATGGCCGGTGTTTGACGCAGTGGTGTCAAATGCCATGTTGACAACCTGGTCAGCGCAGCACCAGTCCTGCAGCAACTTGCATGTCAACCGGGCAATGATCACTCCACATGCCTCATTGGTCTGCTTCTTATACGCCGGGACACCAAGCAGTTTCAGCCGCTCTGCATTTCCAATCACCACTGTAAGACGCTCCTCCCACTGGCGCACATTGGTGAGCATCGGTGTTAACTTGCTGTCCCAGTGTAGGGTGCACAATGGAGGTGGTGTCCAGTGCTTGTGCCGTTCCTCACTGATTGTCTCCAGCACTTGGCGTCTTGCTCGGTCAGCTGTTGCGTAAGATGCAGAGAGATGTGTACAGTCACCGCCTGACTCTGCAACCAGGCCACGCGTGAAGGCAGCCTGTTGCGTTGGTGACATCTTCAACCTTGTAGCCAGTGACACAACACTTGGTCGGCTAAGGATGTCATGTGGAATGAAGATGTTTGTTCCAGTCTTCTTACGCTTGTGGGATGGTTCGCCCTCAGATGTTGGACAGACTGTGTTAGTATCCTCCTCTGGCTCCTCATCACTCTCCGACACCAAGCTGGACATTGCCGTCATCTCCTCCAGCTCCTTTTCACAGCGGGACTGCCTGGCTGCTGCAGCAGCTTGACGCTCCTCTCGCCGCTTCACCTTGAGCTGCAGCTTTTTGTCCAATACACCAAATGTGGCCACTCTGTCGGTCTTCATGCTGGCCAAGAAAGCTAGGTCTTCTGGGTTATCAATCAGCTTTTCAACATTTGGAGGCCACAGCGGAAATGTGGCATCAAGTCTGCACTCCATTTTCTCCAATTGTTTCGCTGTAGTCTCACTGGAGCGCTTGGTCTGGGAGATTTTCAGCAGCTTGTTGTTAGCATTGACTAAGTCTACCATCTTGTGGCAGGCCCGCTTGTCGCTCACCATTGGGATGTTGGCTTTCTTGTAAAATAGCCGCACCTGCTCCAGGACACCCTTGGTTGCCTCGAACTGCGACAACGCTCCGTTTGCACCAGGTTTCTTGGCAAGCATGCAGCGTAAGATCTGACGACCAGTTGGCAGTTTGGCGACGGTGATGATGCCATCCTCACTGGTGATGCTGGGGCCCAGACCAAAGACCAGGCTGCGACTGCTAGTCTGGCAGGGACCAGTTGGTGAGGGCAGCATCTTAGGAGAGCTGGATCCTGGGATAGGTTGTGTTGTGCAGTGCCTGGGAATGAAAAGGACACAAGCTCAAGGATAGTGTTTAAAATCATATCTTAGCATACTTAATATCACTCAATTATGATAACCCATGCTTGCATAAGCCTCACATTTTAGCTGTACATAGTCTAACTTCAACATAACTTACCGTTACTACCAGAGTAGCTAGCTGTGCTCGCAAATATACTTATATTTAAAATGTTAATTTACTGTAACAACTACAATGCTACGTCTCAATAAACATGAGACATCAATACTCTGAATATGACATTGTCCACTCTAGAATAGCTGCTACTGTTGATGTTAAGCTTAATAGCTTAGCTAACATAGATAGCTAACTGTGGTTAGCAAACTATTGCTAGCTAGATTGTTAGATTGTTAGCTCGATGTAATGAGCACCACATACCTGTATAAATATGACTTAAGTATACAAAGACACAACTACAGATATGACAGTAATATGTAATAATACATACCCAACACAAAAACAGAAAGATCACCTCAGTTTTCTTGAACTGCAGTCTTGTTTACCTCCGATCTCCATGGCGCCCATTGAGCACTGTTTACCACTTTATCCAACAAAAACAGATGTGCGGTGGCACCCCTAAATCATCATGTATTGGAAAAATATTTTGCATGTGTTGTTTCTACATATATTGGAACACTTTTAGCACCCAGCCATATCAAAATTCAAGAATTGTGTTTTTTGATGCACCCATGTTTGCATTGTCGGGCAAATGCATCTTTGATTGCAAACTGTAGGGCTCTCCTGCTGCTGTGTTTGCTCCCAGGTGGGAAAACGGAATGGGGTGGTTATGTTTCAGGTGCAGTTTAAGGTTGGTCGTATTGCTAGCTTTTGTTGCTACCTTTTTAAAACAAATACGACACACCGCCCAGCTCACTCAAGTCCGTAGGTTTGCCTCGTTGATTTGTCTTAAATACTAAATATTCCCACACCGGAGATGTGGTATTATGTTTTGCAACCAATTCCATTTAACTTCAAATTCCCCTCGAGTAAGTCACACGTTGTCTCCTGCTTGTCTCTATATTGTTAATTTGGCTGCTACACTGTTGCACGCAAAGTTTCCTGACTTGGCTGTGTGTGAGCCCCGCCCCTCACAGCGTGCCAGGCTACAATGTTGGTCACATCTTTATGTAAACAAACACAGATGTAAACGGCAATTTATCGAGCTCAGAAAAGTTATCGAGTCCATTTTTATTTATCGTACGATAAGTCAATTTATTGATTATCGCGACAGGCCTACTCTCGGGTTCACCTGTAGAAGTTGCAGATCAATACATCAATCAATGTTTATTTATATAGCCCAATATCACAAATGTTACATTTGTCTCAGTGGTCTTCACAGTTTGTACAGAATATCAGTATGACAATACGACACCCTCTGTCCTTAGCAGTGTTGGGATAAAGTGTTATAAACGCGTTACTGTAACGCCGTTATTTTTGGCAGTAACTAGTACTCTAACGCATTACTTTTTAAATTCAGTAACTCAGTTACCGTTACTACATGGTGCGTTACTGCGTTTTTTATATAGTCAACAGCCAGGCGAACAGAGATGAGAACTGTACTTAAGTACAGTAGGCTACTTGAGTAAATGTACTTAGATAGGCTACTTCCTTTGTCACTTGCGCTGTGGGCGTGTTTGTGTTTACTAACAAGACTATCATGGCGGCGGCGGAGCTCAAGTCAAGTTTCTCCACCTGGAGATATTCTCACTATTTCACTTTTGTCGAGCACAAAGAAAATAAAGTTTCTGTTAAATGTAAGTTGTGTCCTGGCGGGTCAAAGATCCTATCTACTGCCCAAACCAGTAATTCAAATCTCTTAAAACATCTGCAAAAACAACATGCTGGGACGAAGCTAGTAACTAAGACCGGCACAGACCCAGACTCAGCCGATACCACTCGACCTCCACCTACGTAAGCAACAGCGGCTGGATTTTAACCAAGGGACAAGTTGATGAAGCCATTGCACGGTATGTTGTAGAACACATGCAAGCTATTGCTACAGTGGAGTCACCCGCTTTCAGGGAGCTACCATGATACCATGTCCGGGCGGCACACGGCATATGGGATGGAAAACTTTTTCCAACTACCTGGAGAAAGAATATACAAAAATGGAAAGCCAGCTAATATCGATGCAATCCAGATTGCATATAAGGCATGTCAAGTTGATCAACAGATTGTATTATTCTCCAATGCAATAACAGTAGGCTAACTTAAATGAAGGCTATAAGGGCATTAATGGGAGCCCTTTTTTAAGTAACGAAAAAGTTACTTTTCACAGTAACGCATTACTTTTTGGTGTAAGTAATCATTAAAGTAACTGAGTTACTTTTGAAATGAAGTAACTAGTAATGGTAACTAGTTACTGGTTTTCAGTAACTAGCACAACACTGGTCCTTAGACCCTCACATCGTACAAGAAAAACTTCCAGAGAAAACCCCAAAGTTTAAAGGGGAAAATGGAAGAAACCTCAGGGAGAGCAACAGAGGAGGGATCCCTCTCCCAGGACGGACAGACGTGCAATATATGCCGTATGTAAATCGAAAAGATAATACATTTTACAGCATATAGACCGAATGTTAGGAAATGCATGTGTCTATAATAAGAAGATGAATCCACGAGGATGTCAGCAATCTTGTGGGAGCCATCAGGGAAGTAGTATGATGAGTCAGGCAGGAGGACTGCAGAGACAGGTTCAGCCACGACTCAAAGTCCAGGACTCAGATCCAGGACTCAGGATCCAGGACACACGACCACAGCAACATGATTAGCCTCGACTCAGGATCCCGGCGTATATATGGACACAAAAAAGAGATTTGGGGGAAACTGGGTTAATCGGAACATGAGAGTACACAGGTACAAACAGCCAGAAAGACGGAGTAAGTTGCCCCCCCCAACAGTCCAAGCCTATAGCAGCTAAACTAACGTGTCTACATACATGCACTCCCTTAGGATAGGTTGAGGGAAAAGGGTAGCAAGTAAGAAGTAGGAAACAGAGGTGGAGAGGCACACACAGGGAAAAAGGTCCCCATTGGAACCTGAATTTGTCAGAGGTAGGAGTGGGTCAGTGACTACGTTCCACACTCCCCGGCCGGGCTAGGCGTTCTCTGCAACCTGTTACCCTCTAATGGCGCGTTTCCACTGCAGCGGGTAGCTCGCTTTAAGCGTGCCGAGCCGTGCGGGGCCCGTTTTTGGTTGCGCTTCCACTTGGCCTAGTTTTGGCCCGGGGCTACTTTTTCACCTTTTTTCTGGCCCGACTAAATCGTGGTTCTAGGGCCAGGAACAACCAGGCTGAGTCGGGCTGAGTATGCTAAACTAGAGAGAGAATCGCTGGCAAGGGGGCAACAACTACAACAAGATGAACATATTTGACCGTGATTTAATTGTAATACACGTTTCAAAATGATGCCGAAGTAACAACATACTGATACCGGTTAGTAAAAACCATGAATTAATGCTTTGACAAGTCTGCAGACAGACGGCAGGCGAAAAAACCCTTTTTAAAATGCGTGTTTTCTAAATGGAGCTTGGCTAAGCTAACGTTATATATGCTCCGACCGTCCACACTCACAACAACGGCCTATACAGACATAAATAAACCAGCGACTGTATTCGCCATGACACAGGCAGTCTGTGGTTTGTACTTGTTTAACTTTTGTCTAGTTTCTGAACAGATATGAGGAGCTGTGAGCTCTGAGTGCTAAGAGCTAACGGCTGTGTTGTTTTTTGGGGCGCTCATTGAAGATGACGTCACGGCTCTGCCTACACTGCGTTACTATACTAACTACCCCAGTTCCTAAACTGTAATGGAAGCGCAGCATTAAAGTGAGCCGGGCCTAATAAGGCCTAACCAAACCGAGCGAGGCCGAGCGAGGCCTGCAGTGGAAACGCGCCATAATAAACCTCGAGAGGTCATAGAGGGGAAAGGTTTGGATAAAGTTTTAAATATAAAATCTAAGTTTTTAGGATTTAAGTGAAAGAGTAAGAACTAAAATGTATAGGTGAAGAGGCACAACATATCTACGTCAATGCACTCTTATTAGATTATTTTATTTTATCACGATAAGCTTAATCAAAAAGGAAGGTCTTAAGCGTACTCTTAAAAACAGATAGGCTGTCTGCCGCCCGAACACAAACTGGAAGCTGATTCCACAAATGTGGAGCTTGATAAGAAAAGGCTCTGGCTCCCATTGTACTTTAAGAGACTCTAGGAACAACCAACAACCCTGCATTCTTGGAACGCAATGCCCTAGTAGGACAGTAGGGTAATGAGTTATTTAAGGTAAGATGGCGCCTGCCCATTAAGGGCTTTGTAGGCGAGAAGAATAATTTAAAATTCTATCCTGTGTTCTATAGGGAGCCAGTGTAAGGCAGCCAGAACAGGAGTAATGTGGTCCCTTTTCCTAACTCTGGTTAGTACACGAGCTGCAGCATTTTGAATCGGCTGAAGCGACTTGACTGACTTCTTGGTACACCCTGATAATAAGGCAAGGCAAGTTTATTTATATAGCACTTTTCAACACAAGGCAATTCAAAGTGCTTTACAAAAAATGAAAGACATTAAGAAAATGGCATTTAAAATCAGTCATTAAAAATAAAAGCTAATAAAATAAACATTAAAAGAAAAAATACATGGATAAAAGTTACAGTGCAGTCTAAGATATGAATAGTTCAATTAAACATTAAAAGAAAAAGTACATGGATAAATGTTACAGTGCAGTCTAAGATATGAATAGTTCAATTAAAAGCAGCGACAAAAAGAAAAGTCTTCAGCCTGGATTTAAAAGTAGTCAGAGTTGCAGCGGACCTGCAGGTTTCTGGGAGTTTGTTCCAGATATTTGGAGCATAATAACTGAACGCTGCTTTACCATGTTTAGTTCTGACTCTGGGGACAGAAAGCTGACCAGTCCCTGAAGACCTGAGAGATCTGGATGGTTCATAATTTAGCAGGAGGTCAGAAATGTATTTTGGGCCTAAACCATTCAGTGTTTTATAAACCAGCAGCAGTATTTTGACACACAGGAAGCCAGTGTAAAGACTTCAGAACAGGAGTGATGTGATCCACTTTCTTAGTGTTAGTGAGGACTCGAGCAGCAGCGTTCTGAATCAGCTGCAGCTTCCTAATAGCTTTTTTAGTGAGACCTGTGAAGACACCATTGCAGTAGTCGAGTCTACTGAAGATAAAAGCATGGACAAGTTTTTCCAAATCCTGCTGTGACATTAGTCTTTTAATCCTAGATATATTCTTTAGGTGTGGCTGATTTAGTAACTGTTTTAATGTGACTGTTGAAACTCAGGTCAGAGTCCATGACTACACCTAGATTTCTGGCTTTATCTGTTGTTTTGAACATTGCACACTGAAGCTCAGCGCTAACTTTTATACGTTCTGCCTTGGCTCCAAAAACCATTACCTCAGTTTTATCTTTGTTTAATTGGAGAAAGTTCTGACACATCCAGTCATTGATTTGTTCAATGCACTTACTCAGTGTTTGAATTGGAGCATAGTCTCCTGGTGAAATTGTTACGTAAATGTGTGTGTCATCTGCATAGCTATGGTAACTTATTTTGTTGTTTTTCATTATCTGAGCCAGTGGTAGCATGTATATGTTAAAGAGAAGAGGCCCCAAGATGGAGCCTTGAGGAACCCCACATGTCATATTTGTCAACTCAGATGTGTATTTACCTATAGAAACAAAGTTGTTTCTGTCCTTTAAGTAGGATTCAAACCAATTTAGAACTGTTTCCGAAAGTCCCACCCAGTTTTCCAGTCGGTCTAGTAATATGCTGTGGTCAACAGTGTCAAACGCAGCACTGAGATCTAATAATACTAACACTGAAGTTCTGCCACTGTCTGTGTTTAAGTGGATGTCATTAAAGACCTTTACAAGAGCAGTCTCAGTGCTGTGGTTTGGACGAAAGCCTGACTGGAACACATCGAAACAGTTATTTAAATGCAAGAAATTACTCAACTGTTGAAAAACAACTTTTTCAATGATTTTACCTAGAAATGGCAGGTTTGATATGGGCCTGTAATTGTTTATTACTGAAGCATCTAGATTATTCTTTTTTAAGAGCGGTTTAATGACTGCAGTTTTCAGGGCCTGTGGAAAAATACCTGAGTGAAGAGATGTGTTTACTATATGAAGTAGATCTGAGGCCATGCAAGGCAAAACATCTTTAAAAAATCCTATTGGAATAATATCAAGGCAGCAAGAGGAGGATTTCAGAAGTTGTATAATGTCCTCTAGGTTTTTATCATTCCTTATAAGGAGTTAGAATAATCCAGCCTAGAAGTAACAAATGCATGGACTAGTTTCTCTGCATCGTTTTGAGGCAAGATATGCCTAATTTTGGCAATGTTGCGTAGATGGAAGTAGGCGGTCCTTGAGATTGATTTTATGTGGGCGTTAAAGGATAAATCCTGATCAAATATAACACCAAGATTCCTTACAGTCTCACTGGAGGCCAAATTAATGCCATCCATAACTAGTATATCTTTAGATAATTTGTTTCGTAGATTCTTTGGGCCGAGTACAATAACTTCAGTTTTGGTCGTGTTTAACATAAAAAAATGTAAGGTCATCCACGTTTTTAAGTCCTTGAGGAAGTCTTGAATTTTATTTAGATGATTCATTTCATCAGGCTTGATTGATAAATATAGTTGAGTATCATCTGCATAACAGTGGAAATTTACAGAATGATTCCTTATAATATTGCCTAGCGGAAGCATATATAGTGTGAACAAAATAGGTCCAAGCACGGAGCCCTGTGGCACTCCATGGCTAACTTTGGTTTGCATGGAAGATTCATCGTTGACACATACAAACTGAGAGCGTTCAGATAGATAGGACCTAAACCAGCCTAAATCAGTTCCCTGTATGCCAACTAAGTGCTCTAGTCTTTGCAATAAGATATCATGGTCGATAGTATCAAATGCAGCACTGAGATCGAGCAAAACAAGAATAGAGACAAGTCCCTTGTCAGAGGCTATTAGAATGTAATTTGTGACTTTAACCAGAGCTGTCTCTGTGCTATGATGTGTTCTAAAGCCAGACTGAAAATCTTCAAATAAATCAGTTTTTTAAGTAATCACACAACTGTTTTGCGACCGCTTTCTCAAGAATCTTTGAGAGGAATGGGAGATTAGAAATAGGTCTATAATTGGCTAAAACCTCTGGACCGAGGTTGTGCTTTTTAAGAAGAGGTTTTATCACTGCTACTTTGAATGATTGTGGAACATAGCCTGATAATAAAGACATATTCATAATATTTAATAAAGAAGTGCTAATTAATGGGAAAACTTCTTTTAACAGCTTAGTTGGAATCGGGTCTAAGATACACATTGATGGTTTAGAAGAAAAAATTATTGAATTTTAATTGTTCAAGGTTTATGGCTGAAAAGCATTCTAGTTTACTATCTAGTATAATATTAGAACTTAGGTTTCTGGGAGCTGTTGATAACACTATACTGGTTAAAGGCAAGAGGTCATTAATTGTGTTTCTAAGAGTAACAATTTTATCGTTAAAAAAGCACATAAAATCATTGCTACTGAGTGCTATGGGAATAGAAGGCTCAATCGAGCTGTGGCTCTCTGTCAGCCTGGCTACAGTGCTGAAAAGAAATCTTGCATTATTCTTATTCTCATGTATTAATGAAGAGTAGTAGGCTGCTCTCGCTTTACACAGTGCTTTCTTATATTCATTGAGAGTAATATGCCAAATTAAACGAGATTCTTCAAGTTTAGTGGAACGCCATATCCTTTCAAGTTGTCTCGACTTTTGCTTTATTTTGCGGGTTTCGGCATTATGCCATGGAGCTAATCTATGTTTTATTTTCTTCTTTTTCAAAGGAGCGACAGTCTAATTTTATTCGCAGCGCATCTGTAGCACTATCAACAACATGATCAATTTGGGGTGGTGTACATTTTGTATACGTTTCCTCCCCTACATGCAGACATGCTATCGAGTTAAGTATTAGTGGAATCTCTTCCTTAAATTGGGCTATAGCACTAACAGATAGGTTTCTGCTGCAGGAGCTTTTGACTAATGCTTTGTAGTCTAGTAACAGTACTTCAAAAGTTACCAAAAAATTGTCGGATAAAGCAGGATTATGCGGTTCGACTAATAGTTGCTCAATTTCAATACCATAAGTCAGAACAAGGTCGAGAGTGTGATTATAGCAGTGGGTTGGTTTATTTACACTCTGACGAAAACCAACATAATCTAATGTAGAGTTAAATGCAACAGTAAGGCTATTTTTATCATCGTCAACATGAATATTAAAGTCACCTACGATAATTACTTTATCGGTTTTAAGTACCAAAGTTGATAAAAACTCTGATAAGAATTCTGAATAAGGACCTGGTGCACGGTACACTGTAACAAATAAGATTGGCTGCACAGTTTTCCAGGTCGGATGCATAAGACTAAAAACGAGACTTTCAAAGGAGGTATAATTACATTTTGGTTTAGTATTGATAAGTACATTTGAGTCAAAGATGGCTGCAACTCCACCTCCTCGGCCTGTGCCTCGGGCAATATATGAGTATTGATATGGCTGGGTGGAGTGGCCTCATTTATGCTGACATATTCTTCATGTCTCAACCAAGTTTCAGTGAGACAGCATCAATATTATAATCTGATATTAAATCATTTATCAATATTGCTTTAGATGCTAAAGATCATATGTTTAAGAGTCCACATTTAATCTTCGTGTTTTGTTGCACTGTAGTAGTTGTTACAATTACTTGTATTAAGTTATTATGTGTGACACCTCTATTAGCAGAGTATCCTGGAGTCCGTGTTGAACCTCCTCAGCTTGCGGAGGAAGAAGAGCCTCTGTCGAGCTTTTTTGGTGGTGGTGGTGATTATTATTTTTGCCATAATTGCACAGCCCTAATTACATATTTGATTTTAAGTTTCTATATTAGAGTCTCTTTGGGTTGACCAACCGTTTGGACCGGCCTAATTGTCCTTGGGAATATTCAGTTTGTGTTCAAAGTGTTCCCCTTCACATCAGGTCTCTCTATTTTTGCAAGTGAATTCATGAACGTCAATTTTGGGTCCAATATTCTATCTCCAAAATCTCAACTTCTCAGCTTCTCAACATGCTACCCAAATAATTATATGTTTGACCAAAATAATACATTCAAATAAATCCTTTTTGTCGCCTGTGTTTCTGTCAATTTAGCAAGCAAACACATTTCACAAACATTCATCGTGTTTCCTTCACTTCCTTCAAATTCCATAATTTCTCATTAATTCTGTTTCGCTTCAACTTCAAACTGCAAGTGCTTTACACATATTATTTTTCAGATATGATTTATTTTCCTTCATTAATCTTTGTAAACAATGAAGCCTAATCATTGTTACAAAGTAAAATGTTGCTGTTAGCTGGACTGTAAAGTGTGACATAAAAATGTGGACTAGATCAATACCTGGGCCTTTTGACAGATCTGTTTTTGCCTTTGCTCCTAATTATGGACTAAACTTAAGGGAAAGCAATTAAGTTTTAATTAATTTGTATATATTCCTCCCGCTTCTTTCAAGCACCTGACTCAATTAAATCCCACAGCTATTAATCTTCGGACATACCTCTGAGCTACATTGTCAGCAAGCCACCATGAGACCACCAGTTTGTGTTCGGGCGGCAGACACTCTATCCGTTTTTAAGAGTGCGCTTAAGACCTTCCTTTTTGATAAAGCTTATAGTTAGGGCTGATTAGATTCAGCCCCTAGTTTTGCTGATATAGGCTTAGTTTGTCGGGGGACATCTTACTTCTTCCTTCTCTCTGTCTATACCTGTGTACTCTAATTAACCCAGCTTCCCCAAATGTCTTTCTTTTTGGTGTCTGTATACGCCGGGATCCGGAGTCATGGATGATCCTGCGCTCCTCTGTCCTGGATCTTGAGTCGTGGCTGTGGTCCTGGATCATAGGTCCTGGATGGATATCCTCGTGGATTCATCTTCCTATTATACACACATGCATTTCCAAACATTTGGACTACCTATGTTGCAAATGTATTATCTTTTCAATTTACACACGGCATCTATTGCACGTCTGTCCGTCCTGGGAGAGGGATCCCTCCTCTGTTGCTCTCCCTGAGGTTTCTCCCATGTTTCCCTTTAAACTGTGGGTTTTCTTCGGAAGTTTTTCCTTGTACGATGTGAGGGTCTAAGGACAGAGGGTGTCGTATTGTCATACTGATATTTTGTACAAACTGTAAAGTCCACTGAGACAAATGTAACATTTGTGATATTTGGCTATATAAATAAACATTGATTGATTGATTGAGAGCGCAAACCAAGCCTGTCATTTGACTAACTGCAGTAATTTGAGAATGATCGCTAATATAATTTATTAAATGCACAGCCCCGTAACACAACATTTGGCCACCTCTTATCCAACTTGTGACACACTTACTTGTCGGAGGACAAAGTAAGCTGAAGTAAAAAATAAAATAAAATCTATTAATTGGGCCAAGTTAAGTACTATAGGTGATTGCAATCAGAGGATCGAGTCAGATTTTTGCTAGAAATGCTGAAGACAGGAACCAATCCATGGCGCAATCAATCATCCAGTGCTGAGCAATAACCCGACTCCGACTTATTGCCCTGCTATCGGTTTCATCGTGGAGCCTTAAAGGAATGACTCTTACCTGTCCTTGGCACCTAGCGAATTGCTGTGCACTTGATGAAGACCTCAGTCACACCTTCCTGGGCTAGAGTGGGGAGATCATTACGGCCAGAGGAGACAAGTGTAGGGTAAGAATGAATAGAGGAGTGTGTGCATGTTAGTGAGAGACAAAGAAAGAGAGCGAAATACATTCACCGGCAACTTTATTAGGTACACCTTGCTTGTACATTCCTCACATATTTTGGTCCATATTGATATGATGGCATCACGCAGTTGCTGCAGATTAGTTGTCTATACATCCATGAATCTCTTGTTCCAACACATCCTAAAGGTGCTCTATTGGATTGAAATCTGGTGACTGTGGAGGCCATGAACTCATTGTCATGTTCAAGACACCAGTTTGTCATGATTTGAGCTTTGTGACATGGCGTGTTATCAGAAGATGGGTACACTGGGGTCATAAAGGGATGGACATGGTCAGCAACAATACTCAGGTAGGCTGTGATGTTTAAACAATGCTCAACGGGTACTAAGGGGTACTAAGTATGCCAAGAAAATATCCCCCACACCATTACACCACCACAACCAGTCTGAACCGTTGATACAAGGCAGGATGGATCCTTGCTTTCATGTTGTTTACGCCAAATTCGGACTCTACCGTCCGAATGTCGCAGCAATTTGGGTGAGACCGTGCAAATTGTAGCCTCAGTTTCCTGTTCTTAGCTGACAAGAGTGGTACCCGGTGCGGTCTTCTGCTGCTGTAGCCTATCTGCCTCAAGGTTTCACGTGTTGTGCGAGCAGAGATGGTCTTCTGCATACCTTGGTTGTAATTTGTGGTTATTTGAGTTACTGTTGCCAGTCCATCGTCTTTAACCAGTCTGGCCATTCTCCTCGGACCTCTTGCATCAACAAGGCGTTTTCTCCCAGAGAACTGCCGCTCACTGGATATTTTCCCTTTTTCGGACCATTCTCTGTTAACCCTAGAGATAGTTGTGTGTGAAAATACCAGTAGATCAGCAGTTTCTGAAATACTCAGATCATCCCGTCTGGTACCAACAACTATGCCACTTCAAAGTCATTTAAATCACCTTTTTTCCCCATTCTGATGCTCTGTACACCAGGTCGTCTTGACCATGTCTACATGCCTAAATGCATTGAGGTGCTACCATGTGATTGGCTGATTATATATTTGCGTTTATGAACAGGTGAATCTAATAAAGTGTCCAGTGAGTGTAGTATAGGATGGAGAAAGCAGTAAATATGAGCAATGGGGAAGACCCTTGTACCCTGAAAAAGGGGCCCTTGTAGACTTGCCTTGTGCATTGCACCTGCCTCATTTAACTCGTATTTGTTGGCCTTGCTAAACTGTCAGTAATTCCCTGCCTTCGTGGCCTTTACCTGGAAAATGTCATGGAAATGTTGACAGGCTGCCAAACCGGAGCTGTCCGGAAACAGACTGCTGCTGGCTTTTATTTGACTTCCACCATGTATTGTAAATATGAGGCGTAGACACAAAGGGCTGCACTTAGCTGTATTAATATACCACAGTCCACCTCTCAAATATAATTCATTTAACGGCAGCTCTTCTCCAATTGACTTCTTCCTTTCACAATTCACCTGTAATTCAGTAATATAAATATTTTCCCTGAAACCTACCTCTCCTATTCCTGCAGTCTGTCAGTGATGTTTTGTGTAATCGTGTATTTTTCTGGGCCGATTCAATTGTCTCTTGATGTATTCTTCGCTTAGCTGCGCATGTCATTACACACATCATTTGTGTGCAATTTAATGTGGTATGCAACAAGGTTACATTTCTATGCTAGTTGAATTTGAAGACTCGTAGCATTTCCTCTGCAATCATTTCTCTCTGTCTCTCTTTTTCACTTGCTCTGAGAAATTGCTTCGTCAATGAATAGGCACTCCTCTGCTCCGCTCGGTCATGCCACAATTTCAGTTTCGCATTGGGGAGATATTCCAATCATCATTTGAGTAATGTGTCAAAAATGGTAAGTTTCTCTCTAGCCTGGGTGTGCTGATCATCTTTTTTCTGAAGTGGATTGCATCATACATTATATCTTTATGCTTCTCATTGGCTCTTGAATGGTGAGTGTGTTTCTTTTGAGCTTATATAGTTAGGACTGCTATTGCTCTTGGTTCAGTTAGTAATAGCAAGTAGACTTACCTTTTGATGGAAAGAAGAAAGTTTCCCACAATAAAATCAATGCAACACTAACTTGGACAGGCAGAGGGAAGTAGTCAAACATCAAGTTTGAACCGCAGTAATACAGGTTTCTCCAATCAAGGTCCAGTACAAACACTAAAAATGATTTGGTAGCTTCATTTGAGCAAGCCCTCATGGCCGCCTTCTCTGTGACCTATCATAGAATAATTATTGCCTCTTATTACCTTTCTTTGTTTTGCTTGACACACTGTTCAATCACAATGCCACGGTGTATGTGAAAGTGACAGGATTCTCATTAACTTTAATTACTGTGTGCCAAGTCATCTGAAGGCAGTGTTTTGTCCCAGGAACCGCCCAGCCCCCCACGCGCAGCCACAGGCCCCGTCCTTCATCACCTGTGAAGGTCTAATCTTATCTGCGGCTGTTGCATGGCTCTTCATTAATCACTCCCCCGGCCCAATCAAACGGTGACTGATGGTTGAAGCGGCCTTGTCCGGCCATCCCTCAGGTGCTGGGAGCCGGTCTCTGATTGGCCGGGGCTGCAAATGCGTTATGGATTCTGTGGCCGATTGTGAGCGGTGTCTGTGTGTGCATTAGAACAGCGGTGTCCTCTACATGGGGTACACTGCCTGCCATGTAACCATGTGCCAACCATCCAGTGAACCTGAAGTACAACATGTCGTTCTACTGATGCGGACCTTGTCTCATCAGGAGCAGGAAGCTCTTTAAGCTGTGACACTGTACATTGCTCAATGACACAAAACTTTAATTGTCTGACAAAAACTCATTGTGTGCTCAGTAGAGGATTTGCAGTGGCCAACCGGTGATACCATGAATTGAAAGAGGTGTGGGGTGAAAGGAGGTTGCAGTTTGGAGAAAGAGGGGGGAAATATAAATAGTTTGTTCGAGGAGCAGCATGATATAAATGGCACAAAGATGAAACAAATCAACCTTAGGTAGCCCCGGCCGTTAGCCAATCCATAGTAATCAGTGAGGCTGCATTGAGCTCTCCGCTTCATGGACCCTTACCAATCAGCAGAGAAAACAGAGATCTGTCATCTGTTTTCCTCTGCTCACTGACGGGAGCAAGGGGCAGTGAGAGTGAAGTGTGGTAATTATATATGAAGTGTGTGTATGGAAGGGGCTGGGGGGCGTGCGGTTCTGTGTTTTAGTGTCATAATCACCTTTTTAAAGTGGTTACACTATTTGTCAGTCACTCAACATGGACGGTGTCCCGCTGGCAGTGATTAGAGGATTGATCAGGGATGTGAACTAATACATGCCCACTGCCAATGTCAAAACACAGATGGCATGACTCACTTTGCAGGCTTCTAAAATAGATTGTGTTTAATCTTGTTTTAAGTCCGTCCAAATGACTTCCAGGGGGGACGTGCAGCGTCTATTTGTATTGATCTCCATTCATTACTTTGACAGTGAAATATGAAATTAAACATGAGGCAATTTGTAATTCTGAAAAACATTACTTATCTCCTTACACAATGTGCGGTCACAAAGGCACTGAAAATGCAGACGCACGTGCACTCAAACACAGACACACAACATCTGTTTGGTATGCAGTGCCATCACAAAATGATCTTCCTGGTAGGCAGATGATTTGGCATCAGTGTGCTCAGGTTTTCATAACCTTTGGATGCCGCCCATCCTTGTCCTACAGAGAGCCGAGGACAAAGCTCTGCCCTATTAGAGATGAATAATGAGCCTGTTGGCAAAAGAGACGTTGCTAATGTTTTGTCCAAATATCTCAAATCTGTCCCCAATGATAATGTATTCTGTGGCAGTGCCAAACAGCTCTATATTTGGAGAGGTGATTTCATTGCAGATATGCCTTATACAATCCTTAGATGGGAAAAGGAAAAAGAAAATCCCCTCACATTGTAATGTCTGGCGGGTGTATAGACATTATAATAAGGGCGTAGTTTGTTTTCCTGTAATTGATGCTTTGCCTGTGTGTCGGCATAGCTTTGTTTGTTTATGCTAATGGCTGTGATGACCTGTTGGTCCCCAATCTAGCAGGGAAATGGCAGCCAATGCTTTGGGGAGTGAGCCATTGATCCCTCTTCAGTGCCTCTTTCTTCACAGGTACTTGGGATTAACCGAGCCAGAGCAAGACAAAGGGAAAACGTTACAAAAGCAGGGGAAACAACACTGAATGACTTCTTATGCATGTATCAGCTTCAGGCCAATTGATGCTTGTACGACTCCTACCAGGCTGCCTGGTGTAAAAGTGCTCACTCTGCTTCCCTTATATCGTGCTCTTGAGACTTGATGCTGCCTAAACAGCACAGCTGTAACTCCCCTAAGCAGTGCACTATGCAATAACTGTTATACATAAACACACAAACAAAGAGGTGGGCTGTTATTGATGTGCTTCTCCAGAGAACCTCATAATCTACGGTGTTGCTGTGGCCAGTTTCATAAGGCTGGGTATATCCCAAGCTATGATGGAAATAGAGAAGCACCAGCTCTGGGGGGTCCAGGGTCGCATCAGAAAATCACTGTCGTAAATTGTCGAATAGTGACTAAGCGTATTTTAAGCCATCGTTGAAATGTTTAGGAGTTGTTCAAATTAGTTTTCTATTTGCATTGCATTTATATTCGCCTTATTTGGTAGCATGAATTTTATATGAATTGTTTATTAGTCTGTTGAATTCCATATATAGCATTGATCATTTCAGATTCAGATTGATCTACATGTTATATATTTTAAAGATAAATGGACTTTTGTGTTCCACAAGTAGTTTCAACAACAAAAAAGTATATGACTATGAGTTGAAACTCTATATTACTGCCTATAAAGATAAGAGTCTTTTGCCGTTTGTTTAGCTGTGTCATTGTGAGTAAATTCAACAAACTCCCTTACAAAACATAGATTCATTAAATACATATTTTAAGATGTAAATACATCCAATTGACTGAGCATTTCTGCCTGCGGAAGGTTAAGTTCACCTTAGGCGATCAGAGGCACAAATGTCAGCAAGGAGCTTCCTCTTTAAGACTATGACATTTTACAGTTTTTTCCTTTTCAAACTTGAAAACACAACGTGAGGAAAGTAATAATAAGGGGACCAGGCTCACAAAGCCTTTCCCCGGGGTGAATTATTGCTTGGGAACAGGAACACTCTCTCTTTCCACGGTCAGCGCTCGCTGCTGGACGCACATTTTTTGAAATGTCAGTTCTTTAGGGCCACATATCTAATTGTGTTTCACTCGGTGTAAGTAAATAGGTCTGACTGTGAGTTTTTGTTCACAGATCCCGGGAGAGTGGTTTGCAGCACAGCAGAGAGACCTCTCACTGCAACCTCCCTCTAACATATTGATCAGGAATGGCTATTGGCGTCAGCCCTGTGAATAAAATGCTTCTCTGCTGAGTTCAATTCCCCACTGGGCAACTGAATAGAGACAAAACCCTTTAGCACTTTCTTTGTGGACTTCTATTTAGCTCGGATCCCGGGTCTAATAACGTCGCCCTCAGGCACAGACGAAGAGAACACATGGAAATGCCACTTCTGTTGACCACACATTCTCAAATTACTTCATATATACCAGTTGTTCTTCCTGCCACTCTTATGTTTTTGCAGCAAACTGAGAAGAGATCACATTGAGATGATTTATAAAAAAAACCAAGGGCAGGTCAATAGTGTTGTTTTCAGGCGTTTCGCTCAAACTTGTTTGTTGACATCAAAGAGAGGAAGAGGCTTGACATATGCATCTAGATACATTATCCCGCTGAAAGCAACAATCCCCTTGACATTTGAAATAACTGGAACATGAAAAAAGACAATGTTTATACAGATTCAGAGTACAGAATGTGCAGCGTTTTGTATCCACATAATAGGAACAAGCATTTCCTTTTCTTTTTTTTGTGACTTCTACTATTGTATGAGGAGGGGAAAGGACCTCTTCATACCTCATTTCCAATTTAGAACACTTAAATACTCTTGTAAAAATGATTGCTTTTATAATGTCTGTCATTGTTTCATATGATTACACATAGGGAATCCATTCAGTGTTTTTTTTTTAACATCAGAACAGGCACTAACCTTTTGGTCCACCAAATTTTCATCATAGTGATCTGCTTTCCTTCATTTCATCGAGTTTTCCCTGAGCCTCAGAATAACTTTAGGTAGTCGAGTGATTTCCCATATATCATTTATTTATTTAGTAATTTATTTATTTGTGTATTAATCTATGAGCTATGTATTTAATATTAAATAATGCACAGTCCTCTTCATGAGATTTATGATAAACGTAGGGCTTTCTCAGTGGTCCTTTGTTTTCTGTTTGGTTGGAATATAGGGCAGTACAGTTTGGGTGCTCTTGTCAGAGACAGTTTGTGTGCTGCTATTTCGTAACAGTTTTTTGCGGCAGCCGGGGTTTAAGAGACCTTTCCTGGGTAGTGTGTGGGCTCCCATCGTCCCCTTCATTGACGAGGGAACATAGGAAGGGTCCAGACAGTTATGGAGGAGTGAGTGCTCAGAGGAAGAACGTTTGGGGCCGACTGAGCTCGACAGGAGACTGGGTTCACCTTCACTATCTGGTGTAGTACAGCCACTCTTGTCCTCCTGCAATTCCTCTTGCTCCTCCTCCTCGTCATCATCACAGCACAATGCGTGGTACAGAATTTTGTCACTGAAGCGCACCCTTTCTCTTGTGCCGGAGTTACGAGAAGTCTTGTGGCTGTGAGTGGAGCTGCTCGCCTCCTCGCTGGATGAGTCTGGAGTAACAATGCGGGGCCCATTGGGGATGGGCAGGCCGCCGTTCATCTGGGAGTAGACCGAGGCAGTGGAGGGGGGCGGGGTGGGGGTCTGCGTCTGGGTGGGGATGATCCCGCGGCCCATCTCCGTTCGCAGATCTCCTGGTTGCTCACCAGGAATGCGGCAAGCGGCGCCAGCACCCTCCAGGTAGCTGCAGAACTCCCAGCTATCAGAAAGCACATCAGAATTGAGGAAGTCAAGACGGAAGGCCTCTCCCAGTCCTCGCTCACTGCTGGACGTGCTGCTGGCCGTGGCCACCGTCCAGTCATCTGGCTCCTGGTCAAAGTCAAAGTCGGACGTTAGTTTATCGATCTGACCCACCACCTGCAACAGAAAAAGGAGAGCGGGGGAGAAAACACTGATGAGATACTGTGGAGAAACCATTTCTGAGAGAGATTACATTCAGAACCAGATGCTTATACAGTATATACATTTATTTTAGCGACATGGCTCTATTGATGGCACGATTGGTCTGTTTGTCATGCTTTTCAACACTTGGGTCCAGAAATATCAACTTCTGGATGGCTTGTAAAATTAGGTACAGACATTTGTTTTGCAGGTGTTATTTACCTTGCTTGGTAATGTGAAAACATTTTGTGGCCAAAAAATAAGCAATTATGTTTAATTTTCACATGAAAACACCATAAAAACAGAACAAAGGTCTTTTTGCACCAAAATTGGGGTACTAGATCTTTAGAGCTGTTTTTCAGTCGATCAGTCCATGTTTTCCACTATTTAACTGATAAACGGGTGCCACGTGCACAATCACGTGAAAATGTTTTATAAAGAAGATACTTTTTTTAGACCTGAAAGATACACACGAGGTGTTTGCAAATGTAAATATTGCTTTTGTTTGTTTGCAAGAAAACTCCACATGGCTCTGTTAATGATCACAGGGGGTTCATTATAACGTTCACCATGGGGCTAATGTTTCGGCTGGGTTTGGATTACAGAGAAACTACTGGCCTGATTTTTATGAACTTTGGTGAAGCATGGGCCAAAAAATAACCCATGTCCTTTTTGAGTTTCACTCTCGTCACTTTAGAATACAGGGCATTGTACTGCATTCAGGTAATATTGGAACTTGGAAATTGCTAGTACTGTGTTGTTTGAATGCTCTGGGAAATAAAATACAAGGCTTGTAAGACCCTAGCCACACGGAGACGGTAACGAAAACGAACCGAATTCAATATCAAAAAGTCTTCCGTCCACACGCAATCGGCACCAGAAACAGTGCAGTCCACACGAGACCGCTCGACCCGCTGGAGACGCTGTAGTACATATGCCGGGCCTGTAAGTGGCGCTGTACTTCCGCCACAAAATACACCAAAAGCAGCGAAGAAGACTTCACGAGCATGCATGGTTGCCCTTCTGTTTATTCTCCACGGTAGATTTAGCAGCAGAGATGGTTAGAGGCCAGGGCTCTGGCTCTTTTTCTTTCTCCCCGAGGCAAGCGTGTGCTCCTGCTGTAATTCTCTCCGGTAGTCCACCAGCAGATGGAAAACACCCACCTCTCCGTCTCTTCCAAGGGAGGAGGGAACCGTGCGGCAGAGTTTCCGTTAGAATTTTTTTTCGCCGGTCAACATGTCCGTTAAAGTTTAAATCTTCCGGACAAAATTATGAAAGTGCCGGTCAGAGGTCTTCTTTGTTATTTATTGAGCTTTAAAACAAATTAATAACTACTCTATATAATAATATACGGAGTCTCTCTTTTCTTCCCTCTCTCCTGACAGCCCATCAGTATTTTCGTTATCAGGAAATGATCGTATAGGGCGTAATCACGGAGCCGTTTGGCCCCCCAGAGCGTTGCGTCCGCAGATCTACCCACCTTGGGACCCGTTATCGTTATCTGCGTTTCCCTGTCGGCCTTGTGTGGCCAAACCGTCTATATGATAAAGAACTGTTGCGGATACGACCCGTTTCGTCTCCGTGTGGCTAGGGCATAAGTCTGTTTTAACATTGCAAATTGATGCTAATTAACTAATTAGGATTGAAGAATAAAATCGATATTCATTAAATGGGACTATCAATAACTTTTGCGAGGTATACGCCCTATAGTGCTATTATAGTTACTCATATGTTGGTACTTTAAGAAGCATTACAAATTAAAATCTCATACACACTTTGACTTTTACTCTTATTGTATGAAAATAGACTGCCTTTGATGACAAAAGTTAACAAAAGTATGAAAAACGAATACAAAAGTATTAATTATAAATCTCCCTTTAAAATAAATCTCTCTGACAGCTTACTTGTTACGCATTATATCACATTTCCAGATGCTTTACATAGAATATCCGTGTCCCCTACGGGCAGTTTAACAAAAGCTCAGATTTAGTCACAGCTGCTAATAGATCAGTGTTTGCATTTAAAGCTTGCCATTACAATACTTTCCACCTATAAATCTTGAATTGTTTGTTAATGGTTTTTAAAATGTTTTTATTTCTGCTAAGGCCTCCTATGGACAGCTGTTTTAAATTAGCTTTATGTTAAATCAAGAAAAATGTAAATGGAATACGTTTGTTGCAGTGAAGATGTGTCAAAATGTGTCAAAGAGGCTTTTCCAGCCCTAAGAGAGAAAATAACAAAAAAATACTTTTCGATTAATGCTGAGAGCCGGATGACCTCAGTACAATGGCTCATTCATATTGCCTTGATGTTGTACTGCAGCTACCAGGATGAATAAGATGAAGCTACACAGACGTATAGCTTTATGGCACAAACACTTAACCCAGTGCTTTTTATGCTCTAATATTGATGTATATTTTGAATTCCAGTGTTATTGTAATGTCCAAGTCTAACTAAATACAATCCAAATGTCCCCTGCTGCATGGAAACGTAGCCTACTCGGTAAAAGCATTTCATTCATGGTTAGTCAAAATTAACCTCAATGCTTCAATCATCAGCAGCCACAGCGGTGAGTGTTTGATGAATAGAAAGCACTTCAGCTGAAATCCCACTGATTTGCTGACAACACCTAAAAATCAAGCCCTCTATACTTGACATTTTAGCACCTTCAATCAGCATGTTCTGCTCTCAACAGCAATAGGCGCATTCACACCGCAGTACTTTTCCCACAAAGGTTCATGACAACTCTTTAGTTCTCATGAACTAAGTACAGATCGCGTTCACACCGGAATAAATCCCTGGGGGAGGATTAGGCAAATGAAGCCGCTGACGTCACTTCTTCTTCTTCTTCTTCTGCTTTGGGTTTACTGGCAGGCCGCAAACCACAAAGTCCCCGGCCGGAATTCCCCGGAGTTGGGGAGTCCCAGCAGCTTCTACTGAAGCCTTCCGAGTAAATCGCCAGAACGCCGACACCTCCTCATCTCCACCGCTCCCATGTTTTATTTTGTGTTGCCATAAGTTAGTCTCTCTGCATTTCTGCGCTGGGCTAATGCTAATGATGCTAATGCGAGGATAATAAAATGGCGGCTTCACAAAATTTTTGGGAGTTTTACGGGGCGTGGTTTGCAATCCGCCCAGCCAATCAGACATAGGAACCTTTTTCTCCCACGAAAGTCCCTGCTCTCTAGCAGGGACGGAAAAGGGGGTGAAAAGGTTCTCTTTTTTTGGGAGAAATGACCCCTTAAATTAGGACTTCTGGTGATGTAATGGCGCGTTTCCAGTGCAGCGCGGAGCTCGCTTTAAGCGTGCCGAGTCGTGCGGGGCTCGTTTTTGGTTGCCTTTCCACTTGGCCTAGTACCGGCTAGCGGGTCCTAATTCACAGTTTTTCTGACCCCATACAATCGTGGTTCTAGGGCCAGGAACAACCAGGCTGAGTCGGGCTGAGTATGCTAAACTAGAGAGAGAATCGCTGGCAAGGGGGCTACAACTACAACAAGAAAAAACCCTTTTAAAAAGCGTGTTTTCTAAATGGAGCTTGGCTAAGCTAACGTTATATATGCTCCGACCGTCCACACTCACAACAACGGCCTATACAGACATAAATAAACCAGCGACTGTATTCTCCATGACACAGACTGTCTGTGGTTTGTACTTGTTTAACTTTAGTCTAGTTTCTGAACAGATCGTATATGTCCCCAGCTGTTTGAAGAGCAAGCATGGGAAACAAAAGACAGCATTTACCTGTTTGCATCCAGCTAGCCATGCATTTCTGGTGTACCAGCTACGTGAGAAGCCTCGTTGATACGTTTTGTATTTTTCACGAGCTTGCTGCGATATATACAAATCGGGTTGGTCCGGTCCAAGGTCTTTAAGCCACAGTTTATCTCCCACACTTCTCCCTTCGAAATGATTGGAGATTAGCTCTTGAACGGAATTGGGCGGGGACTCCACCTGCACATGAAGCCATCCTCATCAACTACTGCCGTACTGCGTCACCCCACCGGATATGAGTCACTAGTGTCCAAACTACTCACAGACTGGACCGGGCGCTGACCATCGGCGCCCGGTGATCATCAGATTTTACGACGCTGATTGGCTGAAATTATGTTTCGGCATCATAGTTTACAGATAGCAACAGTCAGCTGCTAGTGGCTTCTGCTGCACTGGTTGAGGGCTCCTTTCTTACCGCCCAGACGAGAGAGGGTAATGACCATAGACTGTATATATAAAGGTAATGACACATGGGCAAGGCCAGGCAGGAAACATGTGACTTATCCGTAACTTTAGACATCGTCGTAACACAATTTTAAACGAGATTTTATTGTAGATTATACATTTTACTGATACCAATTATATAATATTTACCTTGTTTATTAAAAATAAAAATAAAATAAACTTTTTAATTTTTTTTTAAATATATCTTTTATTTTAATTTGGTATGTGGGAAGAGGTGGGGCGGCGCCCCTAGCGCCCCTATGGGCCGGCCGCCACTGGTGTGAACGCAACATTTCGGAACTATATCGGAACTAAAGTGGGAAAAGTACTGCGGTGTGAATCTAATCTATTGTATAATGCAGGCACCCAGTGTTCCTGTGGCTTGTAAATGATACATTTCCCCAAACCATTCAGGAGGCTTGTCATAATAATAAAGTTATCGACTTAACGCAATATTTGGACAGGACCTTGATCATTTGTACGTTATTAACTTTCAGTCCGCAACTCTGGTGTGATTAAGGGTTCAAGCTAAGTTAATGTTTTGTTATTACTTAAACTTAAAGCTGATTTTTGGTTGGTTTGAACTTTATGCTTACTCATTCTTAACCATGAATAAGCTGGACTGTCATTGTATCTTATTGGCACTTTAATGACTGTCTATGCCCCTGTGAATAGAGAGTTTCCGATATAATACAATATTAAAATATTATCATTTCTTCCATGTGATAAAATGGTCCTAAAATAACAGTACAAATATTTTGATTATTGCAGTTATTTCACAGTCAATAGATCGTCCAACAACAGTAGTTATTGTGACAGGCCTAGCATTTAGCAATAAAGCCCAGAGAAAAGCAGAGAAAACGTAGCTTTAATCTGAGATTTTTAGAACATAATTATTTTTGTTTTAGCCTCTGTAATTACTTGTTGTGTCGGCTCTTTTCTGGATTAAATGACTACTGTTGTATCCACAACACACACTATTATCTGTTCCTATAATTAAAGTCCTTATTCACTCTCCGTCCAACTTTAAAAGCGGTATTATGAGTTGCAGACTGTAAATGCAAACAAATGTTCACCAAAAGATCAAGTGATCTCCACTGCAAACATGGAAACCGACATCCAGGAGCTTGATGATCTTTTGCAAATATCTCAAAATGATGATTTTAATCTAACAAACATAAACTTTAAATCCAAACTAAAGAGCACTGACTTATTTTACAGGCGGCACATCTAGGCTGCAGCCACACAAGGACGATAACGGTTGTATCTGCTACAGTTCTCTATCATATAGACGGTTCGGCCACTAGAGATGGCAAATCCGGATCCTTTTACGGACTCAGGGTCTTCTGAGTCAGTCATTGAAGAGATCCGGATCATACGAGTCATTTGAGTCATATGAGTCAGCATCACCAAGACCGTATCCTATCGGTGAAACCGAAAACTTGTTGCATTTCACGAGCATATCAAACTGACGTTATATTAACCTCTGCTACACAGTGTCTTTTGCTTTAATAAAAAATGTTGATCACAAAAAAAAGGGTTATTTTGCAATTTGGCGAATCTGAGTCTGCTGTTGACTCCTGCATGACGACGAGTCTGCTGGATCTCTGGATCTGCTGCTATACGGTTACGGCTCTGAGTCCGCACGAGTCTGCTGTGTTTTGCACAGTGAGTCAGGATTTGCGAATCTCTGAGTCTGCTGTTGACTCGTGCATGATATAGCCGCGGGAGCCGGGAGCTGGAGGAGGGGCTGCAACATGTTACTGTTAATCTCTCCCCACTTTTGGCCACACCCCCTAAGTAAAATGTCTTCCCGGCCGCAGCTATGCTCGTGCTCATGACGAGTATGGATCTCTGGATCTGCTATGCTATTACGGTTAGGAGCCGTAACTTACGGCTCCTCTGAGTCCCCACGAGTCTGCAGGAAGTTTCACTGATCCGCGTCCCCTCCCCTGAGCCAAACGATAACTTCTGGAAGATATCCTACTTGCTAAAGGGTAGGCAGATGGACTGGGGTACGTTGTAATGTTATTTTACATGTCATAAGGAGAGTAGCGAGTGACGCAATTTATAGTTTTAATTTGTACGTCACACCAGGTGTAGGACTCAAAGTACTCGGGTTAATGGAGAGGGGAGACTCGTCACGACCAGCTCATTTCTAGGATCCGGGTTAATGATCCGGATGAATCAGGACTCGCCCATATCGCCCAGGGAAATGCAGATAACGATAATGGGTCCCAAGGTGGGTAGATCAGCGGACAAAACGCTCTGGGGGGCCAAACGGTTCTGTGTCTACATCCTATAACGATCATTTCCTGATAACCGATGAGTTGAACAAAACACACACTTCAAGTTAGATCATCACCCTTAGCTATTTTAGTTACCTCTCAAACTACCTAAATTAGTTATAAATATTCACTCATTACTGGATCAGCCAGCTGCATGAGACCACGGATACTGACGTGCTGTCAGGAGAGGGGGAGGAAAAGAGAGGCTCCGTCCTCCGTGTATTATTGTTATATTATTATATAGAGTCGTTATTCATTTGTTTTAAAGCTCAATAAATAACAAAGAAGACCTTTGACCGGCACTTTTCTAATTTTGTCCGGAAGATTTCAACTTTAACGGACATGTTGACCGGCGAAACCCCACTTCTGCTGCTAAATCCAGCACGGAGAATAAATAGAAAGGCAACCATGCATGCGCGGGAAGTCTTCTTCGCTGCTTTTGGTGTATTTTGTGGCGGAAGTACAGCGCCACTTAGAGGCCCGGAATATGTACTACAGCGTCTCCAGCGGGTCGAGCGGTCTCGTGTGAACGGACACGTTTCTGGTGCCTATTGCGTGTGGACGGAAGACTTTTTTGATAACGATTTCGGTTTGTTTCCATTATCGTCCTCGTGTGGCTGCACCCTTAGTAGAAAGAAACAGTTTTGCATGAATAAATGCTATTTTCCTTACTTTTCTTTTTCTGTAGAGGTGCTTTATGTTTTTAGACATTTATATCTTGCTGCATATTCCTACACCCATGGCATTGGCACATTTGTCAATGAGCTTCTCTGCAGATCCACCAGTTGTGGCATCGTACAACTCACGAGTACCTGGACCGTGCTTCTCTATTGGCAGACGGCCTGGAGGGAATTGGGCTGTATGAGTCCTCTAATCCTTGAATTACTCATCATGTTTGCTGTGTGATTTGCCGACTTTGTTCTCATGGAGTTGTTAATGTTAAACGTTTCTCAGGATATATGTCATATGTATATTACAAGCTTGCAATGACACCGACATATATTATTTGGTTGGTTAGCAGTCAAAAACAGAAAGTCCTTTAAATACATTTCTTTAGATGTGTTTAAGAGAGTTGCATAAACAACATTGTACTGTGACATTTTTAAGGGAATTGTACACATTTTCTGGTTGCTGAACATAACCCAAATGTGGCTGTTGTTTCTCTGCAGTTTTGCATTTGAATACATTAATTATGTAAACTTCCACTGCTGGTTAGCCTGACCCATACCTACAGTATGTAGGCTAATTTAGCTTGATAAGCTTCTCAGCTCAAAAGGATTCTGCCAAATCTTTCTAGGTCACAATGCAGTACACCTTGTACAGTATGCAGCAACAATGAACACTCTCTACCTCTAGTCAAATAATGTGTGGTGAAGGAGTGAATCGGAGGAGCAGATTGCTTTAGCACAAAGGATGAATGAACACTTCAGGAACCAGTCATTGACTTGCTGCCCAACATATTTAAAATTGATTAGTCAAAAATGGAAAGTAACAGTTTATTTTAATCACTTTACATTGGATCATATATAGCCCATACACCATTATCAGTATAGGAGGTACCAAATGTTTCATTGAGATTATTCCATGGTATTCGTCATAGTGCAACTATATAGTTACAGGCCATTTAAGAGTAGAACATTTACCAAACATTGCACAAGTAAACATCATTAATCCGGTGCTCATTTCCTATGCAATTACCAGCTCATGTTTACTGCAGCACCTCTTCATGATCCTGTGCACGAGTTTAATCAGCCAGAGTAATTGAAAACACCTGTGTGGGTGGAAAACACACTCTACACGTTTAAACTGACTGATATCCTCACACTGACTGACAGTTTTGTAGCCTCTTTACAATGCCTGAAATGTAGGCCTATTTTTATTTATTAGTCAATACTAAATGATGGCAGAGTACTTTGGATTCCTCCTAGGTTTTCTGCCATTACAATATATAGTATGAGTAGCTTGAAGCTTGGTATACACCTCTGGAGTTGCGCTGTGTATCCCCCTTTTGGCTTTATGACGCTAACACTCTACAAAGTTTATGATGCATCGATGGCCCATCCTTGAGACTGAAAATACTCCATTTGCAACACAGTTAAGCAGTAATGTATGGTATAAGCGTGAATATAAGTGCGGGGTGTGAATTCATCTCAAGTCTTTAATTTTTCTTGATGCCTCAGCTGACAACTTAACTCACTTTCTTTACTGTAAATGGTGTCTAGTGGAAGCTACTGAAAACAATGAGGATCAATATTACCTTCTATGATTCACATATGAGTTTAAAGCACACAAATGATAGCTATAAACAATTTTCTTTCAATATTTTAGAAAAATTATGATCTTTCTACTGTAGAAGCACAGTAACAGAGTCCTCGCAGAGCAATACGTGGTATTGTTTTTCTTTTTCTTTTCCACTGCACACTATCAGCCGGCAGCCGCGAGTCAACTGTGGTCACTGCACCTGATCAACAGCGAGTTCAGTCATTTCAGAGCTCTCAGAGGTGCTTTGAAAGACAGGCAGCATCAGGCGAGGTTTTATTACTGTACCTCAACAGCTGTCTGAGATGATTGGGCCGGGTAATTGAGGGTCAGAGTGAAAGAGGGCACTTGAAGCCTTTTCTGTGACAGAAAGGTACAGTGATGGAAAAGACAGACAAGGATAATCTTACACTGAGTGATGGTCAGTAATGTAAAAAATCTCAGAAGAGCCTCTTCTCAGGCGGAGTAGTGATTTGGGAAATAGATTCCATACGGTCCACTATCATTACAAGAGTCCTTCTCTGTAATATTCACCACCTCCTGGTATCGTGATTTATTTATTGCCGGTGTGGTAGCTGTTTCTTTTTCCCTAAGTCAGCGCCTGTGCTCTGTAAATGCTTATTGCAAATATACTGGAACATCAGTACTGGAATACCTGATTCCACTATTAATGTTTAATGTACAGGTTGAGGTCAAAATCAGCAAATGTTGACATTTGTGTGTAAAATTGCCTCTGATGAGGAGCGAACTATTTACCACATGTTCTAAGCACTCTGTTGATCTTAAAACAGATGTTTAAAAGGAATAGCTTGTTTTGATGTGCATTGATGGCTTTCTGTATGAAAGGACTTCTGTTTGCTGTCTAGTAAACAGATGGAGGTTGCCATCCTTTGCATGTCTTATGGACATAAATTATGTAAAAGTGCATCTTTAACATGTTTTTAATGATCACACTTTAATGTGTATCCCCTCTTACATATTCTAGTATTTATCAGCACATTAAAAACAACTCAAAATATGTTGTCTGTAGCAATGTACATATGTAGAAAAAATCAGGTGTGAGTTACCAAAATAAATGAGACATGACACCCTCACTGGGTTCATTTGAAATGCACGCTGTACGAGGGAATCTTCTGCGTATCGCTTCATTACGCTGTGTTCAAGTGGCCTCTCTCCATCTGTTCCTGCACCACCCGTTCTTCCAGGAGTCATTTTCAGAGAAGACTGAGAAGTTTGCCGTGCTTGTTTTTTTAATTATGCAGCATTCAACGTCTTGCATGGCTTTGCTTATCTTCCTGGGAAAATCTAAAATATGTTTAGTGGAGCCATGCAAACACATCTAAGTGTCATTTATTTCTCAACATGTCATAATAGATTTCCAGCCCGCCCCTGTGCAGCACTTCCAGAGCCTAAAGCGGTTTATGCCAGTTAGGAAGTCTCAGCAATTATCAAAATAGCCTTGCATGCTGGTTTGTAAGTAAAACGTTTGCAAATATTGTTTTAATGCAGTTCGCTCCTGCAGTTTTGCAGTTTCTCCTTACCCCTTGCTTACTTCCCCTCAATCTAATTCCCCTCAAGATTTGAAGAGGGGACCATCTAAGCCACTCACAACGTGGCGATATAGTTTATCGTATCCCCCAGAACCTAATTTATCATCCCCGACCTACTCTGAGAGAAAATATTTACAGGATTCACTAGAAAGATTGTCCTGTGACTCGTAAACTTGTGCAATCTCTTCCAGACATCGTATTCACCATTGGATGAAACAGCACTCTGGGAGTATTAACAATTTCTCGTTATGTACTTAATATTTCCCAGCAGTGTTTGAACAACATGCAAAACGGTGCAAAATCCGAACAGTGCTGTTGGCCCGTTAGCTCAGGGCGGATTTGTGAAGCAGGAAGCTGACTGGCACGCACTGACCACTGCAGATGTTTACGTGTAATCGCAACAAGGTCATGTACAAAGATTGGGATGGATTCAAAGTATTAAGACTTATTTTGTTAATAAACAACCATTTAGATCCTACTAAGCAAATGGATAGCCATACGAGTTATATATTATGCTCAAGTAGTCTAATTTTAAAAGTGATTTGGATAGTTCATTGCTGCCTTCATAATTTGATTTTTTGTCGACTTTTATCACTTCAATATTGCTTTGCATTCTCTACAGCTGCGCCTCAAAACCTCATTGGTCAAAATGTTTCTGCAGCAATGCCAGCAAGACTAATTCCTGTATGCAAATCACTTACATTGTGTGGTTGTGACTCTAATGCAGTTGACTCTGCAGAGGTCCAGTAGGTCCGTGGGCGGGACACTTTACAGACGAGCCACGGGGACCTGATTTAGGTCAGGCCATCTTGATTGGTGAGATGTGTTGCTTGGTGTTGGCACAGGGATGAAGTGTCCTTTGAAGTGTTCGCTGGAAGCATTTGGTGTAATTATCCTGTCACGAGAGGGGCTATAAGCCTGAGACTTCATTAGGCACATGCCCCCTGCTTTTTCATCTTTTCTCAAAAAATGCTCATCTTTATGAAGGTCTTTAAAGTGCTAAACAACGCTGTGATGAGCGTAGAGCCAATACCTCCTGACAACACACTAATCAAAAGCATCATTACTAACTTCACTGCATAATGGGCCTCATTTATCCCTCTGCAGCTTTAGAAGAGGTGGGCTTCTGTAGTCCTTGAGGTCTGGAAAATCAACCACTTTCTTAGCCAAATTTCGGTCATTAGACTGGGCAGACACATCCACCTGCCGCATGGCACATTTGGAAGGTTTATACTATTATGCTGGAGAGTTTATGGGTTGTACTATCAGTGAGGGAGCAAGGTGCGAACTCTGTTTTCTAGCAACAGGGAGGCAGCAGATGCAGCATGCGTTGGTGCTGGCAGAGCACACTGATCATTTATTGAAGTTCTCCTTCATTGCTTCTATCCGTGTTGAGAGGCCTAGTGCCGGTAATGACCAGAGAAAGATGGTAGTGCCACGCTACGGGGCTCTTCAGTCTGTCTGCTTGCCTGAGATAGCGCTCGGATTAGGCCTGAGTGCTGTCAGGTCGCACTGGTCACACGAGGAAAACGAGTTGTGCATGTGAGCACAGCCAGGCCACACTGACCTATTTTAATGACTGAGTAGAGTTTTCCTTAACAACACGGTGTCTTCCTGTAAAAGGCCAGTGAAGGTTTAAAGTGATTACAGTTTGTCAGAGCACTGGAAATGTATGGTTGGAGGGTCAACAAAGTTGACCCATACTGGAATAAGGGGAGAATCTCTCCAACCACGCTACATTCCAGCAGTATATCCTTGACCCTGATGCTTCACACTAACACTTTGTCTACAGGCCAGCAAGTCTATTCTGACAAAAAAACAGCACAAAAAGTAGAGATCCATAGCTACATAGATATCCCAATTTGCTGACTAATAATACTTTATTTTTACTGTAGTTAAAGTAAATTGTTAACATAACAATACCTCAGGTAATTCTTACTACAGCAGCAGAGGCAATTTTAATGTTACTGCACAAAATGCAGAGCCTGTTAGTATCCGATGCTGTGAATAATTGCTTTTAGGTTCTTGGTGTTCCTGTTTTATTGGATCTATATACGACAGAAAAGCATATCAACTTCAAAGAAAGTAAGCTACACTTTGAATTCAGTTTTTTGTTGTCTCAATCATAGAAAATAAACCACTTTTATACATTTTATAGGAAAAGTCTAATTTAGGCAAAGGTCTCTGGTGAAAATACTGTCTTTTGCACATGTTGGCTTGCAAGATAGGCTCAAACTAAAACACATTCATACATGGCCTTCTATAAGTCTAATTGAAACAGCAGGCATCCATATACTGTACAGTATGTTCTCAACTTCAAATGGTTGTAATACAAAGAACATAAGATATGGAGGGACAGAGAGGCAGGCATCAAGTGATAGACTGGCTGGCAAAAATGATCTTTCCCATAAGTTCATTTCACTTGTAAGCTTCGTTCATATCTCTAAAATATACAGCCTTGATTTGAACCTTACTCAAATAGCATTATCAGTCACACACAGCCATCAATGCCTTTATCATAAGTAAGAATGAAGCTGCAAACCCCACATTCAGCAAAAAGGTTTTTGCAGTAGCCCATTCTGTTCGGCCAATAAGACGGAGAGTGCTATTTATGGTTGTGTAAGATCCATGTCCAGTGTTACCATGGGACCAACTATTTTATTCAAATTAAAAATATTTCCAGCCAAATTCTTGATATGCCTACTATCACTGTCTCTCTTCCAGGGCAGGAGACGGTAGGATGATATTGCCTAATGACAGTTTCCAGACGGCTGCAATGGGTGTTGTTTTACAATTCCAGGGGTGTAAATGGATTTACACACCCCCAAAAATCTTGAATAACACACCAAGGTGGCAAAAAAAAAAAAAACTACCCTGAAGGCTTACACTTTGTTCTCACTGTTTTTCCTACAAGATCTGGCAGTTAGATCTATCGGCTCTGTTTGTGGTGAAGAAAAAAACCAAGATGTGAATATACAGACTGTTGCCAGAGGATCAGATGTGTGGATGTGTAAAATAGTGTTAATCACTCAGGTATCCATGACAGCTGCCAGATGGTTTTCAGCTGTTGACAACATTACTGTCACCCATGTCAACAAGTCGCAGTTTTTTGCGATCATCTAGACACACTGTTTATAAGGAAGTAAATTGACAGAATTTGTGTTGGGTATCCATACTGTCACTTTCTGTCTGATGCAAGCTGCTATCACTCTTCCTATGTGAAGCAGGAGGGCTACAGATCCTGTAGCTGAAAGGTGTTAGCTGCTAGAAAACTCCAACCAGTATTGGGGTTTAAAATGCATAATGCACTTTGATCTGCATTACCAATGGTTAGGTTAAGAACAGTTAGGAAGCATGACTACTTGGTTCATTTTGTAATCCTAAAGTCTGGTCCCTGGTTAATTTATCAATCTATGGTAACATCCAGCATGGTTAGGTACTACAGTAAACACTCCTTAATTAAAACATGCATGTTAGGGCAAACAATCTAAACTATATAGGACTAATTACTTAATATAAATACATAGCTATTGCTGACAGAAACCAACCCATAACTGTTATACATTTTGTGACTTTTCACTTTGACAATATAGTATAAAACCGTCAATCTATCCAACACACAGAAAACACACGAGAATTATCATTACCCCAATAACATCAATAGGTCAGATTTCTTTTTAAATATATACACAACGATACACATGCTTCGAAGTTTGCAGTGAACGATTACATAGAATAAACTAATCATTTGGAGGTAGCGGTTTGCAATGCAGCAGAAATGCTGACATATAGTGTCCATGACTACCCAAACTATTCAGCATACAGACCGCATCTGCAGCTCTGCTTTATATGCTGCAATGTATTACATAAATTATGTTAGCATGTCCCTGCTTTTATTCGGACATCATCCATGAATCTGCTGTGCATGTCTGTTATTTTTATTTATATTTATTTATTTTTACAACTGCACTGGTTAAGTGTGTAGCAGCTGTAGTCGTTCACATGCAGAACTCATACACTGATCAAATAAGACATATCCATCAACAACATGCCAAGTGTAAATCCCTCACTAAAATGTAAATGAACTCTCCGCACCTATACCAGACAGAAAAGCTCAACAACATGCTCTGGACTCAGGGTTTTTCTCTTTTAATATTGCTCTCTATATTATCATGTTGAAAGTTAATGATGCTAACATTTATTGCACGTCTGTCCGTCCTGGGAGAGGGATCCCTCCTCTGTTGCTCTCCCTGAGGTTTCTCCCATGTTCCCTTTAAACTGTGGGTTTTCTCTGGAAGTGTTTCCTTGTACGATGTGAGGGTCTAAGGACAGAGGGTCTAAGGACAGAGGGTCTAAGGATAGAGGGTCTAAGGATAGAGGGTGTCGTTTTTCTCATACTGATATTCTGAACAATCTGTGTTGTTGTATTTGCTGTAAAGTGTCTCTACTGTAGGCTATCTTTATTATATGTACAGCACTTTGGCTCGACCAAAAATCGTTTATAAATGTGCTATATAAATAAAACTTGATTTGATAACATAGCTGGCACCTCGAAATATACTAAATATTAAATCAACCAATTGTCGTTTCTAATAATTGCAACTGCTACAAATGATTAATTGTTGCCTGTTTGTGGCTTTCCATGGTACTTACAGCATTGTGCATACAACGCAGTTTATTCACAAGTATAAACAAAGCCTATTTAAGAAGTCAGAATGAACAAGGGTGATAATATCACATATTTACCATAATATTCTGTCACTAACAGTCTGTCCTGAGTGAGAAAATTATATTTAAAAAAAAAAGATTCCTGACACATTTAATTAAGCAATCATACACGAGAGGTCGTTCTTTAACGTCATTATTGGTACGACAGTACTGCGGCAGGACCGAGGCGCTTGCGCCGAGGTCCATACGCCTGTACTGCAAGCAGTTTGCTTTTCAGGCCAAGGGTATACCGTTTTTCTCAGACGCGGAGGGATACTGACTTGTTGTGAAAAGGCACGTTCTATTTGACCGTTCTTTGATCGTGGAATCAAACACGCCTATTGACCAATCAGAGAGCTTGCTCACACCTATGTGTTATAGAATACTAATTAAAGCATAACATTTAAAACAAGTAACCACCAAGACTGGCTAAAATTCATAAACAATAAAAAAGCTAATCTAGGCTTAAGACATCGAGGTACAATTATTTGATCAAAAGACTTATAACTGGACTTTCCACCATAATTCACACCTGCTATGTTCTGGTATTCATTCCAATTGACTAATTGTCTTTTCAGCTCTACAGCACCTGTGCAATGTTTCATTTGGTTAAAACGTGGGGTTAGTTTTCATTGCTGCTCATTGTTGTCGGGCCACGGCTTTGGATGAAATGTCCGGGCTGTGATACAGGGTATGCAATCAATATGCCACTGGCATTTCTAGGTTTCCTTGGCCTGCAGCGCTTATCTTAATGGGAGTGTGCCCCCATTTTGTTTTATTGTATGAACCCATATATCATTACCCAACAAATACAGACGGATCTACCCTGCTGAAGTAAACACATTGAGGCTCAGAGAAAAAAACTACAAAAAAATAGTTTTTGCAATTTCTTTTTACTTTAACCTTCTCTTTGCTGCTCATGGTAACGGAGTAGACCTCAGAAATGTATCCAGAACTATTCGATTTTTGCTAAATCTTCTTTTTAATTGGCTGTGGATTTCCGACAAATGTTTTCCCAGTGTTTGCAGTCAAGTTTTGTTACCCATGAAACATGTCGTGTCAGTAGACAATGATGTACTGTGTGTTAGTGCTCGATATACAGGCATCAATATATGTATGGACCAAAATTGTCATAGTCCCTCATTATCTTGATATGATACACACTTGGGGCATTTCCCACTGAAGGATAATGAGGAAGGAATGAATGAATGAGCAGATACACCAGGTCTCACATCATATTCTATTTTGTATTCATGTGTTATATGAATAAAATGAATCTGTATTATGTTATGTTCTTAGCAGTTTGTTTATAACTGTTAATTTGTTTATTTGTATGTATTTTGTATAGATGTTACAACTATACATAGCTTTGGCAATACTGTATGTAAATATGGTCATGCTAATAAAGCTTTTGAATTGATAATCGCCATGGAGAGATGCATCTGTTCAAGGTTGCATAGTACATTGTGGTTTTCATGAAACTGATATGGTTTTCAACAAGACAAACATTTCTTGCAAGCGCATCAACTCCATGTTTTATGGATGACGCTGACCTGCTATCTTAATGTCCTGGAAAACCCTGAGTTTCTAATATTCCCTTTTTAATGATGTTGTGCTCACAAGCCTATACTTGCAGTTATGTAACAGGAGTTAAACCCGGCAGGGTTAACTACTGTTATCGGCCAATGTGCACTGCCAGGATATAATAATATTTTTTCTTAGATGTCTTTTCTCACACCCTTGTTGCACTAAGTATTACTTGTGGCCACTCTGTTAGCTTGAACAGGTCTTTGCTGACCTCTCATCAACAAATCAGTTTCACCCTCGGGCCTGTGACTATGACTCACTGTCTGGAGGAGTGAGCTGTTTCAAATAAGCAGTCTGGTTTATATAATGGTGAGGGATATGCTATAATGGAGTCTCTTCTACTGTGAGGTATTATCCCAAGGCATTATTGACTATTCAAGCTGCAATCCACTTTTAAACAAATACAAAAAAAACTGATATTGCCTCGTGAAGACGCACGTATTTCAGTAAATATAAACAGTACATCTGTGATGCTAGACAAAAATTATAAAAATGATCCTATGATTTAATCCATATATTGTATCTTTAGTCTGTTCCTCCCGAGCTACAGATGGGAGAGTAAAAGAGCTCTAAGTAGTGAAGACTTCAAGAGATAAAAAAAACCTGCTGCTCTATTAAAAATAATTGGAGATTGAATTTGTGTATGCGTAAAATGTTTGTTTAAGCTTTTACACCCAAATGAGCTGTATCTGGTGTGGTGCTAGCAGTTATGAACGGGAAAATATGCCCATATCTCCGTGAAATCACCCTGGCTTCTGTTACAGCGTTCACAATGTCGTACTCGCACTCACTCAGTGGAGCACATCAAGGATTGCTCTCTTGATGACATAAAGAGGTTCTTGACTTCTATTTTTCTCATAATAGAATTGTTCATGTGCACATTAGGGCCGTCCCCAAAATCATGATGTTTAGAGACATGCATTGATTTGACTCCCTTGCCCACTTAGTGTCAGTTCAGCGCACAAGCAACATTACATTCCTAAATAACCTTCCTGAGTCTCATTTCTTACCTAAAAGACCCAGCCTTTAAAGCCATGTTATATACATTTACATTTACTTCCAGGCAGAAGTAAAGGTTTGTGTCCTGGTCATATAGTTAAGTCATAACATCTTAATGCTTAGTAACTACAGACGGCAGTAGATTAGGTTGTAGCAGCATATGGCTCAAAAGTAGTTAAGTCTTCTTCATCGACAGTCAGCACTGGAGCTGATAGTGCTGCGGTCCAGCCTCACGCCTTTATCCTTTTCTACTGCTATCAAAGTTTGTTTTGTGCTTCGGTCATCTCAAGACTCAGTTTGTAAACTTTACAGCCTGCAATGGTGGTCCTAAATGGGTCTGTATACAACGACACATCTAAAAAGTGAAGTCATTCAACCGACAAAATGTGCATCAAATGTGTTCTCGACTGATTACATGGATCATAGACTTTTAGGAGACTTACATTATGAAACTATGCTCTACAATGTCAGCGCAATAAGACAAAGTGTTGTTTTTAATGCATTAAGAGAACATTATTCAATCCTCTAAATCCCACTAACCCATGGAAACTGTTTTAGGTTACATCCAGGTAACTAAAGGCATAATGAGTAGCATTTCCTACAAAAACCGAACAATGTGTGTTCTCGTCTAGTTTGATGCTATAATAACCAATCAGATTGAATCTCTGGTTGGTTTTCACTTGCTGATGCATGGGGGCGTGTAATTCTGGTGTAATTAAGCCTGGGGAGAAGGGATCAACTTTGAATGTTGTCTTTACAAACCACAACCAAGCAAATCATCCTGCCTTAAATGTTGGGTGTTTTGCAGTCTGCTAACTGATCATTCTTAATGCGGGAAATAACAAATGTGCAGTTATATCTATCATCAGGAAGAACCCGATTTTGCAATTATGCAGTAATTATGACATATACTGTTAAGGGAAGTAAAAGCAAAGATCTTGAGTGACGGCATGCTCCCCCTTTCCCAGTACCCACTGCTGAAGTAGGCCACAGATATTGACATGAATGGGTCTCTTACCAATTTTTTCTCAGAACAATTTGTCATTGCTTCCAGGGTTCTGCCATTTCTATCTGTGACAATCTGTAGGGCGGTCGCCTCAGAGAGTGACAAAAGCTGTCACAGCGCGTCACTTTCACTCTCTCTCTAGCAAGCGGCGGGACATCTTTGAGTCTGCAGCACCTTTATCAGATATGGCAGTTCCTAAAGCTCTGCCTATAACAGCAGGCAGGTTGGAGGAGAGGAGACGGCGACTTTACAGAGACCTATTTGCAAACAAAATCACTGGGAGACATTCCCCACAAGGCACCATCTGGCTGCCACACATACCTGCCCGCATCATACCATCACCATCACCGGCTTCTCTATTTATAGACTGCTCTCCTGTCCACACATTGCATCTTGTAAAACAGCAAGCACAATGTAGCAAACTGAAGAATCTCCTTCAGGCAATCAATCATCAGGGTGACAGATGTCAACACAACTCTCCGTAATGTGTGGATAACATCTTCCTAACAGTCTGCCGTCGCTAACAATAGAAATGAACAATCATCCGCCTCCTTGCCAGACCTTGCGGAGATAGCGAGGACGGCAATGACCTTCTTTGTCATTATCTGAACTCTTGGCCTACTTTAGCTTGCCTGTGTTAGAATAAGTAATGGGATGAGCTTTGAAATACAATGAAGCAACCCTAATGTGAGGTAGAAACGTACTGCGGTGACAGGTGGGAGCAGGTGGTGAGGGTACTGGCCTTGATCTAATCTGTGTGTATTGAGGGTTGGAACAAGAGTAGTTTTTAGATGATGGAAAAACATCAGCTATCATCAGACTTGTCAATTATGTAATTAGTGCCTCCTCTCTGAGGGGTGTATGCAGAATTCTGATTGTTGGTTGAGCTATATATCTCTTTATATTATTTAATAGTTTAACATTTATTTTCTTGCTGTTTTATAGTGTTTATTGTAAATGTATTCTTAGTTAGTCTCATAAGTTAAAGTAGTTTCTATACTTTTATTTTGAAGGCATGTTTTGGGCACTGGGTGATTAGAGCACCTGGTGTAATTGTATATATTGCAGACAGGTGGAAGTGGGAGCCAGAGCACTAGGCAAACGGTTTTTTACCAGGGTGTTTCAAGCCAGCAAAAGGAAAGGCTTAAAGGTCAAATGCAAAGCTTCCAAATATGCTACATTTTTATAGAAATGTTGTTTTTAAGACAGCAGATAACGGAATTGCAGTTTTATTGCTTATAGATTATCAGAACATTTCAAAGGGGACACAGCCCCATTGGATATTAACCTATGGATTAACTACATCATCGTTTTTATCGTTTTAATGCCATTTTAGACCAGACAAAGAGGAAGGTAAGCCTAGCTCATGTTAGTACCTAGCGCCACTTGTTTTTGTACGTTTTTGTTGATAACCTCGCGAGTTTGTATCTTTCAGTGTTGAGGTGGGCACCGTTAGATTCTGTGTCTTTACGATCATAAACAATGTGTTGGATGTGGAGCTAGGATAAGTAATAAGGGAGCTAGGAGTGATTTTCGGTGCAGTAATAGGTTAGCATTTTTCGCTCGGGGCTAATTCAGAGGCTCACTGTTAGCATTGTGTTTTCTTTTTTTAAATAAATGAAAAAGATCAGTTAAATGAGTTTTTTCCCGTTATATGGATATAAAATATTCATAGTTTATTAAATATTAAGGTTCCTTAGACGTCGTTTCCTGCAAATGACGCGATTTCGGGTCCGTGGGGCTAAGAGGATAACAGAGTATGTTTTATTTTTTTTTCACAACAGTTGTATTTGGATGGAATTAATAGATACCTATAGTGATAATTCAAAGTAATAAAATGATTTTTACAGTGAAAAAGTTCAAATGGAACTGATGGTTCCCAAATTACCCAGAGGTTGCCTGGACTTTATTTTTCTAAACCTCTCTAAAAAGGTCACATTTCACTTGTTTTGCATCAATCTTGATACAGGGTACTTATTATATGTTATAGTTTCGATTCCTAAAGATTTTAGTCTATAGTCTACTCAGAATCAGACATGATAATGAAACTAAGTTGTACTATCGGCGGAAGCAGCTGTGAGCGAAAAGCCAGGTGGAAATATGTTTGGCCACTCTGACGTCCCTCGACGCCATCTTGCGGAGACGAGCGGCTGAGAAATAAATCGTCGGACTTGGTGTTGGGGGTTGAACAAAATAAATATTGCGCATTGCCAGACGCATATTATCTCCGATTTTAATACTGCAATATCTTAGATAGTGTTGTAGCTATATGATTTTGATTTTACTGGCAATTATAAAAAAACCTTTGCATTTGATATTTAAGGAAAAGGGATATAGGAAACCTGTTCGTTGTACTTTGTTATCGGAATAAACTGCACAAATGGAGAATCTTGTCTGGACCTGGATCATTGCCCTGCGTAAGATCTGCTAACTAGTGCCTCAGCGGCTGTATTATTTTAAGTTAATTATCTGTTTTATTTCTATATGATTTTGGCCGCTACAAGGTTATTGAAAAAGTATTCCTTAATGATATTGAGACCCTCACACAGAATATACAAGCTAGTCAGGCATTTTCAGAATTTTGATAATGTCCACAGTGACTATATTTTGAATGCTATAATAACCCCTTACATCAATGAACTACTTTGATTGCAGTGTTAAAATGTCACATGTAATTAAACTTTAGCAAGCAGGGGGGAAAATACTGCCTCGCTAATGGCTATTTTTCTCTGCATCCCAACACAAGTTATCCCGCATTTATTTGTGCATTTAACATATTCTCATTATATTCATGCTCCAAGTTTTTATCCTTTTGAAGCATGAGTAAACTTTTGTAAAATTCTGCAGTAAAATACAGCCTTTGAATGTGAAACAAGCCATCAAAATCCAGATGTGCTGGCAAGGCTCCCCATTAAGAAGCTGCAACAGCTTTTCTCTTTCTCTCCTCTTTTTTTTTTGGATGGATTTCATCAGTCATCTTGGAGCGAGAACACATAGTCAATGCGCATGGATCAACTCCTATAATTACATATTGAAATATAACTCATAAGCTTAAAAACATATTGATTACTTGCCTGAAATATGCAGAGAATACATATATGATCCCCTCAGAGCAATACCGCAGCACATTTTCCCTCCAACCATTCTGTTGATTTGCATTTGAGTGTGTGTGTTCTTGATAATTATAGGTTGCAGGGGTGGCAGGGAAACATGTTGGTGTGTGGAGAAAAACGACCTCACTTATACAAGTCCTTCCGGCAAGAGGAGCTTGGTAAACAAACTTCACCAAAGTGCTATTTAACTAGAGCAGTCTGCAAGTGCACTATTGACATGTTTCTACTACTTTCTAGATTCATTTCTAATAGTTATTCTTTGCATAATGGTTGTGAATGTACAGACAAAGGCTAACCAGTATGCATCAATCATAAAAAACGACCATGTTATCTAATTTCATGAGGATTTAAAGGTGGGGTAGGTAAGTTAGAGAAACCGGCTCGAGATACACTTTTTGTTATATTCCATGGAATGCTCTTAACATCCCGATAGCAATGAATATCTGAAGTGCTTTGACAAAAAAATCTATAAAAAAAAAATCATCTGTGGAAGCCGTAGTACTGTAAAAAGTACAACCAATCCGTTTAGCCGGGCCGACTAAACGGATTAGATTGCCCCCATGTCTGTCAGCCTTCCATCTCGTGCACGCACAAATGTATCTCGTGCCCTCATTGGGTGTGCCGTCATTGGGCGTGCATTGCAGCAGTACTTAAATTACTCGCCAGCAACAGGCGGCCACTTTCACCAGTCTGCTGACGTCATGTTCATGTGTGTTGGAGGAGGTGCTCTGTAAGGAAGTCTGAAGGAAGGGGCGGATTCTTTTCGGCTGTGTACTTTCAAATTTTAGTGCACTCGAGGCGATTTCTGAAACTTACCTACCCCACCTTTAACTAAAGCCCATTGTCCATTGTCTGCCCAGTGACAAGGAAATACGTGCAAGTCTATAATAGATCAATCTAGATAGACCCAGAATATATTCCATTCGAGCATGCATCATCCACCTATCAGATTTCCTCCCGTCTGCTCCATTCTGCTCTGCCGCCTTGTTAGAAGAAGCATAACACAGCGGGGTTCTCTACCTGCATTCTCCAGAAACATTAAAAGGACCAATTACCACAGACAAATAAGCAATGTACGGTGAAAGTGAAGGACAGGAGAGGCAATTCTCCATACTTCTCGCCTCTCACTTCATCTCTTGTTTTCTCACTTTAAATTGCCAGGCCATAAACAGTGGGCCCATTGTACTTCGCTGTTGACACAAATTGGGAGGGCTGAAGAATGGAGATGTATTGTCCCATGTAAAGCATATTCATATTTTCAAAATAGTTTGGCATTTAAAGCGAAGGGAATGTGAAGTCAGGCGCATAATGTAATTAGCAGGTAGAGGTATGCTACGGACGCCGCATCGAGCCATCTGCGAGGAGCATTTGTGAGGATTTATCTGACTGAGCTTCCCTCGCTTCCTTGTCTTCACTTTGCGTTTCTCCGTGACTCCCTTATTCCCCCACCTCCAATACCTATTGTAGCGCCTATTTGCAAGTCTGCGTGACGCAATAACCGGTGTTCACCAAGGCACCTAATGACGCAAGCTGCTTGCTTTTAACACACCAATTCAAGGTTCTTGGAAAAATTCAAAAAGGGGCCAAATTAATAATTTATGCCTCTATGCATAAATGTGGTGGCAACCTACAAGTACACGTCCTTAGTTGGACACTGTTTTGACACCTTTCAGGGTTTCTCCCTCTCTCTCTGTGGCAGCCAAGCTTTGATTGATGACAACAAAAGGGGTGGTGAAATCTGAGGGCTGGATGGAGAGATAACTGACTGGCTGAGAATGACTCAGTCTGTAGCAGAGTCAGTCTGCGGCAGCCTGGAGGAAGAGAGTGAGACAGGAGTGCAAGAGCGCGAGGGAGCGGGGAAGGTATCAGGGGGTAAATGAGGCCTTGCAGTTTGGTAGTGAACATAGCTTCATCATCCTCGGCTCATGTTTGAGAGGCAAACATGACTGGGCAAATGTCGCTTTATTTGAAACGAGAAACATCACAGTCAGTGATGTGGCCAAACACACGGTGGGGGCCCCGCCAACAGCATTATATCTAATCAATTGACCGTGGCAGGACAGAAAACACGCACAAACAACGTGCGCAAACACACCCACAATACACTTTTTTTCAGTGTAAGCACACACACTCCCATACACACAGCCATCTTATATCTTCTGGCAGAGACTCATACACCCACGCAAACACATGCATCAATCACTAGCTCTTTTTTCACTCTAAAATTAAAAACACACTGTCATACACACGTAACAGATACATATGCAGCACACAGCAAATAATTCTGTCTGCCAGGCTGGCTCTTGTTGCTTTGATCCTGATGGAAACCACTGATCATTGTGATAGCAGCTTGAAGGGGTTAACCTCAGGGTTAGAGAGTTGTATTAATAGGCCCACAATAAGCCTTGACATGGGTAGAGCAGCTCTGACTGCATCTCTGACATCATCGGACATATTGCCTCTCGTGTGACCTTGGCTTTTATGTGGTGAATCTACACGGATGCAAAAAACGTGATCAGGTCAGTCACGGCAGAGGAAAAGGCCCCCTCCCCATTTTGTATCCGTCATTTGTGCTTCATCTTGTTTGTCACAAGGTGAAGGCTGCCAATGATGTCACAGAGGCAGCAAATGCACTGTGGACACTGGCATCGGGGGCTGTGGCGTGCGCACCCTCTTTAAATAGCCCCAGATCTAATCTGCAGACAGCAGCAGAGTTCTGACAGATCCTGCCTCGGTGCCTCCTCCCACTAGGTGACACATTCTTTATTTATTTGTCCTCTCCTTCGCTGTGGTATTCACTCCGTGGAGCACAGACCCCTCAAGCTATTGTCAGTTCCGTTCTCCTTCCATGTCTGAAAAACCAAATGGATTTACAGAGTTTACTGTCAACCCCTCCCTTTTTCTAGGATCACGAATGTGACAGTCTTCCATTTCCACTCTTTTATTTCGACGCTATCCAATCCTTTATGAAGACTTGGATGTCCTTCTTAGTATGGGGCACTGTCGCTGTGGCACCAGCTTTACTTTGTCAAAGCATGACTTTCACATGACATCATAATGTCTTGACCTGTGTTCTAGCGCAATACGTTTATAAGATCGTCAGAGCAGTCATGACCATCATTACTGTTTCAAAGACTTCCAGCAAATCCGAAAAGTTTGAACCGTTTTAACCTTCATTGCTTTTCCACTAAGACAGAGAGGAAAATGGAGAACCTACTCTAGAATAGACTGCCCTAAAAAAAAAAAAAAAACTAAATCTAAGGCTCCCAAAATGAAAAAGGCTAGGTAGGGAAATGTTGAAATGAATGGGTTAACAAAACACCAGAACAGTTTGGAACATTCACAACATTTTCATTATTTAAACCAAATCGTGGACTTTCCCTGGCCAAGTTGTTCGTGTCCCTTAACCAAACCTCTTCTATTTTTAACACTTTTTAAGGTTGTCATTGTACTGGGTTGCCATATGAGTCGACAGTTATTCTGGTTGGAAGTCATTTTATAGTTTTATTTAGGGAGGAGGACTTTATTTAGACACCAATCTAGAAGTTCCTTCAAGATCCGAGTGCTTAAATCTGCCGTTAACATAGTTGCCTGATATCACAAGCACAAATAAACATTTCTAATTTGAGATGGTAAATACATGGTGTAAAATGTATACCTCTTAACTTATTCAGCTTTTTTAAATATCTGTTTGGTAAACTGACTCTGCAGCCCCTCAGTTGTAGGTGTACTCTTGGCCAACAAAGCAAATTATTGTCATACAGATCAGCTCCAATGTGAAGATCATGAACGCTTTCGGATCCATTTAATCCTTTTACTTTGGGTGACAAAGCTATTATCATGTCAAAGCAATGAGTTATTTGCCCCACATCTTCTAACTTATGAGCTGTCTTGATACATTATCAGCTTTAGTAACAGTGCTCCTGAGATTCATTGAATCACCATTGGCTCTATAACACTGAACTTAAGTTTTTTAATCGAGACATACGTTCTATATAATGATAAATGAGTGGAACTAAAAGACGCTCTGACTCAAGCAAAGAGGCTGATAATGATCCATCTTATTATAAGATTTGACCAAATGATAGTGTATGGTCAGGCGCTCATAAGCATAACTGCATTTTGAATCCTGTGGTAAAGTGCTTTATGATGCAGTTATTTTATTCTGTAGGTTTCAGAACAAATGAGATGGCATTGTAGACAATGACAATACGAAAACCTCAACCAACCTCAGGACACTCAGGCTCTGTGCCGTGGCCCAAATGATTTGTATCTTACCCTAACAACAATGGCTATCATGGTAAAACAAGGCTACATCCCTTCTGTATCAGTAACACCTCAGATGTCATCAACGTTTTTAATTATATTTCTTAGTATGTCAATTTTCTATAATCCATTAACAAGGCTAGACATCCATTAATAATTCCTGTCAGGTTTCACCTCGTGACTTAAGTATTTAGGCACAAGTGCAATACTTCAAAGCCATGGGATAATCCTAAGGCAGTACTTTCATCATATGTTGGCTTGCATAGCCATTTCAATGTACATACCATGCATACCCCCCCCCCCTCTCCACACCATGCTGACAAGCCTGGAAATGAGCTCATATGTAATGCTGCACCACGTCTGTGCTCTGCATCCAGTTTTCTTTAAGAGGCAGCGGCTGTGCGGACTTAGCTGGGACCAAAAAGGTGAAAACAAGAAATCTCGTTTTACTTTATGCAATAAAGTGATGACATGGCGAAATCCATCTCAATGAGATCGTCTCCAGACCCTCCTCGCTCCATGCACAATTAATTTGATACAAGCTAGAAGCGTAAATCCTAGATGATTATGCTGTGTTCACGACAACAGCGATGAATATTTTCATCTTCTCAAGACACAAGAACAGCAGGAGAAAGGGAAATTAGTTTTGTTGTATTATGTAGACGCCGGCGCATTCTGCAGCATCGACAGGATTCTTCAAATGAGATGTATGTTGTGGATGGGTGGGTCAAGGTTATGAAAGTAAAACAAATACGATGAAACATAATTTTTTCCACAAAAAAAAGATATTACATTTTAACGACGGCAGGTGTTATTTCTGTGGATAGTTGTGTTTCTCTTGAGCAGTGAACCTGTGAGGCAAGACATGGTAATGATCTAAATGTAAATGTAATTATAGCAAATCCCCCCCCCACCCACACCCAGAACACAAGCACAATTAAAAGTGCAGTCGTTCAAGCTGGAAGGTGGCCAGCTGTACTGGGTTAATAGATGGGTTTGGCCAGACGTCTGCGAGGTGACCGCTAGCTGGCAGCCGGCTGGATAAGGTTGCAGATTGTAAGTGGACATGTACTTTGCTTCCCTCTGTGTGCAGTTGTCACCAGAGATGATGAAGCACCCTGAATCTTCCTCCTTCTCCGACTTTAGCACCTCTTCTTGCCTTTATCCTAACCTTCCTAACCCTTTCTTTCTCTCTCCAATGGCGACGCAAATGTAGCGCTGACACGTGGGTACCGTCTCGCTGGCCCTCTGACTTTATACCCAAGAGTGAAGTGTCTCTATTGACTCAGGGGAGTTTAAGGACCAGGAGAGCATGATGAAAAGAAAGAGGGAAGAGACAGCAGACTTCGCCCTTTGATAACCTGTGCCACATCTCTCAAAAATGACCCCACACAAACTGTGCTTACTTTGCACTTCACTGTTGGAATTTTACACTCGCATGCCCTAAAACTGGATTAATCTAGTAATCAAATCAGGCAGAGGCTCTGACCTGCAATGACCTGGAGTGGCATGGTAAAATATGTACATAGCGCTACATGTTCACCCAGTGTGATTCGGCTATGTCTTATTTCAGTGCTGCTCTGCTTAGTGGTTTCGTTTGGCATCTGCTCTCATTTTCAGAGCAAAAAGAGAGGTTGCAAGATGAGGGTTGGTGTGTTCGATCAGCCACACATGTTACTCCAGCTTTTCCTGTAATCTTTGGAGTAGAGCCGTGTTATTGATGTTAAACAGAAATTGGTCTGAAATGAGCATTAAAAGTTTACTGGACATGCTCCAGTAGCCAGTAAAGCTTCCCATTCAAGCACTTAAGGGAGCATGAATTATCCATGTGGTGCTCTATGTGTACCCAAAAATGGGTGCATAGTTTATTTGATTACTGCTACCATCAGATCACAAATAACACGTCTATTTTATGATATCGTAAAAACTTTGTTTCCATCAGCAATGTTTATAGATATTTTTATAAAAAGCTCCCCATACACAATTGATTGAAAAAGACACAAAATGCAGATTTTCCATTTGCAACTCAGTCTTGAATTATGTATGTGAATACTGTACCTACTCAATAATTTATATAGTCAAACAAATGACTGATTGGGCCTCAAATGTATTCACTCTTTAATGCAAAATGGGAGGAAATCGGAGCATGTGAGCAGGAAAATAAATGATAGGTAGTGTTTGCAGAGCCTATGGTAGATCCCATCAAAAGGCACATGAAATATTCATTTAATGGGTCTCACTTTATTTGGATAGTCCGGTGGTGAAAATCGGAATCCCATTAAGGGACTTTAATGTGTCACTAAATTGCCTAGGGTGTTTCAAATGCTGCTCATAATTGTGTGAGAAGTAGTCAATATATCTCTGGGCTACAGTTACACTTATGGCTCGGGTTACTTCAGTAGTACACTGTCCCGAAAGCTTTAATGCAGTAGAAAAGGAGGAGGAATACAGGAGTGGAGTCTCTGGCAGCTCTCTCTTTGGCTTCACACTGGCCTGATTAATATTCTATCTGCAGCGTAGGACACTGGTCTAAATTTAACCAATACAAAATAAGGAACTGGACTCGTCTTTCCAATTCTGAGAGAAAAGAGCTGACCAGATCTGAACTGCTCCTATTCCTACTGGAGGACCAATGTTTGTGTGTTTTCTTGCCTCTGGCCACAGTTCTGGCTCTTGAGCAAAAGTCCTAGGTCTGGGCTTGATTGGTTGCTTCTCATCACTGCTGGGAGGTTGCTTTAGGCTGGCACTCAAACCAGCGCAGCCCTAGATACTGTATTCCTGGGATCCTGCTCAGAAATGGCATATCAGTAATCCTAGCTCTCTAAAGTAGCATGGCATTGGAGAGCAATTTTAATCAGCCGTTTGAATAAGCATGATAACCAACCTGTATGTCAACAGCTGTCATGTGCATATATTATACTAAGATGCCTCCATCTGTAGCTGTACAATTACCAGTTGGCCCCTAATGATGGAATAAATAGGGGGAAATACAAGAAACGCTATGTGTAACATGGCAGGCAGCTTTTAGTTCCGCGTCTCTGTATTGTCACTCTGAAAATGTCATTAAGTGTCCTCAGATGGCAAAGGCAGATGTTCCTGCAATCACCGCAGTTCACCCAATTCATTAGCCTCCAGATACCCAGCACTGATCTCAAAAACCTACCGTTCTGCTCCGAGTAATGAAAGTGGCAATAAATGGAGAGCTTTGTGGGGAGCGGGAGAGAGTGAAAAAAGAAAGGGCATGCATCTATCAATTAAATGACAGGGGCAGAGAGTGTGCTGTGAATTAAGAGAATCCAATGGCCTATTTTCCCTCTCTCATTGGAAATCATCAACACTAAATACAGCAATAGTAGATCAAAAAGGGAAATCCAATAAAGCATAAAATGGAAGAAAAATACAGCCACTGGCTGTCACAAAAGTTTACAGTGGGTTTGTCGTCAGAAATACTCTGCACTTCTCCAAAATGGAGTCCATCTGTTATGTGTTGCTTCGACTTGCTGTGCAGAACCTTTCATCAAATAAATGCTATTTTAAATTGAACTGCTTTCTTTATTGTCCTGAATATTATGAGAACACAACACCTTCCACAGAGTCCAACAGCAATTCTGAGACATGAAACATTTCTGACAGTTATTTTGACGACGTTTTGAAAGGAAGGTAAGAAGTGGGTGGGTGGGCTGAATGACGATGTTGTTAGCGATGCCAGCGCTCTTTTCCGTCTTTCCCTCAAGCTTTTTTTTGTCTTTAACGGCTCAATGGCCCTCAAAGATGATACCCCAGGCAAGCTCCAACTGTTTCCTGTCTCTTTCTTTCTGAGACTTAAAAAGATAAAAGATGATCAGACTCAAATGATCTGCCACTTTTTAAATTTAGCCCAAGATAAAGCACATGCACAATGAGAGATGTACTTGAATAGCAAATTAAATCCAATTTAGGAATCTTCATGGATGTGAGGTTTTAGTACCAAAGTATTTGAATTTGGTCATTCTAGGACAATATTGTGTTATTTGCAGACATTATTACTATGCAAAACTGTTTGTGTTGAAACATTATTTCTGTATTTAGTTGTTCAATGATATAGGGCTTGGTTGCACCAGATCTTGGTGTGCACAATTCAAGATATGACATTGTGGTATGCTAAAAGTTTTAGCAAGAAAGTGTGTCATTCCTTAAAATTATTCACTGCTATCATAGGATCAGAAATCAATAATGTATCCCATGACTCTGCTAGTCTCACTGAAAAGAACAACAAGATATTTGTCAAGTGAAGGCAGCAGTTATTTGTCTTTGTTACCTCTCTTCTATGGTTAAGTGCAACAAAGTAGCTTTGAATTCATTACTGCAACCATGGTAGGAAAAAGCTTGGCAAGTCACATGGCCTTGTTTGCTAAAACAAATGGGCAGAGAAGCGAGGGGTGTATCTATGGCGCCAACAAAAATCAATTCATCAGATGACACACACTTGTTTAACAAGAGGCTCAGCATGTCAGTAATGGGAAACACTAGATCCCCACATTTAACCAACTGAGACAACCTGAATTAAAACATTAATAAAGTTATGGCGTATGGTTGAGCTAGTCCAACCCAGTCTCACAAAAAAACTACTACGTTGGTCCACAACTTGGGACGTAGTATTTCTACAAAAACGCCTCTGAAATTGTAAGATCCCTACGTTTTTTTTCACCATTAATTTCCAACGGCTGGCGTCTATGTCACGTGATCTTCAAATTTCTCCCTGCAGAAAAAAAAAACATGGCCGATATTGATTTTATTCTCGGTGGAAAATGCCTATTTTAAGGTTAGTTTGGCCATTAAAATGCGTTTTGATGTCATTTGATGCGAGAAATATGAGTTGTTATTTCAGATTATGTGTGCAGTGGATGTACATGATCTTTAGTTTGCTAGTTATTACGAAGATTACTTCAGGAAATTATGTCTATACAACGTTTTCATTGTTACCAAGGTGGTTGCTAGGGACGCTGCTATCGATATTATTTCTGTTATGTTGTGTAACTGTTTAATGGTGTTATCTTTATTGCTACGTCCTTCCCCGTCAATTTATAGTGTTGGTCCACAGCGCAAACGTATTAGTTTAACAAAATCTGCATCTAAACTTGTGGCTTAGATACGTTATTATTATAGTATTATTATTACGTAGTTATTACACGTTTTTTTGTGAGACTGGGTTGGCTAGTCTCTCTTCCCTTCACTCATACATATGCATGGAAGCAAGCAGGCAGGAGTAGGCTGAGAACAGCATGATATTTTGTTTTGCACAATGCATATCTAATTAGCTGACCACCAACAGTTATAGCCGAATTTAAATGTAACACAAAATTCTGCACTCTTTCCAACTTCTCGACCCTAACGGCAACATCCCTGGAGCCCTGTGTAGGCGGGGCAAGTGCCGGGTCTACTTGACGCGAGAAGAGGCTACACTCAACCGTTATCAATCTGTCGATCAGGCAGGAGCTGTCGGAACGAATTTCTGAGCATCAATCCCCCGCTACCTCTCCTGCAGAATTTGGCTTCGGAACAGTTTCAAACTGCCAATGTTATGTCCATGCAATTAGACTGAGAGAGAGGTAATGTTGTCGCCCTGCTCCAGGTGTGTGGCTGCATCTGGTCAGGCAGAGGAGAGGGGCTTTGCCTGGATGCAAGTTCCCAGAAGTGCACTTGTCCAGGAGTGCCACTAAGCCATGGAAAAGTCAAGGATACATATGTGTTTTGCCTTTTTGCTGCAGTCGATAATTGGTAGAGTTGTTTGAGATTTCAGTCGATAATTGGTAGAGTTGTTTGAGATTTAAATTCACAGCTTTGTCACGGACTTAGGTCACATTATTTTCCTGTTTGTGTGCTTGTAGAATATTGTTATAAGTTTGGAAACTACAATCTCTTCAAAGTCTCTTAAATTGTATTTCATCCCTTTAGAAACATTATACTCTCCTTGTAAAAAGTCAGTCTTTGTGCTTAAATTAATAACTGTAGGTGCGCTAAATGTCAAAAGCAGTTTATCTCAAGTTATTACGTTTCTATTAAATACTTTTGTCTGAATTTCTCAATCCATCGTAGGAACAGCGCTAACTAAGAAATGAAGCTCTGCGAGGATCAGATCCCTTCTTCTAGAAGAATCAAAGAGGTGCATCATAATGGCAACTTCGTCTTGGATACAAAGCACTGGGGGACTTGCTTCCACGCAGAAAGAGAGGGTACATTGATCTGAGCAAAGTGGTGTGATAAGTAGGGAAATTAGGTTTAATTTACATAGACAATGTGGGGAAATATGTCTATCGCCCACAGGCTTGCCAAACACTTTTCTTAATTGATTTGGGAATTGTATTGTCTCACGGCGCATAATTCTCCATAAAGAGTTTACATGTCGCCTTCCCAGGCTGCTCCGTTTGTTTTTGTTTTGATCATTGAAGTCGCAATCCACACTTTTGACCATGGAAATAGGATGACGATGGTACTCCACTTTGTATTGCAAGTTAGAATAATGCTCTGATTATCATATTTGGGATATATCTTTAAATAATATGTATAGATCACTGAGTAATTATTGAGCATATAGACCAGTTTAAATGAGTGTCTTTGATTGTGTATCGTTTGCCTAATTCAATTCCTCGTCTCAAAAAAACATAAAAGAAGATTCCAGTCATCTTTTAGATTTCTGTAGAAGAGAGTGGATTCCGATTTGTGTTACTTTTTAATACAGTAAGAATTAACGTTTTTGCTGATTCCAACATATATCTCAGTGGTTGTACTTAATTCAGCGCTTCCTGGTAAGATGCCTTGAGTCACCATGAGATGAAAAACAATTTTTCCATTTAGTATGCTAATTTTCCATGTAAAAAAAACATTTACATTACATTAAACGCCCCCAAAAGTGCACTTGTGGTTTTGAATCAAAATCCAATTTGAATACCAATTCAGTTCTTTTATAAAAGTGTATGCGGAACCTTTACACCTCCTTCCCATAACAATATTTTCGTCTTCCTAACTGATATTGCTTGAGATTATAATTCTAGATGAAGTTTTGCCATAATATTATATGAAAATATAATACATAACATTTATTAGGAAGCTCCCCAGTTCCTGTATTGTGACTCATAAAGGATTTGTAGCTTTTTGATGTTGGCTGTGCCCTTGATTTTTTTCTTCCTTTCTTCATTTTACCTAAGAATGTACTGAAAACACAGTTCCTCTTTTAAAGAGTGTGTGCCATCACCAATTTAGCTTCTCGCAGCCCATTTAATATCGCCTCCATTTAGGTCATAGCAGATGTCATTGACTAAATGTAGACCAAAGCTATTCTTGGTTGTTACAAATGACTCTGCAAAGCAACAGTGACGAAAGACAGATGGATCTGACGCTTCTGAGGGGTAAAGGACTCTGAAAAAATGCAAGCACTCGGATGGAAAAATAAATAAATATTTTGTCCTCCCCCTTTGTGAAATCTTGCAAATATGCTTTGGCTAACAGCCGCTCTTGACAGCTCCCAGTGCAGAGGCAGGAATGACAGGTGTTAAATAGCTAGGTCCCGTTTTCTATTGTTGTGCATCTGCGCCTGACTTGCAGCCATCGAATTATGCGATGAACTGCTGACCCTCTGGCTCGTGCACCCCGAAGAGGAAATCACTTCCCCCCCCAGCCCTGTGCACACGGCTCCAGCTCAGAAAAATAACTGTTGTCTGCAGGCCAAGTGATAAGCCTTCCTCTCCGCCTGTCTGCTCTTTTTTCTTATTCTTTCCCGGGCTCCTCCTCTCTCCCCCTCTGCCTCCATCGCTTTCTCTTTCTCTAAATCATCTATTGGTTCTAAGTGTCTAAATATTCCCCTCCCCAGTCACTGCTACAGACGGCAACGGACATTGGACATCAGCAGGGTTGTGTTCTACCCTTGTCCTATTTGTTTTGTGCTGACAAAAGCCACCACACAAATGGATGACCTTAGCGTCTTCACCCTCACCTGACTCCAAAAGTCCTGACTATGGGCAAACCACTCCATCAAGTTGCCCTCTTTGCCAACATGAACAGCTGATTCTAGGAGTTATAATTCTAGCTGTGACCTTGATAGAAACTATGGAGGTCATCAAGGCAGCTCCACCTCTGCTCGATCTCTCCCTCCACTCTAATCCATGTCAAAGGCTCTAAAACCAAAGTCGTCAAACGTTCGGTCAATTAGTCACGTGGTTTGCCTTTTGCAGTTTACGATTGAACACAGAATTGGTTAAAAAAAACCTGAAGCTGCCCACTGGGGTTGATGATGTATGGGATAGTGGCTGGACATTTAGCTCTGTGGGGGCCTTTGCATCATACATTACCTTGAGTCCCACACAAATTGCATCATATTGTGTCATTGGACCACACACTCTATTGATGAGCACACATGAACCCTTGAAACCATGCATTTACTAGATACGAACAACCACAACAGCTGAATGATTTTATAATAAAAACATAGTTTGAAGAAAAGGAATAATTTCATATATCTTTCTGAACAAGAAGTCATTGTTAGTATCTCTATCAACCATCTAAATTCCAGTGAATAATCTGGATCACACAGAGCCTCAACACTGTGAATCATGGTTGAGTTGAGGACTGTGGAGCAGCTTTACTTGTCAGACTCTTGAGCTATTTTATACCCTCCTTACCACACACAGGAAGCATAAATGGATCTGTGTGTGTGTGTGCACTACTATGCATCACTTCTGGGTGTATGTGTGAGTCACTGTGCCTTGCATAATAGATTCACTATAGAACTGACTGTCGTTACCGATGAACTATGTAACTACGTTGGCTTCTATTGAATACATTGCGTTGTGTCATTTTGTGTGAGTGATTGAAACACTACTTTAAGTCATTCAATAAAACCATATTATTTCAATCAATCTTAAAGTGTATGACCTCACAGCGTTGTAAGCTTCAATGGCCAGGGTCAAGGTGACCACCACTTAAATCAATGGGATCTGTCTGGCTTTCTGTGTTGATCCTAATCTTGGAATTAATTAAATAAATCATGCATTCGACCTGTGATAATGCTGCAATTAGGGGATGAATTATTGCCGTGAAGATTACCCTATATTCTCTAAACAGTTTATCTACTAATGCCTTAAATTAAACAAACTGCACAGTAAAATGTTAAGTTGCTGCAACTCACAATTATTTCTGTTACAAATTCATCCCCAGGTTGCACTACAAAATAAACGTGTATATTGAAATGGTTGGCGCGACACGTCACAATGTTGAAAACAAAGCAAACAGTCCAGCAGGTTATTAACCTTGGGAATTTGCTAATGCATGTTCATCTGTGAATTCATCAGTAAATCTCCAATCTGCTTTTTGCATAATCATAATTAGGATTTTCTCTCTCATCAGAACCTGCAGCTCACGGTCCGCATCAACCCGCAGTCCCATCCTCAGTTAATATCCTTGAGAATAACAGCGGACCCAAAAGTCTAATTATAATTTTCACCCTCGTAGACCTTGCTATATCGCCTACTTTGCATAAAAGTCAGGAATCTTGGGCTTCATCATCTTGGACATATACTGCCAATTGCACAGGTGACTGCGCAGATGACAACAAATATAAATCATCCAAACAGTTTGTTGACATGTTTTTTCCCCTTCTGCTCTTAGCTGTGAGTCTGAATAATTATCCTGTCCTCTCTGCTGTGCCTCTTTCATCTTGCCCTGCCCTGCGTTAGATGGTTGTCGTGTTATTGACAATGTCAGTGGTGGCAGCCATCCATGCTGTGCAACTGGCAGAGTGTGAGCTGCCAGAGCAAAGCCAGATACAAAGAAATGGGGGGAATTTCCCAAAAGCATGGGAGATCTGAATTTGAAAGCACTCATCAGGTGTTTTTTTCATATTTTAGACCCCACAGTGTAAAGGTGCTGCCCTTTACCAAGAATCACAGTGACTGTAGTGAAACATGTACAAACATTGTAACAAAGGTCACTTTTAAGCTGAGCAAAAAGTGGAAACCCAACCACCGCTGAATACTTACTGGAAGTATAACTCATTATCATGACCAACTTATTCACCTGTTAACATTTGCACCGACAACATTAACTGACATTAAACTAGCCTTTCCTGGATCCTCCAATGAAACTACCAACTAGCCACATAGCCACAAGGGTCAAATACATTATGCACTGAAATGAGGGAACCTACAATAATTGAATGCAGACTTCTAATCTCAGCTAGCAACGTTTTCTACAACAAGCTTATTAGTTGAACTTTAATGCATCTTGTGTGTCACAATGTTTGACTTGACTCGCATTTCAATGACAATGTTTACAATTGGTGATCCATTGGTTTATTAGAGCCCCTGATGACTCTTAAAATGATTCACTGTTTTCTGATGATGAATATCTTACTGAATAGCTCTGCAGTACCCAGGTAGCCATGTTTCTTTAGAGCAAAGATATTATAACCCAAACTGTACCTGACTTGAGATCCATATTCTTATTTTAGTTTGTAGCAGTCTCATTCATTTTGAAATGTAATTGTTCATGAATAAGTAAAAAAAAAAACTGATTAGTCTAATGTTACAGTTCTCTTCAGACCCTCGATGCAGATTAACTACGACACCTTGGGCCAAGCGCAGACACTCTGCTTCGATATTCAGACGGACAGGTTCCTCATAAAATGAAGTAATTAAAGACATTTAAATGTTAAATAGATCTGTCTAGTTGGCATTCATTTGGTCCAAGTCAGAGAATCTTCTGTTTTACCATTTCTAGTCCTGTTACAAAGTGCATTACCTTTATATTAGCCTATTATCCCCTCCAGTAATCTGTGATTTCCGGTTAGAAACGTTAGTGGACTTTCTGCCACTCCTTGCATTTTCTGCTCAAAGTCAGTGTTGTAATCATGACAACCTAAACCAAAGGAAACCAGAATGTATCAAGACCGAGACAAGTCGAATACAAATATAGATTAATACCAAGTTAAAATGTAGAACAGAGGTCTTATTTACAGTTTAACCGTTTGCTTATTGGTTGTCTTAATAGTATCTTCTAATACAAATGTTTTTGTGTGTGAAATAACTGCAGTCTACATGACTGCGTCTCCAGTGCAATCTGTTCAACACACTCTGCTTTCTCCTGTCACCTCACCCGGCACAACTTCTCCTCTTGCACAGATTGTGTAAATTAGCAAAGTCTGGAAATAAAACCAGTGTAGGCTCTCGCACAATCATTACACTCCTTATCCTCATTATACGGTAAGCCCCAGTGCAGGCCAAGTTCTCCATAACATAGCTTACATTAATAAATATATGGTGTTCACCAAAATGTGTTTTCAAATGATAGGTCTCGGAAGGAGGTATCACTGATTTGTGTGACCATGTTGGTAAGTTGTGAAGCAATCAGTTTAATTGCTGTAAACATATAAATACTGCAGTGACACGTTTAATGTGTAATGCTGTATAATGTTGAATGGAAAAACTAGTTAGGAACAAATGTTTAGGGACAACCTCCGCCATCAGCATGGTGATGTATTTGCTAGAAGGACAAAAGTGGCCTTTCTATGGTAGTCGATGGGATTTACTGTAAATAATATAAACTTGTGTAATATAATAATCAACCTTAAAGGTCACCTATTATGCAAAATCCACTTCGTCATGTCTCTTCTTCATCAACATGTGTCCCCTCTTCGTCATGTCTCTTCTTCATCAACATGTGTCCCCTCTTCTTCATGTCTCTTCTACATCAACATGTGTCCCCTCTGTGGAAAGAGATTCTGAAAGTTTCAGGAACAAAGATTCTCTCACTTTTTGTCCTGATCCATTTCTATAAAAACCTGTCTGAAAATGAGCTGATCAGATTTTGGTCACTTTATGATGTCATCACGATGTTTTGGCTTGAGTAACCATTAGCCAATCACCAACCAGGGTACCCCCCCCACCTTATCACCTGAATCTCCTCCTAGAGCACCATTGTGTTCTTTTTAACCAAATCTCTCTCAGAGGGGCGTGGGGAGGGGCTCCTTATTTTCATCTAAAGTAACAGACAGAGAATCAGCACTTTGGAAACAGGGCTGAAACAGAGGGGATTATGGGATGCTGCAATGATCTGTTTGGTGTTTGGAGCCAAACACTTCAGAGACATGTTTGTATATATCTGAGACCTATAATATATTGATGAAAAACAGTATAATAAGATGTGCTCCATTGATCATTTATGGTTGAATGTGTCAAGGACGGGATGTGACGCTGATCCACGTGCACAAGGTTTTATAAATCAGAATGTTTTGGCTTTCTTTCCTTTCCTCATGTGTACGTTAGGTGTTAAAACATTAAGATAACATATTGGCTTTCTTCCGTGAGCAATTTTTAAGATCACATTTTATTGTGTTGCCGAACATACTTCAACATTTTTTAACCACTCAAATTGATGGTAATTATTTTCTGAGCACCTGTTGCAAATTGGAACTGTGTGCCTCTGTACAAAAAAAATCACATCTGCTCTGATTTGTGCCAGTAAAATAAACAGTGAAGAATGATGAGATTATTCTTGAGTTAATTTTATATTTTGAACATTGTATAATTAACTTAGCAAATTGTTTCAGGAGCCACATTTAGAGATTTAGAAAAAATAAAAGCTGTAAAAAGGCAAGTATCCATCTGGTTACCATCAATAAACCTATAACCATCACATTGCCAAAGACATGGTGTTGACATTTGGAAAGTAACAACAATTTAGTAGCAATGCATTTCAGATCATTTAATAAACGTAGTATAAACACAATTTTAAGATTTGTATTAGCGTTTTTTGCTGTCTGGACTCCAATGCAATCAATAAAAGAAGTCTAAGTGGAGAAGACGGAACGACGTAGCTGATGTTGTGCCAACATGTGCAGACTTTAAAAATTAGTTTTCCATGGCAGCGTGTCCTTATTTTGTCCTCTGTGTTTGTGAGGTGGTTGTTGTTTCTTCAGGACGTAATGAAATTGCGCTTGGGGAAATGTGCGTAGTAATTATTTACCACTATCTAAACTACTGTATAATCTCACATAATCTCATCTAAATGTTTTTGAAAATTCTCGAAAAAAACCCTGAAATGTTGCAATGATTTTTCCTCCCTCATCATAACTGAAATGTTTTTGAAAGTGTCAAACTATAAGTCAGACTAAATGTGCAATGGCTTATTTCTTATACTTTTTCGACAAAATAAAAGTGGAACCTTTAGTTGGAATACTGTAACATTTCCTCTTAACAAAATGCTATAAACATTGTTTTACTACCCTTTTAGTTTTCTTCAACACATTATCAAGTCAAGTAGCCGAACATTATCATATTGTTCAAAAACCTTCCTCAAAACATGGAAGAACAAATACTAAAAGCATGCTTCAAATATAAGAAACCTTCACAATATTCATCCTTCTAAGAACCAACTTGTGAGGTACCTGTGCGCATCTGCTCAACATTATGTGTTTATGTGCATTTGTTAAGGCCAGAGGATACAAACACTTGCTAACGTGCTATCTCGGTTCAGCTGTTCCTGCTGGTTAAAACTGAACAATCTTATTTGAAACTGGGTTGATTTATGATGCATCACAGGCTATGGCTAAAAATAAAAGGCAGGACAAAAAAAGCTGCCTGATGATCCCTCAGTATAACACTCACACAAAGATTGGAGCTGGATTAGGCTGATACACTGTTGAGTGCAGTGGCCCACATTGCCCTGAGCACTGTCACAGGCAGTGGAAATGAAGTTAGAAACAAAAGATCTTTTTACATTAATAATTTGTATTTCTCATTATTCCTTACTTGAATTTGTACTCTTAAAACATTTGTTCCACACCAGGTGGAAGAGAGAATCTTGCGTCCTAATAGAGAGCACGCATGTCTCTCTGCGTACAGTATGCTTTGACACAATGAAATGATGTAGCTATTCTCGGAGGCTGCTTGTGCACTTCGATGGATGCCATTTTTCACACCATTAACTACAGCCTACTGGTTTTATTCACAGCACAGAGATAGGCCAAAACAATCCGAAACACGCCCACGAACGAGCACAATTGCAACAATTGATCTAAGCTGTTCCACCCAGTCTGTCGCAATTTTGTGCAGCAGGAGAAACCATTATCTCCATCCGCCCTTCATCTCTTGCTCTCCTTTTCTCTCTCTCCATCTCACTTGGACACATTTTGTTTTTCTTGTCCATGTCTTTAACTCCCCTTTTCATCCTATTCAGCTCTATCCTCGCCTAGGGACATGCAAAAGGGTTTGTGGCTGAATCACAAAATACAAACATGCAAGGTTTAAAAAAGAAAAAGTAAAAATAAGTCACGCTTTATCCGCTACTCGCCCACAGTAGACGTGTTATTTGATACAAATCAATGAGCAAGATGAGTGCAATTTTTGGAGTGTTTACCTCAGCAGAGGTATAACCTAAAGCCCTCATTACAGTGTATGCGGAGTTCGCATAGGGAGGCCGAGCTCAAAGGGCCAGCTAATCCACTGGGTCTTACAGGCATGATGGGCTAGTCAATATGCTGTGCCTGCATCCTGAAGGAGCTGAAGCCCCACAGCAGAGCGAGGTGGAAGAGGCTCAGGGGGATGCTTTGCGTGGTGCCGTTTTCATTCTCTTTACAGCTCTCAAGGTTAGATGCCGCTTAAGTCTTAACCTGTTTTTTTTTACTGCTACCCCCCCCCCCCCCCTCCTCCTTTGATTCTGCTCTCCTTTCAATCCTTAATACTGCTTACGTTTGATGTAATCCGAGGGCGTTGTATGCCGTAGTGGCTTCTAATGTAAATATCTGATTTTGGGCTGTATATTTTAATTGATTTCATTACAATTTAGTAACATATGAGCCTCTAGGAAATGTATATCTGGAATGATTCCTTTGCCAGCTATTCTTGGTAAAATCATCAAATAAATGGAAAATATGTTTATCACCTCCCTTATCACCTGTTAAGTCATGGGCCATCTTTGTTATCAAATTGTAGTTATTCAATGGAATCACCATGGTAGTTTTGTACAAGCAGACATGAGCATGCCGTGCTCAGGTCGGAATCCATTTAAAATCAGTTCAATCAGGACATGATCTGACATTTTCACTTCAAATCCCGAAGCAGTATTTCATCAGTCCTGAGAATAATTGAGCCTCTGATTCATTCCAAGTGTTTTATGTGGAGCTCAACTCAAGGCTAAAACGCAGGTGTTGAGATGGCAGTGTTTTATGTTCAGCAAAGAATAGATAAGGCTTGAGGTACCTTGTTCTTGTTGTTTTCCTGAGTAAAGAGAACTGCGCTGGAGGCATGTTTAATTTAGGAATGTAATTTCCACACACAAAAGAGGTCTGACAAGGAAGAACACATTGACAGACACGGCAAGCGGGTACTTGTCATTTCTTCCAAATGGTTTTTAATGAGAAGAAACCCTTTGGCCCAGGTATGTCAGGTTGAAGAGTACTTTCCTGTGTGAGTGGTTAAGCTTTCACTATTGCCTACAGAGCGTTGTTTGCCTGCTAGGACAGCTGGTGGACATGTTCACAGGTCGTATACTGGGCCAAGCCTGCCTCAATCAGAAGTAAATGGACTATGTGATGGAAAACAGACTGGGCAGTCGTCAATGGAGACCACTGGGCTGTGGTCAACTGGCCAGTAAACCCACAGTACTCTGTAGCCAAGTCAAAATGGTTGCTTTGTGGGAAATGATCAACCAGGACACAGCTTTGTGACCGATTGTAATTTCTGATTGTAGCCATTCATTTGGACAAACATGGAGCCACAATCTCCTGCCAATATGTTGTGGTATTCAGCCACATCAAGTCATTTTTAATTGTTGAATTTATCTGAATTTGTATTTACAATGAAATGACTTCATCAACAGGAAGAAGTTCTTAGTGAATTAAACTTGTATTCCTCATAATGTTTCCCAATTTGTTGGCTATAAAGAGTAATTGTAGTTGCTAAATCCTTGCTATAATTGCCCACGTTAATTATTCTAAAATATTCTATTGTACTACATGCTGCAGCAGTAAGCCATTTCCCCAACAGGAGTTATCAAAGTTCCAATGCCTTTAAACCTTCCGGAAAATATTCCCCAGAAATAGGATCAACTATTTCATTCAATGGAGACTTTGTTTACCAGTGGCCCTTATATTGTTCTACTCCCCAAGTCCTAGTCTTGGTGTTTAGTCCTGGAGTCTCATGGTCAAACGTTGAAGTATTCTTGCTAGGCAGTCTACTGCTCCCTACCCTGCTCAGCAGAAGCATCATCATCAGCAGGGGGAAACACAGTGTGAGGAGAGGATATGGCCCCCGAAGAAAAAGAAAACGGCCCTTTTGATTTTGCTTTTGGTCTCCCTCTGGGTTTTGGAACAGATTTGGTTCAGTGCTGAGCGCGGCAGCTCCAGCAGATAAGGGACCGCGGTTCCCTCCTCGATGTGGATGTGTCATAACTGGTTTCAGTCTAGAGAAAGAGACACCATTGGCTGGCTGATCTGGGGCCAGCTGTTGGATACCACACCAGGCTTTAACAATGGATTATTTAAACATGGGACAGACATGAAGGAGCACCACATGGTAACCTTCGAATCATTCGCATAACACTTTTCTATTTTGCCAAATGCCTTTATTTACCAACCAATGCTATCATGCTGGTATCTGGTAAAAAGAGGATGAATGGAAATTGAATGGACAAACTTTACTGTGACTTTAAGGTGTTCCTGCAGATTTAGGCTGAGCTTGTCATGCACAAAGTTGACCGTAGAAACAAGAAAACCTGAAAGGCTCTCAATCCTGATGCTACTCTCTGCTGATTCTCAATAGATGGAACACATTAATGAAACACTTTTTAAAAATCCATTATGTAGTTCTAAAACTGCACTGTGGCAAGACTCATTAATAAAGGGTTTAGGACGTTATTCCTAAAAAGCTGACTTTGGGAGGAAGCAGTTTTCACCTGACGCCAGTGCTTTCCTGCTGCCTCCCTGCTCTGTCTTCAGGCTGAGTCTAAACGGTAAGCCAGTCTCCGTTATTACACTGAGCATCGTGCATGCAGCTACAGCTGACTGATGGAGGCCAGTGTCCTGCACATGCTGTACTCTGCTGTTCATAATTGCTCTTTGTCCAGCTTATATCCTCTCCTCTCTTTTGGAGCTTTAATTCCTGAGTCCTGATTGCCTTCCTGTGTTCATTTGTCTTGAGCCGTGCACAGACGTGCGGCATCGTCTGCTCGTGGTATGATTCTGCATAATAACTACATCCACATAATAACAGTCCATCATCCCTGTTTGGTTCCGTATATAGACGAGTAGCTCACTGCCAAACCCCTTCCCCCAAGTGCCGCTGCATCTTCTCCCCAGTCTCTCTCTATTTTCTTTTTTAACGCTTCATTAAATTCTTTCAATTTACAAGTCGGTATCTCTCTAATAACCAACATGAGTGCACTTCAACATTTGCGTTTCCTTACGTGCCCTTTCTCCCAGAGGGAACAGCTCAACGTCAGACATTTCAGAGGTTCTTTGCATGTCTTTCGTGCAATTCTTTTATTTGTTTTTATCTTCAAACTTCTAAGTGCAAGGTTGAAATGATACCTAAATAAATTATTTCTTCTAGAGTTGCTACTACTGCTGGTGTTATTATTACAAATGGAGTAGTTTATCAGTATATTACCCTCATTTTACCCGTCATGGGGCCTGTAATGGGATTCACACGTAAGACAGGCTGCATTTGACTGTAGGCTTTTGAAGGGAGCTATCTTGGAAAACTGTGTAGTCCGTGGTCCATTTTTCTTTGACATGTAAAGGAGATTTATGCCCGAGACTGTGCTGTAGCAAGGACAAGCAACTGTGAAAGCATCACAGTATTTCAAAAATAAAATGATCTCTCTAATAAAACAGCTTTCTCTCTCTTATAGATGATCAGTACAGTATAAGCACTGTTGTAGAGACAGCTTATATTTAATGTTTTTTTATTTTTGCTGGCTTGGGGTGGAAGCCACATTGCATGGATGCTACATGTCTCGATTGTATTCCACAGTAGACCAGCTAATTTATGTGACCAACACACCATCAGCCAAGGAGAAGGAATGATATATAATTGTACCACATGTTTGAAAGCTAATCATGGTTAATGGGTACATGTTAGGTAATTATGTGAATTATATGGAATTTACCTGGATGAATAAAAAACATAGTTGCTTAGAGACCAGACGGGTGGATAACACTGAAGAAAAACAAATAATAAACTCTTAGAAGGTTTGATGAAAAAGCACAACCCTGACAGATTTACATGGACATTTGTTGGTATAGTTTTTTTTAATTTAAGATTCATTATTGCTAATTTCTCAGGCTTCCTGAAAATGACTGTTTGATGAAATCAGACACTGCACTGTCCAAATGACTGAATTTGCCACATAGGAACAAAAATCCCATTTACCTGACGGTGATTAAAGTGTAATGGTAAGTTCACCACACGGTTTGATTAGACTGCACTAAGTGTGTTGTGGTGATCCAAAGTCAGGATCGTTAATTTTGGCAGAGAAGGACCAATGGATGACCCCTTTTTTTTTTAGCAACCATCTTTTTAAGGAGCCACATTGGGTTAGAATCAGTGGCGTGGAAAGTCTTTCTAATGGGGAAGTTCTTGTTCCTTTCAGCCAAATGTTCTTAATTTATACCATCATGTTCAGTATTTAATCACTTTGCTTATTGGTGCTTGTTAGTATCACTTATCCAAGCCCACATTGTGCTGAAAAACAAGTCATTTTGGATGGATAATTTTAATTTTGAAATCTGCAAAACTACCCTAGTTTGCCTTCTTTGGATTTCTAAGCTACACAATTTGCAAAATGTATTCAAACAATGTTTCTGTGTCACCTACTTTTTGGATGTGAGATTGCCCTTGGGCCTTATTAAAATGTTCCTTGGGGCTTGACATATTTATTCAATTAAAAACTGTTAGATTTTGCTCAACAATTTAGCATTAAGTGATAAAAGGTTTATTCCCGGCACTTTTATCACCTTAAGGACATCTGCAGAATTATCATTCCTTTAACAGTTGATGCATAAGCCTGTGAAGGACAGATTGAAAACCTTTGAATACATGTAGAGGACTTAATGTTTTAAATGAATATTGCAATATACAATGCGCAACCTTTGAAGCAATGAGCAATCAGCTAATTAAATGTGGGCAGTTTGACTAATGATGAAATTAGATTTTTTTAACAGCTTTTGACACAATTACACTGCACGTATGTGATCTTGAGCTGTGAAAACAGTACTGTGAAGTAAGAATCGTGACAGACCAGTTTCCTAATTTCTGGGCAGCTACGTGCTTTGGAGTGTCAGCTTTAACTCCTCGGAGCACTGCAGTATCTCCAGTTCCCCAAAGACCTTGTGGGTGATAATCAGTCATTACTGCTCCTTCACGGAGTTGTTTATTTCACTACATTCACACGGCAATTCATCATTTATTTATATGACAGTTGTTATCTATTATGTTGTTCCTTTCATGTGGCCAACAATGAAGGCTTGTATGGAACATTAGGCTTCCATGCATCTGATGGCGTTACACTGATTCTTCATCTTCCTTTGATTCCCTGCAATCTCATAGGTCAGTTAATTGCAGGATATTGATACCAGCATTATGACTGCCACTGCAGCTAATATGATTCCTTAGCCATTTCAATATGTGGGATTGTGCTCTCCCAATAAAAAATGACATTTGAGCCTCTGTGCCGAGCCCTCTCTAATGGGGTCTGGGATAAGAATGGTAATATGCGTTGGAGCTGGCAGAGGCACACGCTGTGTTTTTGTTTATAAATAGCTCCAGCCAGCATTATTCCACTTGCAGTTGTCCCATAATCATCAATCACTCGCGCACAGGCCGGCTTCTCCTGCTCACCAGAGGGAAGGTGCGCTGTGAGCTGTGCCCTTGCACCTCCAACTGTACAAGTACATAAAGTAGAGCATGGTGAGCGGGACAGAGCTGGGAGTGTGGGGGGTTGCGGGGATCCTGTGCGGTGATGGAGTGAGTTATGGCAGCTTCACCCTGGCTGTTCAAAACCCTCCTCCTCCTTCAGGTCATTACATGCGCTAACATCCACCATTTCGCTTTTTCAACACGTTTAGAAACACACACACTCCCTCTGCATCCCTGATCAGAAGCAGGTGGGAGGATTATCATGTGATAAGCTTGGAGGATGTGGGATGAGTCGGACACAACTGTTTGCTCTGGTTTCATTTGTCTCTGTCTCTCTATCAGCCATTATCTCTTTCTTTGGAGGAGCTTTGCGGGAAGAGCTCCCAGCTTTGAGGACACTGCAGGGGAAGATCCCAAACAGATGATGAGGGCCATTTTGTACTCTCACACGCTCATGAACAGATGTACCCTGATTATCAGCTATCACACACATGTTTGTCCAGTTAATTTACTTGTGAGAGCACATTCACACACATTCACACACGGTATATTTCTTTGCTGATCCTTTTTTCAAACTGTGTACCGTTAATACACACAAAAATCTCCCAGTGTTACCATGGCAGTTGCAAAAATACAGTAGGAATCCAGCTGATCCTTAACAGAACGGTTATATAACTATTGCGGTGCTAAGTCTTGTATCTTATCTAAGCTTTTATGTGTTTCCTTACAGCCTGGCTTTGCTGCTTTTCAACAGCTCTTATCATTGACTGTACCTTCCACAAGACACCACTGAACACATGAAGGACATTTGTAATTGGCGATAAGCATTTGTTTGATTGGAAAAGGAAGACGGACTCGCTTTGGTTTTAATCAACAGTATCCTCCTCCTGTTCCAAAACAAGGGGAACAAAAGTGAGATCTCATCACTTTAAAATCTTAATCAAAATCTCCATGCTCGGTAAAAAATAATTTTACACTTAATTAAATGCAGCCTACTTAAGAAGCACACCCACCTGGCACCCACATTCTTTCCCTGCCTCCGTCTATCCCTCCTCCTGTTCTACGCTAAACTCCCCCCACCCCCCAGGAGCACGATATGTGAAAGCTGAATTTTAAACCTCACCTCCCGGAGTTCCTTGGCCACATCCTTGAGCTCTTTGAGAATGCCGTCCAGCTGGTCGATCACCATCTTCATGTGGCTGCGGATGCGTTCTCTCGGGCTCGGGGTCTCAGAGGTGTCCCGGGCCGGAGCTCTGCTGAGGGACATCCTTTACAGGGCGACGTGGGGCCAGTGGCCAACAGGCTGAGGGCGTGGGGGAGCCGAGTCGGGGTCCATGTCTTTGGCTACAAGGAGCCTCAGTGCTACTGATCCGAACAGGGGCCCCGGCCACGCAGGGAGACCTCAACATCTTAAAAGCACCTGGGCAGCCAAAACACCTTGCCTCGCCCGCACACCAGGCACAGGCTCACACATCCATGCCCTCTTGTAGACACTTCCAAAAACGAAGAGAAAATGAGCATGGGAAAAGTCAAGCGCTGTAAATCCATGGAAAAGAAACAGGCAAAACACATGGGCTGAAGCTCGTACGAAACTCTTACATAATCTTGTTGAGCCAACTCATCTCATGTGTCAGTGTGTGTACTGTACGTTTGAAATTGTTCCCGAGAAGACGCTATTTAAAACGCCTGACTATACAGGGAAGAGACGTTTTCCCTCTTCCACTTGTCCTGTAAAAGCTTTTTTACTTGTGAAACACAGTGACATAATGGCAGGCTAACATACAAAAGTGAAAGCAGAAAATGGGTTCATATTAACCCTTTTTATAGAGAAAGCTATCCAACATAGATAGAAAAATAGAACTCCCAGCAGTGGCTCAATTTTCAAAATGATCGTGTTCTACATTATTGGTGGCCAGCAGGGACAAGATTTGCCTTCTAAATATAGTCCTTCAGCTACTGTCTGTTATGAGAGAAGGACAGACCCTGTTTGGAAAAAGGGGATATTCCTCTGTGCCGTTTCCCCCTCCAGGACAAATGTTAAAGATTCTCAGTAGAAACTCGCATCAGAATAAACTTTGCTTCACATCCATTTTTCTTTGCAGGTGATGACTTAATCTAGTTGTCCTTCAATTCTCGTCCATGAAAGGGAGGAAGGTAGGTGTGGGTCTTCTTCACAGAGCGTCCACTCTCCCCCGATAGCACGGCTTATTCCAGGTGGCGTGGGATCAGAATGAATTGATTTCCAAGCCAGCGGAACGTGACTTGTGATGAGAATTTGTAGAGGGATAACAACAATTCATGGTGTCCATGAGACGCAGTTACGAAGCGGTTCGAATAAGAGCCTTCCCCTGGAATTCGGGTGGCAGCTTGTCTTATGCAACAGCGCTCTCCAAGTCCTCTCAGAAAACACTGACCCACAGCAGTCCACAGGGGTGTGCCCAAAAACCAAGGGTGCAGAAACAGAAAAGGATTCTCTTCTCTCCTTCAGTTGTTGCTAAGGGAACCCGGTCTGCCTCCTTGTGCTGTGATTGGATAATTATTTTACTTCTTATCCGTGTAGTGTATGTTTTCTCTGTGGACTCTTTTCAGAGAGGCAGAGAGCTCAGTGCCATCCAGCAGGAAGAGATAAATCCCATGAAAGCTTCCCTGAGGAGCCCCAGAGAACAAGCGGGGGGAAGAGCTTCTCTCCAAATCCAGGGCGATGCCACTGCCACGGGGTGCGCTGGCCAATCACACATGGCACCTGGACAGACGGGAAGAAAAGCAATCACTTATTCTCTCATGTCTCATCCCTCAATCCTTTCGATTCATCCCTCTTTCTGGAAGTCATAGCGACATAAGAAAAGCAATAGAGTGAAGAAGACTCAGAGATGGACGGCAATTAACTGCGTTGTCAAAATGTATCTCTAGATTCAGAATCACTTTCTCACACACACAACTACTCACATTTCCTGTGCATCACTTTGCTGTTGCTATGCCCCCCAGCGCTCACTGTCCACACACGGAAGGATCATTCAAGCTACACACAACCTGCTGGTTCTTCAGCAGTCCCTCTGTCGCACACACTAACCTCTTCTCCTCTCGCCCGCCTTGTCTTCCTCTCATTCCTTTCAATCTCAAACAGACTCTTACTCTCTCTCTCTCTCACACTCACACACAGCTCTCTCCCTCTCTCCCCTACTTACTGTCTTGACAGAGAGAGAAGCTTCTATCAGCAGGGCTATTTCACTTTGAGGCTGTGGCTCATCAGAGGAGGAGTAGAAGTGGAGGATGAAGCTGTGGAGGAGGAGGAGGAGGAGGAGGAGGAGGCAGGAGGCATGAGATGGGAACGATGAATGGCCCTGATAGCACTCTGAGCAGGGAGAGAGGAGGCTGAAGAGGAGGGCTGAAGATGACTAAGAGCTGGAGCGGCGGCGAGGAGAACACCTGTTTCAGATTGTGATGCCGCCGTGGCTGCTACCATCACTCAGATAACTGTGCTGCCCAAAAGCATGCCACCCGTCATCCCCGTCGGCGTTCGCCTGCACCGGGAGGCAGCAGACCGAGCTGTAGAAAAGGAGCTGTGTGATTCCTATGACAGCCTCTCCCTCTCTGCCTATCCTCTCTGTTTTTGTCTCTCTCTCTCCCCCCTCTGTCACTCTTGCTCTTTCCCTTTCTCCGTCCCCGTCTCTCTGCCCCTGCGCCCTCACTGTGTCCTCGCTGACTGCCGGATGAAGGGAAGCTGATGCCAGAGTTTATCGTGGGGCTCAGGCTCCTGCCAGCACCACTCGGCTGTTCTGCGCGGCTCCGAGGAGGAGGGGCCGGGTGCTTTAAAGGCACAGTGTATCGCACAGTCCCCTCCTCTCCTGTCCTCTCCTCTCTGCCGGCGCCTACACTCCCCCACTATCTCCTCACACTGCCTATCTAGCCTTTGTCACAGTTATATCGAGGGTGTTGTCTCTCTCTTAAATCAAGATGAAGTCTTCCTCTGCCTTCAGCCAAGCAGTCTCTGGGGAAAGAGTGTCCAAAAACCTCTGGCTGTTACATCATTAATATACAAAGCAGGTTGGTGTTTGATGACCTCATCTGACTGAGAGACAGGAATAGGGAGGGAGGGCCAGTCTGACTTGTTCTCTCCCCCATCCTCTTCATCAGCATTTTCTTCAACACAACAGCCCTGCATAACCCCACCAGAGGCAATTACCCTAATATGAAATTACTTTTCTAAAGGAGATACTGTAACAGTAAAGCAGATTCATAATAGCAACTTCTTGAGCAATTCACGCCCGATTCCAGAGGGTCTTGGCAGATAACTACTGAACAGCGGCTCGGTGCATTCCTTAGCATAATTGTAAAGTGCATTGTAAAATGCAGAGTGGATTCAAGTTAGGTGGATCGTCCATGCTCATGAATTTGATCTGGGGTCCTCTGTGATTTCTACCACTAGCACCACAGACCTTATTCTGGTGCTAATTGGGCGAATAGGCTGCAGTTTAATAAAGTAAATTTCTCTCTAACAGAGTTCTACTTTTTCAAAATACAATAAAGAAATGCAAATGTGATATTCCTTTTCTTTATATAGTCACATTGTGTCATTTTAGGACATCTTTATGTGTTAATATTACGTCAGATTCTAAAGCACATCGTGGCTCTTTGTGGAGAAAGGGGACTGAAATGGGATCTTGTGCTTTTCCTGCACTTGCACATGGCTGCTGCAGTGGCAAGATGCTTCTCACAAACTGCTCCCTGAGAGAAACAGGTGTCCTTGAGCACGTTTCCTTTGTAGCTTCACTGCTTAGTCGCACTGCTCCCTTCTTAGAACACAGTACATTTTTCAAGCCATCATTTAAAAAGAAAAACCGTATATATCTTGGATATTCGTGATGTATTTCATGGAGCTCTCCCAAAATAAAGTGTGTACTAAATGACCTCTTAGTGGGAAGGCCCAGGTGTAGAGCACAGATAACTCTGTGGCAGTGAGGCCTTCATTGGTAGAGAATTAGATTATTTCCTCCCGTAAAATATATATTTTATTAATGCTAAGGTCATTCCACCCTGTGAGTTTAACTGGGAATTTGGAGCGGGTCCAACTATATGTTATATTTCTACCTTTGATTTATTGTGCCATACAGTTTATAGACATTTTATACAACGTCATTTTTAATAGCTGGGCACACGTATGTTCAAACGCACCAATGCACAGCAGCAAGCCACAAAGCATAAGGAAAAAAAATATTTGTAAGTTGGTGCCTTGGCAATAAATCCCTAGACAGATTTTATTTGACGTGTATTGTTTACCTCCCAATAAGCTATCATACTCATATTTATTTGATGCAGCAGGGATCAACGGTCTTTATTATTGTTCTTTTTTTGGCAGCCTTCCGCACAGTTTCTCGGTTCACAGCCACTGATGCAGGATGTGCACAGGATTTATTTTTTATAATAAAGCAGAGAAGGGCGAAAGACAACAATCAATACAGATACTCTATATCCTCCCTCTTTCCTCAATGCACACACTTGTATCCTTGCAAAGATGGGGAATATACATATTGGAGTATTTTGACTTATTCATGAGCAGGCATGCATTGGCAATTGGATATATAATAGAACATACTTTGCTGTAGAAAACACCAAATAAAATATACATTATGTCTCACGCTATAGAGACAAAAAATGCATTGCAATTGGGTGTTCAACCTCAAAAATACAAGTCAGTCATGATGAGGTGAACACCATTGGGCCTGCTAATAAATTCCAACACCTCTGGAATTCCTCTACTCTATTGAGATTCACTGTTTGTTTATTGGCATTGAAAATGAATAGTGGTGAGCCATGGGCCTTCATGTAATGCCTGACCGTAGTATAGTCCAGATGCTAGAAATGCTACTTGTTAAGAGCTAGTTTATTCTGTCCTAGAAAAGGAAAAGCAAGGCTAGATGGTTTTGCTGTTTTCTTGCGCTACGCTAAGCTAAATATCTAGTGGCAGTGGTTCTTTGTTTACTGTACATAATAGTTATATCAGTAATCAACAAGGTATCTATAGAGACAATGAAGTTGTCTATAATTATGTTTGAAAGCAAGTTCATTTTTTTATATTTGCTGGCTAGGAGTTGTATTCCCACCTACAAGTTTGAAAACACACTTTCAAGGACGACAAAACAAAAACAATTTAAAAAAAAAAAAAAAAAGCAAAAGTTCGTAGAGATATGAGCGATCCTGTTGTGAGGATTATATTCTATAGGTACACTTCTTGTAAAAAGCAACTTTTCATTTAATTTTGAAAGATTCTGTGTGGGATCATATTCCCTCTACGAAGAGTAGCATTCCTCCTCAAGCAATACATCACCATTTCCTCTCCACTAATTAGCTCTCATTCAGTCCTCAATACCCTCGATTCCCCTCACCGCTCTAAAAGCTGCAAACACACGCTTTCTCCTGTCTTCTACAAGGGATTCTGCCCGTGTGTGCCTAAAAGCAAAAGCATGTGACCAACAGTTCTTGTTCATTCTTTTGCACCCGTCCTCAAACTTCAAGGTGGAAATCATTTGCATAAATCTCTGACACTCATCCTCATCATGTGCATAATTGATATATATTTTATATCAAACCTATAACTGTCCATATCTAACTGCCAAGAGCTGAGTAACTGTCTGTGTTTGAAGGTGACTCATGGGGACATGTCACGAAAAATGATTTGATGGAGTAGATGCTGGTTTTGCAAAGTTTTAAAATCAATGCAGAAATATGTAGACACTATAACATTAGATGCCTGTTTTTTTTAATAGCATAAGGGTATGTTGTTTAGTCTTCAAACATGGTATTTTCCCAGCAGCACAAAAACAATGTAAAATAGTCGAAACCCAACATCCTGACTACCATGGAAATCTAATCAGCTAATACATTGTGGGAGGATTGTCTTCCTTTGAATTTCAGCCAAAAATATTTGTTATATTTAAAAATATTTGTTGCCAAACACAACCCTTTGCCCACTTTTGTTAAAACCAATCAATTACAGTTTAAAAAACAAACAAATACATAAACCTTTAATGAATCTACATACATTATGCTTTTCCTCTCCTGGCCATTGTGTGGCACTGTGGTGTAGATGTGACGTGTTACTTTTTTCTCTTCTGACTGAGGACTAAAATGGTGGACAGACACAGAAAAGTTGTTTGTTCTTGGTATTGGACCAATGCGATAAAATATTAATTGTGATGATCATTGTGTGAAGACTTCACACGATTACATGATGCAGAATCAAAGGGGGATTAATTGCAGTTTTCAATGCACATTCAACTCACACATAAATAAATAAGCAGATCCTTGGTGTTGCGTGATTTATTTAAATGTATATGTAGTGGACATATCTCCACTGATATAATTAACTCTTACTTAGAGGCCAAAATATTTTAACATACAATCTGTCATCATATTTCCGTTGTGGGATTTTTGGGATGTATGTTGTCTGAATCTGAATGATGATTTTTAAACCAAAGGAATTGGAAGGCACATCTGGCATTTGCAATATGCATGGCCACACACCGTGCCCTGTTTACGATCTCCAGTTGTCCTTGATTTCACACAAACAGCGACACCAGTCTCTCCTCTTGCCTGTCTGCTGACCTTTTGATATTTCAGTCCTGTGTGTGTGTTTGTCTGTGAGTGTTTGCTTTTTTTCCCCTCAGCAGTCATGCAGCATGCAGAGGAGCAGAGGCTGTCTCAGACCATAACACCCTGTGATGGATCAGTGCTCTTACACAATGAAATGAAGCTTAAGTGTTTGATTGATTTCTCATTTACTTTCCTCACCATTGGTGGAATTCTGGTCTGGACACAGCTGCACTGGGGGTCCTAGTCCGGGCCAGTGGTCTCATTGTTCATAGTGGTCCTGTGTCATATTTAAGACATGCTTTTGAGCAGTGTCCCTATTGTTCATTAATGTTCGCCTCTATAATTTAACATAACTGGGTAGCCTCTTTGTGTGAATATAACTAAAGCCAATAGTAAATGTCTTTGTTGTACTGTTTTGTTTGCATTTAACCCTTTGGAGTCCAGGGCTAATTTGGCCGTTTTCGCATACTTTTGATTTGTCTTACTAAACCCCATTAAGAAATGTTTGTTTTGGACATTAAAACTATTACAAATATACATGCTCCATGCTACCGAATGTATTTTAGCCCACTTCAAAAGTGAAAGGAACTGCACATGTGAGAAGGGAATTTAATGTTCATGTTGTTCGGTTAGAGATGCTTACAGAACATGCTTTATAAAACAAGTTTCAAACTGTACATTTACTGCAGAAGAATTATGAGTAAAGATTGAAGCAAGCTGTGAAAAATAACAGCATTCTCACAGCAGCAGTGATCTTTTCCAAATCAAAAATAATCGAAAATTACTCTTGGAGCATTCAGCAGGGCACAGGACACATTGGCAGAACAATTTAGTCTTCTGAGAGGTTATCACAGCAGGCGATGGATAAAAAGGACATTGTTAAGAGTGTTCAAGAGACTCTGGGTTGTTGTTGTTGTTGTTGTTGTTGTTGTTGCCTATCTGTTTTGTTAAGATGTAAGAAAAGCTCCTGTTGTGTTCAAGTGTTCTGCACTCAATTACAGCTTTGTGTTCAAGTGTCACATCACAATGCTGCAAAATCAGAGATATTCCTTTCACGGTTTTCCCCGTCATAACCATTTGCCATCATTACCCGCAAAACAATTAGGTCATTAGTGTGGTTGTATATTCTGCTGTGTATGCTAGTAGCGGAAAATGTAGTCTTTAGCAGCTAGCCTAAAACAGAGATGAGTTGCGAGCCACAGATATCTGTTAAAGTTACTTTGTTCTAACTCAACACCCACAGACCCAACACACTTTGTCTTCAGTGACTTCACTGTCAACATGTTTCCTCTCTAGAGACACAAAATGTCCGTAATAAACTTTGCATATGCAGTAGTACTCCCAAAGACTTGATAACATACTGGGTGTTTCTCAATGTCGAGGAAGGCTGCTCCAGAGCCACTATTTCAAACATACTACGTCATCGAGTGCCGCCGAAGGACTGTTCCAATGTCCAGCATACTTGGAATTCTACCGAGGCCGGCGTACTTCGTAGCGGGAAATTTCGAGGCTGCACATGTATAGACTCCGTGGTCTTAAAATCCCCACAATGCTTTGCGCACGGACCAATTTCCAAATATTTGGCGGAAATCGCGCTCCATTTTAGGCGGGGCCTCGCATATGACGCACACCTGTTAGCCTGTTCCACAATTATTCGTTTTCCGAGGCTAGGAAGGATTCTTGCCTCGCTTCTGAAGCAACTGACTCGGAGGTACATGCTACCAAGGAATCGTCCTCGACATTGAGAAACACCCACACATACAGCAAACCTGACTGAATAAAATACAAATATAGAGAGGTTAGTTAGAAATATATTGTACTTGATCCCCATAACCTCACTAACTAATCTGACACTTCCTGTAGCTGCTTTACACACTTGCAGTGGTTTTCCATCACAACAGTTTTAATGGAAAAGCGGTATGAAGTGTTCAGCTCCCATCAACAACAACTAAACATCATAAACATGCATATTGAGCCAAACACATCGCATTGAGGCCAACACCATGGTTTGGTCCTGCGTATTGTGGGTCACTGTGGTTATCTCCTGCTGTGAGGATATAGTGGAAATATAAATTATCTTAGCATGGCCAGACATGCTGCAGCTTCCATTATAAATGCTCCCACTGCCCTCAGGATATAAAGCCATATGCAGTGAGAAACTTGAATGCATCAACCTTCTCACATCAATAACTGCACAGGTTGATGTAGTACATGTTCCTTTATCTATTGTTGTACTGGAAATCCATGTTGCTGTTACATTAACTCAAACATGCCAGTCCATCCCCACATCCACCCCCAACCCGTCTGTGTCGTCTATGTATTGCAGACTTCTGTTTAATACAAAAGTAAAAATGGTGTAAAAAAGAGCAGCTTCTCCCTCAGAGAAAGCAAATGTGCATTGGTGCCACTAAATCACCAGAAATGAATCTTTGTTTGATGGCATAGTTTGATAAATTCACGGTCTTTCAGTAGGACTTAGATGAGGGTGTTGCACTTTTCCTTTTCCTTATACATGTGATGTTTTTGATGTTGTTGTTTTTTGTTGTTTTGTTTATTTCCGTTAACCGTCAAGTGGGAAATAAGTAGTTTGTGTGTTTCTCTTAGTATCCTAAGATACTGTTATGTTTGGCTGTGAAAAACAATTAATATGAAGGGCAGACCATCTATTTGTATTTATTTTTGTTGGCAGGTCATATACAGTAGGATTGTATTCTTCTCCCTGCTCCTTTTCGCTCAATGGTGTGTTTGTAGAGACATGTTTTGTTGGCAATTATTGTACATTTGGTTTTGCGTACCATGAGCGGGACAAATAGAAATGAAATGAAATGATCCGACATGTTTACATTGGACCTTTGTCCTGTAAGACTAGTTTGCTTTTGGACTAGAATACATACTGGTAATCATTGTATATGTTCATATTGTTTGCAGTGGCACTCCTTCTACGCTGCATTATGATGGATTCATTTGTATTTCTGCTTGAACTACTATGAAATTTGTAATCCATAACGACGGTAGAAAATGACTTCATCTTGTGCTGTGGAAGGTGGTAGAAAAATGTACATCATGTCAAAGCATAATCCAGCCTTTGATCAGGAAGATAAAGGGAAAGGATGGCAGAGAAATTCAAAGCTTCAGGTCATTTGAAACATCTTCAATATAAGGTTACACAACCTATATGTATAAATAATTCAGCAATATAATTTAAAATTACATTGTGCAAGCTTTGTTGTTGGTTCAGGGTATAGGCACTATTCTTGACTACTGAGGTAAAGTGAAAGTTCAATTGAGGATTTGTTCACCATAATGCATGTGCAGTTGATATAACTTAAACACATGATCATAATGTATTCCATATGGAATATCCTGTAGACCAGTATTCATTCGAATAACTTCATTATGTCAATTCAAAGCACCTAAACCAAACACGTTGGAGTGCTGTGAGTTTAGCTTACAATCATCCTTACTTGTACAGTCATAGACATAGAAAGACCCTCAGGGAATAGTATGTGTGTGTGAGACAAGAGTTGTTAATTTGCAGGTGAAAGTATTATTCATTCATTATAATTCTGCATTTACATTAGCTGTGACAGTTTGCACCTCTCAAACTGGCACAGCGCTTGAAATGGGATCAGGAAATATCACTCAAAAACGTTTTCAATATTCATGCAGATCAGGGAGATTTTGACAAATCCTCTCAAATGATGCTGGGGATAGGACATACAGGTTCAAATTCACAGAAAGATTAGAACAAAAAAACATAATCCATAATAACATTCAATCCCATAGTTGTTTTGTTTTGTTCGGTCCTATTACCATGCGTCAGTACTTGAACAGTCGGCCCAGATGTATCTGTATCTTTCAATCTGCTCTTTCCCCACTTCCCCTGCATGCTCACTTTGCTCAGGATGCCCTCTCCGTCTCCTTGTGAAATGCTAAGTAGTCATCCCCCTTTAACCCTGCCCTTCTCTCAGAAGCTAAAGTATCTTTGGTGTGCCGTTTGCCAAGAGCTATAAACAAGTGTAATAGAATTGCAGAGGGGTTATCAGAGATAGCCGACTGTGCATCTCCCTTCACCCCTCGCTCACCAGCCGCGTGCTAACAAGCCCGGCAGCATCATTGCAAATTCATAACGAGTCACACCAATGTGGGTCATCTCTGCTGCTTCCCCGGTGCCCCTCCTTCTTCCCCTCTCCCCACTTTGTTTTTGCGCACCTGTTGCCCATTGCACAAGCATTATAAGTCTCAGCTGTGCTAGAGACTAAAGTAGATAAAATGTATCCCTCTCTTGGTCTACCTTACTCAAAGGAGAGTTAAATCATCAAAGAAAGAGTCTTATTAAAGAGAGCACTCTAAAAGGTAGGTTATCTTGGGAGGGGGGATATTTTGAAGAAAGCTTTTGAGAATTACTGCCATTTTTCTTCAGTCCAAATTGTTGGATTTGTTTAATTAATGGACTTTTTTTGTCAGTATTTCTACTTTTACAGAGCTGTAATGTAAATGTCAGTCACAAGGAATGCATAGAGTTCCTCAGTCTTAAAGCTGTCCCCATATAAAAAGACATTCAATGTACAGTATACATTCTTTACTGTGTGCCTCTACAGTCTATTGGGTGGTCTGGGAGCCAATGTACATTGTGTAAAATAGTGTGCCAACATAACAATGCAAGACGATGGCGCCTAATACATTTTTAATGTAACACCATTCATGTTTTTACAATAGTGAACAGGGAAATGCTGTACATTAAATGTGCGACAGGTTTGCTCATTACATATGACTCTGCTGTGATACAGATCAACCCTTGAGACTGTTTTTCTAATCAGCATCAACAGAGTCCTCACAGTACATCAGACCCAACCTTCAGGTGCTGGCTAATGATGCCTTTTTAATTCCTCAAGAGGAGTCATTAGTTGATTTGGATATTTATAGGGTCTGAAGAGGAAGATGCATTAAGGCAGAGGAAGCAAGGATTGCTCAGATTAATGTGCCAGTAAAAATATGAATATGAAAATGTACTGTGATCCAGGGGCTGAATTATTCAGCTCGACCCTGATGCCTACTGCCACTCTTGTTTCATTGCCTAAGGCAGCCTGAGTTCCTCTCTCAATGCCATGGTCCGGAATCTAGCAGGAGACACCAAAGAAAGACTGCTACCCTCTAGTTAGCATTTACTGTATAGTGTCAAGAACTGGTGTAAAGAGGCAGGCAGATACAAATTACATGAACAAATGGATCAGCCCCCTGTGATCTCAATCTCGCTTCTTCTAAGCCAACGCTCAGCCATGATGTTGTCAGATCTGATTTGTGATGAGTGTTTATAATATTCAAATGTTGATGATGCAGACCATCAGCTTCTGAATAATTTTGTGGGAATGCTGATACAGCATTCCAACTATCTGTTATGGTACGCACAAAATTATTTATTATTATTCCGCCGGGTTATTTTGCGCGTCTTCTTCTCCCACATTGAACATCGCAGAAACTCCGTTCAAACATCAAAACGTTCAGCTCGGTCGGGAATCGATGGCTATTACTTTTATCATTCATAACTTTCATAATTCCAGAGATACATCCCATAATTCATCCCATTTTTAACATGAAGTCAATGGAGAAACTCTTCAGACTTGAAAAATCTTCATGCGACTTCAACTGCTAACTGTTCCTTCATACTTTCACTCAGAAACCTCATTCCAACTTTAAAATGTTACACATCCTTCTGACATTATTCGTGTAACACCACTTTTAAATCTGATTCATACTTTTAGAGACATTAAACATTGTTCAGACCTTGGTAAAGAGGCCTTCTTCAGATTTTAGAGTGCGTGATGTCACGGCTATAGGGACAGATTTAATTTCGCCTTCATATTTTCTTTTTAACCTGCCATAATTCCCAAACCCTACATTCCTGAGACATAATTGTTCATGTGAAACATAGGAAAACATCTCGTAGCTTGAAAAAGACAAAAAATTAAGCAAAATAATTAAACAAAATGCCTCTTGAGGGCAAATTTCAACATGTCTCCATTAAACCCCATTGTAAGTTCAGCCTCATCTTTCCCCACCACAGCAGCCGCACACCTTTAGTTAATCTGCCAAAAAGGCCACATTATTAACCCGAAAGTACACAAAAAGCACACTTCAGATGCTCAAGTTCCTTGACATTATTATATTCACATGTAAGAGGTTTATCTCTCATTCAGAACAATGAAAATGCTCTCCTCTCACTGATTACTGCACATCACCATGGAAACCTTTGATCTCTGGACACGTCGTTAGCTCAAATATAAAAACCTTTGTCATGGAACACGATGTTGTCATAACTCCAACTGACATGCTCAGAGCAGCAGACTTTATATAATGGTTAACACAGCTCTACATCAAATCTGATGTTACGTAATGTGCAACAGCTCTACGTCAATTATGGGTGTCATATGCCGTTTCCATGGAAACGCATCCCTCGCCATAAAACACGATGTCGCTGTAACTCCAATGGACACGGTCTGATCGTCCCCCAAACATTGCTTGTATATCACCGGTCCATGCCTCAACAGCTTTACGCCAAATCTGACATCTCACCATAGGCTGTTGCCATGGAAACGCATCCCTCGCCATAAAACATGATGTTGCTGTAGCTCCAATGGACACGGTCCGGTCGTCCCACAATCTTCACCTGTATATCACCTCTCCATGCCTCAACAGCTCTACGTCAAATCTGACATCTCACCATATGCCCTTTCCATGGAAACGCATCCCTCGCCATAAAACACGATGTTGTCGTAACGCCTATGAAAAGGGTCAAAACAGCACCAGACTTCAGATAATGGTTAACGGTTCAGCCCTCAACAGCTCTACGTCAATGGGGTGTCATCATATTTCCATTGCCATAAAAGAGGATGTCGCTATAACTCCTATGAAAATGTTCAAAAAGTGCTCACACTTCACATGTCCAGCCGTGAAGACATATACGGGACAGGTTTGAGATGTCTTCAAATGCCGTTGCCATGGCGACACAATGTTCACCATGAAACACGATTTTCTTATAACTTCAGTAAAAATGCTCCAAACGGCCCAAAACTTCACAGGTTTGGTAACGATGCAGCCATCAACACATCTAAGCATATTATGGAGTGTCATCAAATGCCGTTGGCATGGCGACAGATCATTCGCCATAGAGTTAGCTACAATTTTGCAATATTCTGCTGCTTTTCCAAGCCTTTTTACTTTATTTTCTTCTCTGATCACACATTCAAGCCCCCAGTGTTCATGTATCATTTCAATCTAAATTCTTCACTTTCTTCTTGCACATTACATTTCAGCATAGCAGTTTAGCGTCACCTTTTCAGCATAAAGGAGGCGCTGGGAGGCGTGTGGCGCAGTGGATAGAGCCTTGGTCTGGGGATCAGATGGTCACAGGTTCAAACACCACTGCAGTCAGCATGTCGTTGTGTCCCTGGGCAAGACACTTCACCCCAAATTGCTCCTGTGGGGATTGCCCACAGTATTGAGTATGTAAGTCGCTTTGGATAAAAGCGTCTAACAAGTAACATGTAATGTAATAAAGCATTCCCACTAGCAATTTCTTCAGGAATTGCATTCTCTAGTTTATAATTGGTCTGCCAGTGACGTGCGGTGAGGTTCATGGCTGGTGAGGCACTGACTCTTTCAGAGTCAGATTTACAAATATTATATTTTGACCTTAATCGAAATATTCGGTTATTTTCAAAAGCTTTTTTAGTCTGATGCTTCAATTCATTTTAAACAGACCGTTCAACAAAAGGATAGGCCTACCCACAATTTAAATATTGGATTGTTCTTTCTTAGTAAGATTCCATTTGCATTACAATTGTGGTCTTACCTTGACTTGAAGATTAAGTCCATGCTATCCTTCTGGACAACAATCTCTTTTACTTTTTTGTAAAAGTCCTCCTTATCTTCCTCTAGTTTCAAAAGTCTAGTTTGTTGTTCACGTCTACCGCATGGATGTATAATAAGAATGTAGAATAACAGTCGCAACAAGAACCTGTGGGCTCACTTGCGCCCCCTTTGAATCCTACTTAAAGGACAGAAACAACTTTGTTTCTATAGGTAAATACACATCTGAGTTGACAAATATGACATGTGGGGTACCTCAAGGCTCCATCTTGGGGCCTCTTCTCTTTAACATCTACATGCTACCACTGGCTCAGATAATGAAAAACAACAAAATAAGTTACCATAGCTATGCGGATGACACACACATTTACGTAACAATTTCACCAGGAGACTATGCTCCAATTCAAACACTGAGTAAGTGCATTGAACAAATCAATGACTGGATGTGTCAGAACTTTCTCCAATTAAACAAAGATAAAACTGAGGTAATGGTTTTTGGAGCCAAGTCAGAACGTATAAAAGTTAGCGCTGAGCTTCAGTCTGCAATGTTCAAAACAACAGATAAAGCCAGAAATCTAGGTGTAGTCATGGACTCTGACCTGAGTTTCAACAGTCACATTAAAACTGTTACTAAATCAGCCTACTATCACCTAAAGAATATATCTAGGATTAAAAGACTAATGTCACAGCAGGATTTGGAAAAACTTGTCCATGCTTTTATCTTCAGTAGACTCGACTACTGTAATGGTGTCTTCACAGGTCTCACTAAAACATCTATTAGGAAGCTGCAGCTGATTCAGAACGCCGCTGCTCGAGTCCTCACTAACACTAAGAAAGTGGATCACATCACTCCTGTTCTGAAGTCTTTACACTGGCTTCCTGTGTGTCAAAGAATAGATTTCAAAAATACTGCTGCTGGTTTATAAAGCACTGAATGGTTTAGGCCCAAAATACATTTCTGACCTCCTGCTAAATTATGAACCATCCAGATCTCTCAGGTCTTCAGGGACTGGTCAGCTTTCTGTCCCCAGAGTCAGAACTAAACATGGTAAAGCAGCATTCAGTTATTATGCTCCAAATATCTGGAACAAACTCCCATAAACCTGCAGGTCCGCTGCAACTCTGACTACTTTTAAATCCAGGCTGAAGACTTTTCTTTTTGTCGCTGCTTTTAATTGAACTATTCATATCTTCACTGTAACTTTTATCCATGTACTTTTTCTTTTAATGTTTATTTTATTAGCTTTTCTTTTTAATGACTGATTTTAAATGCCATTTTCTTAATGTATTTAATTTTTTTGTAAAGCACTTTGAATAGCCTTGTGTTGAAAAGTGCTATATAAATAAACTTGCCTTGCCTTGCCTTCAGTGCGGCAGAGGTTATGGCTGCCTCTCCTGGTGCTTTTTCATTGCCGTTGTATGATAAGACCAGCGAGCCTAAATATCATATATACGTGAAATAAGTTATTTAGAGACTATGGATGGCAAGGATAAATGTAATAAAGGGATCTACAAACATTACATTGGTGACATACAGTGAGATGGTGCAGGCATGCGCTTAGTGCCCGCTTTCCAGACAGTTTCTGTGGGGTGACGCATTCTGAGGTGAGGCAGAGCTCATCTGTGCCTCACCTTACCTCACAGTAACTGGCTTGAGCGCGCTCACAAAATAAGTGCTCGCGCTAAATTAGTGCCCGCGCTCCAGCCAGTTACTGTGGGCTTACGTGAGGCAGAGCTCGTCCCTGCCTCACTTCTCATCGCTACCCGTAGTTGTAGCGGAGCTCGGCAAATTTGCTGATTTTGACTATAAAAAGCGATTGGAATCATACAGAAATCACATTTACAAAACAGATCAGTGACCAGACACTTTTGATCAGACATTTTATTATTATTACTATTTAGTTGTTTTTTAGTTGTTTTTCCGTTACATTGGAGTATGACAGGTGAGGCTCTGCCTCCCCTGACTGCACGTCGCTGTGGTCTGCAATACAAAAATAATCGTCTGCAGGATTGTCCGTTGTTCCTCTACCTTAAGCAATTAGATGTATAGCCAATAAAGTTTTGTGAGGACACTTATGATCGCCAGAGAATTAAGCCTTCTGACTTTTCTTCAAGCACGATCAACAGGTTGAAGTGTTCAACTTTAGTAAACATTTTCGCCAGCTATTGTATGCATTGTCATAACGTTTGTGACAGCCATCCAAGGTACCTAAAGGATACATACTAATGTTTTTGTGATTCCCTGGTTTTCCTATAGCGCAACCATGTTGCGCTATAATGTGATTATCACATTGTGGTTTAAAGCAGAACTTTTCAACTATCTGCTAACACTAAACCAAGAGGGTGAACATAGTAACCATTTAGCTCAAAGCACTGATGTGCCTAAGTACAGCTTTACAGAGCCACTACTAAGCCTGTAGACTAAGTGATGCTCATGCTCAAATAAAAAAGAAAACAATATTAATCAGCCTGTTTATCAAAGCAATCGTAATGAAACATGTCCTCATTCCTATTCAAATCACGTTCGCCATACAGGTTAGTGCAACTCCAATCTAGAGTCTCGGTACAGCATATTTCCAGGCCAAGGGAGGCCTCCGCCCTCCGATTCTCCCCGCTCTCATCAACACATCACAGAGACAGAGTGCTGTGCCCCCCTATCCCGCCCACCGCTCGTCACTTACTCATCACAGCCTCTCAACATGTGTCAGGCTAGCCAGCGGCCTCCATCTGTCTCCCCTAGAGCCAGCCAGCCATGTCCATCCCAGAGAGCCTCACAGGCAGAGAAAAAAGTATTCCCAAGACAAAGTGCGTTATGCCATGCAGCCGTTCCCCTTGAAGATGAGAACTCCATTTGAGGAGCTGGGGTAGTTTAGCAGCCAGGCCACTTGCCTGTGTGTCATGCCCCGGCCACACGAGGACGAAAACGGCTAAACGCATAGGATTAACGCAAACGCAATCGCAAAAAACCTTCCGTCCACACGCAATAGTCATCCGGATAGTGTCTGTCCACACGAGACCGCTCCGTTTAGCTCCAACCGCTGGAGAAGCTGCAGTACATATGCAGGAGCCTGTACGTGGCGCTGTAACTTCCTCCACAAAAGCAGCAAAGAAGCATGGTTGTCATGGTTGCCCTTCTGTTTATTCTCCGCGGTGGGGGCCGAGGGAACCGGGCAGAGTTTTTCGCCAGTCAACGTGTATTAAAGTTTAAATCTTCCGACAAAATTATAAAAGTGCCGGTCAAAGGTCTTCTTTGTTATTTATTGAGCTTTAAAACAAATGAATAACGACTCTATATAATATAATAATAAAATACACGGAGCCTCTCTTTTTCCTCCCTCTCTTCGGACAGCGCCAGTGTCTGTTTCATGCAGCAGCTGATCCAGTAATGAGTGACCCGGCCGACAGTAAAAATAAACATATTTATAACTAGTTTAGGTAGTTTGAGAGGTGTCGTTATCGTTTCCGCAGTCGTTTAGTGCCGTATTCGGTCGTCCTCGTGTGGCCGAACGGTCTATATGACACTAAACAGTAACGCAAACGACCGTTTTCGTCCTCGTGTGGCCGGGGCATCAGAGAGGCAGGGAAACATGGCCACGGCCACGCAGTGGAGAGCTGCGTGGCTGAAGATAGTGAGAGGAGATTTGTCATCCTGAGCCACATGCTGACATGGTGTTGGGCTTCTTCAATATAGATGAACACATGCACACACACTGGAAGAAGTACATATGCATGCCTGCATGGGAACATGTAGTATGTGTATGCTTGTATAGTACATGTACATATCCACACTAACAATGTATAATGTTACTACTGAATAATACATTTAATTTATTTTTCATAAGTTATGCATTTAACTTACTCAGCACCAATTAAATCTACTAAAAATAAGTTTCCTATCTCATGTTGGGAAACTCACAGCTTGCATTTTTGGAACACAAAGAGCTCTCACGCCATCCACTATCATTTATTCTACTGCAACGTCTCTGCCTCTGTCACACACATACAGAGCTCAAACACTGTGTCTCAGCAGGTAACCAGAGCGAGAGAAACGACAAAAACATTAGTACCAACTGTGTGTTGTCTCTTGGGATTTGTGATGTAAAATGTATAAATGCATGCAGCAGACATTAATGCTTCAATCTACAGTGCTAATGAGAGCATGGATAACATGGACAGTGATAAGGAGCATAGGACACGGGAGCATGTGGCGGCAGATAGTCTGCTACACGGCACTCTTCATGCTAAAGATGGCACTGGTTGAGCTAGCTATACATGAACATAGATTTTCTTTTCCTTTTTCTTAACAATGTGTAATGACTCTAAACAGCATTTGAATCTGGAGTCCATCCCCAACTTTGTCTGAAAAATGGATCCAGCACTTTTTCTTTGATTGTTGCTTATATAGATTTATCACCAAACTCTTGACCGTGATCAAGTCCTTTACAACAACAACAACGACAACAATGTTAGAGCAGGGAATCTCTGGATTGTGTCTAGAGTTTGAAGCATGTATAAACTGCATTGTTATTGCTATAGTGATAAAAGTGAGTTACCCTAGTATATACAAGCAGACTTCAAGGCCTGCACTTTTCTGTTATAACCTGAGCAAAGGTAAAAGCTTAAGTCAAGTATTTTTCCTGGAGAAAAGTATATAACAATTTGATTAACCTGTGCCTAGAGCAGAGATTGTCAGGGGAGATATAGGGATAGTGGTTTGAAAAATGAGGAAAGTAGCGGTGTTTTATTCAGCAAGAAAAATATTATCATCACCACTTGCACAATGACAGCAGTATAAAACACTCATGGAACCCTTATCAGGGTTATGTTTAAAGTTAATCTTCTAGCGTTGATTTATTTTAAAAGGCAGATTTTTTTGAAAAAGTTTGAGGCAACTGAGAAGGCATGGTTAAAGGTGACATTACCTCATCCCACTGACAGTGTTCTTACTTATAAATCATATTTCAAAGCAGAATATACAATTAAATGACTTAAGATGTTTTGCACAGCTCAGCAAACACTGTCAACGCTTCCAAGTGGGGCATGGGATGTTTGTGTGTTCCTATCAGTGATGGAAAGTAACTTGAGGTTTCTACTTAAGTACTTTTTTGACATATTTGTAGTTTACGTGAGTATTTCCTCTTAACCCTTCTATTGTCTTCGTTTCCCCCCTTACTTTGGTGTTCGCGGTTAAATTTGACCGGTCCTGTTTTAACTGCTATTACATTAACACAAAAACCATTAATCATCACCAAATTTCATTTAACATCCTTTCAAACTGTAAATATTGTATCAGACTACTGGTATACATGAAACATGGCGTGTGTGTGTGATCTGAGATCTGATGGTTACTAATTCCTGCGGTCATTTTTGACACCATGGGTGTTACAAAGTTGACTAAATCATCCAAAATTATAATTTTATAATAAGCAATTGCATATGTTCAAATGTCTACTGTGAAGGATATCATAAAGCCTTAATGCAATCGAATCTAAAACAAAAAAGTTATGGTCAGATTTGACCCGAAGACAGCAGGAGGGTTAAAGCTTTTTTGTATACTTCTTCTACTTTTTACTCCACTACACTTAATGTAACACTCAATTGCTGATATAATACAGTACTGTACTGCTAATCTACAGAGTTTCACATATCTAATTGTGGTCAACATAGATAAACTGCAATGAGTACTTTTACTTTTAATTCTTGAGGTGCACTTAGTTGATAATACTTCTGTACTTTTAAATCATTCTGAAATGGGCCATTTTGCAGAATGAGTACTTTCACTTTTCAAGTATATTTTTATGCTAATAGTCTTGTACTCAAGTAACATTCTGAAATGAGGACTTCTACTTGTAGTGGAGTGTTTGAAGACCATAGTATTTGTATTTGTACTTAAGTAAAGGATCTGAGTACTTCTCCATGAAACAAAAACGTGTCTATTAAACAAAAAAAAAAGGGAAAACAATTCACACACACGCACACAGGTCAATACAGACTTTTCCCACATAAGCATTGCAGTATTACCTTTGCCTTTCTGTGAGCACTCTCATTTCCTCTGTGAATGTAACCGTTTTCTGTGATAGTAGGTTAAAGGTGCTCAACCGGTACTCCAGATTACTTCCAAAAATGTGAAGAGAATTTGTAGTTATCCTTTTTCGTGTTGCTATATTCACACTGACCCCTTCTTTCTACAAAATCTGAAATACCCATCACCTTGTCTCATTGAAATTCTTCTAGACATCACTGCTCACCGATCGGGGATCATTACATTTTAGGAGCAGCACTCCCGGTTTATCTGAAACTGGATCATGCAGTAGATGTGGAAGCCCACATCTTCTCACTTTGTTGTCAGCCTTCAAAAGTTAAAGCTGCATATTTGACAGGCACTGCTGTCTTTCCTCTTCACACTCCTCTGTGTATTACAGCTTGCTCACTGATGATACTGATGTTTTATTTTTTGTCTGTGGAGAGAGATTGGGCTATAAGGGAATCTTGCCGATACACCGGGTAAAACCAATTTCTCTTACGTCTAATAATCCCAAGGAGGGACCATTTATTACAGTGCCCTATGGATATTATACATGCGTGGCATTAATCACAGACCTCTCTGGCTGAAGGTCTTCTGTTTAAAAACGTTTTATCGTATTGCTGAGGCGCTAAATGCATTGGCGTGTATTTCTATCTGCATTTCTGGGAGGTTCTTTACATTTTTAAATTAAACTGGTTGTCTCTGTATCTCTGCATTCACAGTTGCATGCACATATAGGAACTACTGCATGGATTCTCATTCCTGCTTGAGAGGAAAAGGAGAAAGAGGGGAATGAAGTGCTAGAGAGTTCCATTATATGTGGTGGTTGAAGGCAACCAAAGATGACTTGTAAGTGCATGAAGGCCACAGCTGTGAGGAATATCAATAGCACAGAGACAGCAGTGAGATTGTCTGTCTGTCTGTGTTTGTGTGTGTGTAGGCGGTTGCATAGTGAAACATATTAATTTCTCTCTTTGCCCTATTCATGTCTATGCATGAACTGAAACCCATTTACATGCATGTATTCCAATACCTCTGCATCTGCTGGTATGTCTATCTGCATGTGTGTGTGGAGGTATGGCCATGTGAATGCATACTTTGGTTGTGCAGCACTTTTCCTTCATTCTTTATGCCTCTTGAGGGCCAGGCTTCTCATGAAGACAACAGGGATTCTAACAGGACGCAGTCACTCAATGCCATTGTCTGTCACTCAGCACTAGGACTCCTTCCATCTCCTCACTGCTCATATGCTGCCCTCTGCTCAGCTGTGTCACTGACCGGCAAATGATGAGAAGTGACAGCCAAGGACAGCCCTGTGCTCAGCCCCAGCGTTGGAATTGAGTCACCATGCAAAGTAGCAGCATAGCCCCAAACACACATATGCACACACACTGAGGCAGCAAGACATGAATGTCCTCGGACAGGCATGTGTATGCAGGCCTGCACATTCAGAAACGTGCACAGGCACCCATGCTGTGAAATTAATGTCAGTGTTGGGTATAATGTTATACACAATGAGTTGTAGAGGCAGAACACTGCATCAGCATTTTCTTACAAATGGGCCTGAATGTGTATATATCGAGGACATTTTTGGGCAGGTTATTTCAAAAATGTAACCCATAATTAACGTTACTTTTTGCAGCACAGCCTCTGACATGTCGCCAAAGGAAACAGAAAGTAAGATGTTGTGGATTACCCGAATGTGCAGCCCGCCTATGTACTGGAGGTATATTATTTTCTGACCATCAATTTACTGCCTCAGTGACTTCACACACCATTCCAGAAATGCAGTGCTCACGGTGAAGTAGTGTTTACATGCCCTCCGTCCAAATGTAAACAAAACCAGGTGTTTCATGAATGTAGGTTCATACCAGGCCAGCTGAGAGCACACAACATAAAAAGAGAGAAATGTTTTAATCACTGGAAGTTGCGTTACTGTCTCTTATACATCCCCAGATCACAGACAAATCTTCACTGAAGGCAGATAGACAACACCTATATCCTACTCTATAAACTGTAGGCAAGAAGCCGACCATGACTAAATTGTAGACCCTTTTAACTAGTCATCTTTGAAAAAATTATAATATTGTAATGTGTTACTTAGTCATTTGATACTGCCCAAAACAGACTGTGGACATATAGATAATATGCATGCTTCATGTTGGAATATCTTTAACATCTTAATTGCAATTAATCATGTATTAAAGGTCAACTATTATGCAAAATGCACTTTTCCATGTCTTGTGTTCATGTCTCTTCTACATCAACATGTGTCCCCTCTTGTTCATGTCTCTTCTACATCAACATGTGTCCCCTCTGTGGAAAGAGATTCTGAAAGTTTCAGGAAAAAAGATTCTCTCACTTTTTGTCCTGATCCATTTCTATAAAAACCTGTCTGAAAATGAGCTGATCAGATTTTGGCCACTTTATGATGTCATCACGATGTTTTGGCTTGTGTAACCATTAGCCAATCACCAACCAAGGTAACCCCCCCCCCCCACCTTATCACCTGAATCTCCTGCTAGAGCACCATTGTGTTCTTTCTAACCAAATATCTCTCAGAGGGGCGTGGGGAGGGGCTCCTTATTTCATCTAAAGTAACAGACAGAGAATCAGCACTTTGGAAACAGGGCTGAAACAGAGGGGATTATGGGATGCTGCAATGATGTGTTTGGTGTTTGGAGCCAAACACTTCAGAGACATGTTCTGTATTTATCTGAGACCTATAATATATTGATGAAAAACAGTATAATAGGGGACCTTTAACCCGTTAAAATTGAGTTTTGCAGCTACCATTTTCAGGAAAATGTATAAAATAAATATAAAACAACATTTTCCACATCTCTTCTATCAATGCACAAATACACACAGTGTATAGGTCAACCTGCATCAGGTAGGAGGATATCAGTCTGAAATTACAGTGAGTACAATATGATTACAACTCTACAACTGAACTGTCAAACCTTTTAATATCTGCATATTTATAAATTAAAGGCAATATCCATTTCACTTCAACAGGCCACGGGTAAAATACCTATGTTTCATGGTTAATGTACCCATCTATATTACAATATACGTAATAAGGGCACTAGTCTGCTCTTTCGGAAAATGTGAACGGATACAATTGAAGTGCCATTTAAAGTGCAAGCCTTTGTATTCATTGAAATAAACAACAGGAGGTGTCTGCATTTATCTTGGTGATGCATTATTGATCAAATACATCCCACCCCATTACTTTGGACCAAAACATGAGGTGAGGTGAATCTCGCGAGTCTCCCAGGTGCTAAAGTGAAACTAATGCAACTACATCTTATTCATAATGAGACAGAGCTATTGGTCCTTCGAAGGCAAGGTTGGTTGTATTAAAAATGCATCAGTGCAAAGAACCTCTCCTACATTGAGGCATGATGCATTGTTAACTAAGACAGCATGCATTATCAAGAAGATAACACGGATCACATTTAGGCGATCTTGGGAAAGTGCAAACTTCACATTGGTACAATTTAGTGTTGGTAATGCAAGGTGACATAACATACTATATAGTCAGCGAAATGCAAAAGTAAAATTGCAAATTAATAATGAATGCAGACTTTTTTTCCCGCTGGTTAATGGGGCTTTGACTTTTTAATTTTGCCTCCTCGTTATCGTGTATCTCTAAAAGCCAGTACAAATTTAAAAAGCCAGGGGAATTGTGGATACAGATTTTAACGGCAGAACTTGCAAAACCTTTGCATACACTTTAGAGGACGATTTAAGTGGAAGCTTTATGGGACATTTAATTTGAGCCGCGTGGGCTTTTCGGAAGATTCAATAAAAGGGCAGACCTTTTACGGTAGAAGAATGCTGCATTAATGCATCGGCTCCATTTGTCACAGAAATGAGAGGAAAAACAAACGTGAAGCTTTGTTGTGAACTAAGAAAACAGCCTTGAGAAGGTTTCCCCTCTACAGATGGCAATACTTGGATCTTGCTGAGACGCTGACACATCTAGACATGAAAGAAGTGAGTCTGGGCTGACTTCAGAAACTTTGGTGAGCTCCAGCAGTGGCTAGCTCCCTGAAGCACAAAACAGATCGCGCCTCACACAAGCTGGATTGCGTGAGGCCAGTGAGATGCTTGGCCTTGGTACACAGGAGCTGAGGCCTTCAGGGCTGAAACACCAAGCAACAGACAATGATGTCCTCTATCAGTCTCTCTTCTCAAAGCCGATTAGAGTACCGGGGGCATAGGAGAAGTGACTATATCATTCCTATCCATCTGGAGACGGCTTTTTCTCAGCCAAACCTCCAGACACAACCTGGCAGTGCGCTAAAATCACACATAGGGATGCCATTTAGGAAACTTTGCATTGCTGTATAGTGGTTAACCTTCGAGGAGGAGGAGGGGGGGGGGGGGGGGGGTCAGTGTTTATTGCCTCAATAAATCAGTCTACATATTGACATATAAACATGATTTCAACAAAAGCATAGGCAGTTTTGGTTTTGAGTAAATTATGACTGAAAGCCAGTTATATGTTATTTAAGCGCTGTCAGAAAGAATGACAAATGTGCACAATCAGTGTGGTTCACTATTGAGGTAAAAGCCCGGTTTTAAATTTGAGAGTGGAGAAGCCATTTTTCACTGACACCTCCTCTTACCTGTCACTCAGACACAGCCATTCTCCTCAAATAATACCAAATAGGAAATGTCTAAAATGTTCTATCTTTATTCCTACAGTGTTTGATTGTTGGGTGAGGTGGTCAAATCAGTCCATCGCTTTTCTTTAACTTTTCAATAAAATAAATACTAAATACAGCTGCTACAAAAAATGATCTGGAAATTGATATGACATTCTTGTAGGCATATTACTTTGCTTTCTTTTTGATTTCTCTAGACAAAATAGATGTTTTTGGAACCTAAGACATTCACAAAAATAAAACAAATATGTAATAAAGTACTATTTCCACATGACTACTGAATGGATTGCTCCTCGACAATGCTATGTTGTATTTCGTCTACAATTATAATAAGAAACATTTGGTAAGTAAGTCTGATACTTTGATTGATTTTCTTTGCAAAATGGGTGGGGTCCGAAGCTTGGTTACCATAGATACCATTCATACAGTACGTCTGAACCATGGATGTATAATAAAAACTGGATACAGCGTGGGAGGCGGGGCCTCGTTCATTCCTATGAGAGTTGCTCATTGGCGCATGAAGACAAAATGGCCCAACTTTTGAGAGAGCGAAACGTCACGAAAGTAATCATATAATCCGTTCTTATTGTGCATCCATGGGTAAAGGTAAAACTCATGTAGTACTGAACACGTCACATGAACGTGCCGGGCGGCACGGTCCCGTGGGTTAGATGTGCGTTCATAATGCCGAGGAAAATAACTCTCAGAATAACGTTATTAGCACATTTTACAACTTGATGACCGAATGTTTTTAATAAGGGCTATACAAGTGTTCATACTGGGTAGTTTATTTAGTTTTAAAAAAAGTATCCAACGATTTACAGACGTCTCTTTCCCAATGTAAATCAATGGGAAAAAGTCTTACCGGGCCCAGCAACTGATACGGAAGTGTAGTACCGCCGTTTGGCCACAACGAATATTTTCCTCAGAGTCCAGCGCACTTCCTGGGGGCTGTTAACTTGCTAGCTTGCACAGTCAATAAAAAAGCTTCTGGAGCTTGTTGATATTTTCTTTCTTCTGTTCTGTTGAGGAATACGGCTCAACATTGCACACCATTTTGTTTAAGAAGTCAAAGAATCAGGAAATAAAGTGTTGCAGTTTAGTTCAGTCGCTTACTGAAAAATGAAGTGCACAAAGTTTATTCAAAAGACATTCTCTATTTATAACTGTCTGTAAACCATGTCTCTTTTGTGAAACATATTCTACTCCACCAAGGTAGTTGAAAAGTGATTGATGCAACAAATCTAATAGATAGCCTTCTCTATTTTGGACTCTGGCATTCCATCATCTTATTTTCTATCCATTGTGAGACTCTGTTTGTGTCTGGCTGATGTATCTATCTGGAAATAGTTTGTAGAAAGGAAAGGACTGCAGCTTCCCCTGGTCTTTTGTTACCTCTCAGGTTGTTTTGAGTGCTCAGATGGAAAAGCAAAACCAGTCTGCTTTGTTTACTCTCCAATCAGGGTTGCAATATGCTGTTCTCTAATGGAGGCATGAATGAAAACATTCACACCTCAATAACTCTATCTGCATGCCTTGTTCTTTCTAACTTATGTCCCAATACCACTCTCATATACACATAAACAAGGCTGTAGGCCTACTGGATAAGCTTACAGTCAATGTCTGGTGTAGGCATGTATGCATTTCTAATATGCTGTAGTGCAATTTCATTTAGTTAGTTGATGAAGCGCTTTCATTCTTTTCCCATTTGAATTATTTCACACGTACACATCAAGTCTGAAATGTAATTGCAAGGAAGAAATATTGGCTCCAACTTGACATATATAATCCACAATGCCCCCAGGCTACATTTCCTGTCCAATATCCCTACATTCATTTAAAGTTCAGGCAAGGAAGGTATAAAAAGCGTTCACCGCAGGAAGCAATGCCGTCAATTGTTCCAGGAAATGACCACTCGCTAGCGAGGGAACTGTCAACCTAATCAGACTTGAAAAAAAGCATAGCTCATCCGACAGACTGACAGCCAATGTCTAGGAAGGGTGTGCTGTCAAACCATCCATGCTTCACCAAGACACATACTCCAACCCCCTGCATATTATTCATATAAAAAGTGTTGCTGTGTGAATGTACAGCTAAGGTATTATACCATGTTGGTAAGGTGTGCTCTTCCAAACTGGTTTTCGGACAGGCTCAGACAGACTCTGCTGTAGGCTGAACTTCTATCCCTTGTGTTGCACCGCTCTAAATTCTCACAGTATTTATTTTGTCAGCCAATCAGAATGAGCTTAAATCCTTTGCACCAATGTCAAAACACAGCTCTGCATCCATTTCTCTTCAGAGCCCTAAGACACAACATCAAGGTGACAAAACCAGAGTCTCTAGAAACCAGCAAGAAACACCCGTCTCTGCCTGTAGCTTCACTAAGTGACTCAGTGTTTTTCTTGCCTTACCTGACAAGTAGCAGTAGGGACATTTTTGCTAGCAGTGAGATAGAAAAAAAACTGGTCATCATGTAGCGTCATAATCACTGATTAATAATTAGATTTATTTTACAAATAATGGCATTTCATTGATTTAAACACTCTTGAATATTTGTTTTAATGTGTTGCTCTAAAAGGGTTTGAAGTCAAGCCTACACAGCCCAATGAAGGGCTTCACCTGTTTGAAAGTTGTGTGTGTAAATGTTTCAAAATAAAAGTGATTAATCTACTACTTAGCTTACAGTTGTGGTAAGGTCAGGTAAAACATGATTGCTTGTAACCCAATGGGTATGTAGCAAAGTACTGGCATCCTACTTTTCTACATAGCATCAAAATTAGCTGTAGAAGCAGAATCACTCCATTATCACAAAAGGTTGGTCTAAATTAAACCTACTTCAGTATCATCAGCACATTAACTCTTTAAGGATTTTTGAAAACAGTTTTCCTAATGCAGCAGTCTGACTATTATCTCCTCTTTCAACATAAAAAGCTACTATGTAGCTTCAGCAGTCGGAGTTTGACACCATAAATAACTTTTCAGAAATGTCAACGAACAAGACCCCCAATGACAGATTACAAAGCAGCACAAAAGCTAGCTGAAATACAACTTTCCGAGAAGCAGCTCGGCTGTTTTCTGTATTTTTTAAATATAAAACTTTTTTTTTATTTTCTGACCATTATTGGAAAATAAATGGATCACTCTAAACCGTACAATATTTTCTTCTGAGGTTGAGTAGACTATAAAAGCAGAATGTCAATAAAAAAGTCTAAACCTGTACGCCTTCGAGGAGCAGATATGTCTAGCACAGTTACATGCTATGCAGATGCGTGAAGTGTATTTTTTCTATTTGATCCAAGCTTCCAGAAGCTGCCACCTTGCCACACATTCAACTACACTTACTGTTAATCAACTTTCCTTTAATGTTGAGAGAGTTTTACAGCAGTAGGAAACAATAAGTGGAAGTAGTAGAGTGCATGGCTCGCTAATGGGACCATTTCAATCCATTTAAAAAGGGCAATATTCAGCCCAGCTGTTTAAATAAGCATTGCTAATGTACCTCCAGGGCTTGGCAATGGGCATTATCTACCAAACAGGGCTCCATCTGGCAGAGGCACTTTGCTTTTTATTTTGATTCCCTACTGTTTTTACTCAGGTTTGTTTTATAGGGAACAGGGCAGCCCTACCACTATAGCTCTGATATGTAGTCTGAAGATCACCAGAGTTCTTTCTTTGATCAAAGCAATGCCTGAGCCTGATGTATTAGGCTGCCCCAACTTTCCCTCTAAAAACAAATGAGGAGTTGCTTGACATTCATTGAAGAATATTTGTGTACACCAAAACCATGCAAATTAGTGACTGCAAACAACAGGCAATTTCTCTTAAGAGTGAAACTCCCCATTCACAGAAAATGATGGTTGCCAGCTCAGGAAACATGGAAGGGATTGCTTCCCCCTGAGCAAGGTATTTAAATGATGCTGCCACATCTGTGTTTTCTCAGCTACAGGGGGTAGATCTTCCTTCTCACCAAGAAGCTGGGATGATGAGCTTGTGAGGTCTGTGTTCAGCTTGGTCAGTTCCTCTCTGGCTTCAATCACATTGTCTGTTAGAGGAATTTAATTTGCATCACACGCCTCACCGGTCCAGTCTTCCATTTTATCAAAGCATTTTCAGAGGCATCACCCTTTCTGACTTCTCTTAGCCTGGTCTGACATGCGTCTCAGCATTTAGGCTTTAAGATGAACTCCAGGGGTGAAAAAGATGCCGCGGCTATTTTGTTTCCAAAGCGAAATATCACTTTCAACTTTTTATGATTCCTTGCCCTATATTTTGTGGCTCACCTCAGTTACACAGGAAGGCAGACACAGTGTCAGAATTACTTAACCCTCTGGAGATCTGATTCTGACCCAGTCTGTCAACCCAGTCCCTTCGCTCTCTTTGTCAGTCTGCCTTTCACAGAAAAGAGGCTGAGATGCACCAGCGTCAACTAACCTAATTGGACATGAAATGCTATTAGCCCCCTAGCTATCGAGGTTCAAGTTTATTGGTGCCTGTCATTACAGATTCTCATCTCCTGATTGGGGATAGGTAAGCATGGATTATCATCACTGCTTGAGACAATGCTAAGTTCCTGACAGCTGAAATCTGTGCACCTTGGTCCCATCCTGTGTTCCATTATGGTGATATATGAGGAAGGGCACGGCATAAACAAACTCCAATCCCCGGTCTCCTTCATGCCTTCATGAAGCGCTCATCAAGCCAGGTAAAAAGAGAGAAGCAATGTGGGGGATTGTTTCTCCTACAGTCATTAGCTTGAAGATCCTCTGCAGAAGGTTTAAAGGCCAGAACCATTCAGCTGTAGAAAACATGCAACACAGCTGTCTCTTTGTCCTTCTTATTGCTGGAGCTCTGCATTACATGATCACAACTGCAAAGCTGGCAAATCACATGGACAATGTTGGGCAAATCCACGTTTTTGTGCCCGGGTCTCTTTGATAATCTTTCCTGGCTAATGGCTATACATGAACGCACTTCACTGCATTGGTGGACTGTTGAAGTTGTGGTGGTCAATTTAACGTTGGGCAGCTTTGGTACACTTTTCAGGCCGACCGTGTTAATTCATGCTTTATCCATCTAGTACACATTGAGTCGTGGTTGGATGATTGAGCAATTGATTACCAATATGTCATCCACTTACTTGAACGGACACACATTGGCTACCTTAATGATTACAGGTATAGTGCTATCTACACTGTTGTACTGAGAGATGTTGGTGGCATGTTTGATGAATGTTACGTTGTGGGTTTAGACCATCTCCATCTTTCTTTGCTGCACCTTTTTTTTCAGCCAATTTTCCCTATTTCAGATTACCAAATGGGCATTGCTTGTTCATTTCAAGCTTCAACAGTGAAATAAATGACACAGAAGGCATTTGTTAACAAAATTAATTCGCACCATTTGCCTAGTTTATTACATACTACACATCATGTCCGCTCTGGTGCATGGACTGCAGATGCTTTTAGAATCTCTGATAATAAACGCATATTATTACTGATTTTAGTATTAAAGTAAACGTTTCCTTTTCGATTCTAAGAGGTATTCAGACCAAAATCAACACTATAGCACCTTGTACTCTGCAATAGAAGGTTAATCATCAGGTATAATATCAAATCTAAAATCTTAAAAGTAACATGGTAACCCATCACATTTGGTCAGAGGGAAAAGATGATTACAATTTAGAATAAAATACATACTTTTTGTTGGAAGAATCTGATACACAGATCCATTTATCCAGATAAATGGATCGTGGACCACAAACTGCTATCAATAGAATAGGGCTGGAACTATTGTATATTTTTATTTATCTTGACAGATCCATTTATCTGGATAAATGGATCTGTGTATCAGATTGTTGTTTCTTTTTGACACTTCCCTTAAATTGTTCAGGCTCCGTCTCATATCAGCAGTTAATAAATAATATTGATATATAATGAAGTATGACAACGCAAGTACAAAAATCTTCAGAAAGTTGAAACCAGGCATGAGATACTTGAATTTAAAACTCTAAATATGTTTAAATATAAAGATCAAATTCATATCCAGACAAGATTGATGAAAAAAAATATCATTTACTTCAAATACAGGATGAACATAAAACCTGAGCTCTGTGTCGTGATGTTGTTTAGCCCTGGCATTTGTTTTTGGTTTTGAGTTTTTTCTCCTTCATCTTTACCCTCTGGCTGGAGTTGCCTTTCTCTGAGTTCATGTGAGCAGTGATGCATGGTGACCAGACGGAATAATTACCCAATTTCAGCCCCTTTTGGCAGGAGTACACATTGCTTTGCTGAATCCACGACCACTACCACCTAGACCAATCATATGGCAGATTAGGAAAAGCCAGGCTTAGCTGTGGTAATGTATTTTAAATATGTACCTGATCTGTTGTGTGTGGTGTGTGTGTGTTTGTGTGTGTGTGTGTGTGTGTGTGTGTGTGTGTGTGTGGTGTGTGTGTGTGTTGTGTGTGTGTGTGTGGTGTGTGTGTGTGTGTGTGTGTGTGTGTGTGTGTGGTGTGTGTGTGTGTGTGTGTGTGTGTGTTGTGTGTGTGGGTGTGTGTGTGTGTGTGTGTGTGTTGTGTGTGTGTGTGTGTGTGTGGTGTGTGTGTGTGTGTGTTGTGTGTGGTGTGTGTGGTGTGTGTGTGTGTGTGTGTGTGTGTGTGTGTGTGTGTGGTGTGTTGTGTGTGTGGGTGTGTTGTGTGTGTGTGTGTGTGTGTGTGTGTGTGTGTGTGTGTGTGTGTGTGTGTGTGTGTGTGTGTGTGTGTGTGTGTGGTGTGTGTGTGTGTTGTTCTCTTTTCTTTTCTTGCGGGAGGCCTAGCATTACTATACTTGTGGGGACCTAAATCTGTTTACACAGGACGTGTGGGGACTCGCCTCCCTTATGGGGACACATTGGAGGTCCCCATAAGGGGAATCATTAATTTTAGGGTGAAGACTTGGTTAGGGTTAGGCATGTGTTGATTATGGTTAAGGTTAGGATACGTCTCCAGGAAATGCATGTAAGTCAATGTAATGTCCCCTGAAGTGATGTATACATGGTATGTGCGTGTGTTTGTCAACTGAAATACTTTACCATCACTCTGATTGACAGGTGGCATAATCTCTTGATGGATAGGGTAGTTCTGAGCCGGGATGTTGATGATTATGACTTAGTTGTGTCTGTGTGCGAGAGTGTGTGCCTGTGTGTTGAGCGAGCGCTCCACTTGGGCATCAGAGAGTGATGAGCCGTAGAAAGTATTAGACATGTAATCAGTGGGACTGTTCATCTCTCCATTTGGGTGAGTGAAACCCTGAGGGGCAAGTATGGAGTGTGGATACCCCCTGAGGGCCCGAAACACGGCAGCCTCTCATGCCTGCCTCTCTAGGTCCTTGTAATGCTCACACCAGAGAGGAACTGATGCAACAAGAAAGGCCCCAGCAGAGTAGATTTTCTTTCATATCACTCTCCTTCTTTCTGCATCTGCTCTGCACTGCAAACAATCCCAAGTCTTTTCTACCTCACCCCTTAAGACTCGCTACCTATCCTCACTTGCTTTTACAGCCCCTCCTCTTCCTGTCAGGCCATTTCATTTTTCTGTTGTTGAATATACTGCAACCAATTTTGCCTAAGAAGGTTTGCTATAATATGAAAAACTGACCTCATCTTGCGAAGGTCATGGGTAATAAACACCTGACAAGAGGTTGGGCCGACGGAGCTTCAAATTCTAATCTTCTCTTAGCATCACGGTGTTACCAGGGTCAGCTCGCTTCCCCCTCCCAGTGGTCAGCTCCAGCCAGAAGACTGTGGAACATTTTATTTCTGTGCCTTCCCCTTCTTCCCTTCTCTAGCATCAGATTTATTGATATTGACCTTTTGCTGAAATTAAGCGTGTAGATCCCTGAGCAGCGAGAGCAAAGTTTAAACCAATTAAAGAGCACTTCACCAATCAGCAAGGCAAGGCTAGAGCTGTCTCACAGGCTGGCCTCGTGAAATTAAAATCATTTGCACTGTATCCTGTTCACAGGGCAAACGGTGCCTAAGTAATCTGATTAGGTGAGCCATCTTAAAAAGAGCAAAGGACCTCCTCGGGTCACAAAATATTATGATAGAAATGACAATTAGGAATCCTGGCACAGACAGTCCCCTCCAGGGATTTATACAAATAGTACAAAATGATTCCCACGTTGCTGTCTGAATGCAAAACAAATGTAATTACTTTAATCATGCTGTTTAAGTGTATGCATAATTGTTTGCAATCGAATCGACTTCTTACTTTCAGATGAACTGAGAGGAGTACAACACTGGAATCGTGTACAGTGTAATACAATATCAAACTAATGTTTTTTTCTGGTATTTTGTACATTTCTATACATGCGTGTTATACACATTTGAATTTTCAAATAACACACCTGGATGGTAATGCCAGGAAACAGTTTAAATTGTTTTCATAAATGCTAATCGGCACATCGTTTATTCATAAACTATGTGTCGATTAGCATTTATGAAATTATGAAATAACAGAGCATTAGAGATACATGATTTGTGTCCTTACTGGATTTCTAAGATGGTTTAATACTGTACATGTGTACCTTACAAATAAATTACATAAGGAACGTTTTATATGGCTGCAGAGCAATCATTCCTAATATGAATCCATAATCCCCAAATAAAATAATTCCCAGTCAGTCAGTTCCTCTCTTGAACATGGTGGATTTTCCCCTCTTGGTTTGGTGTGAGTCACTGACTGAAGTGAAGGAGTTCAAGTATGTCAAGATCTTTTTTTATTGTGTTCATAAGTGAGCGTAAGAGGAGTGTGAAATTGACAGGAGGATTGGTGTATCAACTCTCACCTGCACTCATAGGTAACGTGTTACAATGACATTCCTCTGCTGTGTGTGAGCACATAGGTTGAGGAACCAAGTCATAGAGCTCCATAGTAAATAGTTGCTACGTTGAATCCAAAGGAGGTAGTTGGGCACCTTTTGGAAAGGAGCCATCCTATTTTTGAAGCCACACAATTATAGGACACACAGGGGCAAGCCCAGAAGATACTGGCGTGGGACTATAGCGCATTATACAGTAAAGGTACACATATCTTGAAAGAGGCTGAACAAGGATGGATGATATTCACATGTATTCATTTGGCACAAGTGTTTTTCCAAGCCATTAAATAAATGAACAGCTCACGACACAGTACATCAATGAGAACCTTTTGAGAATAAGACCTGACAATCGTGCCACAAGGTTCACGCCACGGTGTAACATGAAAGCCTAGCAAATACTTTGTATTTCAGATTGACAGGTGTGCTTATTAGATGAACAGGTCACCTCAAGTGAAAATTGAGATCAATTCAGATTGAATTGCTTTAGGTTATTTGTGTTACCCTCAGGGAAAACACAGGTGAAGAGTTTGGAGTGAGATTTCCTTCCTTACATTGATGGTAACTATTTAGCGCTCATTGGCATACAGTAATAATGAATGCTCATAAACCTGAATGCGGGCATTGCCATGCTTTTGCAATGGATATTAGATGTACATTGAGCCGAAATCCAGAATTACTGTCTAAGGTATGTTTTGAAATATGCCTACAATTGATTAAAATTCAACTTAAAGCAGCATTAACAGTAAAGCTCGGACATGTCTGTTTTTTGTTTTTTTGGTGGTCTAATGGATAGTGAGGTGGGCTGATGATCGGAAGGTTGCGAGTTCAAATCCCGCCTGGAACACCACTACTGGTGTGCCCTTGAGTAAGGCACTTAGCCCTCAGTTACTCCAGGGACAATGTCCTTGGAATTGGTCATTGTAAGTCGCTTTCGAATAAGGCGTCTGCTAAATTGTAAATTATATTTTTGGGAAAATAAACCCCACAGATCCTCAACTCCGGTGTGTCTCACTCATTAACAACGTAACACAGAGCAACAAGAACGTTGTCTACAGTAGCCATGAACTTGCATGTATTTTCTTAGGGGGGTGCGGTCTATTCACAAATAGAATTAAATTCTGTGGGAAACACTGTAGTTGTCATGGCAGGCAGTATTTGAGTGTTACACCCCCCCTATGACAACATAAAAGGCCACCTCTTCAAAGGCACTAAAAGTGTGGTGCCCTCTAAACGTGATGTCTCTTCTCTAGGTTGAACCAACGTCGCACCTTGGCTAGTACCCTTTTTTGTAAAAAAGTTGAGGCAGTGATGTTATTACAGTGTTGTAAGCAGAAGAAGACACCACCGTTCACTTTTCCATTCTGTGGTTGGAGTGTTGGCTGAGAGCCTAGCATCCACTTACCAAAATAATTATGTTAGTCCCCATTTTCACTGCTATGACAATCCTTGTTGTCTTTGAAGATAAGGCCAAGCTTCAGTGTCCTTCATGCGTGTCAGTCCTTCCTCACACATCAATCTTGTCTTCATAATGGCATTACCCCTGCTGTGTTTTAAAAGGCTCTTTCTTCTTTTCTTATTATAGATCCTCTTCTCTAATGGCTCTTGAACAGTACGAGGACACTGGTCATTGACATCCATTTCCCTGTATGCTGTGACCATCCTCGAGTCTAGGACTGTATGGACATGTATGCATCGTTCTCTATATAGCCATCTTTGTTCATCTAAAGTAGGTGTATTTTAGGGAGTTTAAGCTTTCCCATTCTGCTCTGAGGCCCAGCTGCTCCCCAGGTGATGGCTGTGTGTGTGTTCTGCATACAAACAAGCCTGTCTATCTAAGAGACATGGTGTACAGTTCAACACAGCGCCCTGCTACTGTCAGAACACAGAGGTGCCTTTCCCTGCAATATGCAAACAGAGAAAAAGAACATGGAACTGTGTCTTAAGTGCATTTAGATTGCAAATGGGTCCTGGGGTTGTCGTAGAGTCTTTTTGAGGGCCAGCAGGGGTGCCCCGCACAACAGTGCATCATCAATGGGGAAAAGCTCTGCATCCCACCACCCCTTGTCATCAGACTTGCATGGCCTGGCTTATGTATGTGCATATTTATTACCATTTGCATTTATTCATGAGTTTATTTGTTCCTTTTCTTGTCATGATAAACAGAGTTTTGGTGGTGGACTTGGCTGTAAATAATACACTGAAATTGGATCTTTTTAACCCACTTTATATAATTCATATTTAAAATAGCATTATTGTTTGTATTTTTTTTTCTTTCGGATCCTATTTTTATCCTGACATGCTAAATATTCTATATAGGGAACAGTTATGTGTATTTATCACTACATGTCGAGACTGCTGCTGTCCTTGGCTTGAAAACATGTGGGCATGTCTGGGGGTCAACTCGGAGTCAAATATTTTTAAAAAGCCCAACCATGAAACTCCATTGCATTAATCTATGGGAACTAAAACAAAACAATGAAGCGGCCTGTAATGAATTAGACTCTGTCCATAAGGCAAATCAACTTTCAGCCACTCATATAAGGCAGAGATTGACCCAATTACGGAAAAGCCTTTATGACCAAACTCAGTGGTAAACCTCCTATAGAAAGTCAAACTAGGAAATCATTACAAAAATGACACAGCTTATTCCTACAGCTTCTCCACAAATGTTTCACTGTTAATACTCTAACTAGGCACCATGCCATCTCCTGTCTGGGAACAGCAATGGCCAGGTAAGGTAATGTGCAACAATTAAAGATGAGTGGGATTTTACAACTGTTGGGAAATATTGCCACACAGGTGTACACAATCTGTATAAAAAGGCAATTGGTATTCAATTTAAATGTTAAAGGAACATTTAAAATGTAATCTGCACACTGATCATAGCACTAAACCAGGGAATTCAGCATGACAGCAGTAGCAGCAGCAATGTGAAGTGACAGAGCTTCCCAAGTATAAATTGTACGTCTGCAGACACATTTGTTCAATTGAATGATTGGCAGTCCGTCTATCCCACTGGTTAAAAAATGAGAGATAATTGAACTTCTATGCAGCAGCACAAGTGTAGCTTAGTACAAAGTTTCAACTGTTACATGTCTGCTGCTAACATTAGCTCCATTAATCCTCTCCCAGTCAAACATCCTAAACCCAGGATATATGAGCGGTCTGCTCATATATCAGGAAAGAAAACAGGCGTATAACAGCACTGCATACTGCTCTTCAAACTAGGAATTAGTAGTAATGGAAAGAATTAGACTATTTGCCCACAAATCACAAAGTGTAGGCTGTTAACACAAAAGGCCTAAACTACCCACACGTGTGTTCCCTAGGGACACAACAAACAGAAGTGCCTCTGGGCTATAGTGTGCCACCAGCCATCGTTGAACAAAGAGGGCTTCTTTTAAATCCTCTTAAGAGCTGAAATAGTATTGTCTCAATATTTAAAATGGCCATTCACCGCTGTATCTGTCCATGTCAGAAGACATATGACATTAGTGATTTTATTTGAATTTAAAATCTGTAGCTCTCATGTGTCACATATTAGCATGATGGTTGCTAAATGCTAGCCAGAACAATACTTGCATTTAACAGACTTTGATAGTAGTTAACACACATTTTAATGTGGCTGACTTGTTGATATCCACAACAATTAAAATGTTGTGACATCAATAGTTCCCAATGAATTAATCTAAATCACTTAGGTTGATCTTTTTGTTAATTTCCCACAATGATATTTATATATAGAAATACCTGCAAAACTAACATTCCCACTATACTCAACTGATGTTTGTGCAAAGTGCTTAGTGATGTAAGTAAGCTAAAACTGTAAACTGAGGCAATGCACATCTGAATGTCAGCATTGTAATTGTTAGCATTGTTAGAAATCTAAACTTTTGAACCACATTGAAGTTCTAACTAAGAAATTGAAATTCACTCTTGGCTTCCTTTACAGTCTTAAGTGTTGTTTTTCAACTTCTTCCCATAAAAGGTTGGTCTCTGGCTTATTCCTGTCCCAGCTGGACTACGGTGATACAATCTAAATATTTGCCTGTCCCACTGTTTTGGCCAAACTTGACACTCTACCATGATGCACTGCGATATATCAAATGCACCCTATAGGACTCATCATTGCAAACTGTATAGCCTAACTGGATGGTCCTCACTTACTATGCGTAGGATGCAGCATTGGTTTGTATTAATGTATAAAGCCATTCTAGGTAAGCTTCCACTGTACATATGTGCCAGATTTGCTTCAGTTTGTGACTCTTACCTCAGATCCAGTGCCTGGATACGGTTCCAGGTTCCTGCCGTGTGGACTGAGGCTGGAAAAAGGAGTCTTTTCTATTATGGTCCTTGGTCTTGGAATGACCTTCAATCACGCCTTAAACTGACGGCACTTGTCCCTATGGCCTATTTTAAATTCAAGTTGTCTGAGGTCCTTACCACCAGCTGCTCTTGCAGTAATAAGTAGTACCTTTCTTACTGTCCCAAATGTGCACAATAGTGTAGTGACTGTTTTTTTTGTTTTTGTTTACTTAGTTGTGTTCTCTATATTTTATATGTCTGTGTTATGTGGACAAATGTGTAATGTCTTTCTTGGCCAGGTCAGCATTGTAAATTCAATTGTATCTCAATGCTTGTTATCTGGGTGAATAAAAATAAAAATAGCACATACGATGTTGACCGCATTTTCAATGCTAACTTACAGCCGCAAAGAGCTGCTAGCATGGCTGTAGACGTTTGTTTGGTATTGCAACATGCAAGTAAGACATACTAAAACACTATATTTGCTTGGAATTACGTTTGTTTTCCTTTAATAACTGTCAGTCAGGATAAAGTAACAGGCAGGCTATTGACTGCTTGTTATCAACGTAAGGGTGATGGATATGTTCTTTGATTTAGACCTCAGGTTACTTAAGGAACCTTTTAATCTCCTTTGTAAGAGGACACTGCCTATTTGATGTCGAAACCAGAGGCAGGTCAAAGCAACAAAAAAATAAATAAAGTAGAAATTATTCTTTCAGTAGTTCACATCAAATAAAGCAGATCAAAGTCAAACATTAAGAACAGAAATCCATCTCTGAAGTTCTCCCCACTGTAACTGTGTATGATTCTCAGTCTACCTGTGTGTGTTTCTTTTGTTATCTCACTGAGACTAAAAAGGAAATATCAAACAGATGTGTATTGTTGCTTGAAGATGTTTTATCTGTCACATGAAAGTGATCACATTTATTAAGAAATCCAAAAATCTATCTGTTTTCTTTATTATTTTTTTGTAATTGATTTGACTTCATTTTTTCTTATTTTTCTACAAGTTATCTAACCAGAGAGTTGAGTTGTTTAAGGTTGTCCAATATTTTGAAATGCACTCTTGGAACAACGTCCCCTTTATCCAAAACGCATGTGGATTGGCGTCTATTGCAAGCCAACGCAAAGTTGCGGGGTAATTCAGTTGGATGTTTACAACCTTCTCATATAACATTGATCGACGCTGCATGGCTGCACAGGAGGCTTAGTGCACACTCTGTATGCTTGGCAGTGGAGAGATTCTGACCTTCTATTGACAGTTCTTATACTCTGTGTCACCTTGTGGATCAATTCCCCCTCCACAGTAGAAAACTGAATGCCACCCCACCTCCGGGGAGCGAGCGTACACAGCATGTCAAAATTCCATATGGATGATGAGGGGGATGGAAATCTAATCATTCCCCCAATGCTCCGAATAAATCTGCCTGCAAAGCATTATTCCAATCAAAAACATAATCTCCTAAATGTTTGTATTCATCAACCCTGTCACCTCTGCTAATCCGCGCCTTTGCTTACTTCTCATTGGCATCCTGGACCTAAATGCCGCTTTCCACATAAAGTCATAAATATTTAGCACCGCTGCTGACTCATAGGAGAATGATTTTCATGCCAGCACCTAACAAAAGATTTCCATTTTTTAACATGTAAATGTGGCAGAGACAATTACAAAGCAACAACAAGAGGCTTTTATTCCATCAGTGATTCACAACCCTAATCCCTCCTCTCAGGCGATTTGTCCTCCCACTGGTAGAGATTGAAAATGTGACGTGTCTCGAGCTTATGGCCCAAACTGCCATAGCCTATTCATACAGTATTTGTTTGTTATTCTGTCCGACCTTTATTTTCCCTTGGCCCCATGACAAATCGTGTTTAATATAAAATGTCTTGACTGATATACAAACCAATGTGCTTTGAATTTAGAGACTACTAAACCTTGCTTGCTTGTATATTCTTGTATAACATTTTCTTTGAGGGCAAATGAACAAAACTGCTCATTCTGAAAAAGTTTCTGCGGAAAAACGAAAAGGGGGTGTAGCAAGGCTCTGGCAAGTGAGTAATTTAAACCCACAGGAAGTGACTTTCCTGCCAGAGGGAAAAGGTTAGATAGTGAGGCCATGCTGAGCCATCAGGCGATGACCTCTGTTCATTACTCCTGAGTAAGACAAGGTTCACTACCGTTTTCCCATCAGGGGGATAGGAGGTTGGATCCACGATGGATCACCAGAGGAAATGTTGCCTGAGCTAAAATCCAAGGAGTACTCATTGGTTATCTGAAGTGTGACCGCCGCGGTCTTGAGGTGCCATATAGGAAAATTAGATAAATAAGGTTATTATAGCCTCCGATAAATGGGGTATGAACCATTTTCATAATGGAAATTGGTTGGTGCATTTTTTATTTTGATCCGGTGCGCTACCCTCTATAGTGAATTAACACCAGCATGTAGAATATCCCTGGATATGGATATCAAATATGATATTAAAGTCTATGGTTTCAAATTGTCCACTCCAGCAATTTCAAACCATAGTAGGGAAACGTGTAGCCAAACGAAAAGGAACAAATAAATGACATTTGATGCTACTGATATGCCCGAATGTCTGTTATAAGGATATCTTGGTTTTTGTTCACCCTTTGTTTATTTTAATTAAACAATTACTCAATCTCAGTGTGATTACAGCACCAACACAAGGCAAGTGGTGTCGTGAATTGCAGGCTATCAAATGTAATTTGTCTTTGAAAAATGTTCCTTGTTATAGCCCTAATGAGACAATTGATTTTATCTAACATATATTGACTTCTGTTGTTTCTTCAATTCAATTCAATTCAAAACCTTTATTTATCCAGGTAAAATCCCATTGAGATCAATGATCTCTTTTTCAAGGGAGACCTGCAGCAGTAGGTTCCACAAGAAGACATACAAACATAAACAACAGAACAACAAAAGGATATCATACAGCAAAATGTACAGGGATTACAATTTACATATTTAACCACATGTACAGGTACCAACAGCATCTGATTTTGTAGCATCCAACCGAGCTTTAAAAACATGTAGTGGTACTAGCTTGGTAATTTTCCATTCTTTTTGCAGACTGTTCCATGTTAGTGGAGCTGCACATCTAAAAGCTTTCTTCCCTAAGACAGTCCTAGCACTTGGCACATTTAATAAAACCACAGCATGCGATCTCAGGCAATAAGTACTTTCAATTCGCAGAGAGATCAGGGAGCAGATATAAGATGGTAGTTTATCCAACATGGTTTTGTAAATGAAAAAGTACCAGTGACTGAGCCTCCGTACAGTAAGTGATGGCATAACCGCCTTGGTATACAGGGTACAGTGATGCGTAAGTGCTTTACAATTTGTCAAAAATCTCAGTGCACTGTGATACGCCGCATCTAACTTACTCAGGTAATTGGCAGGTGCACTCATATATAACAAATCACCATAATCCAGCACAGGTAAAAAGGTCACAGTGACTAGCCTTTTCCTGGCCTCAAGCGAGAAACGACTTATTTCTGTAAAAGAAACCTAGCCTAACCCTCAGCTTTTTAAGCAGGTTATTGACATGAAGTTTAAAAGTGAGACAGTCATCAAGCCAGATATTTATTTTGCTCCAGCAAATTCTACCAACTACAAGGCATTAGCTTGGAAGAAAGCCTGGAGATATGGTTTAACAGCTGTAGGCTGCTGCATCCTCATGCTTTAGTGTATATATTATTCAGCAAATCGTCCCTCAGTGATTGAATAATATAAGTACTGCACTGTGTCATTGCTACATTGATGTTACTGCTTCAGGCACTGGGAAACTGCTAGCTCCTTGTAAAAACAAAGCTTGCTTTGTTTGGTTTCAAATGACCTTGGTGCAGATGGAATACAAGATGTGTTCTAGTTTTTAAAACAAATGTAGATACTGACTCAAACTTTGCTTAGAATCCACACGTTTAAAACAAAAACTCGCCATGTATATCCCATCTTAATTGCACACTGATACCCAATGCTTCAGTACAAAAACCATTTGTGAATTAACTTGCTCCCTAAAAGCATATATAATCTTGAGCAGAGGGTGAGAGAGAGGTTTTTTGTTAGTTTGAGTCCTTGCTTTCACTCAGATAAACCTGTGCATTAATAACACAGCCTCCGATCAATCTGCATGCCTTAGCCTTTCTCCCTGAGGCTACGTTTTAGAATGAAACAGTTAGAAAACTATTTTAGTCAGGTTACATGCATAAGAGCTAACACGCACATTTTTTCTAAAAGTATTAGTCGAAAATAATCAAATGCACCCTGGATAATCCAGTATTTCAATGTCCCAAAAGGCAATACAATATTCTGGAATTGCACATTGGGAGCCAACTCAGCCAAGGTGGATTGTCTTCCTCTTATATTATTGATGATACTGTAGTCTACCTCCTGACAGAGCAGGATGAACTGGTCTGCAATGAACCTTGCAAAAAGAGTCAATGACTTTGCATCAATCCATCCGAAGTGAACTTCAACTGCTAACGATATATCAACCCAAGGTGAAGAGAAAGGATATTAGATATTAATCAATGAATACCATAGCAGGAACCTTTTTCTACATAGGATACAATATTACTGGGGTTCCACTTTTAAGTTATCACAAATACATGTGCATTGTTACAGCATGTTTTAGGTGGGTATCATATGTTGTCCAATTATTTTCCCTCTATAGTGGCTATAGTGGTTATCCTTCTCCTCATTACCTCAGATCTTCACCAGACCTCGCCAGCTCTTCTTTAAAAAGCCAGGATGTCTCCCAACCTGTACCTTCGTCTATGTTCCTCTTCGTCTCTGGACCACTTGTCTTAATTTAACCAAACATTGTGCAAGTGTGGTTCACATGCTTGTCCTTTTATAGGCGATTGGCTCATTCATTAGGAAGCAAAGCTTGTGGTTTTATCCAACTAACGTGATTGACAGAACACCTCTTCTCTGCCTCTCTCTTTCCTCTCTCACCTATCACAGCTATGTTCATCCCACTGAGTGACATCCCACCAACTCTCTCTCCCTGGATCAAAGGATTAAGCCTGGAAGGACGGCAATTGCTCTGCTATACCTCTGAGAAAATAACCTGAGAGGGAAATCACAAAGCGGATAGATTAAATACTGATGATCGTAATAACGGGATACATTTTCAGCAAACATGCATCAATTATAGTGCACAGATTTGAAAATGCAGAGTGTATTCACAGTCATTGAGGGCTTACTGGGACAGTGCTCTCTAAAATGACATCATCATGCCATCAGAAAGAGTGATTCACATTTGCTAAGATAAAGTGCTTTAAGTGCTATTTAATGGAAGCTATGAAGACTTTAAACCAACTGCAAACAGCAATGTGTACGAATGTGTATGGACAAAAAGCAGACAAATCAAACCAAAAACATGACCTCCTTGTGGGACTCAATCCCTTGAAAATGCCACTTCAACATACTGTAGGAATTGTGGGGGAAACTTCTGAAGCAATTGGAAACAGGACTCAGAGAGGCACGAGGAGAGCTGGAGCTTTGATGGCAAACGCTGACGGTTTATTTGGAGCTTCGGCCGGAGAATTGACAAGACAGGTGGTGTGTCACGAATTGACACAGCGGTTGCCAAACCAATTCTGAAGAACTCTTCTGCAGCTCGAGGTTTTAACTAGTTCGGAGTGTAATAATCAACATTCTTCATCAGCGAGACTAAACAAATATGGACCCTGAATCTAACTAGCGCTCTCGTCCATAGGGAAGAATGTGTGCCAGGGAACCTACGTCCCTGAACAGTGAACTACCTCATGGCGGCTTGTGCTCTGTCATAGACTGACAACAACAATGCGCCCAAGCTGCTCCTCCTTAAGAGAGATAGCAACAATACCCAAGGCCGTAGAACTATGCCATGAGAAAGGAGACAGTGAGAAGAGAAAATGATGAACTGTGTCAAAGGTTGAATACCTAAGCAAATTATTCCCCAACAGTAATAACTGAAAAAATCTAATTCAAATATCTTTATTGGCATGACCATAATCACATACAGTATTGCTGAAGCTTTGTACGTTTACAACATATATACATAAATATACATTTTGAATGTGTTGTTATGTTCATACATTTTGAACAGAAGCAAAACACATGTCTTCTTTACTTGGAAAACCTTATTGTTTTTTAACATGAACAAGGGAAATAAAAAGTCTGAACCTTTTCAGAAAACTGGCTATTAGGGCCATAACGGATGTTTGGGTGTTATTAGTTCATAATTGTATGGTTTAGAAATGTAACGTCTTGCTTTATTGAGAAGGTATGTAGTTTAATTATATAACATCCTTTTTAACACCACTAAACACTAGGGCTGCACGATCTGGGGAAATAATCAACTTGCGTTTTTCTGACAGATATTGCGATTGCGATTTGATTTGTGATATTTGTTTTTAAGCGACCCAACGGAAGTTTATTGTAAAATGCAGCCATATCTCCGGCTAGGAAGGTCGCATCAACGTGCTCCCGTCTCTAGCACCCCCGCAACCAAGAACTATAGGTTACTTATGTAACCCCAGTTCTCAGAGTAACATGAAGTGAGATGTCTCACTATGGGATGCGCCTCAACGCGTATGCAAACAGAATCATCAATCTCATTACGCCAATCCTGATTGGCTGGTGATCTTGACGTCAACGTCAGGGAATCCACCCACCCTTTAAGTAGCTTGCGCTACGACGCAGCGTCATTCAAAATAAGCACCTCTTCTCGCTTCGCCTTAGCAAGAAGGGCCGTCTGGTGAGACATCTCACTTCATGTTACTCTGAGAACTGGGGTTACGTAAGTAACCTATAGTTCTCATTCATAACACTCCGTTCGATGTCTCACTATGGGATATCGTAGCTCCCGTATTGCTAGACATGCTTATCTCGAAAATCACCAAAAACAACCAGAACTTAACAGGTAGAACTCTGTCTCAACACGGGGCCCAGCACTGCGCGGGCCACACTTGGAGCAGAGACATCTAGCCTGTAAAAGCGGACAAAAGTGAGCGGCGAGGGCCAGCTCGCTGCTGCACAGATGTCTTGGATGGAAACACCCTTGAACAAAGCCCAGGATGTAGCCAGTCCACAAGTAGAATGAGCATGCAGGCCCGTTGGTGCCTGCAAACCCTGACTCGTATAAGCCAGAGCAATCGCTTCCACAATCCAGTGGGAGAGCCGTTGCCTGGTAACGGGCTTGCCCTTCTGAGGGTTAGCCCAGGATATAAAGAGTTGGTCATTACAACGAAACTCTTTTGACCTGTCCATATAGATGCGTAAAGCACAAACTGGACACAGCAAATTCGGCCGCTGTTCCTCAGAGGAACATAGCGGTGGAGGAAATGCCACAATGTCAATTGGGGTACATGAGCCAACCACCTTAGGTATAAAGGCAGGGTTGGGCTTCAGCAACACTCTCGTTTGCCCCGGGGCAAACTGAGTGCACGAAGGATGTACAGAGAGCGCATGAATATCACTGACTCGCTTAGCAGATGATGCCAGAGCCAGTAACAGCACTGTCTTGAGTGACAAGTGCTTCATGTCAGCTTCTTCCAGGGGTTCAAATGGAGGTCGAGTGAGCCCATCTAAAACCACTGCCAAGTCCCATAAGGGCACCAGTGACCTGGAAACCGGGAGGAGCCTGCGAGCCCCTTTCATAAAACGGCGGACCAAAGGATGTTGGCTAGCCGTCTTTCCCTCAAAGCCCACATGGCATGCAGCAATAGCAGCCAGGTACACTTTAATCGTAGAGAAAGCTCTGTGTTTATCAATTAAGTCCTAGAGATATGATAAAATCACCCCGACAGGACATTGAAAAGAGATGTGTCCTTTTTGAAGGCACCACTCCTCAAACACCCTCCACTTACAGTCATAGAGAGACCTGGTGGAGGAAGCTCTTGCACTCTGAATAGTGTTTATCACCTTCTGAGGGAGACCCACTGTATTCAGATTGTACCACTCACGGGCCAGGCCCATAGTGCCAAGCGCTCTGGGTGTGGGTGAAAGATCGCCCCCCGCCTGAGACAGTATGTCCCTGCGTAGTGGGAGCTGCCACGGCTGCCCGCACAGCAGCTGATATATCTCCGCCAGCCAGTACATTGCAGGCCAGTGCGGAGCTATCAGGATAAGTGTGTGGCGTTGTTCTCTCACTCTGGCCAGAGTTGGGGGTATCAGAGCCAGGGGTGGGAACGCGTACAGAAGGACCGGAGGCCAAATGTGCGCGAGCGCGTCCACGCCTAACGGTGCGTTTAAATCACGCATTGAACAGAACAGCTGACATTGAGCATTTTCTTTTGATGCGAACAGATCTACCGCGGCCCGGCCGTAACGCACCCACAGCTGACTCACAATCATTGGATGTAGAGTCCAGTCTGCATATAGTGGTGCACCTCTGGACAGCAGATCCGCCCCGAGGTTCATCACTCCTGGTACGTGCGTCGCTCTCAGAGAGAGGAGACGTCCGCAGCTCCATAAGATCAGTTTGCGTGCCAGTAACTGGAGAGAACGCAAACCCCCTTGGCGGTTTATATACGATATTGTGGTCGTGTTGTCTGTCCTCACGAGGACATGATGTCCTCTGAGAAAAGGCAGAAAGCGTTTCAGGGTGAGGAACACCGCTAAAAGCTCCAGATAATTTATGTGTGACCGTTGGAGGTCTCTGCTCCAGAGACCCCTCACAGGTCGACCTTCGTATATACCCCCCCAGCCCGTTAGACATGCGTCTGTGGTGACCACCTTCCGCGATAGGACAGCACCCATAGGTACGCCCCGTACTAGAAAAGTCGGGTGTAGCCAGTGGCGCAGAGCCATTACGCATTTCATAGTGACCATCACTCTCCGCGCGCCATGACGCGCGGGGTCCAATCTGAGGGCAGCTACCCAGCGCTGAAACTCCCTCATGTGTAAGCGTCCCAGTCGTACCACCAGAATGGCTGACACCATGAGCCCCAGCAACCGCAGACATGACCTGAAGAGAACATATTTGCGTGGCTGGAAATGAGCGAGGCAAGCCCTGAAGGCTTTCACTCTCTCTGCTGACAAGCGGGCTGTAAAGGGCACCGAATTCAGGCGTAGGCCCAGGAAGAGTACAGTCTGGGCTGGGGACAACATGCTCTTTTCTGTGTTTATTACAAAACCCAGGTCGAGTGTTTTACGAGAACATTCGTCTGCGTAATAGCCTCTTGCTCCGACTGTGCGAGAAGGAGCCAATCGTCCAGATAAGTTGCCAGGCGAATACCCTGTTGTCTCAACGGGGCTATCGCGGCTTCCGTACACCGTACAAACACTCGCGGGCTGAGAGACAGACCGAAGGGAAGTACTCTGTACTCGTAACAGACACCCTGAAAGGCGAACCTCAGATATTTCCTGTGTGGGTAATATACTGGGATGTGGAAATACGCATCTTTCAGGTCGACTGATGTGAACCAGTCGTTTTGGCGCACGAGACGCAACAGAGATGTGTGAGTGAGCATTCTGAATTTGTATTTGAGATATTTGTTCAGAGCTCTCAAATCTAGTATAGGCCGAATTCCGTTCCCTCCCCGTTTGGGAACGAGGAAATACTTGGAATAGGAATAGGACTGGCTTACCTAAAGCCAGTTGAGTAGCACTTGAAATGTTTGGCTCTATGAAACCTGATGTACTTATATGATTCTGTTTTCTTCAAGGTTGTGTCTTCCTGGTCGAATGTACTTATTGTAAGTCGCTTTGAATAAAAGCGTCAGCCAAATGCAATGTAATGTAATGAATAAAAGCCGCTCTGACTCTGTTCGGCGGGTATTATCGATATAGCCTTCTTTTCTAGCAGCGAGAAAATCTCTTGCTCTAGAATATGGGCCGACTCTCCCCGGCCTGTGAATACAGAATGCCCGAGAAGTGAGGGGGGGTGACAGCGAATTGGAGCCTGTAGCCCCGTGTTACTGTCTTGAAAACCCAAGCAGAATCTGTGAGCATCCTCCACTTGTCGCTTCTCAAAGCGAGCGGAGATGTCACAGCTCTGTCGTCTGCCCTCAGTGTCTCTATTTGTTGTGTTATGGGGCCCTCTAGTGTCTGATGGTACCCCAGGTTGACAACCCCGGCCGACACTGCGCATGCGCGTGGCGGTGGTGCCTTCACAATCCCGTCTATTGTCCGCCTTTTGAGAGAGGCCGTAGCCGCTCTCAAAAGAGGGGGAGACAACAGACTGTTCATTGTTTTTATTTTCATTTTTATTGACTGCGCCCTTGGCTTCAAGCCTGGAAATGACAGTGGAAAATTATTTATTTTGAAACAACAATGATGACATGTGTTTGTGTGACTTAAACAGGCAGCGGAACTTGCTGTCTTTGATGTTAAGTCCATTTCCCTGATGGCGCAAACTTGAGGATGACGTTTTGGCATCACTCGAGGCGGCGGGAAAGTGGGGGCATGGCGGCACCCCGAAAAGACATGAGCATCCAACACTGGAACGTGCTCTGGAGCTGGGGAACAGGGAACTTCCAGCTCCTTCATCGAGGAGAGGAGAGGAGGCTGTCAGGCCGCCCGCTTCTTCTTCCTCGCCTGGTGGCTGAAAACCTGGGTCGGCTGCGCCTGAGCGGCCGCTGCCGGGACCGGAGATTTTCTTGGCCAGCTCCCTCGTGCCTGTGCTGGGGACCCGGGACGGGCTGCGGTCTCTGCTGCTTCGGTATTTTGAACCGAGCAGGACGTGAGACAGCTTGGGTGAAGGCCTGCCGCGGGACCATTGGAGGTGGCGGCTGGACCCTTCGGGGAGACAGAGCTGGAGAGCCTCGTCTCCCTTCCTTTTTGACTCGCACCTCAGCTGCATTGAAGCTAGAGCGGAGCCAAATATGCCCTCGGGAACAATAGGCATGTCCAGAACATCCTCTTTTTCCCGGTCTGGAAGGTTCGTCAGGTTGAGCCACCTGGCTCTCTCCTGTACCACCATCATTCCCAATGCTTTTCCCGTGGCTTGGACTGCACAGCGCTGCACACGGAGGCACATTTCCGTGATCGCTGCGATCTCGTCCCACACGGCAAAGCTCCGCCTGGTAGGCGGTCAGCAGCGAGGAGACGTTGAGAGCCCTGGCGGACAAAGCTGCGGCTTTATAGGCCCGTTCGGTCATCGCTGACTGGAACCGGTCTGCCTTTGTCGGTAGCATGGGGTTCCTGCTTGGTGTCGAAGCCAGCCTCGGTTGGAGGTGGGCTGCCACCAGCGGTTCCATGGGCGGCATGCGGAGCAGGCCGAGCCTCTCCATACCGTCACAGTCCAGGGAGGAGGCACCCTGGATTGGGGCCTTGTTGCTGAAGGGACGGTCTCTCCCCGAGACCGACACCTCGTCCAGCATCTCCGGAAAGACTGGAAGGAGCTGCCTCTTCGTCCTCGCTGCTTGGGGCAAGTTCTTCCCCTCGTAGCGACATCTGGAGGTCTCCTTGGCCGCTTCAGGCCATGGGATGTCCAGCCTGGACGCAGCGCGGTGACACACGGCCTGCAAGTCCATGCTTAGGACGGGCGAAGCTGGTGTGCTCTCGCCCGGGGGAGCGGACATCACTCCCGGCTTAGCAGCCTGAACCGATGAAACGAAGATGTCATCCCCATCTGAGTCAGACAGGAGGAACTCAGAGGTATCCTCTTCGTCCTCCATGTAGTCCAACTCCAGGAGATCCTCCGCGGGTGGAACCATGGTGAGGTCCAATTGGGAGCCCCAGCTTGACACAGCGCGGGGCTCCGCTCTCGCGGCTCTTGCCGCCACCGGGTCCCAGCCTGAAACGGCGTGGGGCTCCGGTTCAGCGGCTGTCGCTGTTGTTGAGCCCCAGTCTGACACAGCGCGGGGCTCACTCTCTGCGGCGGATGCCACCATGTCTTGATTGCTGGACGGCGAATCAGCGGACATGAGGGGGTCCTGTCCCGACAAGCTAGCTTGGCGTGCTAACCGTCGGCGGAGGCTCTTCATGGTGAAGCGGGTACAATGCCCGCACAAGCCGGGGTTATCGATAGCCTCCCGGGCGTGTTCCAGCCCGAGGCAGGACGAGCAGACCTGGTGTGAGTCTGTGCCTGAAATTTTAAACCCGCAGCCGCATAGCCGAGCCTCCGAGTCCCTGACTCCTCTGTTGTGAGGGAGAGAAGGGTCCATCTTCGATCGCCGGGGTGTCGGCGTGGAGTGGACACGCTAGTAACAGGTACGTTACTGAGAAAAAATCTAACCTTGCCGTTAGTCCGAAAGGAAAAAAAGGCGACGGTGTAGATTTATTCTTTAAAGAATATTAACTGGTGTGTTAATACCTTTTTTATCTCTGTCTCCTCTGGTGTGAGAGAGAAAAAAGAACGTCCTCTTTACCGTGGTGTCGGTGTGGAGGGAAGAACAAACTAGCAACAGGTATGTTACTAGCTTGAAGAAAAAAATCAAACCTTACCGTTATTTCGACAGAAAGAACGGCGAGGCAGATTCCAATATTAACTGGTGTGTTAATATTGCTAAATCTTCTTGCAAAGCAAAAAAGTAAACGGCAAGCGCCCGTCGACCGAATGTTAGCTTGGATTCAGTCTGTGGATCGTTAAGCTAGCCCGGTTACTGATAAACAAGATGTGCTCTGAAGCGAGAAGAGGTGTTTGAATGACGCTGCGTCGTAGCGCAAGCTACTTAAAGGGTGGGTGGATTCCCTGACGTTGACGTCAAGATCACCAGCCAATCAGGATTGGCGTAATGAGATTGATGCTTCTGTTTGCATACGTGTTGAGGCGCATCCCATAGTGAGACATCGAACGGAGTGTTATGAATGAGAACTAAACTTACATGAAACTTCCGTTGGGTTGCTTTAAAGTCAAGCTTCAGTTTAAGATTCACCCTGTAATAGAAACATGTGATGGAGCATTACTAACCTGACTCATCTAGGAAAGCTCCATTGGAAGCCATTTGGAAAGGGCAGGCACTTTCAAAAATACTTGGCAGGTGATTGGATCAATCTGTCTATCACCTTCTATCATGGGCCACTTCTGATTGGTTAACAATGGCTGGCTGATGACACCCAATTAATTCTGTCCTTTCCCCGCTCAGAGACCCAGGTCGTTGCACGCATCTCTGCTTGTCTAGCTGACATCTCTCAGTGGATGTCTGCTCACCACCTCAAGCTCAACCTTGACAAGACTGAGCTGCTCTTCCTCCCGGGAAAAGATTGTCCCACTCTTGACCTAACAATCAACATCGGCACCTCAGTTGTTTCCCCGACTCAGACTGCAAGGAATCTGGGTGTGACCCTAGATAACAACCTGTCCTTCACTGCAAACATCGCTGCTACAACCCGTTGCTGCAGATACACGCTTTACAACATCAGGAAGATACGTCCCCAGCTGACTCAGAAAGCGACTCAGGTTCTGGTCCAGGCTCTCGTCATCTCACGCCTAGACTACTGCAACTCCCTCCTGGCTGGTCTACCTGCATGTGCCATCCGACCTCTGCAGCTCATCCAGAATGCAGCGGCTCGTCTGGTCTTCAACCTTCCTAAATTCTCCCACACCACTCCGCTCCTCCGCTCCCTTCACTGGCTTCCGGTAACTGCTAGAATCCACTTCAAGACACTGGTACTTGCGTACCATGCTGCGAATGGATCTGGCCCTTCCTACATCCAGGACATGGTTAAACCGTACACCCCAGCGCGTGCACTACGCTCTGCATCAGCCAAACGACTCGTTGCGCCCTCGCTGCGAGGGGGACCCAAGTTCCCATCGGCGAAAACACGTGGGTTTGCTGTCCTGGCTCCAAGATGGTGGAATGAGCTCCCCATTGACATCAGGACGGCAGATAGCTTGCACATCTTCCGGCGCAAACTGAAAACTCATCTCTTTCGACTCCACTTTGAGCGTTAGAACTATTAACGAAGCACTTTTATACTAATAAAGGACTGGCTTACCTAAAGCCAGTTGAGTAGCACTTGAAATGTTTGACTCTATGAAACCTGATGTACTTATATGATTCTGTTTTCTTCAAGGTTGTGTCTTCCTGGTCGAATGTACTTATTGTAAGTCGCTTTGGATAAAAGCGTCAGCCAAATGCAATGTAATGTAATGTACATGTGGAGCACAGCACTTCTGATTGGTGTGGATGACTGACACACAAGAAGAACAAAAAAAAAATGTAATTTAAAAATGTATCGCAGACTTTGCGATTTGGTAATCGCATCATTTAAAATTGCGATTTCGATTCAAAATCGATTAATCGTTCAGCCCTACTAAACACACACTTTTACATTTTTCAGCAATTTAATGAGCCATCTTGTACTGGATATCCTGCTCCTAAAACCTCTGCCTAACATACCGGGAGTGTATTTTAAGATGATTTTGCACTGGGTGGCAGGGTCTTTCCAGTCCAATCCGACCATTATCCCTACTGAGTGCTCTAAATTATGTTTCCTCTGTTGCAGCACTGTGCACATATTTCATCATGCATACATCTCATATCATTCTCACAAGCTCACTAGAAAAAAAAACTGCACCAAGCAGGGAATTATATTTGCATATCACTGAATGGTGTCGTCAAGAATACATCCACAGCTCTTGATCTTCGAGATCTTTGTTAGTCACCAATTTTTACAAGATCTGAGGCTCGCTGTGTTCTCATCTCAACCACATGAACACAGAGCACTGATAACACGAGCATGTACTGAGATCAAGACTTGCAGAACATGGTGCAATTATACAGGGACCTTTCATGGGATTGTTCAACCTCTTCTTCAATAACAGTTCTGTTTGTAGCCCAGACAAAAGACTGCGCATGTTTAATCTTCTCGGCTCATTTGGGGAATAACAGTTTATGACGACAGACAGCAAAACTGCGTTAATGTTTGGTTTTAAAGCATGACTCTGATACCAGGTTGGTAAGCTGTGGTGCAGCAATGTGATAATGTATTGTGTGATACATGAGGTCTGGTAGAACACATTAGCAAATATTTAGTTTAATATGTTTGTCTGGCCTTTGCTTAGCTTTCAGTTTATGGTGGTTTTGTTTGTTTGTTTCTAGACCAAGAGCCGGAGGCTGTATTTTCAGGAATAAGGCAACATTGCACATAATACCTTGTTCTCTGTCCAAGGGTTTGCAACATTCATCAGGAAAAAAGAGCTAACACATGCTCAAAAAGTGAAGTGGATGAATGATATCACCTGAAAGAAGAAGCATTTCTGGAAACATTATGCGCCTGTTGACCAGAGTGTGTGACACAGTGATATGCAGGCTGCATTATCGTCCTGTTGTCTGCTCCTCACAGTTTGCAAGGAAGGTATGAAGCAAATCTAAATACAGCAGAAGTCAGCTTTTTCTATTTTCACTCAGAAACACCTCTTCATTTCATCTGTGGATGCCTACATTTGTGTGGACTGATGAGATTGATTTTGTGAATAGTGAGTGCTCAGCAAAGGTCTTGATGGACATGGAAAAAAGGAAATGTCCAGTGACAGAGTACAGTAGATTAAAGATTAAGTGATGGAGCTCTGAATGGAGACCTGGACTTCTTGCTGGATTGCAAAAGCTTTAAATAGCGTCTGATATTTGAAATGAACTCTTTTGTTCATGTGGGAGCTAGAACTCCTACAGCAATTCATTATGATAGGCTCTACAGAGAGGGGAGGCCTTGACAGCATTGCTCACTAGTATTATAATACGCAAGTACTGCATATTGAATGAACTCAAAAATAAATTGTTCAGCTAAAAGTGCTGAGTTTTTCCCCAAAAACATAATGTATTATCAGTTTATAGAGATGACTTTCATACATCAAATTATAAAGTGTGCTTGTTCTATACAATAACATGTTTTTAAAAATATTTGAAGAACTCTAAATACTTGCAGACTGTTCATAAGTAAGGAACGTTTTAATAACTGAATTTCAGTTATTTACAGAGGAAACTTAAGTTTATTGAATTTGAAGGGATGTTGAACAGCCATTGTAAGACTTTAACCTATTATTGTTCCTTTACTTTTGCGTTTTTTCTCCCATTCTATGCCAATATGGGATGTCCATCACTACTCAGTACATGTGACTTTTAACTGATTACAGCTTTCCAACCGTAAAGCGCAGCAGGTTTGTCGGTATCATGTTTTAAAAGAACTGGATATAGTGTTCACTGTTCAGTATTAGGAAGATTTTTGTTTGTAAGTCTTTAGGGTCATGGCTTTGTCATGTTCTTCATTATATTTGGATTTATCTGAGACGTATTGGCCAACGACATTAGTTTCTCAATCTTGACAAAAATGTTCTCCTGAAATAGTAAAACAAATGCCATTAATTAGTGACTCCCATTTCATGGTTTATAGCATTCATTATTATGGATTATATAACACTTTAATATTTTGTAATGGAATATTGCATTGAAAGAAATGTTCTGCCAGGCCAACAAGCCTCAGAAACTCTGTTGAACAGCATAGGCTGGGCAAGTGGAGGAATGGTTTGTCCTTTGTATTTGAAATCAAAGGGGTAGTTGTGTCAATGTATTTTTCCAAAAGAGGAAAAGGGCAAATGAAAAGTATTAGCACGTGTAAGCCTCAAGCTCTGCCTGCTGCAAATGCCTCTGGGTGAACTCCAGATGGTGACACACCTTACAGACTTCAAGATCAATGGAGTCCCATACTGTGTATTAAACTGTGATGAATCTGATTTGCAAAATTGTTGTTTTAAGAAGTTCAGAACTTTAGGAGCTAACTGATGAAACAAGTGAAGGACACCTTGACCATCGGGATTTATTTTTGACATGTACACTTCTGGTGGCAATTTTAAAATGGGACTGGTGGTAAATCAACAGTTGTTTTCAATCTCAAATGATCAAGTAGTTCAATAATGTATCATTATAGAGCTTGATATCACATTGTTTACATACAAGGTCAAGGATTAACAACTAAAAAGCTAGATATTTCCTTCAGGAGTTGGTAGAGACCAGAAATCTGAGGTAAAAACTGTGAATTATATTACATTTGCCAATATCCCAGAAACCTAACTCCATACAAACACATGTGTTGCTCTTACTATTGGGTGTGTGAATAATAACATCTAGATAACAAATATTAGTTATCCAGCTAGCAGACTGACATGTTCATTATGGCAAATCACTGTTGAAGCCTGTTTGTCTGGTTATGGTAAATTGCTAGTTAATAATACATGGCTTCATAATTGATTCTGCCAGAACAAAGCTTGTAAATATTTTATTTCTCCTTTTTTGTAGTTTGGTAGTTGGCATGCCCATTAAACAGCAAATTGCTTTTGCATTAAGTTGACAACCATTGTGTCCATTTGAATGTCCTACTGTTGGGTACTATTCAACATGAACTATATGTAATTCATAATAATAATACATGTTATTTCTATAGCGCTTTTCTTGAACCCAAAGATGCTTGATTGTGTCTTTAAAGGCTCTGTCACACTGTCCCGAAATTGACACCCGATGGACACACGATAAAGGAAATGTTCAAATTCGGCTGTGATCATAGCAACATCGGGCCATTCGCCGGTGGAGTTTCTCAGGCTCCGGCAGCAACTTAGTGAGCGGCAACTTCGTAAGGCACTCGTGAGGACATCTTGTCAAATCGTGTCATCTTCGTGTTATCATCGGTGCCATCGGGCATTCGCCCTCACTCTGATCGGGGCGAATGCCCGATGGCACCGATGATAACACGATGCCCTCACGATGGCCTTACGAAGGGCACAATTGACACACGAATTCAACACGAAAATGAACCTTCGCAAGGTCCTTCAGCAATTTTTTGGCATGCCAAAGATTTTGCCACCGCTCACGAAGTCGCTGCCGGAGCCTGAGAAACTCCACCAGCGGTCATACGATGGCTTAAGATGCCCTCACGAATGGCCCGATGTTGCTACGATCACAGCCGAATTTGAACATTTCCTTTATCGTGCGTCCATCGGGTTGTTTTATTGCACAACAAAATCATGTAAATATATTATGTAAATAACCCAATTTGTGTTCTGTGAAACTAAAAAGGATATAATATATTATTTTGAAGGACAGTTGACAGGAAGTTGTTGTTGTTATGGAAACAACATTACGGAGAAAACGTAATATTTTCTACATATAACGACGGATAAAGTAAAGAACAAAGTCTGAAGATATCAGTACAGTATCATAGTACTGTAACACAATTGTTTTTGGTACTTTCATTGCAGTTGTATGTCTTAAATGTAATGTAAATGTTGCCTTCGTGTGTGGTTCGGGGCCATCATCGTGCGAAATTCACAATTCCATATTCGTGTGTCCATCGGGTGTCAATTTCGGGACAGTGTGACAGGGCCTTTAAGTGAGTGGAGGATAATTCCTCCATGCTGTAGATAATTGAACTTAATGTGTTTAAATTGCCTGCAACTAATTCCGATTTCCAATAAATGTGATGGGAATAGAACAGTGGTAATGATTATGATGGGCAGCCAGAGTTCAATGGGCAGAAATTAAAAAAATATATAATACGTTACTGGCCATTAGAGCATCTCATACGATCATTGTATGGCTGAATGGCTCTTGGTCGTGAAACAAAGTCAGTTTAGCATCACACTGAGCATTACCTTTGTCACACCTTTGGCAATTGTGTTCTTCATTACCACCGCCAGTTACCCACTGCTTTACATGTGGAACTAATGGCAAACAATGTGATTTATTAGTAATAAAGTCAAACATGGTTCAACCCTCAAAACTCAGGTTGTTTGCGTGTTGAGGATTATTGAAGATATTTTTAAAAGTGCATTTTCAAATGTCCGTGTACATCTAATCCTCCTGAAACTCACAATCCACTGAGGGATCAGTTGTACTGCAATGAAAAGACGTGCAGTTAATTAAGGATCACAACGTTTTTTAAATCTTATTGCGTGAAGAAAGAATAATTAAGTAATCACTAACTACTTTAGCATTCCTTCTGATATTTGAAAGAGTGATTTTTCAATCAATAATAATTGTGCATGTTGAATGAGTTTGACTGATCTGCCTGTTATACATTTCAATTAAGAATTTTAAAAATAAAACTGTTATGCTATATAGAATTGAAAATAAATTGGTTTCGAGTAAAACACTGTCCCTTTTCCTTTTAGTCAGCCCTTCTCTCTCTTCCTCTCTCTCCTAGTCACAGATATGTTGAAGCAAAACGTTCTTAGAAACCTTTGATATAAGTTTCTCATGGAAAATAAGGAGGTTATGTAAATATGGATGACTGGCTGGTGAAAAATGTGCCTTCATGCCGTGATAGGGATGTGACCTAGCTGCTGGTCTGAGGATAGCTGCAAGGCCACACATAGTGGTACATTTACTCGGCACCCCCTCCAAATGTAAAAGCATATTGAATGCAAACAATTTCTGTGTTCTGCCTTGGTTTGTTAAAGGATTACATCTTTTGTAACCATTCTTGGCAATGTGAATGGAAATGTCTGTCAGTCTTTTTGGTCCACATTATAACTTTACTAGTGTATGGTACAAAAATATATTTTGTATACACACCTTCATGAACCCTAGAGTGTGACACCTGAATTACTTGGTCAAAAGGATGCAAAGTGAGCTCTGCAATAAAAAGAAATAAACCATAAATGCAATGGGAAGTTTGAAAAATAGTCGATTGGCAAAGGATGTTTTTTCCAATATGGTGATTTCTTCTCTTGGAAAACATGAGTAATGTTTATGAAGGGGATATTGATCTTTTATTTATAACACTGGGAATAATGAGCCAGCACACGCAACTGTTAAGGGACCTTTTTTTTTTACAAGATAGATGTGATGCTAAGCTAATTATGTGGCTACTGCTGAGCAACAAGCAGTGGTGGGGGTTGTTGTGACCATATTTTGGTGTACTGCTTGGTTCATGCTGCCGTGGGCTGCCGTTGTTCACGAGGGAGAGAGAGCAGCAGTTCCGCTTTGGTTGCTGTGTTGAAACTTAGCAGGCTGCATTGCCTTAGGTAAGCAAGCATGCTGGTTCATTTGCATTTCCTTAATATGCTTATTGGCATAACTATGCAGAGATCTGCGAAAGGCACAGACCGACTATTTGAATGACTGCTTAGACTGATAAAACTTTACTTAACTAGTCTTAAAAATTGTTTTAAAATCAGGTGCAGCATTTTACATTTTGAACAAAGCTCTAGCTGTGTTTTGCCATAATGTTTTGACCTATTTTCTCTTATCAAGACACTGTACTAATAGACTTCTGGCATGATGGATCATGGGATGAAAAGACTGTCAGATGACTAAAGATCTAATCTTTTTTTCCATGTATTATGTGAGTTACGAATTAGCAAAGATAACAAGCATGCAGTGCCTTCGCTACAGCGTGATTGGTTTGGGAGTCTCAAGCTTTTTTAAAGGTTTCTGACTAAGTATGCTTAGTTTGCTGATCTGATATGTGACCTAGTTTAGAGAACATTAGAACAGTGAGCACAGCTGTTGACTATTTACTACTCACCAAGATCACCGCTGTTATATTCCCTGCAGTAACATGCTATTTAAATGAATTAGTTTCACATCAGCTTTTATCACAGGAAACCTTTTTTTCTTAATTGTGCCTTTCCTTTGGTGGTCTTTAATCCAATCTTTAAGTTCTGTCTCTTAATGTCAAGTCTTGTAACACTGATCATTTCCCAGGCACTTTAGATGCAAAGCAATGCCAACACCTGTCGGGGGATAAAATGAGAAAGGAGATTGGAATGGAGTCTGTACCTTTCCCCGGGGACAGTAAATCCATGTGGAGCCTTCTTGTCTGGAGCTTCCTTTGAATACAATTGAAGTGTTCAATGGTTTCATCTCACCTCTAGTCTCTATATGTGACACCCTCATATGCTTATCTTTATTTAAATGAAGAATATAGGTAATGAAGTGTTTCTGAAGTAAACATTAAAAGGTAAACCACGTTTTCCTTTTTGAAGAACTGAAAACAATTGTGCTCAAAAACGCATTTCAAAGAATCCTACTTAATGTTTTGTGTAGTACTGTTCACATCAGTAAGACACTTCTTTAATACTCACAAACAACACACACTTTGTCAAGGTGCAAAACCTCTGTTATCTTTGTGTAGCAATTTCTTTTTTAGGTTTTCCAGGTTTTAACGAGGGTAAAATCTGAGCTTGCATCGTCTCAAGGCAGTACTTAGGCACAGTGGTGGTTATAGTGAGATGCTAATATTAGCTTAGCAACATGCAGGTATTGATTGATTGATTGATTGAAAAGTTTATTAACAGCTTGTATATTGGGTACAGTACAGTACAGCTCAAAACATACAATTGTTAAGGGGATGCAGACCAGAGAAAGACTTTCGTCTTGTTTACATCAGGGTCCCCCATTTCCAATTCATCATGTCATTTAAGACATATAAGACATATTTGACATACAGATGGCTTATTTACAATTTACATACAGGTGGTTTTTTTACATACAGATTGCTTGTTTACAATTTTCATTTTAGATTTCGTTCTAATACATCCTAGCCGGACATTTAAGACATACCAAGTCTACAGATATACAGTTAGTAACAGAGTCTAAAATGCGAGTATATACATAGATGGGGGGGGGGGGGGGGGAAGCTGTCCATTGAACGACAGGTTGAGATTTGTACCATTACCGGGGCCAGTTTTGCAATGCTCTCCCCCGAAGGTGCTCTTTAAGAGAGGTTTTGAAGGTAAGTATAGTTTTACTTTCCTTTACAGTTGTGGGAAGAGCGTTCCACCTTGATGTGGCATAATTGCGAAACGTGTATTCCCCCTTTTTTGTGCCAAATCTGGGTTTCACATGATTTGTGGAGCTCCCTCTGGTGTTATGATCATGGTATTCCTTGACCTTTGGGAAGAATTTTGACATGTACATGGGTACCATAGAGGTGTAGTGGATCTTGTAGACCAGGCCCATTGCAAGTAGCTGTACTCTGTCGTCTACTCTAAGCCATCCTAGGTTGTCAAAGTGGGCAGAGGTGAGGTGGGTTCTAGATGAAAGGTCAAGCAGTAGTCTAACCAGTTTATTTTGCGATGTTTGAAGTTTTATTTTTAGTGCCTTGGAGGTGCTATGGTACCATGACGTGCAAGCATAGTCATAGTACCCTTGAATGAGTGCTCCTGCCAGAGTTTTCAGGGTGTTTTTGTTTACCAGAGAGGAAATCCGGTATAGGAATCTAGTTCTTTGATTGACTTTTTTTATTACATTGGATGCCATTTTGTCACAGGAGAGGTTTGCCTCAAGAATAGATCCTAGGTATGTAATTTCCTTCTTACTTGTGACAATAATGTCACCCACTGCAACTGAGAAGTCGTCGGATTTGCTGAGATTATGTTTCGAACCGAAGAGAATGGACTCTGTTTTACCCAGGTGTAATGATAATTTATTATCGGCGAGCCAGGTGCAGATTCTGCCGAGCTCGGAGCTGAGGGTATCATGTTTACCATGTTCACCTTATAACGTGCTGCTGGTTTTGATTATTAACCAAAGTAATCTCGAAATGATGTTATGACAATGGTGCTAGACAAAAAGTATTAGTAATAACTATAAAAGTATAGTAATGGAAATTATTACAATTCGTTTTAAGGAGTGTGATAGTGTGTGCCTTATTTCATGGCAATCCATTGCATTGGCAATTTAGACATTTTAATCAAAAGCAGAAAACTGAGCCTCATGATTGAGCTAGACCAATTACCAAAGGGTTTCTCATCATGAAAATTATGTGAATTTGTCATTTGTACATAGCTACAGTGTAGACACATCTTAGGTCACAGGCTCCCCCAACAGTACAGCACAATAAAACAGAAGAAAGAGTGCAAGTCAATAAAAAAAGAAATATAATATAGTACAAATATTGCAGAATAGTCTATATCAGGGGTCACCAACCTTTTTTAGGGTGAGGGCTACTTTCAAAAAATAAAACAAGTCGTGAGCTACTTTTACTCCTCTTTTTTTTGTTTTTTGCAATGTACAGTATATATTTAGGCAAGGCGAGGCAAGGCAATTTGATTTATATAGCACTGTTCAGCACGTGGCGATTCAAAGTGCTTTACAGATTAAAAGCAAAAGACATTTTAAGAACAAATACAGCATAAATACATTATTAAAAAGGCATTTAAAAACAGGCATAATAAGCAAAGGTAATGAAATAAAATAAATAAACACAGCAGGTACAGAATACATGACTAAAAAGGCATACTGCTGTGTGAGTATGGGCAGCTCAATTAAAAGCAGCGGCAAATAGGTGCGTTTTTAGTCTGGATTTAAAAATAGGAAGTGTTTCGGCGGACGTGCATGATTTAGGCAGTTTGTTCCAGATTGTTGGGGCATAATAACTAAAAGCTGCTTTTCCATGTTTAGTGGTTATTCTCGGAACAGAGAGCAGACCAGACCCAGAGGACCTGAGACTCCTGGATGCTTCATAGTTATGCAGGAGGTCGTCTATATACCTCGGTCCTAAGCCATTTAGAGATTTAAAAACTAGCAGTAGTATTTTAAAATCAATTATTTGGCAGACAGGAAGCCAGTGTAATGATCTCAGAACCGGAGTCATGTGATCCACTTTTCTAGTGTCAGTGAGGACTCGAGCAGCAGCGTTCTGAATCAGCTGCAGCTTTCTGATGGATTTTTTAGTGAGCCCTGTGAATACACCATTGCAGTAGTCGAGTCTACTGAAAATAAAAGAATGGACAAGTTTTTCTAAATCCTGTTGCGACATTAGTTTTTTAATCCTTGATATATTCTTCAGGTGGTAGTATGCAGACCTAATGACTGTTGTAATGTGACTGTTAAAATTCAGGTCTGAGTCCATCACTACACCCAGATTTCTAGCTTTATGATTTACTTTGTAGTCTGCCGACTGAAGCTCTGTGATTACTTTTAAAACCCTAGTGTTATGTTCACATTTTGCACCCTTTGGTAATGTTCGGGTCAAATTGACCCGGGACATATTTCAGGGTTTAAAAAAAATACAGAACTAAATTCAACATGCACAATTCTTTATATATATTGTCTTTAACTCATTCCCCAACAATATAAATTAAATATATGATTAGTTTTTGAAAATACTCTTTGCTGGATCAAATGTAACAATGGAAGTGTCCATCGTTTTTTGTGATAAAAATGTAATTTATGTTAAAAAGAAATGCACTGTAATAAAAACTAAGTTTACATTTTGCTCATGCTTTTCTAGGACTAATGTAAATGAAACATTTTTTCATTAATGTTTATTATTTTTAATCTGTCATATAATAATCAAAGCCCTGAAGGAAATAAAGCAATTTAGCAGCAATTGGAACACAAGAACCACACATCCAAAAGTATTTGGCTGTGAAATATAGAGAGAATGAAACATCCATATAAATGACATAGAACAGATATAAACACAAAGAAAATAAAAACAATTAACAGTCACTATTCATAAAATACAGTATATCCGAAAACTATATTGATGAAGTGACGCTGCAGAACATCATGTGAGTCAATGGGCAAGTCCGTTTAGGAAACACATGATGTGCAGAACTTCTTCGTGTGTATAGCACAGATGTACTTGTTGCAGTTGCTGCATGTAGTCTGTGTCTTGGAGTCCTTTGAGGGTCCACAGACCTCACAGCTGGCTGTGGGGGTCTTCCAGAAGCTGACTGTGGGGGTCTTCTTGCGGCTGGCTGTGGGGATCTTCCAGCAGCTGGCTATGAGTCAAGTTCATCTTCCAATTTGCTGTCAAATTCTGAGTTTACCTCCACATCTTCAGAAATGTCTTCCTGTTCCACTTCACTGTGTTCTTCTAATGCATTCCACTCACTCTCATCCATTATTAGCTCCAAGGCTCTGAGCAGAATATCTTTTGGCCATTTTGTTGGTAGATAATTGTAGTTCTGCACTATACTGTTACTACACTGAGGTTATGTCTCTGTTTAGTCCCTCCTCCGGCGTGCAGATGCGAGGGGGGACAGTGCGAGAACATTTAAAATGTTTATACATTTCTGGAAGATCTAAAATGTTTATAATGTTCTAGGATAGTTTTGTGGACACACTACAAAGGGTAAAGATCAAGGGAAAACAGGATCAACCAGCTTCTCTATGCATACAATTGTGTGTGTGTGTGTGTGTGTGTGTGTGTGTGTGTGTGTGTGTGTGTGTGTGTGTGTGTGTGTGTGTGTGTGTGTGTGTGTGTGTGTGTGTGTGTGTGTGTGTGTGGGTGTGTGTGTGTGTGTGTGTGTGTGTGTGTGTGTGTGTGTGTGTGTGTGTGTGTGTGTGTGTGTGTGTGTGTGTGTGTGTGTGTGTGTGTGTTTTTCTCTGTCTGTCTGTCCTGGTATTGTATCCGGGTCAGATTGACCCGAACCTCTTATGAAGGACATACATGCGGGTGGGCAAGTGGAAAAAAAATAAAAACAATTCCACATGTCCTTCACAATAAATAAGCCCCGGCCATTGAGTTTCAGGTTGAACGAAAATATCCTTATATATTTTTTTATTCATTGAAAATGGAAATCGGGTCAATTTGACCCGAACACCACACAAGGGTTAATCGGTCCTTCTTTGCTCCAAAAACAATGGTCTCAGTTTTTTGTTTGTTCAGTTGGAGAAAGTTCTGAGTCATCCAGTTAGTGATGTGCTCAATGCACTTGCTCAGTGTTCTAATCGGAGAGTAGTCTCCCGGTGTAATTTAAAAATAAATCTGGGTGTCGTCTGCATAGATGTGATAGCTTAGATCGCTCTTTTTAATAATTTCAGCCAGAGGTATCATATAAATATTAAAAAGCAAAGGTCCTAAGATGGAGCCTTGAGGAACCCCGCATGACATATTTATCAGGGTTGATTTGTAATTGCCAATTAAACCAGTTTAGAGCTGTTGCTGAAACTCCCACCCAGTTTTCAAGACGGTCTAACAATATGTTGTGGTCAACAGTATCAAAGGCAGCGCTGAGATCTAATAATACTAACACTGATATTCTGCCACTGTCTGTGTTCAAATGGATGTCATTTAAGACCTTAACAAGTGAAGTCTCAGTGCTGTGGTTAGGTCGAAAGCTCGACTGAAACACATCAAAACCGTCAGTTAAAAACATGAAATTACTCAACTGTTGAAAAACTGCTTTTTCAATAAATTTGCTTAAAAAGGGAAGGTTTGATATTGGCCTGTAATTATTCATTATGGTTTTGTCTAGGTTATGCTTTTTTAGGAGCGGTTTAATTATTGCAGTTTTCAGGGCCTGTGGAAATACACCTGATTGAAGAGATTTGTTTACTACAGTATGTGTAGTAGATCTTAGGCCAAGCAATGAAAAACAGTTATGACACGGGATGATGTCGAGGCTACAGGAGGAGGATTTTAGATGTTGGATAATGTCTTCCAGGTCTTTAGCATTAATCAGACGGAATTGTGACATGGTGTCTGAATTGGCTTTAGGGGACACAGGGACAGTACATTTGCTGTACCTGATGCAGAGGCACTGACTGCCTGTCTAATTTGCATGATTTTGTCAGTGAAGAAGGAGGAAAAATCATTGCAGGCCCTGGTGGGTAGAAATTCTGAGGCTATCGACACTGGGGGGGTTTGTTAGTCTGTTGACGGTAGCAAACAAGGCACGTGAGTTGTTTTTATTTTTGGTAATGATGTCAGAAAATAAAGACTGTCGTGCCTTTTTTATTTCCTAATTATAGAAACCGAGTTTCTCTTTATATATTTCCAAGTGAACCTGGAGATTTGTTTTTCTCCACCTGCGTTCAGCTTTTCTGCACTCAGTTTTTGCTGTTCTCACAGTCATGGCTTTTCTCCATGGAGATATTTTCTTGCCAGATACTTCCTTTATTTTAATGGGGGCGATGGTATCCATGACATTTGTTATTTTAGAATTAAAATCATCAACTAGCTCATTTACTGAGAAGTTAGCATGGTCAAGTGAGGGAGTAAAAATCTGGGCAAACATTTCCTCTGCATTTTCAGTTAAGTGACGTCTAGTGGTTACCTCTTTCTTAACAGTTGTATGGACGGTAATAGAGCTCTCAAAGAAAACACAGGAATGGTCGGAGATCGCAACATCACTCACCACAAGCTTAGAGATGTTCAGACCCTTTGATACAATTAAGTCCAGGGTGTGCCCCTTATTGTGCGTCGGACCCTTGACATGCCGAGTCAGTCCAAAATTGTCGATAACACAAAACAGTTATTTAGCCCCTCTGTCCTCAGGGTTGTCAACATGGATATTAAAATCGCCAACAATGACTAGACGGTCAAAGTCAATACACACTATAGACAGCAACTCGGTAAAATCATCAAAAAAGCTTGCACAGTATTTGGGTGGTCTGTAGATGTTTAGGAAAAGAGCTCGAAAGGAGCATTTCAACTGAAGGGCCCAGCCTGTCTTCCTACAAAAAACGACCATATAGGTCGATTGTTCAGCAGCTAAATACGACCCAGAGTCACGTTTTAAAGTGTAGCACCTCTAGTGGTCGTGTAAGAAACAACATGCTCCTGTCGATTGCAAACGCTCCGGAGGGTCGTTTATTCACAAATTACCCTCTGGAAAATCCTAAATTGTGGAATAGTTTGGCCATTAAAATGCTTTTTTATTAGATTTCTAGCGAGAAGTGTATATTGTACTTTTATAATCTACGTCCAGTGGATGTGTAGGATCTACAGTTTGATAGATATACGAAGATAATTTGAGGTCTCGCCAGGAGAACGTGTACTGTATATGGGGCAGCTTCCATGTAAAGTTAGCATGGGTGAAAACAGTATTTCCGGTCTCGAAGTTTTCATAATAAAACCGGAAGTATTCCCCACACTGTCAAATGATTACACAGTGATATCTCCATTACTCATCCACTAAAAAACATCAGTTTATCCTTGTTAATTACACAATATTGATTGGTTTAAATTGTGTACAATGCTTTTGTGTTTTTAACCTTCGATTCGGAGAAACAAATAGTTTTTTCGGAGTTTAGACACTACAGAGTTTCCGAAGTCACTACACTACCCAGAATCCCCAGCTATCGTTTGGGACTACAACATCCGCCTTGCTTTACAAACCCCGTGATTAGCCCTCAAGCTCTGTGATTGGATGTTGGAGTGGCAGTGCGACACGGTTACGCCGAATGTCAAACAGCTCTTTGAAATGGAATGGAACCACGCCAGACTATCCAAAACTGGACTTGGACGGGTCCAGCCCAGCCCTCCCCCACAGAATTACACATGCTGGCTATTGTGTGTTTCGCAATATGTTCTATGGCACGTCTCTACTGGGAATTGTAGTTTTCATAAGACGTTTTCGTATTTCCCATAATTAGAAGTTGCTAGTATTAAACTGTATACATCCCTGGAGGTTTAGGGGATACGAAACACATTGGTGTTATCAAATTTAAAACATATAATTAATACATGGGTGAAAATTGCTTGTGCCCATAATGGGCAGCATTAATATACCCACATGACAGCTAAGGTCAGAAGAGCTTTATTTAACAGCTGGTCTTATGTCTGTGACCCCTCCTGTTGTTAATTGATAAGCCTGAAACATGCACTTGTCAAGGTTCAGATGCACATTTAGCAAATATGGCAGTAGCCATCGATCATCTTAAGATAAGATACTTTATTGATCCCATGTTGGGAAATGTTTTTGTTACAGCAGCATGTACTACTTTGTTCTACTCCACTACAATTCAGAGGTCAACCTGGTATTTTTACTCTACTACATTTATTTTTGTTACTTTGCAGATTCTGATTAATGATGTGAAATATAAACAACCCTTAAATCAGACTTTCGTTACACCTGAGTAAAATTCAGCCTTATCAGTTTGTCTGTTTTGCACATCCTCCTGTTAATATCTTTGGACGTCCTGCACTAAACTGTTTTATTGTAGAGATCACTACAGTATCTTCTTGATATTTTCTATATTCAACAACTAAATTCAATAACGTGCTTTAACCACTAGGAGGTACGGTTTAGACCAGTGGTCTAGTTAATAAAACATAATAATATCAAACATAATATGACTATTCACTTTATTGTGAAATTAAAACAGAACGGTAAAGGAAAATACAGTTTCAGTCTCTCAATGTGAAGCTTATGCATTGTACCATAAACTTGTATAGACCTGTAACAGTCAACTGCATGAGGAGTTGGAAAGGTAGTTCAGAAAATCAGTAATATCTTTAAAAACTACAAAAAAATCCCTTTATATCAGCTGTGCACTGTTATGGTGTAAATACAGACTATCTACTTATTGGATCAAATATAAAAGTCAGCCGAATTAGTGTTGATACTGCAAGGAGACGTATTGTGTGAAAAGAAATGGAAGATGTTGTTTAATTGTTATTTTATGGTCCACGTCACGTATTCAGTTTTGGCGGCATCTCTTCCAGTTTGTCAAAAGGTCTTCTGATCAGGGCTCTATAAATACATATCTACGGCAGATATGTAATATTTAATGCAGCCGAACCGTGTATTACAATGCCGTTATGTGATGACTTTCCAAAGAGAAAAGCAAGAACACTCGGAATAAAGTATTATTTTTATTTTTAAAAATGTTTTCCGATTTCATATCACATAAACACCATATCCCGACGTGCATTGCGGCGTGATTTTAGCCTATCAAAACCTCTGAAAAAAGAAATGTGTCTCTCAGAATCGAAAGAGAAAACCCTATGGGAAAAACACAAAAGCATTGTACACAATTTAAACCAATTAATGTCGTATAATTAACTAGGATAAACTGATGTTTTTTAGTGGGTGAGTACTGCAGATATCACTGTTAAATCATTTGATCATTGGTTTTATTATGAAAACGTCGAGACCGGAAATACTGTTTTCAACCCGTAACTTTACATGGAAGCTTGCCGCATATACACGTTCTCCTGACGAAACCTCAAATCATCTTCGTAATATCTATCAAACTATAGATCCTACATAACGACTGGACGTGGATTCTAAAAGTACAATATACACTTCTCGCTAGAAATCTAATCATAAAGCGTTTTAATGGCCAAACTATCCTACAATTTAGGATTTTACAGAGAGGGTTATTTGTGAATAAACGACCATCTGTAACGTTTGCATTCAACGGGAGCACTAGAGGCCGACAACTTTAAAACGTAATTATAGGTCGTATTAAGCGCTTGAACAAACGACATATTTGGTCGTAATAAGGGCTTAAACAATCGACCCATTTGGTCGTATGAGTTGGAGGACTTGTTGCAAGGGCCACATATTCAAAAGAAGCAAAGTTTCCATACATAGTCTGCTTGCATTGAAATAACTCATTAAACAAAAATAGCTACTCCACCCCCTTTCTTATGTAGTCTTGCCTGACTCATAGAATTACAGTTGGGAGGAGTTGATTCTCTAAGAACAGCTGTGCTGTTGTTTTGGTCTAACCAAGTTTCAGTTAAAAACATAAAATCCAGGTTGTGCTTGGTGATAAAATCATTGATTAAAAATGATTTACCTGCTAAAGACCTGACATTTAATAAAGCCAGTTTGAGTGTGTTTGACATACCACCACTGACTGTTAACGAAATAACGTTGTTTTTAGCACATTTAGCACATTTTAAAATTATGATATGCTGACTGTAAGGGAAACTTCTGTGTAGCAATGCAGTAGGAGTCACCGACTCAGGAAAGAGACACGGGAAGAGCTGGAGCTTCGATGTCAAACACTGGAGGTTTATTTGGAGTTACGGCCGGAGGATTCACATCACAAGTCCAAGAGCCAGAGGTTCTGACTTCACGGTAGAGTTGCCACATCAATTCTAAAGAACTCTACCTCAGACCCATGTATTTAACTAGTTCTGAGAGCATCATCAAACTGCTGCATAACAAGATCAAATCATAACACCTCTATCAGCTGACGCCAACAGGCAGGAACAGGGAGACAGAACACTGAGAGCACAGCAGCCAAGGTTACGAGGTGCGTGTGCTCAGTCAGGACAGTTTGAACTGATAAACTGGGTCAAAGTTATGGGCCTTGGAAAATATTTCACAACACTGACCTTTAACCTTTGTGTGCTGTTTGGGTCTGTGGGACCCATTTTCAGTGTTTACTAAAAGAACATGTATGCAATTTAATTGTTTGAACCTGCTTTATTTGGGAGTGGACCTCACATCCTCTAGGGGGGTCCGGGGGCATGCACTTTTTTTTTCTGGTGCACTTTGAGCACAAGATGAATTTATAGATACAGCTCTCAACACTCAGATGAAAGGGAGCTGTATACTTTTCAATAATCCAAACATCTTTAGAATATGATCTCAACCGATAACAAATCATTTCAACTTGATTATTCTTATCTTATGTTACCTAGTTAGTATTCTTTCTTTTTATTTATGCATATTTTAATAATCACTCCCCTTTTAAACTTTTTTTTGTTTTTACTGTCCTATAGTACACATTGGAATGATTTCTTACTTTATCTATATTAAATAGATAAAGGTGTGCTCTCCCTAGCTCTCTCGCTCTCTCTCCCTCCCTCCCTCCCTAGCTCTCTCGCTCTCTCTCCCTCTCTCTCCCTCCCTCCCTCCCTAGCTCTCTCGCTCTCTCTCTCGCTCTCTCTCCCTCCCTCCTTCTCTCTCTCCCTCTGTCTCGCTCGCTCACAGAGGCTGTGTGCTCCTCCGTGGCGATGACGGCTTGCGTTAAAAAAAAAAAAAAAACATATTTGTAAAGTGGGGGGGACACAAACGGGATTTCGAAAAGAGCGGGGGACATGTCCCCCCTGTCCCCAGTGGAAATTACGCCATGCGTGTGTGCGTCAAGTGCAATAAATATATATGCAAGTTGCAACACACACAGTAAAACTCTGCCCCTCATGTTTGGTATTGTATGATTTTCTTCCCGACTGCAACGCTGGTCCCGCAAATCAAGCAAGAACGTGATTGGTCGATATTCATTGTGGGGGTGGGGGGAGGAGGGGTGTTAGATAGATATAGAGTTGTAGTAAGTAGATAGAGTTTGTTATGATTTAGGTTTCGTTTATGCATTGGGTAGATTATTTTAATTACATTTCCTTTTTTGTTTTGTGTATTTTATACATTTTGGATTTGCTTGGCGAGCTATTTTTAGAACATGCCCCGCGGGCGACTCACGTTGCCCCTGCGGGCGACTAAGTGCCTGCGGGCACCGTGTTGGCTTCCCCTGGTCTATATGCAAGTAATTGGAATATTGATATATATAAGTTGTAAACAGATGAATGTTTTGGATGTTGTTTCAACAGTTCAGTTGTTTAGCAGTCTTATTACTTGTGGGATGAAACTGTCCCTGAGTCTGGTGGTTTTAGTCCGGATGCTGCGGTAACGGCTGCCAGACGGCAGCAGGCTGAACAGTTTGTGGCTGGGGTGATGGGGGTCTTTTATAATCCGGAGGGATTTCTTCCTGAGCCGCTGGGAGTAAAGGTCCTCCATGGATGGCAGCTCCGTTCTGGTGATGTTCTGTGCAGTTTTCACCACCCTCTGTAAAGCCTTACGTTGACGGCGGTGCAGCTGCCGTACCAGGCCGTGATGCAGCCAGTCAGGATACTCTCTATGGTGCACCTGTAGAAGTTGCAGAGTATCCTGGAGTCCATGATGAATCTATTCAGCCTGCGGAGGAAGACGATCACCAAAGTCAGTGGGCTTCATCCACTGGGCAAAATGGTTGTCTGCAAAAATGCCATTGCCATTCAAAAGATGTTTGGATTTGGAAGCAAAAAGGTTGAGACAATGGCAGACATTGCTATCTACAGTATAGAACCGCGAGCATGACTAAAAACACTATTTTGCGGCATGCATAATTGATCATGTATTAAAATGTTCCCGTTTAGTTTAGATGTCCCAAAAGAACTTGGAGATAGTTACTTTCTGTTGAGTGACTTCAGATCACTTTGATACTTTTAATTCTGATGTGCTTGCACATTTTCTAAAAACAATCCATCAATTGATTTTATGGTTTCTCTGCATCAGAGCCTCTAAAAGTAATTTCCCATACCGTGTCTAAAATCCCTCCAAAGAAGTAATTAGCCAGAGACCCCCACCAACACCCAATTATCTCATCAATTAACTTTCTACAAGCAAGTGAGGACATAATTAGGGAAGTGTCTATATTGGTAAGATATTCTAACTTAAGGCTGTCAACACCACAAGTGATGATGCAGTCCAGTGGGCTTTTCACCCCTTGCTTTTAATTCTGAACCAGCATCTCTTCTGTCTCGCCCTAATGAAATTCCTCATCAGATCCACTCCTGCCCCCTCTGCTGCTCAAGTAAGCTTCGCTACCTCACGACCAGTACCGGAAATGCACTGGAAATCTCTGCAATTTCAACGCAGCTTCAGTTGATGAATCTCGGGGGTCCATGAAGTTTCTATTTGATTGCGTACTGTAGTGTAATGTGCGGAATCAGATGAGATATAGAGCATAAACTATTTCAAAGTAATTGACTCATGGCCTGAATGCAACCGTGCCTGAGAGGCATGCATCCAGCACATCATAGTATTATCACGAAAAGTCACACTTTTACAGACTAATATGATGATAAAATCAATACATGCTCACATTAAAGTGGATTTGCTCATAACTCGCCCTCATCATGAAGTGCTTTGGTGTATTCATAATCCAACTGCATGGCAATAATTATTGATAGGGAGGCGTGTGACGCAGTGGGTTGTGCGTTGGTGTTCGGATCAGGGGGGGCACAGGTTCAAACCCCACTGCAGTCAGCATGTCGTTGTGTCCCTGGGACACTTCACCCCAAATTGCTCCTGTGGGGATTGTCCACAGTATTGAGTATGTAAGTCGCTTTGGATAAAAGCGTCTAACAAGTAACATGTAATGTAATAATATACACTTTGCACTCAGATTGATCTTTAATCAGTGTTCACTTTATCTATCTTAATTCCCAACTGATAAACTAATGTATGCATGTTTTAATTTGGGAATCATTTGAATGGTGAGTCCAAAGCTAGATACATAAGAAGTGAGTAAATTAGGATATTTCTCAAAAGGCAGTTTAACTCGGGACTAAATTAGATAGGGATGCTATAAATAACTTTGGATAATACAACATTTCCATTCTGTTTTGACCTTATGATTGTAGGGAAGGAATAAAGGACACATTTCATGCTCATTACACTGGCATGTATAAAGCTAAGAGTCTAAGACCCTGTCTCTCTGACAAAAAAGAGTGGGATATAAAATGTATATATGCAAATTACGTTCATGTTATTTTTCATCCATGTATTTAAGGAAATTAAATGTATGAGCTGGAATTGATTTGAGTCTTTGGGTAAGAATTGCTTAAGCAGATACCAGAGTGTGTGTTACCGTTTCTGTTTAACTGTTTTGTACTCAGCACATTTTCTGAGTGATATTCTTGCACAACCTTATGCAAAATTGATCATTTCGATGTAATAAAATCAACAAAAAGCTGAGCGTAAGCTTTTATGAACAAGGTCAGGATTTCCACTGAAACACACAGAGCCGTATTTTCAAAACTTCAAATAGACGTAGTTTATGTATGTATCAATCATTCTAGAAAACATGCCGAAGGCTAATAGTCAAAGACACAATAGGGCTGATATTCTTACTCCACAGGACATCAGTAAGCAGACTAGAATGTCAACAGACGTGCAGGGCCATCAAAGTGATACACAATTTTCATTTATCGCAGACAGGGAATCAAAGAACCCACCCTTCGAACTCTGAGCCAGTTACACAATGTCTTCTGCTGCCCCCACTACACTATCTGCGTGTCTTTCATCCCATCCTCTTGGAGAGGGACAGCGGATTCTCTTTCTTCTGCTCCTCGGCCTCTCTGTTTGATCTCTGTAATTCAGCTAATGAGGCTGGGCCTCTGGCAGGCATCTGGCACACACACTAAAGGCAGCAGCACTGAGATGTGCCCCTAGATCTCTGTTAGCCGCATAGCGCCACCCCATCTGACTCAGCAGCCAACTCTGAAACATCCAGGGCCCCGTTGAACAAGGTGGAAGAATCACGCTTTAATTACCTGCCACTGGAAAATCAGCAGAATTTTGAAATAATGGAATCTAGGTCAGCTTGATCTCAGCAGTAAAACTACATTGAGCTGTGAGTTGATCCTGTCAGGGCGATGCTAGCACATTCTTTGTACTCTTAATTCTTAACAATTTCAGAGTGATAAATATGAATTTGCCAGAGAAATAGAGGACTGGGCAATTTGTTCCACATGATGAAGTAGTGCTGAAATGTTCTCCTGTAAAGAATGATTACATTGAAATGTTCAATATACAGTCAATCGGTTATCAAAGAGCTGTTGTCCCCATCCATTCAACTTTGGCTCATGTCAGCATCAACCTACATTCTCTGAACAATGTTTTTGTTATTTGTAGTGGGGAATATGAAATGTGCCAGACAGATTTGTCTCTGGAGTGCTATGGAGGGCTGGGGAACATCTGAGTCAGCGGTCTTTGAGGCAAATGCAAACCTCTCAAAAATGCTAATCTTTGATTTCCTCCAGATTAGAGGGACTCAAGCTGAGCTGTAGATGCAGAAACACAAGTAGCTGGCGGCCTTCCTACTTCTGTGTCCTAACCATCGGATTAAATGGAAACCTGATGCTGTGTCGTCTTATTGTTGGTTTTGAGAAATGGACTGTCCTTGCTGATGTTGCGGAATATGTTTTCCCCAGCTTGTTTTATCACCAATATTTTGTTGTAGGTGATATTTAAATGTGGAAATGCTCTATCACTTCTGATTAGAATCTGATGGTGGCAGATGGTGTAACACATGCAATCTGCACTGTGAATAAACAATGCACCTATGTCTTGAACAGTATTCAAAGAAATCTTGTTGGCACTATATCTGCATAGTTGGTGTTGGCAGTCTCCTCAAAGTGGCCCGCTTACAAATAACTGCAATGTTGTTGCTCACAGCGACAGAAATAAATAGCGTATCCGTGACTGGGTAGAGGATGACGTGCTTATTGTTGCTATTAAAGCCATGTCTGTTTGCTGTGGTAGCCATCTGACCTGAGGTTTGTTCACTCAGAGTGAAAGCTTCCAGCTTCTTTGGAGCGAGGGTACAGGAGCCGTGCCTTCTCTGTGCCCTGCGTGAATGCCATGTCCTGAAGCCAGGAGCAGATGGCATGAAAGAAACCCTGAACTGCAGAGAAAAACCCAAGGCATCCACCTGGGGCCTCGCAGGGTGGCATCATGGTGGAACAAACTCAATGTTCACACCACCAGGATCTAGCTCTGCCACAACTCGGGGCTTTTTGAGTTCTTGATTTATAGCACTCTGCTTTTCTATCTCTGCTGCAGATATCTACACCACAGGAATTGGGCAATATGATGCACATAAGTCAGCATATCTGAAACACCATAGTTCAACTGTTAACTCAAGATTTGAAACACTTAACATAGCCTTCACAGGTTCAGTAAACGATTACAACCAGGCCTCAACAATATTGCAATCTTCTCACATGAATTCATTAAAAAGCACACAAAGTAGGCCCCAAAAAAAAGTTAATTTGTTTAATCCAAAATGACATGGTGGTTTTTATTTACATATTTATTCAACTGAGAAAACATTATGTCAAAGCCCTCAGCACAAATGTCATCAAAAGTGAACATTTGAAATTCCAATTCTCTGCATGAGAGACATCCCCAAAGGGAGTAACATGGGGGAAAAAACGAGTAAATAATCTGGCAAAGCCTTTACTCAGCTGCCAGTCTGAGGTGACATATCAATCGTGTTAGGTAGAGATGTCTCCCAGGTGTGTGATTGTGTAAATGCTCCCGAAGTACCGAACAGATAGAAAACATAAAGTTGTTGACAAAGAGGATGAACTACAGCTCAAGAAATCATCAATGCTCAATGGTGCTATGATAGCATGTAGCTTAAATACCATAGCTTATTTAATTATACTATAGTTTGCATTAAAATGTGTAGTTTTGCACTCTTGAACTCGGATATACTGTAAAGTATGAGTAGATAATAAGGTCTATTTTCAATGTGACTGTGCCAAAATAATTTGCATGCTGTCACTCTGACTAATTGCCATGGCCTTGAAAAACATTCACCTGAATTGGTCACTACATCATCTGTATACCCTTGTTGCACGTTGCAGAGAGATGTCCACAGAGGCGAGATTGTGTTGTTTGTGCTTGCAAAATTATGTCATCTAATGTCCTATTGGGGATTCGTGAATATCGTCACATTGACATGGTGCCTTTTGCCCTGGAGAACTCTTGAAAAGGAGGTAGTTCAGTTCCTATATCCAATTATAATGCACAGAGGTGCCCCCAGCTATCAAGTTGATACCATTGAACCTCATGCACAGACTATGGCTCCTTCCAGAGACTTAACACAGCCAAGCCCAATGGTTTAAGTCTGGCCACAGTCCCAGAGGGAGCTGCAGCTCTCTTAATCCAACAGTCCACTTTATAGGTTTCACTACACTCAGACAGTAGGTTGTCGTACCAGATTGCATTACATTATACAATTGTACCATATACAATGGAAACCATGTCCAGGCTTTTGCCGGTAAACATTTACTGTATTTTAACACCGGCCTGTTAGCATTGTCATAGTTACTTTACTGCTACTGATGTTAGCCTTAGCTCAAAGCACAGCCCCACGTTGCTGCTATAGCATTCTTATGCTTGTCCTTGTACCCCTGTATGAGTGTGTCTCTGTAAAAATGTGCTCAATATTTCTGTACATTTATCATGCTTAGTGGTGACAGTCTCTTTAATGCAAATTCTGAAATGTAATTACAAGAAACTGTTGGGGTTCGGGGTGGCAGCAGTTGTGGGTATGTAGGCGTGAAGACCCAACCATACATGGCTCCACAATAATGAGTTGAAGCAGGCCATCAGTGGGTGTGGTGTGAAAGTGCTGAGCAGGGAATGTGAAGGTGAGCCCCACAGGACTCATTTGAGAGGAACGCCGTGCTGAGAGCAGCTCAGAAACCACACAAAAAGAATGACAATTACACGTAATTACAGCTTGAGAAGTGTTGGCAAAGGGGCTCTTTATCTGGCTATATTGGCTCTGCACTCCACTGTGCCTCTAATTGCTACTCTCCCACATGTGCATATCACTTTCGGTGCCAGTTGCCATATATTGTTGAGTTGTGCACAAGCCATACCTTTAGTATACTCTACTGCTTTGAAAACTAAGCAGCTTTGAAATCTAAAAGCTTTGAAAATGGTTTTGTTTGCCCACAAGTGATTCTTATGGGGTGTCAATATCTGTCGTATTTTTACAAGAGGCATGTTCTGTTCAGTGTACCTGTCCGTCCAGCTGCTTCATGTTGTGTAAATCTACAATACAGCAGTGTGTGTTTCCTCCGGCAAGCATTCATGCTAAAAATGTCCGCCCATACATATCCACAATGCACTTTAGACAAAGCCGTCCACCACATGTGGAGTCTGGTTAAGCTCCAGGGGAAAAACAGTCCATTCGCAGTGTGTGTGCGGTCTGTATATGTGTGTGTTGGTGTCCATGTGCAAATCAGTCCCACTCACTCCAGGGCTCTTTAGTACAGTTGTCATGTAGCCATTACATGTTGTTGCTTTAGGAACCTTTGGCTCCTTTTGCTGGTATTTCATTTAATTTCTGATACTGCATTGACCTGCTCACTGTTTCTACAGCGCTCACCAACAACTCATTTGCATCGTCTTCTTTGTGAAATACGTTGAGACAAATGTGTTGAATGGGTTTTATGAATAAATGTAAGCTGACTGCACCTCAGTGGTGATTATTATGCGAAGCAGTGAAGTCTGTCACAATGAATTCAGGTAATAGCCATGATAGCCTATCATTTTCTCAAAGAATCCTACACTTAATTATGAAGGTGAAATGTAGAAGGGAGACAACTTAAATATTTATCAAGGTTAACTATTGAAAATGTCAATCTTGACGTGACGCAGGAGACCCTTTTGACTTGTAAATATAGTCTTCAATAAATAAAACAATATGTTCTTCACCCTATGGAGGTGCTTCAACAGCATAGATTACATCTCAGCTATGCAAGGTAACTACGTATATTTACTCAAGTTCGATACTTGCATACAATTGTACTTTAGTAGCGGACTATTTTGCTATTTTCAACTTTATTCTACTCTACTATAAAACCGTGCACATTTCACCCAGCTACATGTGTTAAACTATTTAAGTCAGTAGTTACTTTGTTTGCATATTTAGGTGAATTATAGATAATTTAATCGACAAATAAATGATTATCTACCATTTAAAGGAGTTTATTCACAAGCTTGCAGCATTAAATAAAGTAATTAAATTAGCCTTACATTCACGAGCTGCAACAAAGACATAATGTATTAATACTTACAATAATACAATATACATTACACATGAATAGAACATGTTCAATGAGTGCATTTGATGCAGATTTTCTCCCAGCCACAGCACCTCATGCATGCTGGTTTGCTTCTTTACACCACACTAGATTCCTAATGAGATTACATTATTCCTCCAGCATGACATAATGCTATCAGCACGCTATGACAACACTTTGGGATGGTTAACAGTTCCCAAGTGACTGCCGTGTGATACTACAGTGCATTGTTTGAAATATTTATTCAAGCCCATTTAATGTGGTTACTTGTGTGTGTGCATATGTTTCTATTATTGTACTTTCTTTATCCACTTTATTGATATCCAACTTATTGCTTTTCTTATTTATCAGATGTATGTCCTTCTTGGTGTCGCTTTGTCATTGTTTTCCCTGTGTCTAATGTTACCCTGACCCATTTGTTCCCTTCACAGAAAAATCCAATATTTGCATATACGCTCCCTGACTCAGCCTCTGTAAATATGTTTTCAAAATCCCATCGATGTGTTTTTTTTCCTCCGTGTGCAAATGGAAGGCTCGTAATTAGATTGATTATTTTAATACATCTAGACAGAATTAAACCCCCCTCCAAAAAAAACACTTAAGGCTAGAAGTCATGAGGTATGGTAGAGAGTTTCCAATTCTTTGCCATTGATGCATACCTCTGAGACAATGTTTCTATCGAATTCAGTCTTAACATTATGCATGCTGCAGTGTTGAGTGAATACAGTGCGTGCCTTTTGCATATCATGTCTAATTGGCTTCAGTCTATCAACATATCTGCCTTTTAGATTCCTATTTACCAGATGAGTAGTCTTGTCCTATCCTTTAAAAACCCTCTACAAGACTCCAAATGAATAACATCATCTGAAAATGTATATCCAATCAATGAAGTGCTACCATATCGACTATATATTACATTGTACTTTGTCTATAGTATTCACTCACCATGAAACTCAAGATCAAAGAAGATCTTACATTACTTTTAGGGTACTGCAGGAATGATTTAGCAAACTGCAAATCAAAAGAAACAAACCTGATTGAAAATGTCAAAAGACAAACAAGACATACATGTTCGCGTCAACCATGAACATTTTGTCCATTGCTTTTTATTAGTGTAGTAGATAAGTAGATTGTATTGCAGTTAATGGCCCCATATTCAGTCATTTGTCAGCATTAGGATTTTGAAGTTCTGCAACTGCTTTGAAAAAAAAGGCTTCTTTTTCAATTTTGTAAGATTATTGTGAATAAAACTTTGTCACAAAGGGATACAGATAATCTTCCTTGGCAGTTTTATAGCCGACAGTTATACCAATGACTTTATGACATTACACGCAGCAAATGGTCCAGCCAGCCGGTAATAAAGCCAGGGACTCAGTGCTCAGGAAATGTGCTGCCATGCAATATGTGCCCTAACCACTCGGCTATTGGGTCGCCCACCAATGCGTAATTGTAAAAGTGTCTGAACTGGGAAATAAAAAAAAGGAATTCCTCAGTGTGACTCAAAATGCTATTAGCAAACTGATATGTTCAGCACAACACACAGGCAATGGCCAACCCACAGTCTCCTAATTTAATTTTTAACATGTAAAAATAATGTAATTGAAATGACAATAATAAAGTCATAACATTGTAGTTATTTCCCGTATTGGTCCCTAAACGAGGCTGGGTACACACTGTTCTTGATCCGAGGTCTCCTGCTGGGAGTTTCCCATCTCCTTATCACTATCGCAGTGTTCAAGCAGGGGGAGCTGGGAAATCTAATATTCCGCTTCATGGTTATGGAACAGACTAGGCCACTGCTCATGGTTTAGCAGTCTTTAATTGCATCAGGGAAAACCATGCAATGTACATTCTGTTCCCTTACTTCAACTTATCGAGCGTAATGTATATATTAGTGTAGGCAGGTGGAGCCTGCAGCTGTCAGCATGATGGTAAGCTATGAGTGATTGGAGCTGGGGATCCCCACAGGTACAGAGAGCTCATGTACAGAGCTCCATGTCTTATTGTCTAACATCTGCACCTCAGCACATGATACTTCAGTTTGCTCGAGTCTATGCTTAATAGACTTTATTATTTATTAAATAAATAATAACATGGAATGGTTTTATATACAAAAAAGATAGGAAATCATTACCAATTTTAATAGAAGTGGCATCATCAACAGTGTGAATTTAATATGTGAAAAACTGAAGCAAATATTTCACAGCACCACTGATACTGCTCTGTGTGAACGTGCGTCATACCAGTGTTCATCTTTTTTTTTTTTAAATACTCCAACAGCTGTGCTCTTATTCACCATTTTACAACAGAGTGGACTAAAGTACACCCACACATCTTGAAGCAGCAGTACCCTTAAGTGGTTATACTTTATTCAAGTGCTGCTGGATCTATTTGTAACTTCTACTAATTTACTTGGGTCTAGTACAGAGTTAAAGAGGGGGAGGGGGCACAATAAACCAATACATTTGATTTTCAACACCTAATCTGTTAGACCTTTCCTTCGCTACTTGTGTTATGAAGTGTGCACAAATTGGTTGAGAGTGGCTTCTGCTGAGGCTTTCCAATCGCCTGGTGCTCCACGAATGTAACACCAAGAGAAACGTTTAGTTAATAGATGTGGATGGGGCATACCACATAGACCTTTTTTTGATCCGCATGTGACAAAGCTATCTACTGTAGGAACAGTACCAATTATGATGGGAGCAAAATAAGAAGTTGTGTGACAATATTATGAAGGGACAAACTTTGTGTAGGAAGAAGGTCCGTTTAGAATTAGATGGATTGGTGAGTCAGTCATTACTACAATTGTTACCTAAACCTTTAACATGTAATATATCCATGATGAGATAGCTCCACCAACTTATGCAAGGAGCCATTTAGAAAGTATATTTGAGAGGAAAGCTGAATGTGGCTGCAGAATCTGCACCTGCACCTTAAAGAACCAACATGCACAATACATCTTAGTGGAGGGTTGAGAGCCTACTGCTCCCCCACAGTCTTGGCATATGTTGTTGCATAAGTTCCCCAGTTTTACCCTAACTTAGAGTGTCCAATTCCCTCTGCTGTGCAGTCTTTGTCACAGATAGCTCTACAGTTGGCCTGAAGAACAGTGTAGGCGGCCATCTGCTATATCTGTGATACATTGTGTTACAATCTGCTTCTTTAAACCTATAGCAATCAGGAGAACACTCATCTGCTTTTCCACCTGTGAATGTGACCAACTGTGGCTGGTAAAGCCCAAGGAACCTTAGTGTGCTGCTTTGGTGAATGGGAATCTTCTTTTACTGCATTTGTAGAGCATAGTAAATCACAAGATTGGCAGACCTCAATTATAAAATATTGGCTTTATTTGCAGCTTATGAATATTTCTACTTGTACACCCCAGCCTGTCAGGAAGTCATATTTTGCCACATTGGTGTCATTCTGACAACATTTTAGTTTTCTGTTCTCTCCCACTAGAGGGTTAATTAACTACCTGGAGATGTATGTTCCCAAACAGACTTCCAAGAAATGTAACTTTTCATGCACCTTCCAATAATTGTGCAAGTTGCCCAAGCATGGACTGATATCCACACCCAAAAATAAATTGCTCAGAACTTGATTTGATCTTCTGTCGCTGTTTTTTTTCTAAGTTTGTTATACTCAACCCTTTGAACTGTCTCCATGCGCAGGGGTTCAGATGGCTGGACTGCAAAACAGTTTGGACACAGTTCACAAAAAACGGATTGTGGTAAGAGACTAAGGTCTCTGTTTAATGAGCCAGCAATAACACTTATTGTTGCTGAAAGGTGGCAATCCTAACCTCTGACTCACTATGTACAATGAGTCATCCATTTATTACAGGTTTCTACAGTAGCAGCATCTAATTTGGTGTTGTGTTATTTCCCCGATGTTTTTTTTATGAGTTCATTCAATTATGTATGTGGCTTTTGGACGTTCATAGTTAATATTCACCCTGAGATGAAAACATCTGGATGATAAAAATTAAAATGAATGCTGTCACATTATACGGTATATGGAGGGACTCTTTATGACCTGAAGCAGACTTTGTGTGTTGTGGGCAGCTTGCAGGTAAAGACGTGGTTGGTAGTATAAATATAAAACAGGGTTACGCTTAAAATAGTAAGCCTATTCAGCAAAGTGTCACTGAATTCTGTATATGTAATTGCTGTGTTCAAGTGCCTCCGTGTGCATTGGCTTTGTTGTTTTGACAATACTATTACGCAATAAAAGAACACAGTGCTATGACCGATGAAAAAGGCAAAATTAAGATATAACAATTACAAATCTGAAACTTTAGTATTTATCCTTATAATGAAATACTCTTTCATTTATATCCGTTGTTCCATAACAAGAGATATAATGCAACAGAGTATTGCCAGTGTTGAGTGTTTACTCCCATGATGCTTTCTGCCTGTGTTCATGCATTCTACAGTTTGACATGTAGATAGATAGATAGATTCAACGTATTGTCAGTACACAGTACAAGTACCATGTAACGAAACGGTTTCTCTGCATTTGACCCATCCTAGTGTTAGGAGCAGTGGGCTGCCATTATGTACGGCGCCCGGGGAGCAGTGTAGGGAACGGTGCCTTGCTCAGGGACACCTCGGTAGCACTTGGTCTTTCCGAGACTTGAACTGGTGACCTTCCAGTTGCCAAGCCAAGTCCCTATGGACTTCGCCACCACCGCCCCACATGTACTACAGTAGTACCATGCCTCGGGACAAATAATCAGATAAGAGCATATGTACCCTATGCATTTTGTTTTAAATTCTGATATGGTGAATCCTATTTTATCCGTAGCAGATGCACTTTTATCCTCCAATTTGCTACATTCTGCATCGACATTCCCTCAATAAATAGTTTATGGTTTCTGGAATTGATGTGTGGTATGTGTCAACATAAAAAAGCAATTAAGTGTGGATTATGTGTCCTGCTCCGGTAGCATGACAACTAAATGCATGTGCATATTTGTGGGCTAACATGCACACTGTATATTTCATACACTTGCATTAGCTGTAGACGACCTAGATCTACTCAAGGGAGCTGAATTTTTCATTATGTCATATGGTCTACATGCATGGGGCGGAAATGCAGGCAAAGGAGGAGACTAATAAGTTATTTTCACTCCGGCTGGTATGTGACTTCCTGACGGAAAAGTGAATGCGATAGGCCCTTCTGGGTGTTCTCTAAGAGTAATCAGCATGTTGGAACGCACTGTGTTTAGATGGGCTATATTCTAGCACTGTGACAATCCTATTAATAAAACACTATGTGCTGTTAGTGTGATGCAAACTGCTACAAGTAGTCTGGCTGCCCTCCAGGCATGACTCAAGGTGATGGCAGCAACACAAATGCACAAAGTTACTGTCCAGATCAATACAGGCATATTGGAGGCATAGGGCACATAGCCACTAGTTTAATGTGATACTCTATAATGAAACAAGAGGGAATAGTTACAGGAGGAGAAGCCAGAACAACAGCGTGTGATGTTTGTGTGCTGCTCAGTCAAGAACAAAAGAGGCATATCTGAATCACGTCTGTTCCCATCCTTCAGCCAGACATTAGATTCCCAGCAGACATAATCACTACTCAGATACGTCATAAGAGAAGGGCTCAGTGGGCAGCAATAACAACCTGAGAATCACAAGGTGGCACACACAAACTATCTCTCTCTCTGAACAACTCCAGAATAGAGATTGAAAGTGCAGATACACTTATATGCATTGTGTTAAGAGGTGACAATGACTGAATAGTCACACACATAACAGGGAGTTTTGATGATCTATGATAGTCTGAGAGCTTACAGAGAAATAAACTAAAATGTCACAATAGAGAAAGAGAGAGAGTGCAGGGTGAAGAATGGTATCGCAGGTCAATGCTTGCGTCATGAAAAGAATTATAGTTCATATCTCTGGAGCTACGCTCGTGTTCCCCTTTGTATTCAGTTCTTGTTCACTTTCTTTTATCTTTTAATGCAACCATTCGTCTCATTGTCTAACACTGTGGCAGCAAAAAATAAATAAGACAGCATCCTATTTCCTCGCAAGGGTGAATAAATCATAGATTCCACTAAGGATCCTTCATCATGCCATCGTCTAGTCCATTTTTAATGCATGTGTGGTAAATCAGTAATCAGAAATAAAATTTGTTTGTCCTTTGGTTAAACAAATGTACAAGTTTAATGCAATTTATCATTTGATTTTGACAAAAGAAAGACCTTTTTCCAGCAGCACATGATTGATATGTTGCGTGATGAGAGGCACAGTAGAGGTCATGTCTATAATCAGGCAGTAGCCAACAATATGATTTTTGTGTGAAGGCTTTACAGGCTTTGCACTTTCATGAACTGCCTACTCAGGCTAGGTCACAATACAATGGCCAAAACATGTCAAATGTCATCAGTATACAGTACGTGACATGTTGGGCATTCAACCTCCTCACACACAAAACACAGCCTACAAACGTGACGGAAATGAATGATTGGCCACTATTTGCTGGGGCAAGCACCCGTCCTTATGGACAAACGTTCCCACAATTTAATGCCAAACATTTTTTTTTCCATCCTCAAAACCATTTACTACATCAGGCATTTGTTCCCAGAGGACCGGAGAAGGAGGACTGTGTTATCTCTCCCATATTCTTTCAATGTGTTGCCCTCCACAACTTATTCAAAGTTATGCAGTGTTTTGCCTGTTTAACATAGATAATCCATCACAGTGAACATTATTCTCAAATCAAAGTTTGAGTATTGTTCCACTTTTTATCAAAGCTTAATTAGTGCCATGAAGCAGAAAAGCGCTTCCTCATTACAATATTTAATACAAAGTTCCATCAGCACCTCAGCGGGGGAGTGTAACTGAGTACAAGTAAGTGTGCAGGTACTTTGTACTGCATTTCCACCGCATGTACCGTTGATCTCATGCTCCACAACATGGCAGAGGGAAACATTGCACATATTTCAATCAATTCAATCAATCAATGTTTATTTATATAGCCCAATATCACAAATGTTACATTTGTCTCAGTGGACTTCACAATTTGTACAGAATATCAGTATCACAATACCACACCCTTTCTTATATATTAGTATGTTTACAATTTTGCATTCTAACTTGTTTAATTATTGTTTTATCCTGGCTTACACTTACAGAATACAATACTTCCAGGACCATTATAAGACAGTTGCATAGAAATATACAAATATCTGAGCATGCGTCAAGGAGTTCAAACGACTTGCTCTGTGATAAAACTCTTTGTGAAGATATAACACATTATTCATCCGTCCTATTTCACAGGACACACTAATTAAAATCAGGCCAAACTTACTCTGCCAATGTAAAATACATTTTTAAAAGTGTACTTTTGGCATCATGACATTACATTGTTTTATGAGAAAGCTTCCATTTTTTGTTTTAAAATGTAAAGTAAAGTTTCTTTGCACTACAAGCCATTCACATCCGTATAGCAAAAGCATAATTTATCCTGACAGAGCATTGAAGTTGATTAACTGAATCAGCTGTCTATTAGAACCTCTTAAAGGTGGGGTAGGTAAGTTAGAGAAACCGGCTCGAGATACACTTTTTGTTATATTCCATGGAATGCTCTTAACATCCCGATAGCAATGAATATCTTAAATGCTTAAATACAAAAAATCCATAACAAATGTCATCTGTGGAAGCCGTAGTACTGTAAAAAGCACGTCCAATCATTTGAGCCGGCCCGGCTAAAATAACTGGATGGCCGACCTGCCTGTCAGCCTTCCATCTGAGCACAAACGTATCTCGTGCCCTCATTGGTCGTGTGTGCTGGAGGAGGGGCTCTGTGAGGAACTGGCAGATTTCTTCCGGCTGTGTATTTTCAAATTCTAGCGCACTCGAGCTGGTTTCTCCAAAATTACCTACCCCACCTTTAAGACCTGGAATTTACATGCAATTTTTATATTGAACCTCCACACATATTAAACACATATGGCTTTAAAAAGGTCATCTGTTTATATGATAGACTATTGTATAGTTCATGATAGTATTCAGGTTACAACTGAAATGTGTACAGTGCACGTTGCACACAACACACCAAAAAACAAAACGTTTATATAGTGTTATTGTATATCAAAGTTCAAACTACACATGTGCATATATGATCTTATCACAAGTGGTCACACAAGACACATGTCAAAACACATTCAGTTGTTTAAATGAAGGTGTGAACTGCATTATTTTAGAGCTGTCCACTTGTGAATATTAACATTAACCAAAAGTTAATGTTAATATTCAGAGTGTCTCTCACTCTTGTGCCACCGCTGCTAGTTATGCTTTTTTTTTACAGCCTGTTCCTGACTCCTGTTTATGGGCCAGGTGATTTACTTTTGTCTTCACATGTTCTAACTCTGTATTATTACTTGGACATGGTTCCCTTCTGCATTTTATTTCCTCCAAGTGTTTTTGGCATGAACAGTTGAAACATGACATGGCTTGTTGATAGAGTTAAAGATAACTTAAAGGCAGCAGAGTGTTTGTAATTTGTGATGGAGGTAACATGATCACTTGCATCTACTAAATGGTTGTTTGACATACAGGTCTCAGGAGACATATGACTTAACCATGTAGAACAATTGAATACAAAGCATTGAAAACCCCTTTTTGCGGGAATGTTCCTTTACGGCCTGACCTTCACTTTGAAGCTATGGATCGCATCAGTTATGAATGAGTAAATAAATACATTATTCATATTGTAGATGCCCTAGGAACACACATGTAACTTATCCTGATTTTCTCTGACAATGGTGTGGGTGCATTTAACATCACGTGCCTTCTTACGGGCATGTGTGCCTAAAGGCAAAGAATATGTATGTTCATGTGATGTACGTCACGCACGTACTTCAAGAGAAACATCAGTGTGGATACATGTAAACCATGTCTCATTGAAATGGAACCTTTAATATTCTAAAGATGGAGTGCCTACTGAAATATTAAACTATAATTTAAGGAAAAGTAGAAATATGGTACCTTCCAGGCATAAAAGCAATTTTATTCATAAAGAAATTAGTTTTTTCTTTTTCTTCCTGGGGCTACAGCAATATATAAGAGTGTGTTATTGCCTGGTAAGGACCAACAAGTACATGTAAGAGGGCATTCCTGAAATAGAAGAAAAATAGAAGCTAATTTAAAAAGTACCCAAATGTTAAGTTTATGGCCATAAAACCTGAGCTTATGGCAATTCTTTATAGCATTATCAACATAAGAAAATTGTTAACAGTAAAACAAATTAAACCCTTACAGTATTTACTGAGGATTAGCAGAAGCTATACTTTTTAAATTAAATGAGCCCTGAGCCACATTGCATGTTTGTGTATAAACTCATTTTTGTAATCTGCTGCCGTGTTGTAAACAGCTACCATGTACTGTAGACCTATACTTACATTTAAATTGTATATAATCAATATGTTTAAAAGTGTCCTCTTGTAATGTTTTCCCATTGAGAATAATGACAGCAGTTTCCCTTTAACAAACAAAGATAGCAAGCAGTGGAGCAACCAGCAGCTAATGCTAAAGAGCCGTATATTTCTTTCAGAATCTGCTAGAGACTGAAAACAGAGCTAAAAGGATGTCGAGCAAAAGAATCCTGCATCCTACAGTATTTGGGAACGTGTGGAAACAACATTGTATGAAATCCTCCTCTTCGTCTAACACAAGAATTGTTGTGGTGGTTGTTGTATTTTTATTTTGAATTAAGCCGCAGCTTATTTTAGGCCGCTTTGGATGAGTGGGCTGTCATTGCATGAGAAATCACTTTCGTTATCGCTTTTTGTGGTTGACCTGGTGAAGGCAAAAAAGAGGGTTTTGTTCTTTGTTTGTATAATCTGGAATTAATAGGCTGACTGTAATACTTATTGTCATGTGTAAATAGAAAATATATATTCTGTCTTGATGTCAAGGTATGAATGAAGAGAATGCTTTCAAGCACAAAGATATTAAGTGGAAATGATACAAACCAGTGATGGAGACACTGACGAAGCACTCCTCAGATCTGGCTCGTTTGAAATTGAAAATGTATTTCAAGTTGAGTTACATTTCAGGGTCAAGGTCAGTTTCTGCTGGCTCCGGTACCTTTCCTAGCAAACAGCAAGGTGCAAATTACGCTGGTTTACTTCATAAGCTATGATACGTTCTGTATTGTGTCTGTGCTGGGTTTTCGTTTTGATTGTAAATCATTTTAAAATAATTTCATAGACTTAGAATCTGCAACACAAGATGCCTCCTTATCTAAAATAAATATGAATCAGGGTAAATGTCACTTCAGATCATATGCCACTTATTGCAGAATAATGGGGATTAAATGCTGATATTTCACTTATTTATTTAGTCCTTTCTAAATTACAGTTAAAATGGAATCAGTGTATTTAGAAGCAGTCTATAATCTGTTATGTTTAACTCAGATTTTTGGTTTTGTACAATCAAAAAGGAGTGTGAAATATATCACATTCAAACCAGTCTAATATGAAGGACTAATTGATCAAAACATTGTTATAATTACAATAATTGTGGTGATCTGGGCTCATTACCCCCCTTCAGGATGCGGGAACTTGTCCAATTGAGTGGGTGCTGACAGAGCCAGGCTTTGCCTTTCCAGACTTCTAATTTCTTGGTGCCACATGTACATCATTTGTCTTAGACAGAAATCCATTTTGAATGGAAGGCTTTCATTAAGTCATCCAATAATGAGCCTGTTTGTCAAGTACAAATGCCAGGGTGCTTTGGGAAGTCATTGAAGGGCACATTTTCCATGAGGCGTCAATATGCAGCTCTGTACATTCAATACTCAAAAATAGGAAAATCCAATATCGTTCTCCCGAAGAGTATAACCTGAAATTAAGAAAATGGTAGGATATTTGCATATAGTGTTAGTAAAAGTATTGTTCTGCAATGCAAGCAATTCCCAGTTGTTTTACTTGTATTCTTACTTACATCTAGCAGATGCTTTTTTGCTTTTTTGTCTCACCCCAGTTAGTTACAAGTTTTACATTTTTAATTGACCCCCCCCAGGTCTACTCCCATGTAAACAGTCAATTTGCACTGTGATGGGTTTCTACCCCATCTGATCAATACACCGTTCCCAGCAGGGTCTCTGACACTGTCTGTCAGCAGGTCATCCTGTAGCAGTGATAACACAGCTTCGTTTTTCTCTCTGTGTAATGGAAAGGCCACACGCCAAAGAAGTAATTAGCCTGTTTGACGGTTAAATGTACAAAGGGAATGTGTTCAAGACAAGTCCTGCTGATGGAGGATTTGTAAGAGTCCTAACCTCCTGCTGCATGAAGACAAAAATTCTTAAAAAGCTTAAAGAAATGTCCCACTTGCATTAATTGACAGAACATTCCACTACCTCCCTTTACGTCAGTATCACATGCTGTCCTTTGAATCACGTCACTGTCTTTATCATTTGCTGCTTTCTATAAAACTAGAAAGGTATACTAGAATAGTGCAGATAATGATGTACAACTATATATTAGTTTCCCAACATCCACACAACCACACCCTTGGGCAGGTGAACAGTTTGTGCAACAGTCTCCACTGCATCATGGGTCGATGTAATATATTAGGCCTCTGAAATACAGGGGAGACAGCAAGCCCAGACGTGATGTGCATGCAATGGAAGTTTGCAACAGAGAATGTCCTGAATTATTTAATACCAAACAATGTCTGGGTGTGCACTGAGGATAACAGTTCATTTAGGTAATGCATTTTTCCCACAACCAAAGGATGAAAATAAAAAGCCAAATTGTCTACTCTTGCAAAAATATTGCCAAGTGTAAGAAAGAGGTGTTTATTTAAATGTAGCAATATCAGATTTTAAACGTTAAACATTGATGGTCACATGTTTTAATGAGTGGGGGTTCATTTGATCAACCACATCATGATGAATGATGCATATAACTTATATTTATTTGGCCTTCTAGATGGAAGAAAGAGCTGTTCATGGAAAGGTCTACCTCGCCTCCAGCCTCAGGTGGAGTACAGGGTCCCGTATATTTGTGAGACTGGCTGAAAAAGCTATTTAGTGCTATTCCTGTGCCATTTACGTCTAGCAGGGCATCCCTAACTGAAATAAATTATGTTTTATTCCTTGGGCTACGCTTGCTCAGCTAGCCATGCTTTACACCGTAAACAAGCCACCAGGCGCAATAAATCCAAAACTAAGATTTATTTCCTGCACAGACAGCACAATCCTAATCTATCCTAATACGCAATCACGGGATATCAGTTTTGTGCTGTTCCCAGAGAATCACCACACGGTAAAGATGCCGTGTGAATGAAACAGATAAGTGTGTGTGTGTGTGTGTGTGTGCCCAGCGGAGTTGGTTTAGATGCTTTTTGCATTTAGCCCTTTCATGTAGAAGAGCAGCCTACCCAGTGTTGTCTCCGCTTAATGCCTGCTCCCAGTGTAACCACGTCTTCAACGCCTGCTGTAAAACACCAGGGGTTCCAAAAAAGTCATTTTCCCTTGCTTATGGTACAAATTTGCAAGCGTGAGCATATTGTCTTGCTTCATAAGACAGCAGTCAAACCGCATTTTCCAAGTGTCAGTAAAATAATTCAACTCATTAGGCTTCCAAGTCTTATCAGTTGTTTATGGGATCTCAAGAACCAGAACTTTATTGGTGGGTGATTCCCTCAGGCACTCCCTGCCTTTTATCTGAGCCTGTATCTCTGTATCTTGTGCTAAGCTTACTGTCATCAAGGAGCCCTTTCTCATCTCCATCCACAGTAGTTATCACTGTCCCTATTAACACAGAGCACCAGTGAAGAAAGCCAGCCGCCTCCAACTGATCTTATCAAGGTCATCCCCAAGATAGCGCCAAGGAAAATAAAACAGATAACAGATCTTCCATAACTTAATTAGCTTTTTATCACACAATGCAATTACAAAATTGTCAAGTCGTTGGTGTAAGAGGCCAGTAACACTTTGAAGGAACTAACAATAACAAAGCGGTCAATGCCACTGGGAGAGCGATGGCCCTTTTCGCCTCTTCAGCTAAAGGCTGTACATCAGTGCTGAGGTTAAATCAGATGGAGCAACGTGGTTTATTTAGCATCCGTTGAGTAATAGTAGCCCAATGCAGAACATACCATTCTGGGGCCAGAGCACCCACTGAGATGCTGATAAGAGAGATTAATGGTGTTGTCTGAGTGGCTGGCATACGATCAGTGCTTGAGCAACCCAAATGTGTCTGCTATCTAAAGCATCTGTATCCCTGCGAAGCACTGAGCTGGATGAGGCAAAAGGACAATATGTCACATGAATAAATAAAGCGACAAGAACAGGAGGGTAAAACAGCGCCGTGCCCGTACATTCTGGTCAATGCACAAAACCTGCATTAAGCCAACAGATGAGAATGAGACAGAGAGATGGGGCGAAGGGGTGAAAGAAAAGGTATAAATAAATCAAAAGGTTAAGCAGAATAAACAGAGAGTTTGGGTCACAATCACACTGAATATGGAAATATTTTTGTAAGTGTGCTAAAAATTTGCATGGAAATTGCATTTTGGTTCCATGCTCTATTGTGTGACAGTGTATTTGTGTGTATGAGGCGGGTACGGGGGTCTATTATCGGAGTTGTAATCTCACCACGGTAGAAAATCACACTGTGGGTTGAGGAAGTGATCTGTTTTTTCTCACATGGACCGTGGAAGTGCGCCCAGTGCGTTACATTGGAAAAAACAGTAGCGAGCAGTGAATGATGAAACGCTGTCATTTGAAGAAGAAATCGTAGTTGCAATGTCTTTCTTGTACGTCATGTCATGTAATACTATTACAGCAATAGCTGAATGTTAGAGAAGGAATATTGGAAAATATTGAAAAAGGAAATATGCACTTATGGTAATCAATTATATATATTTATCATAATGCAGGCTCTCCGTGTACCAGTCACTATTCCGATACATGTAATGTGATATAAAGTGTATTTCCCCGCTCCAGTGACTACGTACATTTAAAAATAAAAAGGTACAAACCCGGAACATCTCCATTGTTCAGTGACAGAGGAGAGAGAGAGAACATCATTATGCTGGTTGGTCTCAGTGCCTGCACGGCTGAGTTTCCTTGGTGACTAAAAAGTCCAGGCTAACCTAATAATTCCTCACACTTTGTGCTACACTGAGCTCCCATGATTTCCTCAGGGTCAGAAGCAAATGCTGACTGCTGGGAACACTGGCCAGCTAAACAACATCTGGGCTGGCTGGAGAGCCATTCCCCCACAACAATGAATTTGAAAATGTCAGCAGAGTCAACTGAACTTCTCTCAGTCAGACTTATTGGAATGACGTCACTAATTTTCCAGACACAGCATCCCACAGTTATTCGTCTTATGTGTTTTAATATATGTTTTAATTATGCTGGTGTTATAATCTCAGGGTCAATGTCCCTTAATCAGATTATCTAATGCATAGTTTCATTTATTTAAAAAGACGACTATTTCGTGTCCTTATTTTCCAACGTCCAAAACTTTGATGGGAATATCCTTGAGTTAATAAAAATGCTTGTCTGAGATGCTTTCAGTTATTCATGTGCACTCTAAGCGTTTACATTTCACATAAGATTGTGTCTCTAAGGCAACGAAGAAGCTGCCCTCACGTATTGGTCGAGGTTCTTGGGGCTGAATGCAGCTTGCCTGCTACTATTCCATAAAAAAAACCAAAGTATGCAACATGGCTTTTGTTTGTTTCTTTACTACTTCACAAAGTTTGGTCAGAAAAGGTATTGTTATCTGTGCTGACCAGCCTTAGATGTTGACATGTTGTTATTTAAGCAGTGGGGGATATGACCATTCCTTACCCTTTTTATTGTACAACAAAGTGTTTACACATTGCTAATGTTTATTTTCATGTATCCAAGAAGGGACAATTGCATAATTGCCATGAGCACTGGCACCATCATATGAAAGTGCCAGATTAAACCAGGCTAATATTCATCTGCAGAAAACATAAAAGAGCACAGAAAACAGCATATAGGTATCATTAAAAGCCGAACACAAACCCATTACACATAATATCCAATTTAAAATTAACAATTGAAGGGCATTGGCATAGAGACATATGCAAAAATAGTCCTTAATTTCCAAGTTGACAATAATGGAATATGCTACAAAGCCAGTTCATTTGGACACATCAGGTATCAGCGGCTTTACTTGCTCAAAGAACCTGAGAGAATCACTGTTTCTGTGTAAAAGCACTTTCTTGTTTCTGCCACTATCTTGGATCCAAACCTTGCAACTGTTATAATTAAAGTGCTAGTTGAACTGATAAGAGACTGTCCCACTGCCACTGGCAGGAGCTTTGTCAAAGATTGATCTCCACTGTATGGAGACCTCCGACGGGACATTGGCAACCCTTGAATGCTCCTGATTGATCACACCCAAATGATAACAAAACCTTCTCTTCAGCGCTGTAACTTCCAGTAGTCATGGTGAGGTTTAGATTTAGTGTACATTAAAAGCTCGGCTATGTTCTTGAAAATCTGCATCCTGCTGTGTAGTAGATAATTCAAAGCCAGAAAACGGTATGCTATCGATCTGAGGGAAGTCTATAAGTGTCCTCATCAATACTTAGCAGCTGTGCTGCACTCAAGATGGTTTACAATGGTGTTTAGATTATGTTTTAAGCGTACATGCGGTAGCCAAATCGGTGCCATATCTATCAGTCTCTTCCATGCTCTGTGCATCCATTGAGGGGCCCTGATTACCCTGCTGCATTATTCATAGTCAGCGGGTATTGGTTGACTGTGTGAAGAAACAGGGTGTAATTTAAAGGGCGGGGAACAGAAGCTTGGCCTGTCTTGGAGTGCAGCCTTAGGAGCGTGTTGAAATGAAACCACCCTTTTTGTGATCTGCCTCGCATTTATCAGCAGGATTGCTCTAATGGGGATGTCATTGGAGGAGGAGAGAAACTGTCTCACTGGGCTTCAGAAGAGGCACCATGATGGAGATGGAGAGCCGTGTAAAGATTAGCCATATCTCCAAATGAGACCTCTAGTCATAGTAAAAGAGAGAAATTGTGTTTCTTAATCTGTGTCCTATTTATCATATTACCCTAATGGCTGTATTCAGGTCATTCAGGCTGATGGCTTCACTTAGTAACTGATGCATGATCAGTCATCCTGAATGTCCAGTGTAGGTTTCAGGGTGATGACGATGACAAATTGATTTGTGATGGTGGTACAACCAATACAATATGACTGATTGAAGAGAGCAGTGAGACCATCACTGCTTGCTAGAACCTTCCTACTGTTGTACAGTGACCTATAAGTTGTTTTTGCTTTAAATTGCCATCTCAGATCAAGAATGTCTGACTTTTTTAAAGGCGAAACATAGGTGAAGCTCAGGAGGGTCAAATAAGGGGCATCCACCTCGGCTGACAGAGACAACTGTCAAGCCGCAAGCGAGCACTGATGGGCTAAATAGACTGCAATGTCTCGTTTAGAAGTGGTGTGAATTCATATACATTTAAGGGAAAGATTTTAATCTCCCTTTTTCACTGCGGACATTTTGGTGGGGGATAGAGGGAAAAGCACAGGTGTTACCAATAACCTTAACGATGGCTACGTTCAATTCAAGTGTCTCAATAAGCCGTGACACTATAATTACACATCAAAATGTCTTCTGTAAAAAAAACGCCCTTTATTGCATCTAGTTAAGTTTAAAAATGCCTGCATGCAAACAAATTATCAACTTCTATAACTGAATTTCAACTTGCACATATGGATACAAAAAGTCCGGTAGAAATAATTAGTTGTTAGCAAGGACACACAGCAGCTAAATACACACAAATCAATCAGGCCAAACATTTGCAATTTGTTTAGTCTGAATACACCTCAAGGCACGTAAGCATTAACTTCAGCACTTAGAAATACTGTTTGCTGCTTGATACAGCAAGACACATAGACACAAGCAAACACACACACACACACACACACACACACACACACACACACACACACACACACACACACACACACACACACACACACACACACACACAGAATCACACTCACAGACACAGTGTAAGTCTGAGCACATACAGTAAGTGTACACATCCCTGAGGCAAGAGGTGATCATTGCAATGTGTGTGCAGTGTTTCACTGCATACAGAGTGCATTCAAAACATCCCCTGCTACATGGGATTTAGATCAGTGTTCTATGTTTCGGAGGTGGTTGCATTTATTACACTTCGGACAACTTATATATATTTTATGGTTGGTATAAGGTGTGGATGTTTTATAGATCCATGATGGAAAATACATACCATACTATCCATTAAACATACCCACGTTATTACAGTGCATCTTGTCAGGGTTTCAAAAGGAATATTTCTATTACTCTTAAAACATGTCTATGTACAGCAAGTTTTGAGTGAACTGTCTCCATATTTAATCTGATGTGAGTGCCCTTTGAATACAATTTACATCAGCATGTTTTGCAGCATTGCGTCTTCTCTGTGGCCAACATCATAATTAACTGGATAGTTTTTTGTATAACTTTACTAGGACTTCAAACTTATATATCTCTTATGACTGAAACATAACCAATGATAGCATTATTAATTCAGCAGCTGATATAAAGACTGACTGCTAGGGTTTAACAAATACAGTCTGTTCATTAGTCAAGTTAAAAGTGTGACAAACCTGGATTCAAATATATTGTTTTTCCTATTTATGCTTACTGTGTCCATAACAGTGTTTTTTTCTTTTAAAATTCACTGCTGGTATGAATAGTCATGTTGTTTTTTCTAGATGTCAGGCCATATTGCGAATAATAGACTACATAATAAAAACAGACATTTATAAATAAAACTAAACTGTATGCACTAAAATTGCACTTTGTTCGATAAGGGGCTTTAGTTAGCCCAAATACCTAGAATTCCAGTTTCTTAAGCGAATAAGGTAATACTGTCATTCAGGTGCATTTTGAAGTTGACTAGATTTAAACTAGATTGAAAAATAGTTATTTGGAGCTCCAGGACTCGATGAATATACATAGAGACGGAGAGAAAGTAGAGTGTCTTAGAAACACACCTATGGGATGACAATTACTACATCATTCAAGAGCCTCCAATTTCACTAAAACATGCTGTGATAAAAAAAAATTACTTAAAAAGGAAAAACATGTTACTTTTAGCCAGGCGTACATCACACTGCATAAGAGGGTTACTTAAAACGGCATCATATAAATGTAAAATGAAGTGAACAGACAAGCCTTTGTGCTTTCTCCTTCTGCTAAAGCACATCAAAATGAGAATATTTTATGGTGTGTAATCTGGACTAGTGCGTTCTTAATGCAGTCAAGGGCAATCTTGCGTAACCAACAGACGGCTCACTAACTGGTAAGGGGCAGGTGACAAAACCCTTCATTGTCTAGTTGCAACTGGATGGTGAGCGAGATGAGCCAGGCTCACAGAGAAAATGTATCAAAATCACTCAAAACAGGAGTCTGGATGCAACATCAGACAGACTCTGACTGAGAGGTGCTTCAGAACAGGTGGATGCTTTATGCAGACACTTGTTGTCTTTTGCTGTACGTTCCCACTTGTATGTCCTTGAAATGGTTGGTCAATTGGATTGGGACTTTTAAGCTAAATAATAAAATCAAGCACCGTTTGATTTTTTGTTTTAATATACATTTTATTTAACACACAATTACATAATTGATTTTTTTAGTTACTGTTTACTGTTGTGGTATTTTGTAAATAAACATACTAAAATTAATCGCGTCTCATAACATATTTCCGACTGTTGTGGCAGATTAATTAACCCACTTTCATCAGGGGGGTCTGTGGGACATGTATTACCTTACAGCCATGTTTTTTGTCCCAGATGTTCATGTAACCTTACCAAGCAGTCGTAGAAAAAGTAAGAAGAGATGCAGTACAACATCCAAGTGTAAATAGCGAAAGTGCTTAAGATAAGATGTTCCTTTATACATCCACCATAGGGGAATTACAATTTGACGCAGCAGCAGAAGGGAATGAAGTTATCAAATACACATTTCCATATACCTAATACCTATACATCCCAAACCCGGGTACAAATAGCATTATTAGCTACGGACACCCGGGTGCAAATAGCATGTGCCTAAAAAAAATTACTTAAAAAGGAAAAACATGTAATTTAGCCAGGCGTACATCACACTGCATAAGAGGGCTACTTAAAACAGCATCATATAAATGTAAAATTAAGAGAACATAAAAGCCTTTGTGCTTTCTCTTTCTGCTAAAGCACATCAAAATGAGAGTATTTTATGTGTAATCTGGACATCCAAAAAAAGTATCTAATGTGTAGCCCGGGTGCAAATAACATTGTTAGACATCCGGGTGTAAATAGCATTGTTAGCTACGGACACCCGGGTGCAAATAGCATTGTTAGCTACGGACACCCGGGTGCAAATAGCATTGTTAGCTACGGACACCCGGGTGCAAATAGCATTGTTAGCTACGGACACCCAGGTGTAAATAGCATTGTTAGCTACGGACACCCGGGAGAAAATAGCATTGTTAGCTACGGGCACCCGGGTACAAATAGCATTATTAGCTACGGAAACCCGGGTGCAAATAGCATGTGCCTAAAAAAAATTACTTAAAAAGGAAAAACATGTAACTTAGCCAGGCGTACATCACACTGCATAAGAGGGTTACTTAAAACAGCATCATATAAATGTAAAATTAAGAGAACATAAAAGCCTTTGTGCTTTCTCCTTCTGCTAAAGCACATCAAAATGAGAGTATTTTATGTGTAATCTGGACATCCAAAAAAAGTATCTAATGTGTATCCCGGGTGCAAATAACATTGTTAGACACCCGGGTGTAAATAGCATTGTTAGCTACGGACACCCGGGTGCAAATAGCATTGTTAGCTACGGACACCCGGGTGCAAATAGCATTGTTAGCTACGGACACCCGGGTGTAAATAGCATTGTTAGCTACGGACACCCGGGTGCAAATAGCATTGTTAGCTACGGACACCCGGGTGCAAATAGCATTGTTAGCTACGGACACCCGGGTGCAAATAGCATTGTTAGCTACGGGCACCCGGGTGTAAATAGCATTGTTAGTTACGGGCACCCGGGTGTAAATAGCATTGTTAGCTACGGGCACCCGGGTGTAAATAGCATTGTTAGCTACGGGCACCCGGGTGCAAATAGCATTATTAGCTACGGACACCCGGGTGTAAATAGCATTGTTAGCTACGGGCACCCGGGTGCAAATAGCATTATTAGCTACGGACACCCGGGTGCAAATAGCATTGTTAGCTACGGGCACCCGGATATAAATAGCATTGTTAGCTACGGACACCCGGGTGTAAATAGCATTGTTAGCTACGGGCACCCGGGTGCAAATAGCATTGTTAGCTACGGACACCCGGGTGCAAATAGCATTGTTAGCTACGGACACCCGGTTGCAAATAGCATTGTTAGCTACGGACACCCGGGTGCAAATAGCATTGTTAGCTACGGGCACCCGGGTGTAAATAGCATTGTTAGCTACGGACACCCGGGGTGTAAATAGCATTGTTAGCTACGGGCACCCGGGTGCAAATAGCATTGTTAGCTACGGGCACTCGGGTATAAATAGCATTGTTAGCTATGGGCACCCTATTATAAATATCATTGTTGGCTAAATAATATTGTTAGCTACGGACACCCGGGTGTCAAATTTCACAGGGGAATTATCAGCAAAACGTAACGTTTCCGCAGCACACGTCAAAAAAGTTATCATAAACCCACAGGACATAATTTCACAAGCACCAAACTGCAAAGCTAGCAGCAAGCTGTCAGGAGATGGAGGAGACCAAAAACAGAGCAAACATTGGTATTCATATTGGACTAAAATATGAAACAAGGCATACGTCATATATAAATAAACAAATAGAAACACACACATAAATACACACATTAATATTTAGCTACTTTTGTAATGTCTATCGTATTTTTGACTGTATGTCAAAGTATGTGATTAATTGCAAAGTTGTTGAATTGACGTGAATAAATTACAGCAAGACTCATACACCAGTTCACTGTAAGACATTTTTAAACAAAAGCTTTGGAGTGTAGTCTTTGATTTAATCCCTGTCAAAATGTGGCATACAACATTTGGTTCTCTGTGTGTGTTTCTATGAATGATATCTGTGGGACTCAGCACACCACTGCTGTCCTGTTTCTGACCCCAGTCACCATCTGTCACAGCATCCCACCTATTCATCCCGTCCTCTGTTCTCTCTGACATTTTGGAGCATAGCCAGCAGGCTCTGTGGTGACTGTCCTGTACTGTGGTAATAAGTTAGCCATGGTACATCAGATAAGTATGAGCTGCTCCTCTCTAAAAGCTCATATCCCGGGCTGTATTTGAGGATAAAAGTAGGCAAACCCCATTTACATACAGTTATAAGACTATGAAACAGAGACTGTTCATGATGGCTTCTGAATAAATGACCTGCTTGAAAAACTGTGACCACTGTGTTTCACAAGTTCAGATGCAAGGTTTTTTGTCATTGTTGGTATGAAGAAAGCACATGGAGGCTGCCCAAACACTCTTTGTTTCTGTAGTGCTATACATATTTAACCAATTGTCATGTTGCACTAAAATGTAATTATTGAAAAGGTTTGCTTTACTGCTTCTTGATAAAGTTTGGTCATTGTATCTTAAAAAAACGATAGGCCTTTGAATGGGCAATAGGACGGCATTATCTTTCAACTCATTATAATTGGCCACGGTAATGGTCCTCATGTTTCACGATAACAGAACAATATTGTATGATGCAATGCCTATTATGAATTTTGCAGTATATTCTCTTTTTATCTTGCTTTCTTTACACTTTAAATACACTGGTGTTTTGTCGTGGATGTATATCCACTTGTGCACATGTATAGGTTGTGCACAAAATGTATTCCTACAGTAAATCTGTGTTTTGTTTTCCCTACATCAATGTTGATAAATGGGTTATTAAATAAAAATAGCTTTATCTGTTGGTTTATCCAATCAATTTATCTCAGCATGCCCTTGTAGAAAATAGTTGTTACTGCCAATTTGTGGATATGTTTTTTTGCAACATGCGTCTCCAGTCTATAGATATGTATGTGCATATGCTCTTGCTTATGACAAAATAATCAGTCTGTTTTTGTTTTTACATTTTTTAGCAATATTGGTGTTAGGTGAACTTTAACATTGCCCATTTCTAAAGCAGTCAAAGGTCATTGATTGACATGCCACTTCTTATAAACTCAGGCCTTTCCGTAATGGAAGAGCTCATTCAAATGATTTCTTACCTCAACTTTACATGACATTACATGTCACTTGTTCGACGCTTTTATCCAAAGCGACTTACATACTCAATACTGTGGGCAATCCCCACAGGAGCAATTTGGGGTGAAGTGTCTCGCCCAGGGACACAACGACATGCTGACTGCAGTGGGACTCAAACTCGCTATCCCCTGATTCGAAGTTCAGCGCATAATCCACTGAGCCACAGCCACTTTACTTCTTGGAATCTGCACTCTAGTGTATGTGGGCTTAATCTTTTTTGTGTGCTAAACTTGGCAAACTTTAAAACAGATTTGCTGTGCACCTAACTATGAGATGGTGAGGGATTATAAAATGATGTTGCAGTACAGAGCCTGACGATTGCTTCTCAGGTCGGCCAACCTGACCTGAGAAGCAACTCCTACCCATCACTGCCAAGCAAGACTTATGGCAAGAACCTGAAGCGTACAAAATAGCGTCTCTAGCTTGGCAGAGTGTTCAAAATATTGCTCCTATCACAAAAACCAACAGCTGTTTGCTAAATCATCTGTTGAAGAAACCATAGTGCCAAAATTCAGTTTAAATACCACATGTTAATACCTTTCATATTTAATCACTCACTGAACAGATGCCGGCTTCTTTTAATTTAGCAACCTCTGAGTTTTCATACTTCTCAGAGTGCTAATGCATCTGCTTCACAAACCTGCAACTACAAACGCTGAACTTCCCATTTTCCACGTTGCTGAACTGGTTCTAATGATCAGTCGATAATGGCCTATAACCATATAACCAAGTCCTGAGGTGGTGAAGCCAGCAGTCAACAGGTTTAATCCAAATTGTACCACCAAACTTTGTTATTTGACTTACAAAGGTATATGATGAAGTAGGCATGTATATTACATTTTTCATTTAATTTCAAACCTTTATTTATCCAGATTGTCCCTTGAGATCATAGATCTCTTTTGCAAGGGAGACCTGCAGCAAATATGTTTATATACAAACATACAATGTTGCTTTGATACATAAAGGAGATACTTTTGAATACATTTGATGTCAATTGCATTACATTTTCAGGACTTTAGGATACTGAATGAGTACAAAGTAGCCAATTAGTGGCCAATTAATAATGACGATTGTCTGCTCAAGGAACTTGGCCCGAAGCAATGTGAGGGGAAAAAAATGTGTACAGAAAAATTGAGCTAATGGCATTTTTCTCACATTTTGAGTCCTGGCAAGGCAGCACTGCCGGCCCCTGTGGTCCGTGACATTGTTTGCTAGGTTTAATTAAGTCACAGCCCTTCTTGATGGAGTTAGTTAAAGTCATGAGCCCTTGTTGACTTTAGAATGGCTGAGTGAAGCACATTTGTGTTGTTGCTTTGATTGTTTTTGGTCATTAAGAGACCCTGGAGAAGTTTAAGGAAAAGGGTACAGGCCATTCCACTGCATCCAAACAGAAAGGTTGAATCGGCTGTTTTATTGGAAGCTACGTCCTAGCTAAGCTTTATGTGCATCAAAAATGTTCTCCGGGGTTTAAAGGTTTTACATACAGTATTTTACCTCAAATGGGAATCACCTAGATTTGAGTGTCAGTGAGGTTTCTCTTTCCTGAGCTCCCCAACCTTTCAACATCACCCCCAAGCTGAAGAAAACCAAGTATTTGTTGGAAAAGAAAAAAACAACTTTGACCATTATTTAATTATATTATTTAAACATTTTCATATCACAATTTTCAGGGCAAAAATAATTGCCTTTTACAATATCACCCAGACATTTAAAATGTTCTTAAAACTCTTTAAAATGATACTAATGTAAATACACATTACCTTACATTTTGTAACAAATTCATATTAGGTAGGACACAATTCAGTTTTTAATGGACTTTTGGTAATTGTAGTTTAACAGGCATGCATGACATCATAGTATTGATTATCAAAGAGTTAGCACTGAATATTAATTTCCTCCTCTCTGGCTCTCTTATAGCACAAAAGATAGTTGCCTCTTGAGGACCAGAACAGGGCAAATAGGGAGAGAAAGCCTGTAGGCCTGGTCTTAGCAGACGGATAGACCACTTGTGTCTCAGTTTATTGGCTTCGGGTCAGAACCTCCTGCACAGCTCCTTGGCTACACAGGAAAGCCACCACACTTACTCAGGCAAATCTGCCTAGATAATGGTATTAATGGCTGCACCTACAGGCACAGCAGTTTCTGTACTACTTTGATAACCCTGAAAGCTGTGAGCACCATCATAGCGGTAGTCACGAGATATTTAGGAAAGGTTTAATATAAATATTCTTGTTGAGCCCAACCCAGTCTCACGGGATTTCGTGTTATAGGCACAAAATGTAATCTATTGATCGTGTTGGTGTTCACCAACACGATTTTCCAATTTTTTTCGTGTCACACAGAGCGATTTTAAAAGCAATGTAAATAATAACAAATTAGAAGGAAAAAAATATTTTAAAAATACAGATTTCAGTATTCTGAGGCTCTGAGCCCCATTTATTTTCCTCACGGACGGCAAAAAAAGTCCGACATTATACAATTTAACACAAAAACAATAATCGTGGCTTGATATTGAGTAAGAAAATATTTGTATGAACCACACAGCTTCCGGTCTTCCAAGACCCGACCGGACAAAAAGACGTGTTGCAGGCACGAAACACTACCAATACAAATACATTGCTTTTAAAATCGTTCTGTGGGACACGAAAAAAATGGGAAAATCGTGTTAGTGAACACGAATCAATAGATTAACTATTACATTGACTATTACACGAAATACCGTGAGACTGGTTTGTTGAGCCACATGAAGAGGCCATGACATTGTATCTTGTAAGAAACACTGTCTAGATACCTTGGTATGTCTTTAATACGTTACTGTGGGGCGATCAGGCAGCAATAAGTCTGTGTGCGTTCAAACAAGAAGAGAAGTACATTGGTGGGAACGAGCATTATTCTTTTTTTCTCTCAATCTCACTCTGCTCTGGTAAAGCCAAGGCCAGTTTGGCTTCATTTGCAGCACAAGCCTCTTAATCCCTGGAGTCTCCAGTGTAGATAAAAGGACATGAAGAGCATATGGAGGGACTCTGATCCTTATTACAGTATATGGCACACACTGCTGAAATAAAATCAGCTAATTTAAGAAAGATGGACTTTTTAAAAGTATTTTCTCTCCTCACATCATGGCCCATAAAGCTTTCTTACCTTTTTTTGTAAAATCTTCCTTCATTGAACAACTTGTCAAGGTTTAGGGGTTAAAAGTGCAAAACAAATATGTGCACCTCACAATTCCTTAAGATTTAAAATGAAGATTTAACTGTCATTTGTTCCGGGAAATGTTCGGTGTGTGCGGTTTCTTCTGCAAAGATGCCTTACTTTATGCTCACTGCTCCTTGTGTTGGAGCTGCCCACTAAGACCACATTCTTCAATGGCAGGTCTCTAAATAGCTCCGCTTAAGCTGTTGGGGCTAGGCAGAAGGGATTATTCATTCACTTTGAAATCCAAGATCTTAGTGCTGGTGCAGATTTTTGACCCAGCAACCTACCAGTCACACATTTGCTGCCAACCGTTTTTAGTTTGGGCCATGATTTGACTTCCTCTGGTATATCATGACATAGCTGCAAACATGTTTAACAAAAGACCATGCGGGTTAGTGAAGCCTTCTCAAAAATTACTCCGTCATCTGGAATAAAAGTTCTTCCACTTTGTGGATATGATTCAGCAGCCCAACACCATCTAATTCTCCACGTACTGGCAACGTCAAATATGTAGCTATTAATGTTACATTTGTACCAAAAGTGTTTCAACCTTAACTTCACCTCACTGCTCAAAATAAAGAGCAATGATTTACTGTTCTAGATAAAAGCCCCTCTACTTATCATTGACTGAATATCTACAATAGGACCACATCTCTAAATAAATAGTTTGTACTGTTAATCTGTTTGCAATGATCACAGTCAGTGGTTTTTGCATTGTCAGTTCCAAAAAGTAACCATACAATTACATTACATGTCATTTGTTAGACGCTTTTATCCAAAGCGACTTACTCAGTACTGTGGACAATCCCCACAATTTGGGGTGAAGTGTCTTTCCCAGGGACACAACGACATGCTGACTGCAGTCGGGTATTAACTTGCTACCCCCTGATTCGAAGTCCAGCACTCTATCCACTTAGCCACAGCCTCCCACAATAATTATTGTTACGTTTTTGTCGAGCCATCAGCACGACAGCGATGATGCATTATGTTTTTGGGTTGTCCGGATGTCTGTTCATCATTCTGTCCCTTTCTCATGCACGTGATATCTCACGATCGCCTTAAATCGAGCTTGAATTGAACACACAAATAAACGTGTAATCAAAGACGAAAAGATTAGATTTGTGTTGGTCAAATGTCAAGGTCACTGACCAGGTGCCCTTACCGAACATGATTCGGACATGAACCAAGAACTCATACACTAATTAAGACAGTTTGACACAAAGGGCAGGGCAAATTGATTAATGATTACATTTTAAACAGGCAGAGTCTTACAACCATGGGGCATTGACTCAAGAACCATTAGATCACCATGTCATTTGGTATCAACATTAATGAACACTTTAGCATGAATACATGTGATCTCCGGATTTATAGGGCCATTGTCCGGTCAAAAGTTATAGTGTGTCCTATAACTTGAGACAAAATACACGCAAAATGAGCAATTGTTACTGTGCTATCATGTTCAAGTAAGATGGCAATCATGTTCAATAAACCCTATATATCTCAACACAAACAGCGATGCATGAATACACACAACACAATACTTAAAATAGTTCAATTTGTCTTCTATCTATATACGTGTGTGTGTGTGTGTGTGTGTGTGTGTGTGTGTGTGTGTGTGTGTGTGTGTGTGTGTGTGTGTGTGTGTGTGTGTGTGTGTGTGTGTGTGTGTGTGTGTGTGTGTGTGTGTGTGTGTGTGTGTGTGTGTGTGTGGTGTGTGTGTGTGTGTGTGTGTGTGTGTGTGTGTGTGTGTGTGTGTGTGTGTGTGTGTGTGTGTGTGTGTGTGTGTGTGTGTGTGTGTGTGTGTGTGTGTGTGTGTGTGTCAATTGTTGCACTTGGATGGAATCATTTGTCAGCAACACCAAATATCCTGGCTATTATGAGTTGTAAGGGAAACTTCTGCAGCAATGGAGAGTCAGGACTCAGAGAGACACGAGGAGAGTTGGAGCTTTGATGTCAAACAATGATAGTTTATTACAAGTATAACGGGCGGAGAATTCATATCACAAGTCACAGCAGCAAAAGGTTCTGACTGCACGGGTGGGTTGTCATGTCAATTCTGATCAGCCTCGCCTCTTGGTAGACCTTTTAACTAGTTTACAGAGAGTCAAATCCACATATTGGGGATGGGCGTAAACATCTGGAGACACAGGAGATGTCTCTCACATCTGTGGAGCTTAGAAAGCCAGTGTTCCCACAGTCGTAAACTCCCCTATCAGGCCATAAAACTTGACACTAAGTGCTGGAGCACATTCCTTAAAGCTGGCGTCACGAACAGGATTTGTTATTAACGTCAACAGGCAATAAGGTTAAATATCTTAGGAGTAAGGAAGAATTATTCTTTGACACTTAGGAATAAGGAAGACATATTCTCTAACATGAGTGACAAACTATATTCACACTCAATGTCAGAGAATGCTTCAACAAAGTAGGTTCATCAGATGTCATCACTATCCAGATCCTATTTGACTTTGATTTTAAGGTCACAATTATATATTGGTTTTGCGATTTGATAAAACGGACGGTTATGCCATTGTTATAGACTGGACATATCATTGGTTTAATTCCCTGACACAGAATGTACTACACTATGGCCATATGGTCCAAGTCTCTCACAAAAAGACAACACAGCGTCTTTTAGCTTGAGGCTTTCGGTAAGCTGCTTTGTCTTGTTGTGTGTATTGTATCTGTTTTTTCTTGGGATGCGCACAAGGGGTTGAAAGACAAAAAAATACTGGGAGAATCACTAATCCTGCTTCTGAATCCGATGATCGAAATCGAAAGCTCATTCGATTTTGAATTAGAATCGTGACACCCATATACATGACACAACTTGAAAGGGAAAAGGAGAGCAAGGGCAACACTCCTGATCCTGCATTTTTATTCAGATCACTCGTCCCCTCACACCCTTCCACACTTTCTAATCCACAGCTTTATTTGTTGTTTATCTGTATTTTTTGTATTTACCATGAACAAGACCGTGTCTCATGCATTCATAATTCCTGTGCCCTCAGAACTTCCTAACGGGGGCAATGTATTTATTTTTTTCCCGTGGTGTGATCATTTGCATAACTAATCTGGTATTTACATTCATCAATTGCTTCATTAATTAGGTCAGTGATCAAAGAAGGATCTTTCTATCACTCAGGAGGGGAAGGAAAAAATTGTGGCACTCTGCTACAGCTCTGTGCAGTAACAAAAAGCAATAAAATCAGGGAGTTTGGGTTGAGATCTAATGCCTAATTTCTTATGGAGAGGCTGCTGAGAGATACTGCACTCTTATGTAACTCAGCAACATCATTATGAAGACAATCAGAGACAGCAGAAAACCTCCATCTTTAGCCACTACCAGAACAGTCAGATCGCCCACGCCATCTACTGGAGGATAGGTGGAGGATTATTTATTTTTAACCACCTTTAATGACCACCCAAGGGAATGGGCCAGGGGCCGAAGAACACTAACAGTCCTTTCAGGGATTTGAGGCTTTTGAACGCTGATGACATGTATGATCCACCCTCGGCCGGTATCATTAGTCATGTGAGACAAATCCAGGCTCTGGGACCCGCAGTGCTTTTCTCTCGCTCTCCTGATCCTTTGTCTGCGGTGATGTGTAATTTGTCTACCTTCTGCATTCATCTGACCTTCCTCTTGACAAGGCATCGTCTAAAAGACAGGTTTGTGTGTGCTGGGAATTTGTGGTATCTTGCTGACACACACAATGTAACCATCAAGACGTGCCAAAGTCCCTGTTCTACTTCTCCAATCTCTCATCTCCTAGCAGTACTGCATCATAATCTGGAAACACCAAGCATAAGGAAGGAAAGGTACACAAATAGAAACTGCTGACCCATCGGTTTTCTGTATGTGTAAAAAAAGACCAGAATTTTGAATTATATACAGAGTGGGATAAGGCATGATGAATTTGATAGGCCTGACTGGATTGAAAAATGAGTGTTGCCTTGCTTTAATTGCACATATTCGCGCCTCACTGAGTTAAGCATCTTATTATTTCATGAGTCCACTCATTCTGTACAACCTGCTTAGGATAAACGTTCTGCAAACAAGGACTATATATATTTTGTGTTTAGGATTTAAATCACCGAAAGAACTGCACTAACCATATTAATTCAAACGCTGCATTATTTACCATTTTTACCAGCAAGCCATTAAGTTAACAGACCCAAAATAGTTTAATTAATAATACTTGACAATAATTGTCAGAACCATTTCTGACAACAGGTGAATGCAGATAGTTATATTTGCATTTGATGACTAGCCTGCTGTCAGATATGGCACCCTGACCTTTTCCAAAAACAAAAAGGCTTTGCAGATTCTTCAGTCATCGTCAACTAAAGGGTTTTAAAATTTTACAGCGAAAGGTTGGTTATTGGCTCTAAGATAAAGCTACATTGTCATGAATATAGGTTTTACATCTGAGCTTATACCTACATATCGTGCAAATGGCCTAGAATGGCCTCTTTGTGGGTAATTTACTAACAAATATATGTATGAGAATTATATTTTCTGTTCATTCATTATTGCAGCATCTTTCAGCAAAAACTGCCCCGACAAATGTAAGATTTAATGTAAGACACAAGTGCACAAATAATTGTAACACCAATATCCACTTAGGTCCAGAAATCCCTCTATGAGAGGGAATATTACTTTCCATTAAATTTCACTTGAAGATTGATCTATGAATATTTTGATTCAATAAATTGAAGATGAAGTAGCAAGGTAGCAATGTGTCCCAGCTAGTCTCCAGTTATTGGATTGCTATGTTGTTTGGAGACACTGGAGTTGGGAAAATGATAACATAAAATCAAGAAACGACAAATCACAGATCGGGCGTTGTCTGTCGCCACAGATTTAGTGATGGCTCTTTCCCAACTACAGGTTACAGCCTCCGATTTTCTGGTGAGCTGCTGAACTGTAATTGCCTGCCGTTGCTCTTATCAAACTCCTGCCACTTTCATGTCACGCATCCTTTCGTTGCCCTACTCCAACCCCTTGGAACCTCTTTTAGAGTAAACAGAAATTACATGAACAATGTTTTTGTGTCTTTTCTTACCCTGGGAGGGGGTCTGCTAGGCACACACACATACGTCTTAATGCTGCTCGGTGCAAAGATGCTTTTCTTAGTATTGCCCACCGAGCACCTTCCCTGATGCAAGAGTAGGGTAGCATTAGTTATTATTTCAAGTTAGACTAATGAGAGACTGAGAAAAACTGTATTTGCAGGTGATGTTACAGAATGTGAGCCTTTTTGATATAATCCCTTATAACTCACAGTGGACTCTCAAACAAAGTGACGTTTGCGCATTTGGAACTGTTGCTTTGTGCTTATTACTACCAATTCAGTTTTTTTGTTCCTCTTACAAGAGCTTCTATCTGAAGATAAAGGAAGTCTTTCTGATTCTTTCTCTACAGTGAATTGGTTTTGGTGTCTGGTGCCAATTTGTTAAGACACTTACACAGTGACAGCACCATTCTTAATGGCAGCCAATCCCCCTCGGGGTATTGTAGGTACGGGATTTCAATTTGATTGTAGGGTCGTTTGATAGTCTTTGCTAGATTAGACTTTTTCAGACGGAACATTGTGCTGTGTGTGATTTCAAACAAATGCTGGGGATTATATGCTTGATACATTCCACACGTACTGTTGGAATGAATGACGGAGAGACAAAGAGAGGGAAGGTGAGGTAGAAGAGGGGGAGGACGATAAAGCAGAAATGAAAGGGTGTGTGGGGGGGGGGGCGCAGAGGGCCAGGGAAGTAAATAAGAGGGTGACAGATGCACCTTACTGTAATAAGTAAACACCTCACAACCCCATGTGATTTATTGCCGGGCCGGGATGACATTTTCAGCTGCAGGACAAGGAGCCAGGGTCCTGCTTTTTGTAGTGTTTTTTTTAATGTAGAGGACAAACCTGCGTTCTTATTCTCACATTTCCCCAGTGAAGCAAGGGCAGTCTGCTTATCTGCTGAGATGAGGAGAATCCAGCCGCTTCAGCTGAAATGGGGGGGGAGGATATTGAGAAACAGGGGTGGGAGGTTGCAGCTTGATAAAGACCCGAGAAGTGCATCATGACAAGAATAATAAGTCTTTCCTGCCATTGGCAATGCAAAAACAATCTGACTTTGCACCTTACACTTACAGATGGTTTATTTACTTGAAACTGTAAAAGGATGCTATCTTTTAGAATGTTGGGGGAAATCCGGTCCACAGTGTACCAGTATGTATCATCAAGCCATCAGGCCCTGACTTGCAGTTCTTAAACTTGCTGTGCTTTAATAGAAGCTCTAAATTGGACATTGAATAAACACCAAATAATTCATCCTGATGTGAATCAAAGGAGCTGCCCCCTAAAAAAGCAGAAAAAGTACTGAAACAGCTTTTTAATTCAGCCTCATAACAAGAGAAGAAAGGTCTGGCAAAGCAGATCCCAAGTCAGCATTCCAGGGCTATTACGCCTGCCAAGGGAAGCTCATTCACAATAAAAACTATTACAGAAAGGTGTTGACAAGTGCTAAAGTCGTCCACTGTCCCCATGCTGAAGAGTTTACATACAGTAATGTGCTGTAACCATATTTAGTAGCTTTCACATCAAATCAGAGGGTGCGGTGACTGTAAAAGCCTCAGCTTGTACAGCCACCCCAACACCCTAAAGAGCCACATTAGGCTGGATGCTATCAGCCCATCACAGCTTATCTTTCACCAACAAAAGCAAAATGTGAGCGTATTATTCTCATACATAGTGCAATTTATTATATCAACAACAGATAAGACTTTTGCATTTTTGTGATTTTAAAGTGAGAATAATGCTAGTTGTTCTATCGCTTATTTGAGATTATCTTGATAACAAAGCCGATTTGTCTATCAGTGACAACAGTTGACACAAACAAGATGAACAAATGTGTGAAAGGATTATGAGGGGATGTGCTTTGGCAGGTCTCAGGTTATAATTCTGGGTGCCTGTTAAAGCTGCTAGATGTCATTCTGCTCATTGAAATCATTGTTATTCAAACTTATGGAAGATGTGAAGTGAGCAATTGGGTTTTAACATACATTTCCCCCAAAATTGACCCACAAGGGGGCAGTCACCTGTTGGTATCCTTGTCAGTTTAGATGTTGCTGTAAGACAAAAAGTTGAGGTATATTTCACTAAACCAGTAATGGGTAGAAGCAACACAACAATAAGATGATTCAATGCTTACCATAGTGCTAGGCATGTCAGTGACATCCCCTTTCTCCATAGATGGATGCCTTTTGAAAAGTGCTGTATTAATATGACTTTTCAATATTGTAAAAATCGTACGGGTTTTAGACTAACCTACCTATCTAATTCTGCAAGCATTTACACTGAAAAGGAATACAGTTGAATGTCTGAGTGATTCTACACAGTGGAAAACAAGAATAGGAAGAGGAAACATGACCCCACATCCTCATCTCTATCGGGTCATGTGCTTAGGTCCGTCTGCCAACATTCCGCCTACAATGTGATCATCAGGAAATGCCTGGGAAGTGTTTTAACCTGCCCATCTTAATCCCAAATGCCAGAACACTAAATCAGGCAGCCCAGAGCAAATATTCCTGTAGTTTTTTGGCTTGCCTCTGCAGTGGGTTTGCACAGCACTCTCACTCTTTCTTTCCTCTGAAGCACTTTGGCATTGACCCCGCATACCAGCATACATTACAGAAATACTCTTTCTGTGTTTGTGAAATATTCATCACACACCTCAGCTTGCTTGTTACTATAGTGCTCTAGAGCAAGGCACCGCCCCTTCAGTGGAGCTGTGCAGGGGCCAACAGTAGAAGAGTGTGTTTGGACAGCAGCTTTTAGGTATGACTGCATGTGAGTGCGAAGCAGGGCGTTATTGCACAGAGCACATGTTCTCAGCAGAGCCCTCCCAGGGTAAATAAAGGTTTTAAATAAAAACACACTTACGCATTGGCCTCTGAGTGCAGTATATGAAACAGAGATGTTCTGTCTGAGACTTCCCAGCATCTATTAAGTTAGAATTGATTCCACATCATTTCACTGCACACAGTAGATGTGTTGTGGTCTGTATTTGTGGTTAAGTTAATTTGTTTGACGTAATAATTCAGAATAATAAACCAAAGACTCCTTGAGTCCCACTCGGGAGTGGCAATGAAAGAAACTGTGTTTTTTCCAAAGGGTGTGATGAAGTTTAAATTCCCACACTAAACCCCTGACTTTAAGCGAAAGAGGTTTTAAAAAGGAATTTCAGGAAGGATCTCCACATTCAACACCTTACCGAAATGTTTAAGATGCTCCACATTTCTGAGCAACTTCTCTCGTTTTTACTTTGGTTCATGTGATATTTTGTATTTTATCTTTCAGGAGAAAAAAAAGAGACACCACTAGCCTCAGCGCTGACCATTGGTGTGAAATGTTGGAGCGTATAAAATGTAATCAGTACCGAAGGCTTCGGATCAAAATGAATAATGATATCTGGGCAGGGAGGCTAGTTCTCCTTTTTAGAAACACAGCCTCTCGGAGGAGATAAGGGCAAAGAAAATAGTTGTTTCGCTCTTGTCTTATCAGTGAGAACTGCATAATGTAATCTGACTCAATGGCGTATCGGATCAATCACTCTGTCTGGGTGAGGAGGGAGGAGGAGAAGGAGAAAGGAGGTGGAGAGACTTTACACGTGTAGGAAAACTAAACTCTTGTGAAAAAGCGGACTACTGAGGTATTCAAAGAATCGTATGAGATTTTTTAAGACCAATATATATTTGCCATTTGATAACGACTTAACACAATAAAAACCTACAATCAAACTTCTTCACAAGTACTGGAAACCTTTATGCATGGGTTCAAGCTGTTTTATATGGAATGAATACAATTGGGATGTTTGCAAGACCAGTGGCAATCGTTACAATACAACTACCTACGTTATCATTGGAACATTTAAGGATTTGTGCATACTAAAGTTGTGTAGATGGACTTGCATTTATATCACACACACTTGGAAGCAATTTTTATAACCAATTCAATTACCAAGCGTTATTTAAAATGAAAAACAAGTTAGCATTTCATTAGTAAAGGACGTAAACCTGAGTTACAGGGTTCTGTGTAGTATGTCCCTTGTGTTGAAGCTTTTACTGGATCAAATCAGAGTTTAGGCAAACTTCAGCAATTCTGTTCAGATCTTGTTGGATTTTGATGATGATTCGTAGAAAATGTTTAATGGAAAAAAGCCTGTTTTCTTGTAATGTTTATTAGGATGGTTACATTACAAGAAAAACTGATAATTTGGATAAAACAAAAAAAAATCACCTTGATACAATGTGTTCACCATGCTGCAAATGTGTTGTTATTGTTAGCTAGCTGTAGCTGATACAATCTGACTGAATGTCATTAACTTTAGCCAGCTAAACTAATTGCAGGCTAGAAATGAGAAGCTTGAGATAGGTCTATCACTATTTGAAATCACCAATTTAAAAAATAACAAAGATGTCCCAGTCCAATCTGCTCTTAGCTGAGGTATTGCATCACAATAATGGCATGGTAGCATTGCCCTCTAAGACAGTGCTTCTCAAATGGGGGTACGTGGACCCCTGGGGGTACGTGGACCCCTGGGGGTACGTTGGGGTACTGCAGGGGGTACGTGAGATTTCAACAACAAAAAAGGTTAATTAAAAAAATACCATGCATGATTAAAAAAATAATCTTAGTACAATAAGTTAAATAGAAAACACAATTTTATATAAAATATTCCTAGAACCACCAAGGGGGTCCTCATATAAACATGTCAAATGTGTGTATTGTATTTTATAGTTTTTCACAATATATCATTTTGTTCATTGGTTTGTTAAACATATTACTTAAATTGAAAAACTCCTTGGAAAAATCTGTTTTATAAAAATGTTATGTTATGCTATTTTTTTCATGCATGAAGATGAAAATATCCTTAGTTTGTTGTAATGCATGCACGAAGGAGTTAATAAATCACACACTGAGGGAACATCACTATATTGTAATTATTTATATAGGCGTTTTCGATCAACAATGTTCGGGCTGAGAAAATGTTTCAAAGGGGGTACATTACTGAAAAAAGTTTAAGAAGCACTGCTCTAAGAGATCATTCACTCCACCCCTTCACAAATCCATTGAATGCAGGCGTTCCATTATTTCTGTACATTATTGTGAATGTGGGTGTGTTTGAGTGTGCCTGCCTTTGTATCTGTACAGAGGAGGGCCTTTGATGACTCTTTCTCCTTGAACAATATCAAACGGAGGTGTGAGATGATTTCAAATGCAGCCTGTTGTCTGTGTCTTTGCTCTGTATCCCAGCTCAGCCAGCATCTGATTACCAGTTGTTTTGCCTGGAAAAGTAAAAGAGATGTGGAGACACCAGCACGCAACACATCTGTGGAGACGACACTCTGGGGACCGGCTGTGGCTATCTGGAGCTAATTGAATAGGCTGCTCTAACAAATGTAAAGGCTCCTCTTTCTTTGGAAAACACATGACAATGGAATTCTCCCTCTTGCATCACTTTCCCCCGCTCACACCACCTTACCCATCCTAACTTTGTTTCCCCTCTTTTCTTCTTTGCTCGATATCTCCCAGCAGTCATCATGGTGCATAGCGTGTGAAAGAGGTGCCCACAGACAAGCGGTAGGCGCTTACTATGCCAGTCACTTCCTTCCATCTCCATGTTCCTGAGAGACCTAATTGATATTCCAAAGCGGAGTTGAAGCTGCATCTCAGGCTCACCTTAGTCATTAGTGAGCCCCACAGGGCTGTTTGCATTATAATCTCTGATTTAGATTGTGTGTTGCCTCTGTGTCCTTCCCTCGAGGTAGAGCTGTGTGTGCAAAAGGCCACCGTCGTAGGGGATCCGAGCTCAAATTAGCCCCCGCCTCTGAAGTTTGCAGTCGAGGCGAGGGTGACAGGTTGTGAACTCACACTTTAACAGGCAGATCAGATGAGCAGATTACTATCCCCCCGAGTTCTGTCACAATGTGTGAGGGAGTGAACACCATCACCGGAAGGTCCTTCTGGACATTTGTATAATAAAGTGAGGAAAGCTCATCAAATCAGGCTTATTTATGGATGGGGCATGAGAGGAATGACAAAGCTTTGGGATATACAGATGCATACTGGAGTATCTGGGTATGGATTCCTGAGCCACCTACAGTATGTGAATGCACATCTGGGCTTTGCACAATGGCATGTTGTTTTAATTAGCATGCTACACTCTGGTTGATTTTTCCTCAGGGTAACATACCCATCAGCATCAAACAAGCACAGATATCCCCCACAGCTCTTGGTTCCCTTGGCTAACTTAAGAGTTTAACATCAATCACATCACTCCCCCCCCCTAACGTGTCAACGCTGTGGGGAGTGCAGCTATTGTCAAAGAGATGTACCTTTCAGGCAATTATCTCTCTGTGTCCTCCCTCCTCCATCCTTACACAAGGATTTCGACTATTAGGTCAAAAACATCCTGAGACTGAATAATCCTCCCTCTTGGCACGTTGTCTCATACAATTCATGTGTAACTGAAGCCATAATTACAGCTGCAATAGGTAATAAGACTTTCTTCAGGTAAATATGTTGCGTCTCTCCGAAAATAGGAGAGACGTGTGACCTTTATACATGACTTTCAACTTGTTTTTTGGCTTTCATGTATTGTCGGTCCTACATTTACTCCTCTTTGATGATCCAATTGATTTTGATAACTGATTTTACTGCAAATGTATATCGGTTCCAAATATCGGTTATCGGTCTCCTTGATTACTAATAATCGGTATCGGCCTTGAAAAAGCCATATCGGTCGATCCCTACTATGAATCAAGTGGTATCATCTAACAAGATCTACTTATCTGCAGGCTGTGTCTCGTAATATTGAGCTTTAGCCATAACATAACTTCACAGCAATCATTTAGGACCTCACGTCTATAACTGACATTACAAATACGCTGCAAAACAATTCCAAGATGAAATAAGCTCTTCCGCAGCGCACTAAGAGTGAAGGAAATAATCCTTCCTTTAGTGTCTCTTTTAGAAGGAAGATCACCAGGTTCATTTTGATGTTGTGCTAAGAAGGGAGAAATATTTAAATGATTTCATGATTGAAGGCATTTTTATCGTTTCTGCCTCCTGGGATCTGATACTGAGCCAAGAACAAAGTGCAGGTGCCTGATGACTCTCCTTGAATGAAAATGGAATTAATGGAAAGCAGGTGGGTACTTCAAAGGCTCACTGCTCCAGCGGTATGGCCAAATGTGGCTCTCAACCGCCAACATCAGCTGTTGTCTCTTCCGTGTTGAAGTTAGCATTGTGAATGGAAATAATTAGATCACATTAGAGACAGTGCAGAGTAACGCAGCTGAAAGACGAGATATGATTCCTCTGGTGTCAGGAGTTATTTGCGGGGTCAAACTACAGACTTGGGTTTGTGGTCTTTTGTATCTATTTTTTTAATCATATTTATAATGGTATAAGTCAGTGAACTATATGTCGGTTTTACTCTTGCACCGTCTGCTTTACTGCACTAATAAACTCCTTTTACTGGAGCCATGTTTGAACAATGTTACTTAACTTAACACTTGCATGAACAAGTGAATGCTCCTACACAACTAAGGCACATTACCTCGTGTTTGGATTTAATACGATTTTTTAAAAACCCGAACATGACCCAACAAGTATTTGCATAATAGCTGGAAATGTTCCATAGAAAACGCAGCCGCAGCAATCTTTTAATGTTTCTCCAGCAGATTACAGATGGGAAGGAAAGCTGTAGGACAACAAAACGCTGAACGTGTCAAATTCCAAACCGTCCTCAGGAAGTGGTTTATCATTACATTACATTACATGTCACTTGTTAGATGCTTTTATCCAAAGCGACTTACATACTCAATACTGTGGACAATCCCCACAGGAGCAATTTGGGGTGAAGTGTCTTGCCCAGGGACACAACGACATGCTGACTGCAGTGGGGTTTGAACCTGTGCTCCCTTGATCCGAACACCAACGCTCTATCCACTGCACCACACGCCTCCGTATCATCATGTCAGACATTGAATACTCAAACATGGCCATTACAGAAGTCTTCATTTTTAACAATATATTTGCTGGAACGTAGCTTCATTCTTCTCCTCACTGAACACACATGCAGGATGTATTTAGTTTGTAAAGGATATATACTATTCTGTTCTAGAGCAACCAACTTAAATCCTGCAGTTGTTTCTGTATGATATTCATCTAGCTTTTATTATAAGACAATTCCCTTTTGGAATGAGGAGGGATCAAATAAGGTATATAAATATTTATTGCAAAATGCAACTCTTGCAACATCTGAGAGCTGCAAAGTTTAAGATGTTTTCTTATGATATCTTGTCTCTTTATTTGATTTGTCAGCTGTCAAAATTACCATGAAGTCTGCACTGCGCAAAACCAGTTTCCAGAGAGAACAGGCATCTCTTTTGACAGTTATATCTTCCCTTATTAAAAGCATTTTTAACATCTGTTAAAAAAAACGTGTCAGTTTGATAACAAGATTGTGTTTGGTCCTCAACCAATCTTGTTGCAAATATATTATCTCAGTTTATACTTGTATTAAATTTCAGTCCAAAATATTTAATCCAAAAAGATTCTACATTTGAAAACCTAGATAAGTTGGTTTTAACATCATACAGGAGAACTTCTATCCGTACCTTCATTGACTCAGAAGATGAATGTAGTTCTAAGAATATAAGAGCATCCCTATCTTTGATTCTGCAGCTAAAGGTTGCTCTCAGCAGGATACCTACTCCCTGGGCTTCCCTTCTGTGCTGCATAGTCACTCAGATCAATGCGTTCTTTCACCAAACTTCACAGAGTACAAGGTGTTTCCAGCAGAAAGGAGACACACACAGCAGTCTCACAAAAACAACCAACCTTGCCTCACAACTTAGACTAATCTCTATGGAATGTTTCAGCAAAAGTATTTCAAGGCATTTTGAGGCTCTCTGTTCGTCTGCCTCTTTAAAACAGCCATTTCTGCCCTTTCGAAGGAAAGCCCCTGGGATCAATCTGTAATTAAGAGAGAAAACCTCAAGCTTAATACAGCGGGGAAGACAACAAAATGTTTAAAGGGATGTAAAACAAATACAAGAGTACGGGGTGATAAACAAGACTGATCCGAAACACAGGAAGAATAATGCTTTTAAAAGCACTGAACAAAGTGAGACAGTGTAAACTCAGAATAATGTAACACTGTCCCTCCTCAAGGAATTTCTCCATTTTGTGTCACATTCAAGGAAAGTCCCCTCATAAGGTATCACTGCAACATGTTAAAAACTACCTGGAAAGATGTACTTCAAAGCCATGTCTCTTTGAAATTGTACATACAGTAAGGTAGTGTACTATGATGAGGGCTACTTGGTCAAAATGATCTTTAATCCTGAATGTGTCAGTCTATTATAAATGTGTCCACACGAGTCAATTCCATTCAGACGAAACAGGTCACAACATATGTAGACTCATATGAGATATTCATACATATAGTAATTGTGATGCACTCTGCTACACTCTCATCCATTTTCCCTGAAGACTTCTCACTGCATTCCATTGTGCAGGAATGATCATGATGTAGCTTCTCTTGTGGAATTTGCCTGTGTGTTGGAGAGGGCGCAAATTGAAATCAGCGTGTGTGCATCAGGTTGTTTCTCTGGATCCTGTTTCAGAGAGGCAATGGAGGAATGTTGTTCTTTCTTTGGTCTGTCGCACATCGCGGCCATTGCCCATGCCAAGGAAAATACCTTGCAAACTGCTGACTTTGATAACAGGGGGAAATCTGATTCTGTCTGCATGCACTCACTCTATCGAGGCAGGCACTAAGCAAGCTGTTTGGAATCCCCAATGAATGTGTTTTTCTAATGACTTGTCTCTCAGAACATTTGTGTAAATGAGGGTCACACACAAAAGCACAGTTGTTTGCAGGTATGCTTGTGTTTTGTGCATTCAGTATACAACAATCAGCAATGGGAACGACGGGTGGAGAGAGGTGGTGGGGATGTAATTGACTTCCATTTGATATTCCATAAATAAGTATTAACACAAAACATGTCCATTATAACTGCTCATGTGTTGCAAACGTCACATTACTGTACAGTAAGGAGGATGAAGTCTAAAATATCTTGTTTTATATTGTTAGAAACTGCACTACTATGGTTCTATGACATAATCTGTTCCCAACTGCACTTGGGTATTATACTTTTAAAGGTTTTAATGCAATGAATAAACATAACAAGACTTTGAAACACCTGTTAAAATATAGGTAATGTTGTAACTACATATGTGCATACTGTACATAATGAGAAGAGAAAGCAAAGCCCTTGTGAGGCAAAGTGAGATGTGTTACATGTCTGAATGCCTTTGCAGGCGGTAATGTTGACTCTGGAAGCTTCATGGAGCCCTGGCTGCTGCAGGCCAGGAAACATCACTCGCACTAGGGCCATGTGGGACCTCTCCTTAAAAAAGTTTCAGATTTTTCTTTTTCACAACCCATCGTAAGCAATCAGGCAAATAGAAGCTTGCAGTGCACAGTCACTTATTTCCAGGAGGCAGAGAGCAATGCTCAGTCTACTGACAGGAGAGCCAGCAGACCGACAAGAAGTCAGGACATATTCTCATAGCAGAAACAGACGGTAACACCAGCAGTGGGTTTTCTGAAGCCCACTTTTGCTCTCCTGGGTGTGATTGCTCCTGAATGCACATTCAAACTATTCTACTGCTCCCACCAAAGATCTGCAGATGCACTCAAACCCAAGCTTACTATTCAACCCTGCTTCTGTCTCAAGACTCCCACAAAAGCTGTACCCACGGGAAGAGGATACACATGTTTTATTGACAGAGCTACAGGTGGTTTGAGTTTGAGCTGTTGGGTTTTTTCCTGTGTGGTAAGTTGAGGCGTCTTTAGAGCCAGTATGTTGCCTATTGTTGTGGCATGTTTGGTATTCTTCCTGTTGGGCTCGGGTCAGGCTCAGGTTGCCACACAGACTCAGGGGGAGAGCCAGAGTCGTGGCCAGGGGCAGGACAGCTCTGCCAACCCTTGGAGGCAGGTGATTCAGTGGGAGAACAATGGACGACTGTTTAGCCTGCTGAACAGTGGAGCTGAATACGTACCTGCAGGGGCCCAGGAAAGAGGTCCCAGGGTGGTTGTGGCAGACACTCAGCCACGCTCTTCACGTAGAACTCAGGGAGGCAATGTCCGCCGACAAGCTCCATCAAGAGGGTCCTCTGAGACTGTCCGTGGCCAGGCAAGGCATCCTTTTGGCTTTGGACAAGTTCCTGATAACTGGAGACAAACTGCAGGCGGCACAGGGGGCGGCCAGTTCCAAGGATCCACTGGCACTCGCCTCAGGCCATCCACAGGCTCTTCATCGTCGTCGTCATCATCATCATCAACCTTTTCTTCATCTTCTTTTATACCATCCTACCCACAAAACCCATTTCCTCAACAACCTCCTTTCCAACAAGTACCTTATGATCCTAGTTTTGTAGAAGGGCCAGTCAGGAGCTACGAGCCACCTTTTCAGCCTGTTGCCGGTGGGGGAGGATATGTCGGTAGAGCATATGGTACTGGACCGGGGTATACTCAAGGAGGGTATGGTACTGGACCCGGGTACACTGGAGGAGGGTATGGTACTGGACCCGGGTACACTGGAGGAGGGTATGGTGGTGGTCAGCCCCAAGTGTTCCCAGGCTCTCCTTCTGATGTTTCTGAAGATGGCTACCGCTACTACCAGCCTTATGGCTATGGGCCAAATCCTGTGGTGCCTGCCCGTGCAGCCCAACCTGCCCAACCTGCCCAACCTGCCCAACCACCGTTTGCAGATGGTCTGGACCACAGATACTCCCACAGTATCTTCAATGCGGAGACTGGTCAGGCTGTTCCTGCTGTCCCTGCCCCTGAATTCAACCAGGCAGTTCCTGTGATAGTGGACAGGACAGGAGCAGCTGGTCAACCACAAATCAGGAGCCCTCAGTATGAGCAGCTTCCTCCATTTGGAAGACCCCAGCCTCCTGTGGCGCAGCCCATTCCTCAAGCCAGAAGTTCTCCAAACTCCGGCATCGAGAACCCCAACGTAAATGTCGGGAGTGTGTACCGGCCAGAACAGAGAGGTATGGTAAGCTTTATGGTTTGGGTTTTGTGAACTACCACAATGTATCCATTACTTCAAATGTTGAAGATATCAGTAGAAGCCGTGAAATATGGATGGCAGATTTCGAATCATGTGTTTGAAGAAAAGTCGGCATCTGAAATATTTAACATTTTCAGTGGAAAGAGGAGACACATGTTCACTTGTAGGGATTCTCCCGAAGGTATTTCTGTTTTTTATCAGATTTATGTCTGATGCTGAGACATGAATCTAAAATGTGTTAAGAGTAACCCTAACCCCAACTGAGGGGAATACAAAGTTTACATTTCCTTTAAGCACAGTCATGTTTTTTCCAGTATTCTTCTTACATTTGATTAGATATCTCCAGCAAACAGAATGAAACGGCTGCTTACAATTCAGCCTGTTCTTCAGTTTTCAAACACACCAAATTGGACACAAGGTTCATCTTTTCCCACTTGTATAGTTATTGAAACCAGGTGTTGAGCGAAGCCCTGCCCGTGTACAAAGAGCACACACAGGAACCACTGTGTTTTCTGTGGGGAGTTCTGTGCTACACAAAAGTTGACTCGTTCACGCCGTGTGCGGAGTTGGGTAATGGTGGTGGTGACCTCATTGGGGGTCTGGTGACTGGGGGTGTTGGTGGGCCCTGGCTGCGTCCTGAGCTTGAGGACACCAGAGGGAAAACTAGGGAGGGGGATACAGTACTTCACCTCTCCCTGAGGGGGAGGGGGAACATGGAAAGTCCCTGTAATGGGGTTCATTGCTTCATCAAAATCCAATAAATACTTAGTCAGAATTATTAGGGCAAGTATGAGTGACGATAGCATATATTTACTTAAACATTTAAGGTACTATGGAGTAGGAAGCTCATTGTTAATGCTGAGAAAATAATGCAAACATGAGAAGTTTTTCCATGTTCTGAGCTGAGAGAAAATAAGTACCTCCAAAAGACTTCTCTGACTCTTAATAATGAAGATTGACTTTACTTTAAATTATACTACTCAATATTTTTTGCATTACTGTGCGGCAGTTTCTATCAGCAACTATAAAGCTTGGAGCCATTTCTACAGTACAGAAAGCATGTGTGCAGATGCCATAGTGAGAAAGTAATCATTGTGATAAATATTCAGCTATTGATAGCTGTTGAATAGCTCACATTTATATTGCACTGCTTTATGGCAAGTCATTTTGGCTTTTATAGTTTAATCATGACTACTGTGATCTACACGTTTAAAATTCACCTAAAGCTAAAGTAACTACACAGGCATATACTGTATATTAACCATATTCATTCATTTATTTTAAAACCTTTTTAAAGCCACCATTGTGTTGTAAGGAAGTAAAGTACATATGAAACACTATGCGTCAGACATTGTCGATTCCCTTCATTCCTTATCGGGCAAACTGTCTGTTTGAGAGTCTATTCAAGGGGATGAATCCGATCAATTCACAAGGGTATTTTACTGAAGGTTGGTAGTACTCTAGTCCAGTCGCTGCTGGAGGGACCTTACACTGTGCAGCCCTGTATGCACACCTTGAGAGTAGTTTCTGAAAGCAGGAATCTTGCTGTTTTTGTATTAAGACATGTTTGATGGTAAATATGGGACGAAGAACTTTGCTCATTGTCAAGACCAATTGCCCTTTCTACCCACACTCCCATGCTCCCATATTCCCTGACAAAGCCACACACAGTCATACAGTAGGTGAAAGTGATTAGACGTAAGATTAGTTCATTAAGGCAGAGCTGTATTACAAAATAATGCAAAGAGTAAAAAATACTACCATGCAAAAGTGGCTGTGATATACTCTATATTTAATTATTGAACGCTGTTGTGATTTTCCTTTTTAAAATGACCTCAATGAAGTATTCTAATCGATCAGTCTCCTGCAGCTTACCGCCAATAGCTTAAAGCAGGAGTGTCTGGAGAGGGAGCCCTCATGTATTTTATTATGCTTTATTAGATGGTATAAAAAGCATGGCAAGATTCAGCTTCCTTTCTCCTTGCCCCACTTAGAGTGTAATGTGTGGCTTTGTCACATGCTGTCGAGAGCTGATCAGCTTTGGCTACTCAATACACTTTATCCCTCTGAAAGAGACCCAATTTTCACATTTCAAAAGATTAGGAAGCAGAGAACAAAGCCTTCCTAGGGTGAGGAGAAAAAAACGAGGTTGTGAGTGCTCACAGAAAACCTCTGCGCTATGCGCTGGACTTACAGGGTTTACATAGTCTACCCCAGGAAGCTTCCCCCTCTCTTTGACTTCTGCCTTAGAGAGAGCTGTCATATAGGATGTTTTACACAATGCCCACAAAGGCAAAGCTTTTATTTCGACTTGCAGCTGGGGAGGTAGGCAACTTCCTATCTGGTTGCCATAAACAGACTGTATCTAAAGCCTTTCATGTTAATCCAAAATGAGAAAAACTGCAATATTTCATCATTTCATAATGCTTTATTTGTAGGATTGAATTATCACTTCTAGACTTAGAGGTCAGATGTTTGACTTTAACAAGCTCAAATTAAAGTGTGTCTGGCCTGTGAACTTAACAAAGAGGGGTGATAAGCAATTGCCAGAGACCCTTGCTGGCTTGGCCTTTAGTGGGAAAGGGAGAGAAAGACATTCACTGTGACAAGTCAGGCCTGGCGTTTTTACTTGTTCCTCAGGTTTGTGACGGACCTGGTCAGTGGTGCACTTTACAAAACAGCAGTGTTTTGAAATCCCTGTTGTTTTTGCCTTGGCGTGTACATTCTCCATTTCTGGCTCTCTGTCTGGCTCTCTAGCTGTATCTCTTCATCTCTGTCACAAATGACAGACTTGCAAAATCCAAAGTCTGAAAAACACAGACTCCATTGCAACAACCTCTCTTGTGATACTGTAGATCAGGAATCCTAGTCATTTTACATACATCCTAGTCATTCTTTATTTTACGGTTACAATGAAGTGACATGTTTGCATAAAGATCAGTGCACAACTGCACATGGAAGAACAAATCATTAGGAAAACAGTTATTGGTATACAAGTTTTTCCTTTTTGCAACTCTTATGCTCTCTCATCCGTGTCTGGCAGGCCTATTAAGCAAAAGTGTTATTTGAAAACCGTGATAATAATCTGAAAGGATCCGTTATTAGTGGCCTAAGGCTCTCTTTCTAGTGCCCCTCTCTTGATCTGGTGGCCATGTGACACGCTATCCCCCAATAAGTATCACCATAAAGACTCCATTAATAAAAAGATGATGACAAATATGTGAAAGAGTTCCTCTGTTTCTGGGCTTTGCACTGGCAATGACAGGAATGGCTGCAATGAAAATAGATGTAGAGGTGCTTTATCAGATCATTGGATCACTAAAGTAAAGTTTGAGTCTGTCTGATCCAATAAGTAATCACTCTTTTATGTTCACCATTTGAAGCAGGTTTGTTTGATTTCTAAGAAAATGACTTGTGCTTTTTGGAATAAGTTTGAGTGTAAGATATGGATGATATGGTGAGCATTGTGTCTTTCATTACAGGTTTGCCTGACCTTGTTCCTGATCCAAACTATGTCCAGGCTTCCACATACATCCAGAGAGCCCACATGTATTCTCTCCGCTGTGCTGCTGAAGAAAAATGTCTTTCAAGGTAAACACAATTCTGTATGTCCTTTGCTGGCCTGTGTTTATTTATTCATTCATTTATTTGGTTTCTTAATGGGTTCAATCTAATGTCACGGTATCACAAATATTTGTGTCCCTTTGGATTCTGTTTTCATGTTAAAGTTCTAATGTCATAAATGTTGTTATTGAATGTGCTAATAATGGTTTGTGGCTCAGTGGTAAGCACACATACAGATATCCAATTGAGGTATATTAACCAACACAATGTAGCCCCCTGTGTCCTGTCCATATGTAACCCTACTTTAGACCATGCATTTACAGAGAATTGTTTTTATGAAAGACTGACATCATTTATAAGCTGTTTTACCTTTGGGCAGCATTACCCAGCAAGTGAACCATCCACAATTGCAACGTACTGTAGCCACAGGAATATACGGTTAAAAAATATACCAACTGCACAACATTAGAACTGAATCCTGGTCACCTTTGGGGAAACAGACTGTTGTTACTTTCATTTCTCTGTGTTGGTGGATGGCATCCCCTGAGCCTCAAACCTAGGCCCTTTGCACTAAAGACACTATTGAAATTATGAAAGTGTGCTGTCCCCATGGCTGCTCTATTTGCCCTCTTCCCATCACAAGCACAGCCATCGCTCAAAGCCCTTTCATATCCTGTCTGAGTTTGCAGCAATCACCGACAGATGGGCTGTTGTAATTTGCCATACACTCCAATGTCAACAACAGCCGCAAGATGAATGGCTTAGATCTTCAGTGGTATTGTGAACTCGAGGTTTTTCACAGTAAAAGTGAATTGTGCTACAGAATCTCCTCATGTTGAATCAGTGTATTTGGAGAGATGGTTGTAATCTGTACAGTAGAATAAATGATTAAGTAGATATGCTTCTGCTTTCAATCCTGTCCAGTCTCACTCCTGTTTTATTTCCTTGTCTTAGTAATGAGAAACAGGCATGACGACATTCTTTTTTAAGCAACTTGTGCTGTTTCCCTCACTGATTTGGTCCTGATGTCATGTGTCCGTTATCCAGCTCCGCCTATGGGCCTGAGGTCACCGACTACGATGTAAGGGTCCTGCTGCGATTCCCACAGAGGGTGAAGAACAAGGGGACTGCCGACTTCATGCCTAACAGGCCACGTCATACCTGGGAGTGGCATAGCTGTCATCAGTAAGTACCGATACAAAACAGATTTCACCCAATCAGATAAATAGGCTTTCGTCTCTGTAGTATTAGCTGTTGCAGTATCCAGCTATGTGGCACATTAATGTCAGCTCAATTTGATTTTTTGTTGTAATAAATGTCTGTAGACTGGTTTATGCTGATCATCTTTCCCATTAAAAGGTTATTCCACTATTACAAAAGAGACAGATTGTAAGATCTAATAGTGAAATGCATGATGTAGCTGAATTTGTTACATACATCCCATGAATATGAATAATATTTAATTAATGTATTGAATTATGGGAATTATGGGCAATTCTGGGCTGATCTGGATGAGCAAAGACACAGAGTACATCCAAGTAAGTTTTATTTAAATAGCCCACTATCACAAATTATAAATCTGCCTCAAGGGGCTTTTCAATCTCTACAGCATATCATACCCAATGTCCTAAGACCATTGAATTGGATAGGGAAAAGTGCCTTAAAAGGGAAAAAATGAAGGAAACCTCTGCAACTTATGAAGGATCGTTTTCTTTTGACTGCTGAAATGCAATCTAGCTGTTCATCATCTCTCGCTATGCGGACATGCTTGTACTAGATGTTGTGGGTACAGAATGGATCAACAGAGCACTGAGTTCATGTCCAATAAGTTGATGTGGCACATGTCAATGTCATTTGGCCAGACATAAATGCAGATTAGCTGTCATAGAGCCCTATAAGATCCATATTGTGCCCTAAGGGATATGCAACATGAAAAGACAAGCCTTGCATTGGTTAGCAGAGAAAGTACACATATGATTCTGTTTCCTAGTCTTAAAAGGAACCTATGGAGTTGATTAGCGAGCCAACCATGTGTGAAATAATATAAAAACGATAAAATCCTCCACATTACATGAAGAATAATGGTGTATAGACATGTGGGTTTGATCCATTTAGCGAGCTAATTTCTCATTGTGCCTTTCATGGTGAACAGATTTCAGTTGTACTTGCCAGTCGTGGCTCTGGGGGACTGCTGATGAGGTGATTTTGGGGTTATCGTCAGTGTTTTATGGCATTATATTCCATAGACTGCATTTTATCTGAATTTCAGCTAGTCCGCCCACTGACGATAGTGCCAGGCTCTGCTTTACTACCCTCATCTTAGAGGAATGTTGACTGGCCGTTAGGAGATTGGCAGTGTTGTTGCTGTTTGACATCAGTCTGCATTCGCACAGTGGTTCCCAGGAGGCGGAAAGCCAAGACAATCATTCGACAATGACAAATCAATGCAGTTTTCCCGTCAATCTGAGGCGCCAAATCACACAGCTGCTAAAGTATGATGGATATGGGTTACTGGGACAGAGTGTTTGTTAACAAAGAAATCTCTTTAGGGGAAGAAAATCTCTAGCCCAGATTCTCACAATAAACTTTCCTACCCGACATTTCTGTTAAAGAAGCCGTGTAGTTGACAGTCTTGCATTTCATTACCGTCACCCTTATCTTTCTCTCTGGAGTAATAGAAGAAGGGAAGGGAACAGACTCTCTTGAGTATCATGGTGTCAAATGTTGGAATTCTGTATGTTTTTGCACAAATGAGGACAACGAAATCCATGTGGAACATGTCTATGCCAATCAGTGCAGGAAACAAGTGGAAGTCATTATAATGCTGTATTTATTTGTGTAGGAGTTTTTGTGGGGATCACGCATAAGTTAATTATAAAGTTCTTCAACTATGTTTGTCTCGGTCCCTTACGGCATAACTGTATGAAAGTATGTGACCTTTGTGGTCAGAGATCATGGCTGCTATTTGTGCAGGTGCTTGGACATTTGTATTCATATCCTGCTTGCACATTGTGAACGGCGTATGTCATGCCACTGCTAAGTACTTCTCAAAGACTTAAGTTCCCTGTCATTTACAACAACCCAGGCTGTGATCTGAGAAAAAGTCTTGTTTGTGGCAACACCAGTGGAAAATTACTCATGGCTTCGAAGAAGGAATGGAATGTTTTGTATACTACGATTACAAATTATTCTAGTTAAATACTCTATGTGTTCTTGCAACACTGCATTCTCTGTAGTTGACATAGTCGGCGAGGGGATCCAGAAATTCGAGGAGGCAAGGGTCCCTTCCAGGCACCTCGTAATCCAGCACCTCCCACTCTCTGTCTTTTTCTCTGCACCCCGCACCCTTTCTTTCTATTTCACACACACAGTTGATAATCATCATGCTGTAGATAATCATCTCAAGCCACTGAATTGAACCTTCAAGGCCCTCCTTTATATACATGTGATCAAATACAGTCACACGTATTGAAAAAATTGCATGTGTGCTTTCGTGGCCCACATAAAATAAGCCTTTACACTCTGTCATGCACATTTGCATGTTAACAGAGACAGAACAGTAATGTATGCCCTAGTCTCAATGCATACAGTGTTTGGCAGCTGATAGCAACTGGTTTCTACCTGGTAACAGCTCATAATTAGTTGCCTCTACTTTGGAAAGAATGAGTCCTTGAATGGTCACTGGCTCCATTAGGGGAAAGTACCTATGTTTCCTTCAATCTTTAATGAGTGTTCCAGTAAAAGCTGTCGCTACGTGGAATCATTAGCCATGAAGCAAGGTGAAAGGCAATATTTATATGGTCTGAGTTGGTCTGAATGTGTAAGATTCATTGCTTACATCACCCACTGCAACGATGTAAGCCAACAGCAATTAAATATACTGGATAAAGCAAATAAACAATCAAAGGATAATGGAAATAAATACTTTCAATAACTGCAAAAAGGTGGAATTACATTTGTAATTTCAAACTGTAATTTGGGGAATATTGTCATATTGATTTTTGTATCTAAAATATAAAGAGTTTAGCTATTGGGATCAATTTAGTATTAGAAAGGTTGTTGTTAAGTGTGTTGGATTGGAGACATTTTGTCCTTGCTAAAAGTTGCTAAACTTTGTTATTTATTGATAAGGAATTTTGACAACATGAAGTTAAACCCCTTTTATGCAAATAAGAGAGTTCAACCTCTCAGGCACAGCCTCCTAACACTATGGGAAGACAGGTCAACTAACACATACATACAGTAAATTCCTGCTGGCCTTCACTACACGATGAATAAAGCTTTGTCAAAAATATTTCCAAAACATTTGTTCATGTATTCCATATGACAAAAATGGCCCATTGATAAAACACCAATTCCTACTACTGCGATACTGTATGTTGCTTTTTACATTGAATTGTAATTGGGGACACTTTAAATGCTTGTCAAGCTCAGCTTTTGTTAACATTGAATCAACATTGATTTAACTCTGTTCATTTGCAGATTGAACTGTAATTTGTGGTGGTATTATGTTATACTGATAAACACCTCCTCTGAGCCTCATTAAGGTGCATTGCTAAGTTAGACTGCTACATATTTAGCTTCTTGTAAAATACAATTGTACACACAGTAGGACCTTTGCCATATGAGTTATGCAGACCAGAATGTTGGTTGCTATGCTACTGCATTTGTTGTGGCTGTGACAAATGATGTCATGTCTGGAAACCTGACAGCCATGCTTCATGTTCAGCAGTGCTTCACACCCACTGCCATCCAGAACTATTCTGCTTGTGTATGCACCACCAACAGCGAGCCAGTTATCCTGAGTGCTTTCAATGAGCTATAGAAAAGTAAGTTTGCTAATGTTTCTGGAAAGGTATTTTCAGCCATAGTATTCAGACATTTGCACATCAAGGTTCTCTTTTCAGACATGTAAACTCAAGAGATAAATCCCTTTAATGTATTCTTATTTTGTTGTGACCACATTAAGCAGGCTTGTAAAAAGTGAAAAGCATCCCGGGTCACTTTGAAATTTGGGAGCGGTCCAAGCCATACAGCAGTTAATATTGCAGATGATTTTAAATGGACCGGCTCTTTGACAGAGTCACTTTAGTTCATATGCGGTTCAGTTGAGATGATCAGTGCCCATGTGCACCCAGGCTTCCCTAAGCCGCTAAAGCTGTGCAAATAAACACACACCAAAACTAACACACAAACACACTGGGCGACACACACAGATGTGCACATACGCATGCAAATAGCCACAAGTCCAAACACATCTAAATGTGCACACGCTCACACACCTCCGATCTTGCTGAGTGATACAAGCTAATTAACAACATTCATACATCATTAGGGTGTTAATGTCGTGCCTCGGCAATACTTTATTGTTGCCATTAATTAGTGTCCTTTGATACTTTGATGTTTTCAGTCAAGGTGCAACATTACTTGTTAGCAGAAAAAGGTCAACGGGTCTATAACTAAATAAGTCTTAAAAGTCAACTAAATTAGCTAAATTAAGGCAAAATGGCAATGTAATTAATAAACCTAATAAAAACATAATAAGTTCTGCTCAGAGATTGTTTCTAAAGCACACAATGAATATGACACCAGAATGAACTAAGATTGTTGTTCCTCTTTGACTACATGCACAATCTGTTTTTTCCGACAGGCACTACCACAGTATGGACGAGTTCAGCCACTACGATCTACTGGAGGTCAGTACAGGACGGAAAGTGGCGGAGGGACACAAGGCTAGTTTCTGTCTGGAGGACACCACCTGTGACTTTGGTCACCTGAAGCGCTATGCCTGCACCACTCACACTCAGGTAACACAGCAAAACAATATGTGGAGTTGTGATTTTCACCTTCATTGGGAGGTCACCAGCTCTACTCTTGGTAGACTACTTTTCATCACAAGCTTTAGCAACCCCTAGGCTAGTTTCCATCCACGGCAGTTATTCAATTATAGAGCAGCACAACTCCAAGAAGTGCTTCATTATTTACATGGTCCAGTCATTTTCTAGATTAATCCATTCATCTTTTGGTCTAGAAAATGCTATAAGATTGTTAAAAGAAAATGTCCATCCCAGTTTTCTCGAAGTCCAAATATTTGTTGTCTTATGTTTATATATACATTCAAGTGCAAATAATTGTATCTACTGTAAATAAATATAATATATATTATTTTGTATTATAACCTTTTGAACGCATACTCGTCTTGACACAGTTAGAGGAGATCAGTATTCCTCCTGAGCGTCTCCCCTCTGTTTCTTCAGGGTCTGAGCCCGGGCTGCTACGATACATACAACGCTGATATCGACTGCCAGTGGATCGATATCACGGACATCCAGCCTGGAAACTACATACTAAAGGTAGGAGTCAAGTTCGTGGAGAGCACAAGGTCACATTTCATGGAGGGTCTGGGCCATCAAAACAAATTGATCTGAGTTATAAAAGAGTAATAAAGTTACTGAAGTATTTAGGTTGTTCTATTTCTCTGGGTCCTAGCACTTTATCACACAGGGGCATCTATTCCAAATACCTTCTTTCTCTAACACTATTTCATGTAATGATTATGGTGTGTTGTAATTGGCCTTTTTTCCCTTTTTCTTTCAGCTCACAGTTAATCCCAAGTTTTTGGTGCTGGAATCAGACTTCACCAACAATGTGGTCAGGTGTAATATAAACTACACAGGACGGTTTGTTAGAGCATCCAACTGCAAGATAGCACAGTAAGTAACGGAGAATATACACACTATTATCACATAGTTGGTAATTGTTTGGTAATAATTGACTGGAAGCAATCTTCTCACAATTTGCAACAGCTGGGAAATAGTTTTGCTTTTATAGAACGCCCAAGCGTAACTCAGGGTGTGTGTCGTGTTCCCACCACTGAGTTACGCTGAACCGCATTACTTAGGGGGTAACCGCTAAATGCAGTTTTATGAAGTGCCTCACAGTGTTTTGAATTACTTAGTGGACTTAATAGGTTCCTGGCTGAAATATTTGATGATATAATGAATAACTTTCCCATTCTCCAGTTAAGATTCATAGCCTCTGAAACTTTCATATCCTCCCTCAAAGGGAGATGTAGTGCTGTTGAACTTTTGAATAGTGCTATTAAGGAGTGTATCATTGAACTCAGAATTGCTCTCATATCCTCTTGAAAATACTTTATGCAGAGAGTGAGGAAAGCGTCATTAGGTTCAAGTGCTGCAGTTGGTCTCCCTTAGCTCCAGTGTTACAGTGAAACACACTTAAAAATATGTTGCCGAAGCATTTTTGGACTTAATGACAGCTGAATATAATAGTTAGGTACTGATGCCAATAAAATAATTACATTAGCAGATGCCATGAGCCATATTTCCATCTTTAAAATCTTATATTTGAACTATTCCTATATCTTAAAAAATCACGTTAATGTAATAATGACCGCAGTCTGATAGTAATAGTTTAACAGGCATTTTCTGCCCAATGTGGTGTGACATTTGAATTTGAAGGTAGTCATCAAATTAAAAACAAATCATCATTACATATACATTACATAAATTCATCATTAAATTGTAATTAGAAAACATACGTCATGTTGATAACATTGGTCACCTGCGAGTATTGACTGTGAGAATGTGATTTGCCATAATAGCTGGTCACCATTAAGGAAAGGAAGACTGACTTTTGTCTGCCTCCGCCTGAAATCAATTAGCTACTGCTTTTAGAAATGTATTAAAGAATACAAGTGGTGAATCTGCCGCTGTTGGCCCTGTAAACTGTGCGCTGTGAAAACATAAAGATTGACGATTTGCAATAGTAAATAATAGCTATTATCTTAGCAAACTCCTTACTAAATGTTGTTGGTCATTTACAATTGGATTGGTTAGTTACCATAATCAATTTATAAGAGAAAACAAGTTTGTATAGTTTTAAAATTGAAGTATGTACCACCTTTCACTGTTCAGTATAAACAATCTATCAAATAACATTCAAATGTTCCTCTTAGTATGGAGTTGAACAAATGTTTTTGTTCATTTACAGGTCTTGATCGGGCGCTGGAGGTCTGCCACTATAGAGGGACCCTGACTTCCATTGAAATGTGAATGGAATCCATGTGTTGTTGGTTCATTGTTGATGTTGTTTGTCTTACTAATTTGTGCCGTCTCGTTATCCTGAACCCATGAAAAACCTGGTTCACCTGGCACTGAAAAGCATGTGGTGGTTTAAGGTAGACATGCACACACACACACACACATACACACATTATTGGATAATGCAAATAGCACCTTGATATCAGACCATAACAGTTTAAATCCCTGCAATCTAAGATTTTGTATTTCCTCTACCAACTTCTTGTTCACACTCTTCCAGTGTGGTTTGGTTATAATCGGACACATCATTGACTTTGAGGTGTTTACTGTTTCTACGCACAAACATCGATGCCCATGATGGCAGAGTGTCTCTGATTGAATTATAAATAAAGCATCAAACAGTGCCAGTGATGAAATGAGTGGTTCCAGACGAGTCAGGGTTCAGCCGCGATCAAACAAATACAATTACGGGACAATGTCTTCCTGGGTGCATTCACCCATGCTCTGTGGGGACAGAAAGAGATGCCCACTGACTCAGAAGAACTATAATGTGTTAGTTTTTGTGTTTTCTCTTCACTGCCTCAGGGGGTCAGGCTGGGATACTGTGATTTAATGTTGTGTTAACAGCAAGAGGAAGACAGCAGGTCATATTTGCATTTGTCAACCGCATAAAATTATAAGTCAACATAAAAACAGGCTGCCAGTACAGGCCACTGTTCTCCTCTAAACCCGTGCATATTTGTGTCGTGTCCCTATTTCAGTAAAACAGGAAACTCAACTGGCAAAAAAGGGTGCTTTCCAGAAAACTAGACTCGCAGTATGTACGCTTTATATTTACACTGTCTGATGGTCTCTTCTTCTACTACCAACACTGGTCGGATGGCACATCTTTACCTTTTGAAGAATGTGTATACAAATATTCCACTGATGCATGAATGATGGGATTATTTTTGTTGTTGTATCCAGTTTGACCTGTTACTGTTATTTGTAAAAGTAAATAAACTTATATATTTTTTCTTGATAATATGAAATATTCAAAAAGCACTACTGCTACATACTCAGTGTTTTAATGCAGAGAAAGCCGTCTCTACCTACCTCTCCAATCGAGTGAGCTCTTTCTTGTTAAGTGTTGAAATGGTTCACTCCTTCCTGTGTTGCAGCACAAAACCCACAACATCTGGTGAATATGTGAAGAACACACAATGCAGGATGCAGACAATGACTAAGACTAATCTTCTAAGAATTCAAGTTAGAATCCTTAAGATTTCAGTCCTGGTTTGTTGTGCGGTTTTAATACTAAATCAAACAAACATGGAGCAGCTACTTTGTCGGCAGCAGTGCAGCAGAAGGGGCAACAAGCATATCTGTTTACAGTCGAAACCAAACAAACTCAAGTTTTAATAAAGTCAGTCAATAATTGACCTTTCTCCATGATGCCAGGATCAACGTGATGTGATTTCATATTTCACAAAGGGCTAGAAGTTCTCCTCCAGCAGCAGCGCACAGTATCAGGAGTTAAATCCTGAGTGAGAACATATAGTAACTTTTCATCAACAGCTCACTCTGACTGGGCCTTTTTGTTCTATTATCTCTTATAGTTTAAATTGATCCTTATCCCAAACTTGCCACCTGGTTTGGAACATTTTGGATACATGTTCATAGTTTTGCTAATTTAGGCTTCAGTAATATTGCCCTTCCTGGGGCTGGATTACAACAAAAGCCACTCCACGTTTCACCCCTTGTGCACTTCTCTTGTAAACCAGCAGCAGTAGGAATATTTGGTTTGTGTTAATACAGGAATCATATAATTTAAATAGACTAAACGGATACAACTTCAAACCATATTGCTGGATTATGCATTGTTTCCTGTTGAGCGTGAAGGCAATTTGAATCCATCACAAGACTGGCGGACCCCACCACTAACAGCAAAAACGACTTTACTGCATAGAGGTAATAACTGTATTTAAATACATTGAATGGCTATTGCAGGAAAAATGCTCATCATAAATAGTTTTAAAAAAGCGTTGTTATTTGATCTGCATTTATCGACATGGCAGGGTTAACGATCATACTGTGCTCTCACTGACGGGATGCAACAACATGTGACTCTGACATTGACATGTGGAACAACAGCACCAGAGTAGGCGACACATATACAGCGTCTTTGACATGTTGTGATGATATTTGTGATTCTGTAATGAACACCTCTCAAAGTTGTCATATACAATAAATACATGTACACATCCGCTGTGCACACTGAATGTAATATGAATGATATGCATCACTCTCACGGCACCGGATCCCTCATATAAGATGTACACAGAATACAGATCAGTAGACTCTCAGGAAATGCTGCGTGACAGGTGTGACAAGTTTCTGAAATCATCGCTTTCAAAAGAGATTAGGTGTTATATGTTGAATTCATTAAGTCATTTTCCTTTGAACTGTATGTATTTTTGTCGTGCATGATTCAAACACGGGTATAGGTTTCGCATTTAAGAATACAAGGGGAAAAAAACACTGCATATAAGATTCCTGCAAACACAAAACAATCAATGTGACAAATGGGTGGTGGCACTGGTGCATACAGTATGTGAGTGGCAGGCGATGTATCCATATTCTGTGTAGACATCCTTACGAATAACTTGTTAAGATCACACACTGGCCCCACACAGCCAGATATCCTTTCAGTTTGATAACTCTTCAGAAAGTCTTTGTTGCTAATTAACATCCGACATTTCATCTGACTTCTTTCGGCCGCAATTAAAGACTAATCACGTTATGCATGAAAAGTCATTACATGGATCACAACAGTATGTGAGAGAGGAGCTGATCGTCTTATCAAAACTAAGTATAGAACTACACAAAGATAGTCTTTGTTTGGTGAGGAAAGGAAGGCACTCACTGACTATCTTCTTCATGACTATCACCATATAAGAATAACCGATAGATTTGTCAATGTTTTACCGCATTGCCATTTAGAAATGTAGACTAATGAACAGTACTTATGGAGTGATTGCAAGCCTCATCGCACTTATGACTAAAGTCAAGATAATCTATAGTCGTTTTGTAAACAGAAAACTGTTCAAGTGGGAAAATGAATCACAAGCTCTTAAGAAAATAGGTCCTTTAAAAGAAGACGTTGCCTTTACAAAACAAGTCTAAGAAAACAAGATGGAAAGAACAAAAGGAACGTTTTTTTTTTTCCTGACAAGATCTTGACTGCTAATTTTAAAGTGTTGAAGTAATACAAAACAAAACAACATTGTACCCTTATTTTTATTTACAAGATTAGAATACATAGATAGGAAGAATTGAAAAAGATAAAACAGTTTTTTTGTGTCTGATCTTTAAAGCCAAAATAAATGAGAAATCCAGATCCAAAAATAGAAATTCAAACATCTTATTATTATAACTTCATCCCGTGAGGAAAATCATGCTCCAACACAGTGACTTACGGATTGAGGATCTAATTATTGAAAATAAAACCGATCGCTGACAAATTCTTGACAAACCTAGAGATAAAAAATGCATTTGTTATTGTTGTATCTGATTGCTCAGTGTTGGTAGCAGTGTATATCATTCCAGAAATATGATAGTATGAAAACACAGACATTCCTCGCAGAAGTATGTCCTTCCCAGCCAGAAGAGTGAGAATCCATTATCTGCTTGTTTTCATACTCTGTTCACTCATATTTAGTCTGTCCTAACCAAACTTCCTCTCGGTACCGGCTGTTTGTTCAGGCTGTTCGCAGGAAATCACCCCTTTCTTTTCTTTTTCTCTATGCCACATTATGTTGTTTTGTGAAATTGCTGCAGTACATGCTGCCATTTACTCGACGTTGTCCGTATGTGTTTACAGTATGTTACCGTGATGATAATAATAATAATAGATTTAATTTGTTAGCGCTTTTACAGGTGCTCAAAGACGCTTTACAGATATAGTGAAGGGACAAGAAAAGGAAGGAACAACAAATAAATATATAGTTAAAGTCAAATAATACAAAAACAATCACACATTAAAAGCCAGATTGAAGAGGTGAGTTTTTTGAAGGTGGTGAAGTCAGTGCAGTCTCTGATGGGTTGATGGTGATGGTGTATATCTTTGCGTGTGTTTGAGAAAAAGACAGATGGGTAACTTTTAGTGAGGAAGCGAGAAGCCAAATGATAACCGTATTGTTTTACTTAAGAGTATTATGTTTCCAAAAAGAACAAACAGTCTTTATCTGTCCTGTTAAGTTGTTTTTCAAAAGCATGCCTCTGTTTTTTCTCCTGTGTGTTCCCATACAGCAGCTGGTTAAGCAGCTTATATGAAACCATTTTTTTCCAATGTGGGGTATATGCAGTAATGTCCACCAGGAGCCTCTTCTACAGTCCTGGCGTCATGGTCTTGTTATCGGTAATGAAAAGGCGTACTGCAGCACAATCCCAACAGCAGTGTCTGCAATGGATGTCAAAGCCTTTGAATTTCTTAAATGATTTAGTACCACTTCTTACAACAAATGAATATGCAATTGTATTTATCATAGATGTGCTAGAGGGTGTTTCCCAAGTGAATCCAAACAGTGTGCGATTCTAAGTGAGCACAAAATAATACCCGAGGGTTATGCAGAACAAAATCCCAAACATACTGTATCGCTGAGATATGGAATAAACATGATGCACAATGCCAGAGATGCCAGTGCATGCATGGGGTAGGAAACTAGAACAAGAGAAGACTAGGGGGGTTATACAATTAGCACCACTACCATAGATGCATGCAGAAGGAGGAAATGTGTGTAGAAATGGTCAGAAAAGCTTGTCAGATAAAGAGCTGATTGTAAGACGATGACTCTGATCAGCTGACGGGATGTGCAGCGTCATCGCTCTTCCTGATCCAAGATAAACAAAACTATGGAAAGAATTGGGGTAAAACTTTGGGTACTTTGGGAATACAAGCAGCAGAAAAGTTCTTAAAAATACATTTTCTGACTCTATGTGAAGCAACAGGCGTGTTGTAATTCCCCCTGAATGTTGCAGGCCCCTTCTCAGTGTGAGCTCTGCAAACATGCTAGCACCTGATCAAAGGAACGATGTAGCGAGTAGTGGTATCTCGAGAAAAGGGAAAGACTCATACAGACATGATAAGAGCAAATCCATTACATATGTAAATACTCCGCTTTGGGCTACCAACTGTTTTGTCTGATCATCGATAAGCAGAAGATCTGTAGGGAGGGCGATAAAGAACCGCAGGACAGATATTTCCCCTTACAACAAGCCGCGTTTACTTTACCAGCAAACCTATGTAAAGCAACAACCGGTTTGCAGCTGCAAGCTTACAACGTAATTGAGGAAACAGATCAAGTGAAGTGAAGCAGGACTGATTAGATCTTCCAGCATTCTCAGCGGTGAGACATCATTGAATACACAAAACCCCCGCAGGAACAGGAGCCATGGGTGTAGCGCCGAAATTGAAAAGCATGCGGAAACACCTTTTTCTGGCTTTGAAATTGTCAGTCACGATCAAATTAGGGCTGGGTATCGAGTATGGCCTTTGGCTTCAATTCCTGGCATCGATAGCAAAGCAGCATGATAGAGGGCCATTACAGCTGCACTGCCTGCACAGTGATGAGGCTAAAGGAGATCAGACCTTTGGGATCCGGGATGAGGACAGGCAGATTGTGGAGGTTGTTATCTCCGTCATGACAACTTTGAACTGTGATAATCGACTGAGTCTGTGCTGTCCCTCTCCAACATCCATCACATTTATCCAGAGGCACGATCACAGTGTCATCTAACTCATGCATTTCCAACATGGACGAAGATAGCCTGACAAGAAAAGGAAATAAATAATGCTGCTTACCCTTATCCACCAAAACGTATTCATGTTTGTATTTCTTCAAGACTTCTTACTTTTTGTGGTGAAAGCTTAAAAACATGTTTGTTTCTTCCTGATGATGTTTCCTGATTGGCAAGTGTATTTGATAACATGTTTAACTTTATTTGTTATATAATTAGCATTGTAAATTACCCAAAAATGTGTTATTTTCTTCTAACGACTTGGTCTTTCCTCATTGGTCGTGGCTGGTCTAAGTGGCACCTTAGGCATGTTGTTTAAATAATTATATACTCAAATATAGTTAATTGAATACAATTAAATCAAGTGAATAAATAAAAGACACTTCTCCCATAACCTCCTCCCGTGACTCCAAAATGACTTTCCTGCTTTCATTTTCTCACCTTGTTTTCCCCCCTGTGCACCGGCACCATAGTTTAGTTGATCTGACATTTATTTCGCTCATGCAGCACATAATCATAAGTTTGTGGTGACACTGATGACAAGGTGACAACATTCAGCTTCAGTCATTTGCTCACCCTCCCCACCCCTGTCCCATTTTAGCCGCAGTGTGTGCATTAGTTCATGGCGAGGTCACGTCATGAGGGAGTGTTTGTGCTCTAAGGATAATTATTATTTGTGTTTAATCAGACTTTTTTTGTCCGGGGCGCTTTGCCTTGACAATCTGCATGTAGCATGTGTGAGGGCCTAATTAGGCTTTTAGTAAATGCATACATCTTTATTTAATAGTGTGAGCTATCTCTGGGCCAGAATTGTGTATGGTAGGCTAATTAGCTAGAATTATACATGTCATCTTAAAAACACAAGTCCTTCTGGAGCAGAGGACTGAACTTGAAAACACGCTCTGTGTCCAATGTGGTTACATAGTTTTCTTATGCATTTGTTTTGTGACTTTCCACCATGTTAATAAAAAGACTAACTATTGTCCAAGACTCAAACTGCTCCATCTTCTTTAACCAGGCTTACAATGGGACAGCTAAAAGACATGACTCAAGACCTCCATCCCTCACTGCAGCAGGTTTATGTGAGGATAATTGAATTTAGTAGAAAGAGAGAATAGGGACTAGTCTGTGAGCTGACTTTGCCAAAAAGCCCACTTCCAGACTTTAGGTCTAATTTCTGCAGAGTCACTGTGTTCAGATTTCTGTGGCAGAGTATCAAGGCCACAGGTAATTCATCTTCTGGCTCTAGTTCTGCTTTGCGACCTAATTAAATGAATAAAGATGTGAAGAATGTTCATTTCCGTAGGGATAAACACATTGCTGCATGGGAAAAGGTGCGAGGAAAGGCTTGCTTTGTACAGGAAGAATATGAAGAACCACTGACTGGGAGATACTGAATGGCTGAAGAATTTGAATAGCGAGGGGGGAGAAACTGTTCTGATTTACATGCAGCTGCAGTTGCTGGCTCATTTGTTTTGATAATACCTCATCCTGCGTGCACTTTATGTAGAGCTGACTCCACCACATATATCCGAGTTAACAAACATTTCAGTCCCTGTGTTAACACTCCACATGCGAGCGATGGGCGTTATACGAGACAAAGAAGCAGCTTGTGTCATACGCACAAGACACACTCGAGTGCGCTGCCTGACAGTTTAAATATCGCCTGCCTCATCAATGAAACATCTGGCTTGTATTTGATGTCGGCTACAAAACGTGCACTTTCTCTAACAACTTAGTTGCCTCACTTTCCCCACTCGTCAATTTTAAGGAGTATGCAAATGGTCAATTCCTCCAGCATCCCTAGGAGTCCACATCGTTAAAACAACAGTGCAATACATTCTCATTAAGGCTTTCCTTCCTTGAAAGGAAGAAATTGAAATTGGGATATTTGTGTTTTTATTCACAGGCAATTGGAACAAATGAGGAGATCTTGTGGAAGGAAGATAGGCTTCCAGTCTTAATCGGGTCCCTGTGAAAAACCCCGCTGCACCCACCCACGCCTCCACTGGCTCCACGGGGAGTTTCAGTGATGGAGTCAGTCACAGGGAGCGGCGGCCCTGCACCGCTGTGCTCAGCCTCTCTCCCCTCTGACAGGCCCATATTTCACCAGACTCATTCTCCAACCTCCACTGTCACCGTTTCCTGTGCTGTCAGGAGGACGACTCCCATCATCAGATGGGTGATTTCACAGGCTGGTGGCAGCAGCTCTGCCTCGCTGTAGTAGCTGACTAACATGGCCCCGCTCCAGACAGCTGGGTGACCCCTCTTTAGTAGCTGGCTGGATGCTCTCATTCCTCTCATCATGCACATGTAAAGATGATCTACTGTAGGGTTGGATTTATTGTTTTGTTGCACGATGCCAAAAGCTTTTGGGGGCTGCGGATTTGTTTGAGTGGTAGTTTGTATCAAGACACATTTCAAAGTCAGCCACAGCATTGTTGTATTTCCAAAACTGGACAGCTCTAGAAAGTAAAGTACAAGTTAGACACTGTGGGAAATACTCGTATTCCCTTTCTTAATGGAGTGATTTTGGAAGATTGATGCTACTGAAGGAATGATGTTGTCATCTACCATTACCACTTTTCCACCTTTCAACAGTCTGACATACACAACTTTTATAAGACACAGCACATATTTGATGATCATAGTGAAATCCTTTGATGCTAGTTGTTCTGTTACATATTGCAGTGTGATCAGAGGTCTCACAAAAGCAGAGACCCTTGTTTTGCGTCACCAGCTTTGAGGGCCATAATAGAAACCATTTTAGAGGGATGCAAATGAAAGATTTTGCAACAGTTATCAAGATCATTATTTTTTCTCCCATTTAGTTTTTGTCCTATTTCAAGCCAGCACGATCATTAACTGCCTTATTTGCAAAAACCTCAGGCTGCAGATGCACAGAGGCAGAGGTAAATGACTCTCCCAGACATCGACTGCTGTTTGTTCCTTTAGGTCATTTGAGAAACTCAATCCAAACATTTGTTTCAGATTCCTGTCATGTGCTCATCATTAGTCTTTGTCAACTTTGTCTCCCCCAGACCATAAAAGGCCAATGAGTAAGTTGTATTTCCAACATTTCTTGTTGTCTTAACTCTGTTCCATTCACTCACAGTAAGTCCTCGTGATTCCTGTTTTATAGGATACATGTTGGGTGGGTGGACCCCACCTCCAAGTGCACATGTGCATCTGTGTGTCACACAAGCATAAATGCACGCCTGTGTGAGGGTATGGCTCCACATCTGTACACCTTTGTCCAGATGGTAATGTGTGTGTGTGTGTGTGTGTGTGTGTGTGTGTGTGTGTGTGTGTGTGTGTGTGTGTGTGTGTGTGTGTGTGTGTGTGTGTGTGTGTGTGTGTGTGTGTGTGTGTGTGTGTGTGTGTGTGTGTTGTGTGTGTGTGTGTGTGTGTGTGTGTGTGTGTGTGTGTGTGTGTGTGTGTGTGTGTGTGTGTGGTTGTGTTGTGTGTGTGTGTGTGTGTGTGTGTGTGTGTGTTTAACAGCATGAAAGGGCACTCTTTCTCCATCTCTCCTGAGAAATGTAACAAAAATACCCTCTGTCAACTTCAGGTCACACTGTGCCGTTTATGTGGACCTCACCTCCTCCTTCCTCTCTGTTCTGTCCTCTTGGTTTGACTGATAATGAGATAGAGTTGTGAATCAGAGCATTCTTCTTGGTGCAAATATAGCATTAGGTGGAGTCAGTTTTAATTTACTTTCTTAATTCCCACAAGTAGTTAGTTGCCTTTTGCCCTCTGGTTGTGCCATTGACATTTTCTTATGTGACCAAAACACAATGTCCTTAATTATGCTCATTTTCCGGTTTGTGTATTTTGTTTCTCTACTGTGACATGTCTCCATGCTTTAATGTTCAAAAAGCTCTTTATTTTTCTCATACTGCCTGTGCTGCAGCCCCTCTTTTCACCCCCTGTCTGAAAACCAGAGCCCAGTTTGCTCTGATTGGTTAGCTGGCCGGCTCTGTTGTGATTGCTTAACTGCTTAGAGCAACACATCCTCACTCCCAGGTCGGCCTATGTTGACGTTATGTCAAGTCCCCTGTCGGCTTTTTCCAACGCAAGGGGGGGGCCTTAGCGTCCATTTTCAACGCAAGGGGGGGGGGGCCTTAGCGTCCATTTTCAGCTTTCCGGGATGTCCATATGCTTTTATGGACGCTCATGGAAGCACTGCATTCGTTTGTGTCGGCTGCCCTTAAAGGCAATGTGAGCGTCCATTCTCATTGGATAACGGAGAATTGTACACCCGGAAGTAAGTATTCCCCTTACTGTCGATTGATTTTACAGTGATATCTGCACTACTCATCGACTAAAAAACACCAGATTATCCTTGTTAATTACACAACATTGATTGGTTTAAATTGTGTGCAATGCTTTTGTATTTTTCCCCTTCAATTCGGAGAAACAAATGTGTTTTCGGAGTAAAGGATGGCAGAAGACACTACACTACCCAGAATCCCCAGCTATCGTTTGGACTACACCATGTGCTCTGTTTGACGTCACGTGATCTTCAAATTTCTCCCTGCAGAAAAAAAAACATGGCCGAACTCCGTTTTATTCTCGATGGAAAATGCCTATTTTAAAGTTAGTTTGGCCATTAAAATGCGTTTTGATGTCATTTGATGCGAGAAATATGAGTTGTTATTTCAGATTATGTGTGCAGTGGATGTACATGATCTTTAGTTTGCTAGTTATTACGAAGATTACTTCAGGAAATTGCGTCCATAACGTTTTCATTTTTACCAAGGTGGTTGCTAGGGACGCTGCTATCGATATTATGTCTGTTATGTTGTGTAACTGTTTAATGGTGTTATCTTTATTGCTACCCCCTTCCCTGTCAGTGTTGGTCCACAGCGCAAACATATTAGTTTAACAAAATCCGCATCTAAAGATAGCCTACGTTATTTTTCCCCTGTGCAATTCCAGTCTCACATCTCACAGCACATCGTCATTAACAAATAACGGAAACAGACCGAAAACATTTTTAAAAAATACAATAATACTTTATTCCGAGTGTGCTTGCTTTTCTCTTTGGAAGTCATCACATAACGGCATTGTAATACACGGTTCGGCTGCATTAAATATTACATATCTGCCGTAGTTCTGTATTTATAGAGCCCTGATGAGAAGACTTCTAGACAAACATGAGGAACTGAAAACGTGACGTGGATCATAAATATATCAGCCATTAAACAACATCTTACATTTCTTTTCACACAATACGTCTCCTTGCAGTATCAACACTAATTCGGCTGACTTTTATATTTGATCCAATTGGTAGATAGGCTGTATTTACACCATAAAGGTGCACAGCTGATATAAAGGGACACCTAGTGGTTAAAGCATGTTATTGAATTTCATTATTTTTATTATTAGATATTAATAGGATCCCTATAAAGTATATTAATTACTCGTTATTCTCTACTAATAGTTAATTAAAGACTGTATATAATGACTATTTTGCACATCCCTTTCAAGATTTCAAGATTTTCTAAGGTTTATTGACATATCATATAGGCCTACACAACTATGGTGTAGTTATAAATTGAATGAAAAACTTGGGTCGCAGGTTTCTCAATAGTGCATTACAAGACATCTATCAATATTTGTGCATACCTCCAGCAATGTTAACTATGTTGAAGCAATTATTTTAACTGATATTATACATAATGTATTATACTCTTATAAGATGTATGTAGATATTTCATCTCCGACCTTGTCAGGTATTGAACAATCAATAAATAAAGAACACAGAATTGTTGAATATAAAACACAGAATTTGTGTGATTATACTAAATGATTTACAAATAAACACCACTGCATTTTAACTGTTACACATGCTGATGTAACGCAAATGTTCCAACTTGAGATCAATAAAGTATATCTTATCTTAAGCTGATCGATGGCTACTGCCATATTTGCAAAATGTGCCTCTGAACCTTAACAAGTGCATGTTTCAGGCTTATCAATTAATGTAATGTAATGTTATCAATTAACAACAGGGGTCACAAACATAAGACCAGCTGTTAAATAAAGCTCGTCTGACCTTAGCTGGCATGTGTGTATATATATTAATGCTGCCCATTATGGGCACAAGCAATTTTCACCCATTTATTAATTATATGTTTTAAATGTGAGTGTTTCCTATCCCCTAAACCTCCAGGGATGTACACAGTTTAATACTGGCAACTTCTTATTATGGGAAATACGAAAACGTCTTTTAAAACTACAACTCCCAGTAGAGACGTGCCATAGATACAGAACATGTTGCGAAACAGAATAGCCAGCATTTGTAGTTCTGGGGACGGGGTGGGGGAGGGGGGGACGCGGTGGACCCGTTCAAATCCAGTTTTGGACAGTCTGCCGTGATTCCATCCCATTTCAAGTGCTGTTCGAGAATCGGCGTAACCCCGGAGCACACTCTCCAATCACAGAGCTTGAGGACTATCACGGGGTTTGTCAAACAGAGCACATGGTGTAGTCCAAACGATAGCTGGGGATTCTGGGTAGTGTAGTGTCTTCTGCCATCCTTTACTCCGAAAAAACATTTGTTTCTCCGAATCGAAGGGGAAAAATACAAAAGCATTGCACACAATTTAAACCAATCAATGTTGTGTAATTAACAAGGATAATCTGGTGTTTTTTAGTCGATGAGTAGTGCAGATATCACTGTAAAATCAATCGACAGTAAGGGGAATACTTACTTCCGGGTGTACAATTATCCGTTATCCAATGAGAATGGACGCTCACATTGCCTTTAAGGGCAGCCGACACAAACGAATGCCGTGCTTCCATGAGCGTCCATAGAAGCATATGGACATCCCGGAAAGCTGAAAATGGACGCTAAGGGCCCCCCCCTTGCGTTGAAAATGGACGCTAAGCCCCCCCCCCCTTGCGTTGGAAAAAGCCGACAGGGGACTTGACATAACGTCAACATAGGCCGATCTGGGAGTGAGGATGTGTTGCTTAGAGATGTCCCGCCCCTTAACCTATCACATATAATGTGTTGGAGCGCTACCCAATTGAATCGATGTTAACAAAGGAGTTCAATGGAGGCGTTTCAGGCAGGGGGGCGGGTGTGGAAGAAAACTCCCCCTGGCATGAATTTGGGTATTTTAGCCTTTGATGACCATGTACATGCACAAAAGCATACTACAGGAAAGGGAAAACCTCAAAAAGCATAATAGGGTCCATTTAAATGAAATAGAATAAGTGCCTGTTCATTGGCCAATGGGAGCATTTGTCCGTTCTTCAGAAAGGGAAACACGTGTCGGATTATCGTTTTGTTTTTGTGGACATTTAATCTACTGTAGGTAGCGATTTGAAAATGTGAAAAAGCACCGTAGGCTAAATACTGAGAACCGTTTGGTTGTTTAGCAGACGGACAAAGTTAGCTACTAGTTGCATATAGTGGAGAATTAAGAAGTTTGAGAACCATCATTTCTCCTCAGGAGTTAGTGTGTACAAAAAAAGAGCCAAATGGACGGTCTGTTGGTTTGTTTGTGGTAAATATTGATTATTCCTCAGGTGGTCATAAACACAAAACCAAATGAATGCTAATGTCCCTCCGTATCTACTGCATGTATAAATAAGCAGTTATTTGTTTAGTTCGGCAACTTAAAGGGTGTTAATATGTTGGTGTTGTGTTTACAGCCGGTTTAAATGAATATGTTTGTGCCTATATAAATGTGTGTTTGTCCAAAACGATCAGACATAGAAACACCAATGCAAGAAACCCTCTCATAAATGTTGTAAAACACGAGCCCTTGGTACACAAGTCAGAGTGGGTTGAGGCCTTTTGGAAGTTCTATTTGACCCCCCCTCTCCTCACAGGAAACAATCTTGGCTTGTACGGGAAGATAACATCTGGCTAGATATGCATTTTCTTCTTCCGGCCAGAATGAGATGATAAGATATATGCAGTTGGATGTTTTTCCATCCATGTTTGACAAGTGAACAGAATTGAATTTAAAAAGGAAAAGCATCTGTGCATTCTTGATTTGTTATGAATCAATGACTTTATTCTGTAGCTGACAGCCTGTCCTGTTTACCTGAAGGCGCAAAGTCTTTACTGTCACCACTTGTCACAAGAGATTTCCATGTGTGTGGCAATTACAGTGTTTGTTGGTGGCTGCTGCTGGGTCCTCTGGGTATCTGTATCGCTGTATAATTCCATCCTCCTCTCTTCAAAGTAACTCTATCACTCAGGGAGAAGCAGACAGAGGACATCCACAGATAAATCCTTTTAAGGTGTATTACGAATCTATTATATAATGGTCATCTGCTCACAGGATGTCAAGGTAGACATTGTGTTTGCCCTGGCGTCAGTGTTACAAAGCACTTTTTCCATCAGTCATGTATCACTCACCCTATCTCAGGTCTCTTATGCACAAGTAGACTTCATTAGGGCACAAAAACAAAGGTCATATAGTGCCCCCGGTGGCCAGTAAGGGAGACTATTAGAAGATCAAAGAGAACCAATACTACCACCTGAAGGCAAAGAATGAGCCTCCTTTTTTATCATCTCCCATTTTAACAGTGTTTAAATGGGCTGCAGATTCATTTGCATTGTGTGTAATGTATTGGAAACTATTTAAAAACACATTTTAATGATGGAGTGCAATGTCTTGATTAAATGGGGCAAACCAAATGAAACCAGAAACAAAGAGGCTCTATGCAAAGCAACTGCAGCTCAGGGTGTTCAGGGTGTGCACGTTAAACCCAGAGCCCTAGAGAGATAATAATTATCTCTCTAGGGCTCTGGTTAAACCTAGCAGCTTGTCTCTAGATTTTAGGTAAGGTGTTCAAAACAATAAGATCCTCAAACTCGGCCTAAGAATGAAGAACACAATCTATCTATTTAGAGCAGAATAGATGATTAAAAAAAAAACTCACATATGTTGGCAAAATGTGGAGGGATTATATCTCTTCGCTGGCCCTGTAGCGCCTTGGGATCCCCCAGTCAGAGCTGGTTGATGCCGCCAGGGAAAGGAAAGTTTGGGGCTCTCTGCTGGAACTGCTACCCCCGCGACCCGACCACGGATAAGCGGGAGAAGATGGATGGATGGATTTTGGCAAAATGATTGAACAACACATTTTGGGATATCCATTAACTTAACCTGATGTTAGCTTGTCAAATCGCCCTCCCCTAAACATAAGATAAAAGCAATTGTTACTTCATGTTGTTATCTTTTAAAAGACATATGCACCTTACTATGTATCATAAATTAAATGTGACTGGTGTTAGGAGTGAGAGTGCGATTATCTGCCATTCATTTTAGACTGTCCTTGAGGTGCCATTGAGCACGTTTTTCACCCCCTTTTCAAAAAGACAGCCACTTTAAAAAAAAAAAAAACATACGCACGGCTGTGTCAATTTGAAGCAGAGTAGGCCTACTACTAAAACAGAGCACAAATTAACACAGTTCACGATGTCTGTTGGTATGAGTAGGTGTCCTTGATTTAAAAAACAAATGTAGTGTGAGGGAAAAGGAGAGAGTGAGAAAAAAGAGACAGCGTTAAAGAAAATAGGAAATAGAAGGGACCGTTATAAATGCAGACTACGATCCGTGAAGGATGAATGAAGGTAATCTGTACGTGTTTTTATTTCATACCAGAACCATCAGCGCCTCTCAGTGGTCAAACAGCCAAAATGCAGGAAAGAAATAACAGTTTTAAAAAGTACATTCAGTTCAAGCCCATTGGTCAGATAGCTCACTGGTTTTCTGCTGAATTTGCATAGAACCATTAACACTGATGTTGTTTTTCTGTGATACATATCTGATGTTTTCAGTGTCCACCAATGTCCAACAGGAAGTACATCAGAGAGTCAACTCAAAGGTACAAGGAAATGTTCTGTTTATATTTAAATCTAGGGGAACTCTTGCAACAATACTGTCTGACTTTGATACAGATACAGTTATTTTTAACACAACAAATAGTGCAAACATTCATTCTATAGAAATATGCAGAGGTCACATAAATTAGCATGATGTCAATCAGCAATGCTACATTGGATCTTTGGTAAGCCCTTGAATTAAAAAACAAGTCACTTGAAAACATATGTATCTCTCACATAGTGCACTATAGCTACATAAATACTAAATAAAGATCTGTATCATCACAAAGTTATTGTACATCAAAAAATATCATTTTGCTTTATTTTGTCAAAATGCCTAAAACAACACTCTAAAGTGACAAACATTCAAAACTACTTTCATTTCAACCTCACAACAGAAAAAACCCAGCGTGCCCTTAAACACGGGAAGATACAAAACAGCTTCACACAGAGAGATTTGTTTTGCAAAATGATGAAATTGCTTGAAATCATCCGTGATAAATACTTTATGTAAAACTGGATGTCAAAATATGCAATTGTGTTCCACTTAATAACCACAACATGACAACATCTTCCTAACCCTGATGTTTAAATGTTGGCATAACTGTCACGTATTTTCTTCACACCTCTACACCTGGTTGGTGTTGTACTGTGGGCTCGGATGCTGCTCCTGCATGCCTCCGGTAGCGGCCCCCACCACCGCCTGCTGCGCTGCCGCCTGGACGTGGGGGTTCTTCCAGGCCCCCGTGGTCCACTCCTCCTGAGCTTTGGACATGCTGCCCCCACTGCCACGGTAGAAGTTATGGATCTGAATGCGGGTTAGGGTTTCACAAGTTAATATCAACACAGGAGGTTAGTGATTTTAGTTATTTTAAAGGTCCCCTATGATACTGTTTCTCATCAATATATTATAGGTCTCAGATATATCAAAACATGTCTCTGAAGTGTTTGGCTCCAAACACCAAACACATCATTGCAGCATTACCCATAATCCCCTCTGTTTCAGGCCTGTTTCAAAAGTGCTGATTCTCTATCTGTTACTTTAGATGAAAATAAGGAGCCCCTCCCCACGCCCCTCTGAGAGAGATTTGGTTAGAAAGAACACAATGGTGCACTAGGAGGAGATTCAGGTGATAAGGTATGGGGGGGGGTTACCTTGGTGATTGGCTAATGACACAAGACAAAACATTGTTATGACATCATAAAGTGGCCAACATCTGATCAGCTCATTTTCAGACAGGTTTTTATATAAATGGATCAGGACAAAAAGTGAGAGAATCTTTGTTCCTGAAACGTTTAGAATCTCTTTCCACAGAGGGGACACATGTTGATGTAGAAGAGACAGGAAGAATAGGGGACACATGTTGATGTAGAAGAGACATGAAGAAGAGGGGACACATGTTGATGTAGAAGAGACAGGAAGAATAGGGGACACATGTTGATGTAGAAGAGACATGAAGAAGAGGGGACACATGTTGATGTAGAAGAGACATGGAGAAGAGGGGACACATGTTGATGTAGAAGAGACAGGAAGAATAGGGGACACATGTTGATGTAGAAGAGACATGAAGAATAGGGGACACATGTTGATGTAGAAGAGACAGGAAAAATAGGGGACACATGTTGATGTAGAAGAGACAGGAAGAATAGGGGACACATGTTGATGTAGAAGAGACATGAAGAAGAGGGTACACATGTTGATGTAGAAGAGACATGAAGAAGAGGGTACACATGTTGATGTAGAAGAGACATGAAGAAGAGGGGACACATGTTGATGTAGAAGAGACATGAAGAATAGGGGACACATGTTGATGTAGAAGAGACATGAAGAAGAGGGTACACATGTTGATGTAGAAGAGACATGAAGAAGAGGGGACACATGTTGATGTAGAAGAGACATGAAGAAGAGGGGACACATGTTGATGAAGAAGAGACATGAAGAATAGGGGACACATGTTGATGTAGAAGAGACATGAAGAAGAGGGGACACATGTTGATGTAGAAGAGACAGGAAAAAGTGGATTTTGCATAATAGGTGACCTTTAAGTTATTTTCTCAGAGTTTTTTTAAATCATGCAACTGTTTTTCCAGCTCAGTAAATCTCGTAAGGGAAACATTCTTACATACAGCAAATAATTATATTTCAAAATGTGGTTGATAATAACTTTGGTGGGTTTACAAATGTATTATCAACAAAGCTTCATGTGTGGACGCTTAATGGTTTTAGTTACCATAGTTCATGTTTTTATCTCAGGGGTTGTATAGAGATATGCAATTGTATTAACTACTCAGTGAATCTTTTTGTAAGGGGAATGTTTTTTTGGTACAGAAAATAATATGTAAACAATTGAAAAGTTGGATGATAATGACTTTTGAAAGTGGGTTTTAAAAGTTATCAACTTCATGTGAGGAAGATTAGTGGTTTTGGTTAGTTCATGTTATTATCTTTTTTTTTGCATCTGTATTTCCTACTGGGTCATTTTTTGGTACGGCAAATAATATATTGGAATAAAAAACTGTGGTAATGATAACTTTGAAAGTGGGTTTCAAAATGTATTAATAACACGGCTTCATGGGTGGAAGATTAGCTGTTTAGATTATTTTAGTTTATTACCTCATGTGCATTAGAGTAATGAAACTGTATTTCCTAAAATCTTTTTCCCGCAGTACATTAAGGGAAACATGATTTGGTCCAGCAAATGATATATTGGGATTCTGGCATTTATAATTGTAAACCTTAACAATGCTGACTGATATATTAATCAAACTTAATTCATGCACTAACAAGTGAAGCTCAGCGCAAGTTCAACCAGGAAGACCGTCTTTACTCTTCATGTATTTATATTCCCATGTTACTACTCTCTCTCCTCTCAATAAGTGACACTCTTCAGCTTAACCAATCACTTCGCTCTATTCCCAAGAGCCTATCATAACACTCTGTCAAACTTTTAAATCTGCTCTTCCCCCTTTGACAGCTGTCATTTCAGGTGACTCGACGCAACCCTCCTCCACCCCTTTTCACCTCCTGTCCCTCTGAATCCAGGGTCTAGCTAAACCACTCCTCTCCAGACCGACCCAACTATCCATTCACCACCACCAGTGTCTAGACCCCAGGGGGGTTTCATCGGATCGGCTCTACCCTCCTGAATGATACTTCCTGCACAACGGGGCCTAATCGCCAAAATTACCATTACATTAATTTGTGCATCTGCGCAATAAATATGTATTATTACATCAAAACAGTCTCTCCTGATTGAACATCATTTACAAATATTTTCTAACAATATTGGTAACTTCTGGCCGAAAAAATGTATATATAGCGAATTGGCAGAAAAGGACGGCAAATGTACTCTTATAAATTGCCGGTCTAAATTTCGCTTTGCAGGAATGCACAATTTGAATCCTTACCCTGGTGAGGGCAATGAAGGACAGTGAGGCGACTGCAGTGAACATGATGGTGGGGACCAACATGACCAGAGCAATCAGAATATTATAGGAGAAGAAGGAGATGGTAGCCAACCAACCGCTGAAAACGAGAGAGATGACCATTAACAGAATTTCATTAAAAAGACACATTTTCTTTATGAATACAACAAGGCATGATTATATGTTATTGGTTTGTCTGGTGTCTCTCATCATGACACCACCGCTGAACATCTGGATGTTAAATGCCACTAATTTGTGTGGACTTTAACTACTGCCATATAAAGTTTCAAAGTGTTATAGCTCATACGAGAGAATACCTAACTGCACATGGTGACATTTATAAACTTTATGGAGGCTGTCATAATATTAATTTCTGATCATCATGAGTGAGGTGACATTTTGTGGATCCTTTTAACGGCCTCTCAAAATTTGATAACAGGACTCTCGTTAAAGTTATATGAGGGCCATCTCTGATGTCCCATCAGTGTCATCTTAATGAAAGCGGCGAACAAAGTATTTAAAAGAAAGACTAACTGCTTAAGCTCAGAGTGTGTCCTTCAAAAGTAGATTTTCTAATGATATTAAAACAACCTCTCATTCCTTTTGTTCATTCATGCATAACAGTGAATGAATCACAGCTCTGGTAATTGAGTTGCATTACACAGTTTTATTAATTGTAATGACTTATTTGAGAATATATTTGATCTTACTCGCTACATGTTAATTTTAAAAAACGAGACTCAACATAAAAAAAAATAATTTGAAAGAAAGATTGATAATGGTAGTCATGTAACCCTCCTATTGTCTTCATTCCCCCCCCCTGCTATTACATTAACACAATAACCATTAATCATCACCAAATTTAATTTAACACCCTTTCAAACTGTAATTATTGTATCTACTGGTATACATGAACAACTGCAGTAAATATACAACGAATAGACACTGAACATGTATTGCGTGTGCCAGGTGTGATCCATGTGGGAGGATGGGGACATAAGAGCGGGAAATGTGTCAAATTGTTCTGTGTGTGTGTGTGTGTGTGTGTGTGTGTGTGTGTGTGTGTGTGTGTGTGTGTGTGTGTGTGTGTGTGTGTGTTTTATCAGATCTGGATGGTTACTAATTCCTTTTCTTTATGGCGGTAATTTTTGACCAGGAACACCATGGGTGTTACAAAGTTGACTAAATCATCCAAAATGCAATGAAAGTGGTGATCAGCAATTGTATACGTTCAAATGTCTACTGTGAAGGATTTCATAAAGCCTTAATGCAATCGAATGTCAAATAAAAAAGTTATAATTGATGAAAGTAGTACATCGGTCAGATTTGACCCGAAGACAACTGGAGGGTTAAACAAAATATATTCTTTAAAATATTCTTATAATGTCTCTTACCATACTCCCCATCCAGGGATGCCGATGCTTTGGATGATGCTGATGCCCACTTGGGCCATGAAAACAAAAAAGAACTGCATGTAGTTGAAGGAGCTGTCAGTCCTAAGAAAAAAAAACAGAATGATCAAGAAATATTTGCACCAGTATACAAAAATGAATCACTGCTACATCTTATCTCGTGTGATAGTTTGATGACACCCAAGCCCACAGTGTGATAAATGCCACTCAGCACCACAAAGGCCTCCTCCTCCATTATGGAGCCACAGGTTATCTTGTATTTGTATGTGCTGATCGTGTTAAGGTCTTTTCACAGGAAGTCATGATTTATCTATTCTACTCTATAATCATGGTATTCTACCACATCTGCATTTCTTTAGTGATGACACAGCCATGGAAAGACTTTTGCTGGACTGCGGTCTTCTTGCCCTGCCTTGGCATTCTCACAGTCTGGTTTAATCTTCACCAAAGTGCAAGGTAAGACCCACATTTTGTATCAGGACTTCATTAACTTCACTAGACAGAGCATTGTCTGTCCCTGGCTCAGAAGGTACAGTTATGTCACGCTGCCCTTCAGTGCACGGAGAGAGAAGATGTTCCGGGTGCACTTCTGTCTTTAGAGAATGATTGGATCATTTATTTCTTTTTAACACTTTCAGAGAATGGAGTAAAGAATTATCTTAAAGCTTCCATCCATAATGGACCATTACACAATATGATCGTACATTATGCAGCCACAATGACTTTGCAAAAATTCAGAGAAACATTTGTTTTATTAGGATTTTTTTTTCTTACATGGCAAAGATGGAAATATTGGTAGTAGTGCTTTGATCTAACATATTTAATGTTTTAAGCAACCGAAAAAGTGAAGTAGGAAACATAGACCATATTAAAGGGCTCCAGCAATATTCATAGAAATACTAAGCAGGAATAATCTACCATCTACAAAATGTCACTTGGTCTATATTATATTGTCAATGATAAATTAAAACACACAACAGCCGAATTGTATTTGATGCCTAAATACCTTCTATTGCAATTTTACACAATAGTCCAACATTACTATGGTTTGTGTGTTATTTATTAAGTACTGTGTGTTGCTTTGTTCTTTAAACAACTGTGCCCGTAAATAACAGCTACACGAAACACGCCTGTATAACAAGATACAGCTGAGACTAAACTATATATTTTAATATCAGTACTTCCTTTTTGACTTACTTGAAGGCCTTGTAGATGGGCCTGAACCAGCAGACATAGGAGCAGGGGGTGAACATGATGAGCCAGATGATAGCCAGCCCAAAGTTGGTCACGCCACCTCCACCAAACATCCATGCGAAGCAGCCAAGGAGATTCACCGCAAGAGTAAGACTGTTCACTGTGAGACCAAACAGAATGTGTATTAGGTGCAACAAAAACACATCTATTGAGTACACGGACATGCAGGAAAGAGTTTGATGTGAGGGTATGAAGGCAGCCTGCATTAACTGTGAAATATGTAATTGCGATGCTTGCCACAAAATGGCTCGTGTTCCCTGAATAGCCTTTTTGCAGGCGCCTTTTTTCTATTAATTCTCAGTAATGTTATGAGACAGTACTCCAGCGCTTAAGTTGCACTTAAATCTAATTAAAGCTATGTGCTTTGGTCCCATATTTCTTATTTAAACCAGCAAATAAGGCCAATCGGCTTCAAATGTTGGTCTATGGAGAAAAGAGGGTGCTTAACAAGAGAGTGAGGAGGCCAAACACAGCTGCAACATGACAGCTATTTAGGAGCTTAGTTCAGTTTCTCAAATTTATAACAGAAAAAATATGGTTGGCTTCAAATCATTTAGACACAAGAAAGAAAATGCTCAGAATGAAGAAAGGAAAAAGCTCATGCTGAACAACACTCAAATATGCCATGCTTACAGAGAATGTGCCACAGATAGAAAGAGAGTGAAAGAAAATCCAAAAGCAGATTGGGAGTTTGAATACCTGCTTATATTTATCGTTTACCAACCTGTAGAATGAACAGAGTAAAGTCTAAATGAGATGGATCATACAGATATATTGAAACACACTTGTCTCTGTTTGCCTAGAATCATTTGCAACCTTCATGGACACCCCAGGTTTATTTTGTTTTCATTATCTTCATGTTACTCTACTGTATATTGCCTTTCCGCCAGCGACATTGCACCGGTGTAAAAGTTGCAGCAGCTTTAAATTATTTGACTCTCGCTGCACTCTGCCTTCATGGACCAACAGGGAGCATCCCGACCAGAGCAATATCACAAACATCATTGTGCGGCTTGTTTATGGTGTAATAAACTTTGATGAAAGTGCTTGTGGCAAAAATTGTTTAACACAATTTCAATGTTAACTGCTCTACTCAAACCAAGGCCATCTGGTCAGCGCCATGACTCATTAGCAAATAAACCAGTCAGGATAACACAGCCTTCGGCAATAAATAAAAAAGATATTTGGACCAAAGGGACCCTTGTAAACCATTGCCCTTCTGTTACAAAGTTCTTATCATGACACTGAGTTAACCACAGAGGAAAGGACAGTTTATTGCACCTAGTGGATACAACTGGCTTTTTATATTGGAGAGTCAGGTAGCCTCTGAAGAAAAAAGTTGTTTTAATGCATTATAGTTCAAATGTAAGCTTCTGTTGCCTGGGTAATGTATCAGGAAATCCCACACCAGTATTTAAACACTACGACATCGCTGTAAGCCACTCACACATCCACAGGTGGTACATTTTCTTGCACAGGCTGCGGTGCTGCTCAGGGATCTCATCAAAGTCCTGGTAGAAGCATGGCTTGAGTGGAATAAACCCCGGCAGTGGGGGGAAGTTGGGCTCTGTCACAAATAATTGCACAAGGGTTAGACATAAAGTATTCGCTCAATTATTTCCCAGTAGATCATTGCGTATAATAACTGACCTGCCATGTGGATAACGTGTGGAGTTCTTTAGAGTCACTCTTTTTCAGTCCTGTCAAAGCCTGTTAAATAGAGAGAAACTGGAGATTAGGATTTAGTTATTTCTGTGTATATCTGCAGAACTTGTATGCCCCATAGAAAAATAATTTCATATGCATGTCATAGGTGTTGGACCATTCAACTTTTACTAGAAATAGCCTACACCCATGTTATATGGACAAAGATAGAGGGTGCTGTTAGTTTAGCGTCGCCATACAGACCGGGGGATTTAATGTGTGAGCCCTCCAGAAAACGTCTCCCTAGTGGTGATACGATTTTAACAACAGAATTCTTCCGGTTTCACTGAAACACACGCACACACCATGGGACACACACGCTTGTTGCTATCACGCGTAAACTACACTCCTCTGGTTGAAATGAGGCGACAGTATTCGCTGTATATGTTCGTTGTATATTTTGACAGAGAGCTGGCCATCATAGGAAGGAATTACGGATTCCACGAGAAACGTAATCTGCTTACCTCCTCGAGAGAGCAGAGTTTCTCTCCTCAAAGTGCGCAGTCTCCAATAAAAGCTTCAGCCGCGTGGTGAATAGAGCTCTACTGCCAGTCGGAGGATATCTGCAAGCAAACTATAACGCTGAAATAATACTTTCTTCTGCACAGTATGAACGGAGCAATAAACATGCTGTGTGCTGACTCTCGACCAATCACCGTGCGTGAATCGGCTGTCACTTTGATTCAGACCAATAGGCGGATTACTCTAATCCTGGATGTTGTTTGTTTACCCAATCACTGTTTCGCTCTCTGTCCATGGTGCTGAACCCGTCCCACGGTTGGTAGTAAACAATGTGGAGATAAAGTGCAAACTACCAACCCCATTGCACCTCGGTGAAGTTAGTTTAAGGGCGGATACTCCTCATTCATTTGTTTACTCAGTTTCACACCGAACTGTCACCTAACGTCGCTCTTAACGACCGGGTCTCACTTTGGGACCGTAAAAGAAAAAAGACCATTTCATTGACACTAAATACTATTATAAATACATCTTTGCTAATGTGCTCAATCGTAGAAAGATATTCCAATAAAAAAAATAGCAGTTATTGGATTTTAAAACACTTAAGCTTCCATAACTTGTGACTCTCCAAATCAATGCACCATTGTTTTACTCCACTGGAAGAGTAGGACACACCAAGTAGGACACAACAAGTATCCTATTAATCCAGTCATTCAACATTATGCATTGATTTGGAGATATTAGGTCATATAATATGGAAGACATTTACGTTTCTAGTTTTACAATGATGCATTAGTTTTTAGTCATTAAGTCACATGGCATTAAGGTTGTTTAAAATACATTTTCATTCAAGAAACTGATAAATGCAATAAACATATTCGTACAAAATAAACACTTTGCATTTACAGTTAATCTGGAGTTTGGTGTCAAACATCACATCAAATATCATATATATAATCGATGTAATCAATGAATAGACTAGACGTAAAACACTTTGCAAAGTTATACCACCCCCAACATGGTACAGGGACATCATTATTTTAAATACCCAAGCCACCGACCATAACCTGAACATATTACTTGAGTTTGTGCTGACCGAAATACTACATTTTTGGTCTATCAAGTAAGTAAGTAATACATTTTTCTGATTACTATGAACTAGTTGTGCTGTGCCGGTAAAACTAAACTGACCTGTTGCATGAATATAATATTATAAATAAGGATAATTATTAGTATTATTATGAGTAGCAAAAGTAGTAGTAGCAGTAGAAGTAGTATTATATATTTATATATGGAAAATAAAAATAATTGGAAAAAAGTGTTTATGTTCTACGACCGTGTTGTGAAAATTGTAGCAAGATGATTAGTCATTGATTTTTACTTACCACACAAGTGAGCAGGGGAGGCATTCAGGTGTTGACTAATACTGGAGATTACTCCTTGAATGATGGAATTACTCATAAATGAACGAATGAATTTGTAAAACGTGTGTGATTGCTGTCAGTATATACCTGTTGCAGGTTTGCAAAGCCCAATGTTATCCTAGGTATTGTCTGCCAATCACATTTAGTTTTTCTAACAAAATATTGCTTCTTTATTAAATGTACGGCTTTTAATTATAGGCTCAATGTTTGTATACAGATCGTCTAATCAGGGCTGTCACTTCAATTCACATACACCTGATTCAGCAGTATGTGCTAAGTATGATCCTTATCATAATGTGATCAGAGTCTGCAGGAAGTGAAGAGTCTTTCTTAAATCAATCGCTATCACGCATCAAATCAAGGCCACTGGATATGACAAGCTAGTGAAGCTGGCCCTTACCTCAAACTGTCACTTCAGCCAGCCTCTCATATTTTCTCTCCTCTCTCCATTCATATTTATTAGGCAGAGTTTCAGTCTAGACAGGCTAACAGCTTATTCTTGACAGCTTATTCTATGCAGGCCACCATGGCATATACAGAAATCTACAGATGAGTTGGCTATAAGTGGTCTCTCTTTCTGGCATCTTTGTTTGTCTTTCTGCACTCGTTCTCTCATTCTGCCTCTCATCTCTACACCAAACAAAGCCGCCATTATCAGGACCATTGAGACGAGCTCCTTTCCTCAATGCCTTGCAATTTCCAGCTGATATTCAGATCTACTTTTTGAGCTAATTAGGACAAGGGCTGCTTCTTTCAGAGAGTGATGGTCCTACTCTGTATTTACAGAGCCCACTGTCTCCCTCCCTCTTCAGCTCACAAACAGTGCTTCAATCTGCATAGATTAGAATGGGAAAATCAGATTTCCCCCATGAGCTTTCCCAACCCGCTATTGATGCAACACAATGGATCTGTTCTGAGTCCCCTTTGCTGCGTGCTTAGTCACCATCCTGTATGGGATGTAGACAGAAGGCAGGATATTAAGTGTCTGGTGAGACAGAGAGAGAATGAGAGGCATGAGAGGAAGAAATAAAGAAGACAAAGAATAGAAAACAGGAAATGAAGTGTGGGGACGGGCCTGACATGTTAGCATCAACGTTTATTCAACATTACAGCCAGATACAGTATGTTATTTACTCGGGGGGCATTATACTTCGTTGGATCAGTGAAAATTCATGTTCTGTTTACTGTCTTTGCAATAAACCCTAGGGCCTAGAATAATACATACATCACTAAATATTTCACGTATTTAAACTGGTTTTAAAGTATATTTATCTGTTAAAGATATGTGGTTATTATCCAGATTTGACAAAACTTTTTCGAAAAACATTTTGTCGGTTTAATTTAGAGTTGCTACACACACACACACACACACACACACACACACACACACACACACACACACACACACACACACACACACACACACACACACACACACACACACACACACACACACACACACACACACACACACACACACACATTAGTCTACTTGTTTTGTATTGAATACAAATATTTATCTCAATTATTGGATGTGTAAATGCATTTAAAATGAGATAAAATAAGAGTCCTTTGTTCGACACTCAATGTCTCTGCTTGATGCTCTCACTGTCGGCCCAGCGCCAGTGCGCCCTACTGCCATTGTCCTCCTGAAGAAAAAACATTTGCCCACTCGCACTCTGAGCCTATGTGCACCGTTGTCTTGGTTTCTATGGAGACCCTTTCCTGCAGACCAAGCATGTGGGGGGCACCCCTCCAGTGGAAGAAGGTGAAATAACATTTTGGCAAGGCAATCATACACAAACCTCATTTACATATCCAAACATGCACCATGGACCGTAGCATACAGTGTTTGTTCACCAAACATTTCCCAGTACTTGATTTCTCCCAGCTGGAAATCGCACCCACAAAGTGTTATCTACATAAAAGTTTATTTCGCTTTTAAATTGTCAGAATAAAGGCAATCTAAAGAAAAAGTATTAAAGAAATCTACATTAACATACAATTCCCCTCAATTCAAATTCAAATTAACTTATTTAGCATAAAAGCTTTAACAATTTGCTGGCAAAGCTTCAAAATACAAGTGTACACAGAAACACTTTTTGTATTTCCCCAATGATGTATATATTCCATTGTGCACTGGGATTGATCAGCATTCAGGTCACAAGTTGCTCCCTGTACCATTGACATGAATGATGTATGCTGGTGCGTGGACCTTCTGTGGTAATTCCTCAACACCTCCAGCAGGGGGCACTGTTATATCTGTCTGTCAGTCTGTGGTGTTTCCTTGCATTTTGAGGAGACACTTTGCTGTCAGATTGAGCTGTGTGTTTCTGACCTTGAGGAAGATGAAAGACAGCCACCACAGAGGCTAATGTACTCAGTATTCAAATGTACAAGTCTCTCAGAGTCAAGCATGTCACACTCATGGCATAAAGACAAAGACACAAACCAGAGGGGGAGAGGAAAAGCTGACATATTACTTCTATTATTTCTTATTCTAGCCAAGTTCTCACTGCTTTCATTTCATACCACTTCCTTAAAAAGCTGCACTTGGGATTTGGTCATTACTATACTTTTTTTTAAATCACAAGCTATTTGATTACAACTCTCTTACGTTTAATTGAACAGAATAACAGAACATTATTGTTTTCTCAGTCCTTCGAACACTTGCAATTGGAAGGTTCATGGATTAATACGCCAAATATTAATAAAAAAGAAAACAGAATTTCAGCTAAGCACAATAACATATTTCACTGAGCCATAATTAGAGCAGTGACTGACTGCCACACACCCACAATGATTTCTCTATCATCCAGCACTTAACCTCAAAACGGAAGCCCCCCCCCCGCTGTTAGGATGACAGTATTGAAAGTGAGCGTTTTAATCAGTGAGATGTTCCTTTCAGCTCTATGACATGCTAGGAAATTAAACATAAGGCATAAAGACTACATTTACATGTTTTTCTAATAATTCTGCATCACCCCTTAATAAATACATAACATGCTTACAAGTTATGGTACATTATATTTATCAATTTTGCCTTTGAACAACATTTTATAATCCTTGCACCACAGGTTGGCTAATGGACCTCATAATCAATATCATTTTTTGTACATGATCCCTTTGGGTTAAATACACTCGTCTGATCTAATGGCACTTTCATGTATGTTTCACTTAGCACACAGTATGTGCTCTTCAGGAGTGGTGGTTATGATCAATAAGTGTGTTATCATCATTAGACAGCCCTCTTAATGTGTTATTGGTGTGAAAGATACCAGCACAGATTTGAACTACAGTTGATAAAAGAATATAACATACTCTGTGTTTGGAATGACAAAATCAAATCAAAAATAAATAATTGTATGTCTTTTAAAAAAGCAAGTGAGTTTTTACATCCAGTTCGTATATCAAGCTGGTAATGGTTACATTGACAAAACAGCATGCACCCAGCAGAAGCTGAAATCTCCACGCTGACAATGTCAGAATAAGAGCCTCATCTGGAGCAGTGACATCAGGCACAAGCTACACTTTGGGATAGTCACAGGGTGCACCATCTCAAGTAACACCACAGAGTTGATTGCAGGTGGATACTTCAGGGACTGGAAAAGCTGATGGAGTGGATCCTGGTGAATTTCAAACCAGCCATGTCAGGAAAGCTGGTGCTGAAGAGAGAACCGGTGAACGACACCTTTTTAGCATTCAATCACAGAAGAAGCAGCTGAAGAGCCATGACAAGGTGTTTGACACAACCATGAAGGATGCATGAACCCTCCCATCCACCTCCATTGACTTGGAGAGTTGGCTGAGAGCAGAGGACCAACATGTCGTTGTTCGGCCCAGAATACTGTGACCAGTCATTGTGTGCCAGTCGCTACAGTCGACAGAGAGAGAAAGGTTCTTACAACAGAAGATAACACTCTATGAGCATAACAAGCTGGGAATGCCACTTGCCACAAAGTGACCTTCAAGGTGACACAAATTAGGGAGGTGTTGCACTACATAGAGTGATTAACTTGACTGTGGCCAAAGCTGTAATCAAAATGAAGACTTGGATGAATGGTGGGATTGGCTTAGCTGTTGAAAGCTGATCCCCAACGCATCAAGTTCCATGTCCAGAAAGGGTCCAACATGCTTGGGAGTTTCTTAATTCTCCACACATGAGGCAAAGCTTAGACACCGGCATGCCTGCTGTGCCTGAAACGTTGAACCCTATAGAGGCCTTTCCTGAGTTGCGCCCCCAAGGCCCTAAAAGAGTGGTGAGAGGTGATACTGTTGGTGAAGGTCCTAAAAGTAACTTCAGAAACCATCTGCATCAGCCTGCAGGAATATTGGCCCCTGCAAGAGACCTCGGCTCAAGTTCCCTCAGCATATCACAGTCAACACCTCGAAAACTGAAATCAGTGTTCAATCCTCTAGGCAAGTCATCATGCTGTACTTTCAGCAAACAGTCTCCTGGGAGGGTTGCTTGGATGATGGCTTTGATAGAAAGCTGATCAAATTCAATACTGCACTGATTGATTAATAAAGGCAAGGTGGCTTAAGGTGCTTCAAGATTTGAGCTTGATGCAACATGATACAGCAAAGAATAGCCATGTCAAATTGGCCTCAATGGTCTTTACAATCTGTACAGCTACAACACCCTCTGTCCTTAGACCCTCTTTTCGACCCGTGACATCACATGTGTGGCTCAAGAGAGTAGATCCGTGGGGAAAGAAGTAGCCATATGGACACAGGCTGAGGTCTGATCAACCTCAGTTAGGTTGCCAGGAGGAAGTCATGTTATGTTGAAAGATCTGTAATCTCCATTGGTGGCAGATTGCACATCTTCATTTGATTCAAACATTCTCTTGATAAATCTCATCTTATGCAGAATTTTTTTTATTAAGTGTTTTATCTCACTGAAAATACAACACTTACTCAGATGGTCATTTTCTGAAACCGAGTTGCTCAGCTCTTCGCCAACCAATTACAATATTTTTTGTCGTATGAAAATCTAATTTGCTTTCAAAGAAAAACAGCAACACCAATCTACTGCTCAATGCTAAGAGAAACTACTAAAACCTCTTGCTGTTTGAAGCCAGACAAGTTTACTATCCTAATTGGTCTCTGTGGGCAGAGCATCAGTTGTGTAAATAATTTTCTCAGCTCTTGGCCTGCTCCATATTTGGCTATCGTGGCTTCCCTTCTTTGTCAAATAAAAGCAGTGCCTGTTGGAACGAAGTCATGTAATTCCTAGAGCACATTGTTTTTATCTTGTAGCTACAAACCAGCTTCAAATGAGAGGCTGCTGTTCAATCACAGTGCAACCAATCTTATCACCATAGACCCAGCTATATCTATTGGGGGTAACGAATTGCAGATGGGGTTTCAACTGTTGCTGCAGCATGTTCTGTGGGATTGTGGTTTACGGGAATCGGGTTACTCATAATTAAGAACATAGCTCGGAACAGGTCGTACCCTCCACCGGGTCAGCTTCTGGGGTTCTGACGGGACTCAAGTCATTTAACTTCTGTTTTATGGACTGCTGGCACTAGATTACAAACTTAGCTTAACATTGTAGTCATGTGTCACACACACACACACACACACACACACACACACACACACACACACACACACACACACACACACACACACACACACACACACACACACACACACACACAGAGAGATACAACGTTTGATGGATAGAGGCTCACAGCCAAAACTCCATCAAATAGTGTCAACTTTTTATATCCAAACTGAACTAAAGCTATTTCTCATAGATGGTTTGTGCTTTCAGATCATAGCACTTTTGTCGAGTGATTTGCGAGCAGCTGGTATAGTTGTGTTCATTATTTTATGGGTGCTGGCAAGGGGAAAAAAGGAGAAGCAGGGAAATTACAGCTTGACCACAATCACAGAGGACACAGAAATGCTATTAGTTTTCCAATGCAATCACAAAATCCACTGGCCTGGACATTTGCTTTAATCAGACACCTGGGAAATGCATCCATCTCATTTCATTTAATCGGCTCAAATCAATCTCATATCAGCATTAAATGAAAATGATGAGAAGAGAAATCTGTGTGGACAAGATATTAATACCAAAGGGAACTCCTTCATTACTGACTTTAATGATTGCCTGTCTTTCTTCTCTATGGTGCAGACAATATATATAGCTTTTTACTCCTACATGCTATAAACCCAGATTGAAAAACAAAAAAGGAGGCTGTAATTTAAAGCACACAATTTTCACTGGAGTTGAATGCTTCAAAACTACTCTATAATAGACATCCTTTCATTCCGAAGAGGCAATTTATGAGAAGATGTTGCATCAAAAGGTATACATCGCTCTTTGGAACTTCAAAGAACAATGATTTGTTCATTAAAGCGTTACAAGTAGCAGCTTTGATACACACATAGACTGCTGTATAGCCATATATATTAAAGCTTGTGGGGTTTTTCTCTCATGCTGTATGCTTGTGTGCTGTTGAATGTGGGGATGCTGCTGGTATCAGTGATGCTGAGAGTGCTGCACGAGGCGAGTCTTTGTCTGCTCTGGGAAGGCTGGGCTCCAGCTGGCTCCCGCTATGTGCAAAAGTCAGTGGGTCCCTCAGCACTCACAGGAGGCGGGCTGGTTGATTGATTGGGATGCACACCACCACCACGACCACCCCCCCCCACCCCTCATTTCCACCACCACCTCCTCCTCCCTCACCTCCTCCTGCCTGTGCACATGTGCCTTTCATACTCTCCATTTTTACCCAGACCTGCTTTATTACACAGAAGCATTCATGCAGTAATGCTTACAATGCAAAACCCCATGTTTTTAAAAGGTGCATGCTCACACACTTAGGTACACATTTAGGAAAACAAACAATATCTTTATTACATGATTTAAATGATTTAGTGTAGATGCTGCGTTATTAGAACACGTTTTCACCGGAACATGTGCATCTGGATGTGAGAGTGCTCATTAAAATGACCATGTGGGCAACATTGGGTTCATTCAGGGAAACACATTTGCTGTCCTTACAGATGACTGTTTTTGCCAGACCATTCTCCACACTTCGCTTTGCTCTAGCAGAGATCCCTAACGAATGCATCATTCCAGACACAGAGAGAGGGCGCCTGGGGTAAAATATATTTTTGACAGATTTGGTATTGCAAGTATTTCTACAACCTATTCGCTCTGAATGAATCTCCCAGGTGTTGGTGGGAAGCATGGAGTTGAACACAAAAAGGAGGAAGAAGGGGTGTGTTAGAATCACCGACAGCTTTTCAGGACTCCAGCGACGACCAGCCACAGCCAGCCAGCCAGCCAGTGTCTGGTGAACGTGCGTGTGCGCGTACATGTGTGTGTGGACCAGCAGCTAACACACACTTAACATTCGTTCGCAACATGGCGTTGAAGCGCCGAGAGACACGACGGCTCTCCCCCGACTTAATGCAAGCTAATTGTTGTTAAAGCCAGTGGACTGCTCACCAAAGAAACCTAAACATTCACAGAGAGTCCTTTACGCACCGCCGGAGACAAAAGCGGATTCCAACATATGCATGTCGCTCTAACGGTATAGCTGGTTGTATAGACGTATTGCTACCCCACTGGAGGAAATCAAAGGCTGTACATGGCGGTGGAGAGTACAATTTGGCTGTTCTGTCTTCTTTCGCTGTTCTGTGGTCCATCCAAGCAAGGTAAAGCGCTCACTTTACTCATCTGCATGTTTTTCAGTGGAGTGCATGTGTGAGGCAGCGGGCCACTCACATTACACTGAAGTGCAGTTACTCAGAACACAAGTGGGCTGTGATCAAAGATAGGGGAGAGCTACTTGGGTGCACCTTGCACGGTATACGAGCAGTATCCCCTCCGTGTTCGGTGGTGTTCACCTCACGTGGCCCCTCCGGTTCGTTCGAGGTAGGGTTGTATTGTTCCACTACGGGTGTCTCTGTCAGGACCGGCGGTGAAGCTTTGGTGTTTTGAAGTTGCAGCCCGAGGAGCGGTGCCACTGAGCGGCCAGGGGGCTTTGAACCGACCGGGGAAGTTTCTGATAAAACATAGGATGGGGCTCATTATGGAGATATGTGGGCTCGGATTTGGTGTTTAATGAGTGTGGAGCCCCCTGGAAGCAGCTCTGTCTTAAATGTGCCGATTGCTTTGTCAGTAAAAAAAAACAACAACTTAAGTTTTCTTTCTTTTTCTCACGGTTTGCGCATGGGACGACTGGTTTTCAGCCACTGGCTGAGCAAGTTCAGTGAGAGGATGTTGAAAGCGTAGGCCAATAGCATCAAAAGGACTTCGTGTGCTTTTGATACACTTGAAGTAGAATGCGAGCTGATGTTTGGTTCCCCAGGCATTGCGGCGATGGCTCCCGAGAGTGGAAGCGTGCTGGTTGGAGAGGAAAGTCTGCTACACAGGCGGCGACGAGTGGGTGAAAGACTGACTGCAGGATTTACATGACAAAGACCTGTGCAGAGTATCAGTGGAGGCTATTCAGCTGAAAGCTTTTCAGGGTCAGGAAAAGAAGATATACGTGAACCTGCCATGCGTTCCTTTTTAGGTAAAACTGTTTACCATCAAGAATGCACACACAGATGTTTGGTACATCTTTCATGACTGTATGCTATTAGGCCACTAAAACAAGAATGAACAACATAGTCTAATTGATATTTCACCCACATTATCTAGCTGAATAACGTTTGAATGACTAAGCATGTTAAGAGGTTTGTGTTTATCTGTCAAGTGCCTGAGGACCAGACAAGTGGGACTGTGAGTTTGTCTGCTGTGTGTGAAGAGAGGGAGACAGAAAGAGAGAGATGGCATTAAAGAAGACATTACAAAACTGTGAGGTGAACCTTTTTTATTATTACCTCAATCTCCAACATGTGGCATTCATATTCATGATGGGCAAATAGGATTACACAACTCTGGAACATAAATCTAATTTATATATTTGTCTCAAAACATATAAAATGCAAGTCCCCTTTAGGGAAAGGCAGAAATTGCTGCTTTTATTCCTCATGTATTAAAGTGATTGTTTTAAGTTTGCACTGATTGTGTTATGAAATCATGAATTAATTGAGGCTACTTTAGTTTCTGACATTGTATGGGGCATTAATTAAGATCAGCAGATTATTCAATGAAGACATCAATGTTAGTTCCAGGCCTATTTAAATTGCCATCCAATTATTGTGGAGCCCCAAAGAAAGTTAGTCTATTTAGATTTGTACTTAAAATGTGAACATGTCCTGATGTGAGAAGAATCACACCATTACTTAGTTCTGATGTATACAATCATCTCTTTACGTATATTATTGCTGACGTCTTGAAATGGTTGATTGCCCACACGAATACCGCACAAGCTATTACTTTCCTTTAGTCTTATCTTACATCAACACTTGTCCAATTTTAGTACATCTCCTGGCAAAAATGTCTGCTTAAAGATTTACACTGTCTTATCGCAATGTTGTTTATGTGTGTTGTCTCGGATTTTATTACAAATAGATGAGAGAATGTTGCTTACTGTCGCCTTTTGTCTCACCCATTTTCCACTGGTGTTGTGTATACTCTATAGCTGCATTATTAAAGTGTTTTCATTGAGTGTTTTATCCTTCTCTGGGGTCTGGAGGTTGCTTGCACATCGTTTTGCGACTGCTGCAACTCCATTATGACATGCTGTAATTCAACACAGTGATGAGAGGGTGTTGTTGAAAAGCCAAATGTTTTGGAATGAATACTTCAAAAACTCGGAAGTACTTTAACACATCTATGTAGAAATCATCTCCCTCTGAGCTATACTGTAATTGTATCACAAGTCCCATCATTCATTTTTTCAATTATGCATATAGAGACCTTAAAAGGGAGGCAACTAGAAGTATGCCTCCTTGACTTCCATCTGATATAATGGTAGAAGGTTATAGGATAAAATTGATATAGTTAGATTACCATGCACCGCAGACTCCTGCACAGTCAGAGTAAGGAATGACTCCCCTTGAGATCCTCCTGACAGGAGAGTGAGTGCCACACTGGGGGCGATCACATCTAGATGATGAAATCTCTTGCAGGTAAATGGCGATTGTGATGGAGGTTGTCTGTGATAAGAGTGAAGTGGAAATTGATTTATTTGCACTGAGAGATTTATCATTGGAAGTTGGTACCAAACAACTTTGACGTTTGGTTGCTGTCTAAAAAAATCTATGAAATACTGAGGTCTTGGAGATGTTATTTACACATCACATTTTGAATTCGACAAAAATGAACATTTGTTTTAATATTAAGGTCATCTAAACTACTTTGCTTCAGAGAAGAAGAAACCACCTTTGAATCTCTCTGCAAACACATGACAGCAGCATCATGAATGCATTATTATTACAAAAATGATTATTTTGCATTACTATTATTCCCTTAGCAGTGTTTCCCCTAGGATGGAGTCACAGCAGCGGTGCTAAGGCACGCAGGCCCAGCTAAATGTGAGCGCGTGGAATATTTTTGTGTGTGCGCGTGCGAAGTGCGCCTCGCCAACATGTTTCTATGTGTCTGCCAGCACAAGAAAGGCTCTTGAGGCTCTACAGGTGTATTTTGCTAAATCACCTTTATTGAACATACACAAATACTACACATCCACATAACAAACAATCAAAATAAAATGTATGCAATTTCATTATTTTAACCTGCTTTATTTGGGGGTGGACCTCACATCCTCTAGGGGGGTCCAGGGGCATGCTCCCCCGGGAAGATTTTTTTTAAATGTTGAAGTTAAATGCATCAATCTGGTGCACTTTGAGCACAAGATGAATTTATAGATACAGCTCTCAACACTCAGATGAAAGATAGCTGTATACTTTTCAATAATCCAAACATCTTTAGAATATGATCTCAACCAATAACAAATCATTTAAACTAGTTTATTCCTATCTTATGTTACCTAGTTAGTATTCTTTATTTTTCTTTTTGCATATTTTACTAATCACTCCCCTTTTAAACTGTTTTTTCTTTTACTGCCCTATAGTACACATTGGAATGATTTCTTACTTTATTTTGTACAACTATATTAAATAGTTAAAGGTGTGCTCTCTCTCGCTCTCTCTCTGTCTCGCTCGCTCACAGAGGCTGTGTGGCCACGGATTATTATTTGAATGTATTAAAAGTTTTAAAACAAAATAATTATATATATTTATTTTTTGGTACCTTTTTTTGTTGGTACCTGGCTGGTCCCCCGTAGCAGCGGCGCGCAATACATTGAATGTATATAGGGGAAACACTGCCCTTAGGCTGACACAGTGTGTGCATGTTTCTCTCTGTGTTTATTTTGCTGGGTTTAGAAAGTGGAGCATGAATGTTTTGTGTGTCGGTGGTTGTGGGAACTGAGGCTGATGGGGGGGGGGGGGGGGGCTGTGGGTGATTCTGGGACAGGGATGAATAAGCGGGCGCTGGTGGGGCAAATTTGAGGGCAAGGGCCATTGCTACATCCACAAACAAAGAGCTTGTTTTATTCATTCTAGAGATCAAATGAAATTATGTCAACTTCACTTAACATATCACAAGCAAATTAATGAAACAAAGGTGCCAGAGTGTCTGTGTGTTCACAGTCCATGCCGTTATTAATGGACACAATAAAAGATCACATCTGTATTCCTGCAAGACTTTATGACCAAATAAATCGGATTATTATAACGCCTTTGGCCTCTTTATATGCGCATGAAAATTGTAAACACAGCATGATGAAGCATTGGTACTCCGCTGACTGAGAATGTCATGAGATAATTTACCCTTGATGCTCTGCATGAGTATTTACTGTTTGTATTAACAGTCACACAGCTCGCATGAAATCGCAGTCCTCTTATGATTTGATTTGTACCAGCAGGTGTTGATTGACCTCACATGCTTTCCTGCACTGTCCACAGTTACACAATGCGGTGCAGTAGCAGTCTTGTGTAATTCCACTGAAGCAGCATAGTGTGATAGGCCTTGATTAGGGGGAAATTACTTCCTATTAATTTAATTCCCTTTACCAAGGGCCATTTCGTTGAACTGCCTATTCTGCATGTCTTTGGAAGGAAACCTGTGAGCCTGCAGGAAAGTAAAAGAGGGACTTTTCAAACTCCACAAAGAAAGAAACCCTTCTGACCTTTTGCAAATTAATTCTCACCTATAGCAGGTGGTATCATATATTAAAAACCTTCCACCAAGAAAAAGAAGGTCAGCCATATATTTCATGTCTTCCTATGTGTGAGCGGTGTTTCAAAACTGGTCCATAGGTCCATTCTGAATGGTGCAAATATATTTGTATACCCTCTATCCGTTTCACAGAGAAACCATTTAACTGCCTCGTTATGAACATGTAACGGTGTAAAAAACACAAGGCAGTTTGGTCTAATTGCTGTTGCAACTCCTTTAATGTCTTTGTTTTCTAAGCCCCAATGGCATATTCTTCTTGCTGTGCATTGCGTTTTATTGGGTTTGAACACCAAATTAAATCAGGTTTAGTTTAATTGTCATGTTGTGAAATGAATTGAAGCAAATTGAAGAGCCTGTAAGATTTAATGAGGTTGACCCTAAGGGGTAGGAAAGCAAGGAACCACTGGTTTGAAGTTTATTCAAATGAACATGTCTCTGATTACTGTCACACTCCTAGGTTTATGTCACGGTTTTAGTGTTGTCTGTCTGGTTATGGGTTTTGTAAGTCTGTTTATTCTGTGTTTTGTCTTCCTCCTTGTGTTTTGTCTGGTCCTCCTCCCTGTCGTTTAGTTTCCCTGTTGTGTCTGATTGTCTCATTGTGTTCACCTGTTGCCCTTGTGTGTCTCCCTCCCCTGCCCAGCTGTGTCTTGTCCTGTGATTACCCTTCTGTGTATTTAGTCTTCCCCTGTGTTCCATGTCGGTTCATTGTTTCCCCTCCATGTTATTTCACGGTCTGTGTTCCTTGTGCTGCTCGTTTGTTTTTGGATACTGCCTTTTTTGCCACAGCTTTTATTATTTAATAAAGCTCGCTTTTCGTTAAATTCTGCATTTGAGTCCTACCTGCTTCACCCAATCGTAACAATTACATTATGAGTTCAACACAGTTTACCACTCTGTATTAACTTGTAATGTTACCCTGTACAGACGGACAACATAATAATGTAGACTTTTAGTGAAAAGCCAACATGTGCCTTCATTTAAAAATACAAGGAAATCTAAGGAAACAAATGGCTAATCACAGGTTTTTGAATATTTGAAATAAACTGTAACACAGTTAAATTAGTACTATATGAAGACCTTAATTAAAGGCATCCAAACGAGCAGCATTTGCTTACATGCTCTTGACATACCAGTGAGGACTGTGTGATCAAGCAGAATAGTATTGCTTTAGACTCCCTGCGTGTTATTTCAGTTCTGGGAGAAATTCATTATGTATGGCTAACTCTACAACTCAACATATCGTTTTTGTAGAAAAAAAACCCAGTTATGTTTCCAATATTCTCAGGTCAGAAGTGGTCATCTCTACAGCATGTTACAGCCAAAGTTAATATTGCGACTGAACATTTGCTGTAGGGAATATATACTGCTGAGATGACCCTATATGCAATGTTAGGCAAGATGGTGGGAGTGAAATGTTTTTTGAGTCAACCATTTAGTCGACTCACTGCACTAAGGTACTATAGGGCAAAGTACTTTCCCTAGCTTAAATATTGTGGCGATGTAAAGTTACACAAGAGTTTATATTTTCAGCTTGGCATAGTCTCAGAGCAAGATAGTTTGGGTATAGTGAGTGAGGTGTGTTAAGAACATTGTATCGTTAAAAAGAAAGGCCTGAACAAAGTAAAATGCAAAAAGTTGCACGTTTTCTGCAGAGGGTATAACTCTCACAAAAGTTGCCTCTTCTATGTAGTTACAAAATAAACCAAAATGCTGAATTCTGTGTATTATTATATTATTATTGTTCAATTCACACAAGATATTACCTGCAAGATAATAAACACTTACATATCTGTCATCCTAGAAGCTGAGGACCTTATTTGATCGGAAGTGCATTGAGAGTTTTGGATATGTTTTTCCTTCACCTTGTGACATTTACTACAGAAACAAAGCAGCATCACGTTTCCCCCCCCACCACATATGTATTGTAAGTCCAATGCTCTTGTCTTTTGGCATCTGTTGGTCTTCCAAATGTTGAGAAAAGTTTTGGCTTGGAAATTAAAGTTCACTTTAAAACTTGGTTTTGTTTTTTTGGCAGTAGTCATCTCCCTGCTGACTGCTTTTGTCTGAAAATCTTATTCTGTTGCACCAATCAAAGAGGCATCAGTGCACCGTGTGGTATTTTTGGAGGTTAGACATCATTCTGCAGTTTCACACATGGTATCAAAGTAGTATCGGATCGAGAAGTCAGATTTCATCACGCACTTAGTAGGAGTTGTCAGTGGTTCTCAATGTAATGACTGACAAAGAAAAAGATGCAATGTACTAGACAATATCTGTAGAAATAGCCTAAATACAACTGAACAACAGCCCCTCTGGGTTAAGCGTACTGATCCACGACAGGAAGATGGAGTCATGTCTGTCTCAACCTTTTGGTCCCCTAACAGTTGAGGTCCATGTTTCCTCCTGAACTCATCTGTAATGTTTAGAGTGTGTTCAGCTCCAGTTTGTTTTGTCTACGCTGGAGGGCCAGCTGTTCAACCTCCCGTATAGTGACAGCTACAGAATATTAAACATGGAATTGGTTGAGGGATGTATACTGTCTGTAGAACCACTACAGCATCGGTGTCTGCTGTTACTGCTCAAGTGTCTCATGTCAGTCAGTAATGTCTTTGAGATCACCAACACATGTTTTTGTGTAGGATCTAATTGTGTTTTTTATTCTGCTAAGTAATTGTGGAGGAAAACACATTATACCAAGCTTCTATTCTCCCATGTCCTGTAGCAGATTAAGACCCCACCTCCTTAATGACTTAATGTAATTGCATTTCTAAATGATGTGATGTATAAATGATGTAAAACAAAATGTACTTTTAATGACTCTGTTTTAGTTGTCAGCCTTGTTTGAACTTTGGGCCCACACTTGCACTTACATTTCCAGTGTTTCTTTGAACATGCGTACTAAGATCTCTTGAGACTTAGACGCAGTTGGGCAGCAGGGCCTGTGTAGAATAGCTCATTACACATTAGCGGAACATTAAGTATCTACGTGTGTGTGTGTGTTTGCTGAGGTGCATTCACCCCGTGCGCCAGCCTGCTTGCTTGTGTGTAAGCGAGGGTGTGTCAGCTGCGATTTGTGAGTGCATCTTGATCCCCTCCCCAGAGAGCCCGTGCTAAATTAGGATGCATATTATTTAAAGATGCCCTGGGCTGAGTTTCAGCTGGGTATATTTGTGCAGTGAATATGTTGATTTTTATGGTGCCCTGTGTGTGCCTTTTCAGGCTGCCAGGGAGGCTATCTAAAGCACAGAAGTGCTTGTATGAAAGGAGAGGAAGTCTTGAGATTGATTTTTCTCTGCAATGAATTCAAACGATTTTCTCTCTTGGGATGTTCAAAGCACTGTGTTGAAATTATTTAGTTTGTGCTTCTTTCCAGTGGTGAATAGATCAGCCTGTTACTAATACGTGAACATGTGAGCTAATGAGTGTTTAATTCTGCACAAGTATAAGCATATATCTATGTCATTATTACTACTCTGGGTTGAATCTGTCGTAAAGGAGAGGAGTATTCACCCTCGCCTTCTAAAACCTTTCCCAAAGGTTTTGATGAAGAGACCATAAATATTCAATATCCGGAAGTTTATTTAATTTCTTCATCCATTTTAGAGAGATTTTTTAATTTCTGTCTGTTAAAGTAATGGCTTTTTGGCTTATAACATGTTGATGTCAGTGATGGATATAAATGGTATCATGACAGGAGCAATGGTATTTTGAATTTGGCTCACAAGAAGAGCCAAGGTTAGAGATTGTTATATGTTCACTTTTAAGAGCATTTCAATGAGTTGGTCTTTACCAGCAATGTTCCTGCTTTCCTTCACACTTGAGCAACGTTAAGTACTTTTCAAAAGATGGCAACATATAACATTGGCAGAGCATTAACATTACAGAGAATCCCATATGGGACCAATATTAATATTCTCCTACGGCAGTTTCTGCAGCGAGTTGCCTCTCTATTGCATACAGAGATCAAATGTTCCTAAGTCTTTGGTTGTGGTGCTATCTGTTAATTATTTGATCCCAGGAGCACAAACCGATATTACTGCTGCAGTGATGCAACTCGGATGGATTGTGCTATCTCATCCTGTTGGCTTACTAGGTCATTGAGGTTTACCACATCGTGTAATTTAAAACATTACATGAGGTGATTTGATTTGATGCTTGGAGTAGGGTCACAGCTGCACCGAGAGTGGTATATACAGTATGTTATCTGCAACGCAATAATATCCTAATTTGAATCCCAGCACTTGTTCTATCCGTAGCCACATCTCTCCACTTGCAGGGGTGGCATTTTTTTTACATTATCTTCATGTTGAAGCTGCAGCAATATTTTGTGGAATGGGTTACCGAGCCTCGAAAAGTGGCTATTATGTCATTTCACAAATTCACATAGGTATTTTTAGAGATAATATTCAGTCAATGAGTCAATTTATCAAACTGGTACGATATATTTACATGGATTTTGAATACTCAATGATATTGCATCCCCCCTACACATTTACATTACATACAGGGTGTTCGGGTCTGGACCCGGGCGCTAACAAAAGTGTGGAAATTGTAGTTCCTGTGCACCTGTCTGGGCCGTGTGTGTGTGTGCGTGTTAGAGGGTGTGACTGTCATTCAGTTCAACATATTAGATTTATTCAACATATGACGTCTTCTCAGTGGATTTTTCAGAAAAGACTGAAGAGAGTTTGTGGTGATGGTGAAAGGAAAGGCTTCAGACACCATTAAGAATGACCTGTGTGTGTGTGTGTGTGTGTGTTGTGTGTGTGTGTGTGTGTGTGTGTGTGTGTGTGTGTGTGTGTGTGTGTGTGTGTGTGTGTGTGTGTGTGTGTGTGTGTGTGTGTGTTGTGTGTGTGTTTGTGTGTGATGAGTTTTTTGTGAGAAGCAGCAGTCACCTGCATTCACATTCCTTCCATTCTTCCCTGCTGTCTGCTTGGTCACATGAGAGCAGAGGAGTGACTCTAAAGGTGGTCATGCATTCAGAAAGATGCGGTGTATATACTGTATAGGTAAATATTTCAATGTTGGTCTAGAGCTTTATATATACAGTCTATGGTCTAGAGTTGTAGTCTAGCTTTAAAGTTATGGTATATTGATGTGAATCTGCTGCAGAGGGAAAGGCAGCTGCACATGCAGAGAAGTCAAAAGAAAGGAGGATTGGAAGTTATACTGCAGGTGCATGATGGTGCTTCATGGATTTCTCATATGTTTATTTTGAACCGTCATGCTAAACACACATATAGGAATTAGGGCTGCACGATTTTGGGAAAAAATTGAATTGCGATTTTTCTGACAAATATTGCGATTGCGATTCGAATTGCGATATTTATTTTTAAGCGACCCAACGAAAGTTTATTGTAAAATGCGGCCATAACTCCGGCTAAGGAAGGTCGTATCAACGTCTCTAGCACCCCTCGCAGCCCGAGCTACGAGTGAAAGAACTAAACTTACATGAAACTTCCGTTGGGTTGCTTTAAAGTTAAGCTTCAGTTTAAGATTCACCCTGTAATAGAAACATGTGATGGAGCATTACTAACCTGACTCAGATAGTTTCACCAAACCATCTAAAGCTCCATTGGAAGCCATTTGGAAAGGGCAGGCACTTTCAAAAATACTTGGCAGGTGATTGGATCAATCTGTCTATCACCTTCTATCATGGGCCACTTCTGTATGATTAACAATGGCTGGTACATGTGGAGCACAGCACTTCTGATTGGTGTGGATGACTGACACACAAGAAGAAAAAAGAAAAAATTGTAAAAAAAAAAAAAAAAAGTTAAAAGAAATCGCAGGCTTTGCCATTTGAAAATCGCATCATCTCAAATCGCGATTTCGATTTAAAATCGATTAATCGTTCAGCCCTAATAGGAATATCTAGAATCATTTTTGCATTTTCACAAACCCTTCAGTTCTCATTCAGACGCAGTAGTGCGCAAATATCACAGCACTCGTCTCTCATATCGGACATGGACAATGTAATTATTGAGAAGTTGAACCCCAGTGCGCATAATAATATGTGCAGCTCGCTCAGTGCATGCCCTTCCTCAGCGCTGGGTAGTGTCACATAGCAGTCTCATTCATCATTCTGACCTTGTATTTGATGCTCAACCCTGATCCTTGCACACATGCATTATCAATGTGCGGCACTTCACTTCACAGAGTTGAGTAGGAGGACAGTACTTTTCCATGTTATAGCTACAGTACCAGTGTGTGCCATTGTCCTGCTCTACTCTACATACTGGGAGCCTTTACATTACCGATCCACTGTCTCATGTCACCCCCAGCGCAAATTCCTGTGCATTCACTGTGCCGCTGCGTGAACAAACATATTCTGATTTGGATCTCCCGTGTTACTCCCATGTTAGTGTTATTGCTCGCTTTGTTGACTCATGCAAGTGGGCCTGGCACTTGACATGGCCATGTGGAGGCCCCATGCTGCTGGGAGGCCCCGCATGCAGGAGCGCGGCTGTGTGATTGGAGGAAGCCCAACTGGGATGAATGAGCACTGTACATAGAGCAGGAGGAATGAGGGACTGCACCGAGACGCCCCTCTCTCTCACTCTCTGTCCCACGTTCTCGCTCCGTTACTCCTTCTTGTACACACAGTTGGACACGGGGGCCATGTTTGTCTCACCACAAAAATGTTTTGTCCATCTACAATTAAATGCCATTTTCAAGTTTAAGACTTTTATTGTCATGGGTGCATAGCTACAGTGTAGTTATGACAATGACAATCTTAGGTCACATGCAGGCTCCTCCAACAATGCAACACAATAAAACAGAAAAATAAACCTCCTGTTGTCTTCATCAATCATAACTTTTTTGTTTTACATTCGATTGCATAAAGCTTTATGAAATCCTTCACAGCAGACATTTGAACATATAAAATTGCTGATCACCACTTTCATTGAATTTTGGATGATTTAGTCAACTTTGTAACACCCATGGTGTTCCCGGTCAAACATCACACCTGGCACACACAATACATGTTCAGTGTCTATTCACTATTCTATTTACTGCAGTGTTTCATGTATACCAGTAGTCTGATACAATATGTACAGTTTGACAGGATGTTAAATGACATTTGGTGATGATTAATGGTTTTTGTGTTAATGTAATAGCAGTTAAAACAGGACCGGTCAAATTTGACCGCGAACACCAAAGTAAGGGGGGGGGAACGAAGACAATAGAAGGGTTAAAATTGAATATGATAGAAACAGAATATGATAGAAACAGTGCAGAATAGTCTATATACAGTAATTGGAATATTGATATATGTGAGTTGCAAACAGATGAATGTTCTTTCAAAAGTTCAGGTTAACAGTCTTATGGCCTGTGGGATGAAACTGTCCCTTAGTCTGGTGGTTTTTACCTTTATGTTACCACTGGCTTTGAGAAAAGAGTAACAACGTATGACCGAAGCATGGACATGTTTTATATTAGCTGTTTGACAGTAGCTGTTGTACACCTTAATGCAGAGTGACAGGTGCAAAGGCAAATCATGACACAACATGAGCTGTATAGTCATTTTTAGCAAAGATGCCAACAATCTTTTGATTCAAATGCATATTTATTCTTCTATGATAGTTAAAAGAAACATCCTTGTTTTTCTTTACTGGTTGTAAAAAGCAATCAATTTGTCTATCTTACCTGGACTTAGGGAAATGGTAATGAGCATTCTTTCAATATGTTATGATATTTTATAGACATAGACAGAGAACTTATTGATGTATTTCTCATTTTTGAAATGTCAATAATGTTCTCCTGGGAGATCATTAGATGGTCATAATTTACATTTGTTTGTTTTAAAGTTAAAGTAACGATTTTCAATATGCCACCTGATCTGGAGGCCAGCGTCCTAATGAGCAGCAACAGAATCCTTAATTCAGAAAGATGATTGAAACTGTTTTGATCAGGGAAAAATGCTGTGCTAAATGTGAATGAAGTAAGTTTAATTAATATCAGGCCTGTCATTAAGTTGTGCAGGAATTAGTCCTGGAAGAGAATGAGCATTTTATAACTTGTTAACTCGTCTCAAAGTCAATGCTTTTTCCAATGTGTTTTTGGATAGATGCTTGCAAGAAGATCCGTGGAAAACTTAAGAGATTTTCCCCCACTCGTGAATGTCTGAAGCTTCCTTTAGCTTAGCAGTGGTGATGTGAAGCCATGCAACCGTGATGTAGTTTGTTTATATCCTATATTTGCTATTTACTTCTGGTGATTGATTGCATTTCCGCTTCAAAAATGATATTACCTTGCTGAACATAAATGTTTCTCAGCCACGCAGCCTAGTATTCCAAAATCCTGTTGGCTTTTTCCCTCTATTTTGTATAAACTCAGTGGCCTCTCGGATGCTAAAAGTCAGAGTAAAAACTTTGATTCATCGTATCAGCTTTCTGACAGTGTGTGTGTGTGTGTGTGTGTGTGTGTGTGTGTGTGTGTGTGTGTGTGTGTGTGTGTGTGTGTGTGTGTGTGTGTGTGTGTGTGTGTGTGTGTGTGTGTGTGTGTGTGTGTGTGTGTGTGGCCTAGCATTACTAACCTTGTGGGGACCTGAATCTGTTTACACAGTCACGTGTGGGGACTGCCTTCCCTTATGGGGACAAAATGGAGGTCCCCATGAGGGAATCATTAATTTTAGGGTGAAGACTTGGTTAGAGTTAGGGTAAGGGTTAGAGTTAGGATTAGGGTAAGGGTAAGGTTAAGGTTAAGGGTTAGGCATGTGTTGGTTATGGTTAGGATAAGTCTCCAGGAAATGCATGTAAGTCAATGTAATGTCCCCTGAAGTAATGTATACATGGTGTTTGTGTGTGTGTGTGTGTGTGTGTGTGTGTGTGTGTGTGTGTGTGTGTGTGTGTGTGTGTGTGTGTGTGTGTGTGTGTGTGTGTGTGTGTGTGTTGTGTGTGTGTGTGTGTGTGTGTGTGAGTGTGAGTGTGATGACGGGGTGTGAGAAGAACCCTGCTGTATCGTCATGGGAGGAGACACAGCTTGAACGGTTAACACCTGACACGACAGCTGTTCAGATTGTCGTCGAGTGACTCACAACCGCGCTGTTGATTCAGTGAAATTCTGAGTGCTATGTGTGCAGCGTTGCTAAACTAGTAAACAGAAAGTTTTATTTGCCATCAGAGCAATTTAAGATGCATAAAGACAGTTTAATGTGTAGCATGCTTCAGACTCCTGGCAGCGCTTTGCCCAAGGCACCATTTTAACATGGGAAGCCAGAGATGAAGCTTGATAAAAGCCTACATATTTAGACAGGAGCGGGGTGCGTCTGTCAGGGAGGATTACTGCTTCTTGTTATTTTACAGATCTTTCCACTTGCATACCAAGTCTCCATCTCCCGGCAGGGTTTATCGCTAGCTGCTTCTCTGCTCAGAATATCACAACTGTGGCTTTGAATTATCGATTTATTCTCAAGTCGCATGGTGTTTCGGCCACAAGCACGTATAAGTTCCCTATACGGCTTTTACCTTGCTGTTATCGCTGCATCGTGATTGAGTTAGCAAACAGGCTGGAATAAAAATGTATAAAACAGGTGTAACGCTAGTTGAGCTCAATTTGTGGTTTTGTTTGTGGCATCCAGACGATCACACTCACACACACAGAAACACACTGGAGTTATCCTGCTGTAAACGTGGCACTGTGCTATCAATCAGACCATCTGTCTCTGTTCACTCAGCCTGTATTTAGGTTTCAACGCAGTGATATCGCACAACACTATTTCACAGAGACAAGTACTACCTACATGTACAATACAATACCTTTCTGACATCATTCAGGAGCGACTCAAAGCAATTACCTACTACTGCTGTGTCAATTTAGCAGGAGGCACAAGGCAATCTGGTTTTCCCTGCTTTTGAGTGCTTTAGTGGTCCCTCTTCGCAAAAGCCTCTGTAATCACATTTCGTTGCTCTCCTTCAATTGAGTCTCAAGGCTGCCTTAATCTTATCTGCACTGTTCAGTCCTGTATTTCATTATTTTATTCTGGGTTCCTTGCTTTTTCTCATTTACCCTCTTCCCGTTTCTCGATTGAGACCCCTTTCAGCCAATGTGGCACTTGTTAATCCAACACTATAGTTATTGTGCGGATTCTTAGCCAAACTTGTTGTGTAGTTATTTGGTTGACATTGTCAATCATTTGCTTAGTGCTCCACTTTGAACTGAATTTGTTCAACAATTATTGGATGGATTTCCTTCAAACATTCGGTACATCTTTTTGGTGATCCCAGCAAATGTTGTCAAATGTCACCGTGAGATCAAAATGTACTTTTGTCCAGTGCTTTGTTTTATGACCAAACTCGTAAACAAATGACTCTCCAAACAGCTTCTGCTGTCCTTTTGTTAAGTGCTAATGTAAGCATGTGAGCTTCTTAATAAGCCGGTGTTAGCAATTAGCTTGAAGTAATGCTGTGGGTTCAGGATGTAACTGTGCAAAACACATGACAACATGCTACATGTCATTTTGGCATATCAGCCTCAGGTAAAAAGAACATTCAATTCATTACAAGAAGCACTATTTATTGTCTCTTTTAGCCTTTGATCATATCTCTAGTTCCTGAAAGGCCAGAGATATTGTATAGCTTGGCTTTGGAGACTGTGGAAACCTGAGCTGTGACCTGCGAGTCATGGGTTGTCCACTCTCTGTTGACAGTGAGCAGGGCTGGGTGAAATATTTACTGTGTCCGGTCACTCTCCTCCTCCCACTCCTCCTCTTTCTCCTTATGTTCTCCTAAACGTTTTGTGAATAGGTGATCCATTAACAGAAATGGACCAGCGGACTAGTTGATGGTATCGAGAGCAGTGCCCTCCCAACTTCTCCATTTCCCCTGACTTTTCTCGCTTATTCTCCGTCTGAATGACAGAGAGAGACAGTCTGTTGTTATGTCTGTGTGTTTTGCCTTCCTTTCTTTGTGTAATACATCGTGAGTAAGACTCCAAATCTAGTCTATTTCACTGATTTGTCCATCTGATTAGTGATATAAGGCAGTAGTATGAAAGTACACCAAACATGTGATTCAATTTCAGAAAATACCACCACTTTATTCATGCAACATCTAAAGTGCTGTTGGCACAATTCAGACTATTCCAAATCCAGATAAGGTCAAAATGGTTATTTAATGGGTTTTGGGGGACTGTTTGATTTGTGTGTGGCGTTCTTTCTTTCCTTTTTTCTCTGTTTTGATTTTCTCCATTGTTTGATGGGCTCTATTTCATCCTCTCTCCCTTTTGTAAACCGCTGTCCTTTCTCTACTTAGAGTAAGATATGAACCTCTTGGCGCGGTGCCATCGCAATCCATTCACTACAGCTCAGTGAAACCGCACAGCCGCTACTATATCCCAGAGTGCACCCTGTCCATTCCAGCATGTCCACTTCACAGACCCCCCTACCCTCCTCTTCAACACATTGTGTCCTCATGAGACATTGACAGTTACTCTTTTGGGATTGCGTGTGTCTCTGTGGGTTGAAACAGCTGTGTGGGTACATGTCAGCGTGTGAATATGTGTGTGTGTGTAGTTGTGTGTGTGCTGCATATTGGCCACAAATCTAGGGCAAGTTTTCCAGTGTGAAAGTGTGTCAGTTTTCAAGTGATTTATTCCCGGATGAAATAGCTTGAAATATGTGATACGATTATGATGCCTCCTTTTGTAAACGGATAGCAAATCATGCTAGTCCTGTAACCTCCCTTTATGTTGACAGTTACAGGTTGAACACCTTTGTTTTATTTTATCCTATTATAAATTGTGTTTTTTAAGTGTAAGGCAAGGCAAGTTTATTTAGATAGCCCCTTTCAACACAAGGCAATTCAAAGTGCTTTACAAACATTATGAGCATTAAGAAACATATTATAAAATGGCATTTAATAATAATAATAACACATTTTATTTTTAGGTGCCTTTCATGACACCCAAGGACACTGTACAATTTGTTAAAAAATAAAATGCTAATAGGCAACTAAACATGTTCAGGAAATCATGGAGGAGACAATCAAGTGGACACAAATGAAACATATAATGGGGAGCAGTGAGTGAGTAGGCAGATTTGAACATGTGGGTTTTTGATTGGGATTTGAATGGTGATTGTGTGTCGGACTGTCGGATGTGCGGGGGAGGGAGTTCCAGAGTCTGGGAGCAGTGCAGCTAAAAGCCCGAGCCTTTTTTAAAAACACTCATTTAAAAGCAAAGATAAGTGTAAGGACGTCTTTACCTAAAGTAAAATGTGTGTTTCCTGCTTATCTTCCACTCCAAATATGGGAGTCTTCCATGTCAAATGCGGAATGATCCCCACCTCTTGCCATGTAAAACCATTGCCATTGAGCTGGAAAAAGGCTGCTAACATTTTAATGACTTAATGGGACCTAATTAGCTGAAATGGGGGCAAAAAAAAAGAGACGCCATGAAGGTGATCTGTGTCAGTGTTTGTGATGGCGTACTTGTACAAAGTGTTTCTGTTCCTACAGTGTGTGCTGCTTCTATGTTCCCTATTCGTATGGGATTTCTGGTGTGTGTGTGTGTGTGTGTGTGTGTGTGTGTGTGTGTGTGTGTGTGTGTGTGTGTGTGTGTGTGTGTGTGTGTGTGTGTGTGTGTGTGTGTGTGTGTGTGTGTGTGTGTGTGTGTGTGTGTGTGTGTGTGTGTGTGTGTGTGTGTGTGTGTGTGTGTGTGTGTGTGTGTGTGTGTGTGTGTGTGTGTGTGTGAGAGAGCACTGTGCTGCCTTTCTCAGCATTACCCAGCCTCTTCATCAGGAAGTGATGGTGGGGGGTCAGGCCTCATTTAATCAAGGAAAAAATTCCCATTAACTTAATTAATCCAACACTGGAGAAAGAGAATCTGAAAGAAACCTGCCTGTGTGTGTGTATGTGTGTATATGTGTATGTGTGTACTGTATGTGTGTGTGTGTTAATGTACGTCTGTGAGAAAATAACCTTTATAAGCCATAATCATGAAGGGATTTGTAACTAAAGAGGGACACTTTAAATGATGTAACAGACTTAATGGAAACAACACTGAAAGGGAATTCATTTATAATATTTTTCACCTTTAGATTAATCCGAGCTGTAGGCAGAAGTAAAGAATCCACCATTCACCTTGCCCGCACATCACTTATACAACCCTGAACCCTTTGTATAGCGCTGTCATGTAATGCATGCAAATAATTTCACTTGTATGCCAATACATCGAACCAAGAGATCCATTAGAACCTTTTACATGTTGAAAAGATAATCATCAAATGATATGTTCAATAAGTGTTGGTCCTGTTTAAACTGATTATAGTATGTGTTTTTTCAGCTTTTTATTAGCTGCTCCACCAACAAACTGAGACTTTAGAAAAGTGTTCCTTCTGTTTTAATTAAATGATTAATTAATTTGAATTAAATCCTCAATTCATGGTGGGTTTAGTTGCAGCACTGCACTTCAAATCCAGACTGTGCAGGTCAGACAGAATCAATAGGTTAATTTGGTTTTATCCCCAAAGGCTGTGTCGAAGTTAATTTCAAACTAGAGAAGGTTGACACTTGAAAACCTTCACATTCACACAGATTACTAGGATCTGACAGAGGGGGCGACTGGCTCCATACATCTGCTTTCACTCTCAGTGCAAATGTGTTTTTAGACCTTTCAGTAAGTGCCGCTGCATTGGAGAACACCACACATAAATAATCCACCAGGCTTGAACAGAGGAGGTCAGACAATAACAATGTAGGTGTTCAAAACAAAACGAGGCAACTCATTCCAACGCTCAGAAGATGCTTGAATATTGCAGGTAACACAAACAGGAAAGCTAAATTCAATTAGGGTCATCTAAAAAAAGACAACATACATTATATCAAATCAATCCAACAGCACTAAGATGGATTCATACAGTATATATATGGCTTGATTTTCTCACTTTTAAATGTCATGTCAATAACCTGCTTAAAAAACTGAGGGTTATGCTAGGTTTCTTTTTCAGAAACAAGTCCTGTTTCTCGCTTGAGGCCAGGAAAAGGCTAGTCACTGTGACCTTTTGACCTGTGCTGGACACTATGGTGATTTGATCTATATGAATGCACCTGCCAATCGCCTGGTCAAGTTAGATGCTGCGTATCACAGTGCACTGAGATTTGTGACAAACTGTAAAGCATTAACCCATCACTGTACCCTGTATGCAAGGGCTGGTTTGCCTTCACTAACTGTACGGAGGCTCAGTCACTGGTACATTTTTATATACAAAGCCATGTTAGGGAAACTTCCATCCTACATCTGCTCCCTGATCTCACGGCGAATTGTAAGTGGCTACTGCCTGAGATCGCATGCTGTGGTTTTATTAGGCGTGTGGCAAAGTGGGTAGTGCGTTGGTGTTCGGATCAGGGGGTCACAGGTTCAAACCCCACTGCAGTCAGCATGTCGTTGTGTCCCTCAGACACTTCACCCCAAATTGCTCCTGTGGGGATTGCCCACAGTATTGAGTATGTAAGTCGCTTTGGATAAACGCGTCTAACAAGTGACATGTGATGTAATAAATGTGCCGACTGTCTTAGGGAAGACAGCTTTCAGATGTGCAGCTCCTCTGTCTTGGAATAGTCTGCAATTGAAATGGAAACTGAGCAATCTGGTGCCAGTAAATGTTTTTAAAGCTCGGTTGGATGCTACTCAATCGGAAGCTGTTGGTACCTGCTCATGTGGATAGTTATTGTAAATTGTAATCCCTGTAATGATGCTGTAAGATGTCCTTTTGTTGTTCTGTTTATGTTTTTTATGTTTCATGTGGAACCTCCTTTAGCAGGTCTCCCTTGAAAAAGAGATCAATGATCTCAATGGGATTCACCTGGATAAATAAAGGTTTGAAATGAAATGAATAGTGTATATGGATTCTGTGTTTTCAGCAGTGATTAATTTTCTTTAAAGTGAATACGTTACTGTCAGCATGCCCTTCCTAAAATGTATGAATATTTGAAATAATATGAAAATAAGCGATTACAAGCTAAATCAGGTTCATCCGTGTTTAATCACAACTACTTGCTGAACCTCAGTGTCTAATATTGGATAGAATGTGTAGTCTACTGAGAATAGTGCAATATTTACCCTTACTATTCATGGTTTTACCTTACTGGTCTAATGCTATTCAGCCTGTTCATAACATATAATTAACCACCAATGTGTCAGTCAAGGTTTGAACTCTTCAGTTCCTTTTATGTCCCACCTACAAAACCGATCTTGATCTTTTCACCTTCTTTGTTCAATAATTCCCTTCTTCTCAAGATATCTTACTGATTTGTTTTACACTTGTATCATTCCAGCTTGTTCGTCAAATAAATGAAGTAAAAGAAAGTTCATACATTGCATTAAGTGTGTTCAAACATTGACAAACACGGCAATGGAAGCATTCTTTCACACTCTAAATCATAAAGCTTTCTTTAAAAAACAAGAATGATGAAGCTTTAGCACGGTGGCTAAGAAATATCTCCTTTGACCACGGTTTATGTAGCACACTGTTGCTTATCTCACACCAGCTCATCAACCTTTCACTCCAGGACTTCCCCTCTCTCTCACCGACTTTAATGTCCTGCTGCTGACACACAAATCCCTTCATGCCGCTGCACCCATTTCATTTTCAGAGCCCCTCCTCCTCTGTCTCCTCCTCTGGCCGCTACTCTGTCCCCAAATCACCCTGCCTCTGGAATGCACCACCCATATCCATCTGTGCTGCCAGCGCTATCGATTGTATTGAACTGTTGCTGTCAAATGAAAAATGGCCTCATGCTGGGATTGATAAAGTAGGCAAAAATAGCCGAAAAGGACAAAAAACAGATGTGTGAATAATTGCATCAATGAAGAATGAAGGTGCAATATTGGATTTATAGTTGAGCTGTGATAGTGTTCACAGAGCAATACAAAGGTTCCTACAGAGGGTTCCAGCAAGGTCTACATCTAAATGAACATTTAGAGACATATTAAATATATAGTTTAAAGATCCCTACGCTCCAAAAACATTTTTTTAAATAAAATGTCTGTCCTAAACAGTACTGACGTAGCTATGAAACATGCAAATCGATAATTATCTTATACACAATGTCCTACTTAGAAAGAAACAGTCTCTGACACAACACCAGCAAAGAAACCTGAAGACTCCAGTGCAGCGTGGAGCTGTCAGAGTGTGCATTAACATAGTGAAAGATTTGACTGGAAACATACAGGTTTTGAATGTAAACCAGACCCTTTAGTACCCTTTACCTCTACCAGACAATCCCTCTTATATTTGTATGCATGCAGATCAGTAACACTAACAAACAACAGATACAAAATGCCAACTAAACGTTCTGGTCTGATGTGTCTGCCAGTTGTGTCCCATTTTTCTTCTAAAGGAAGAAACAGAGAAGACGCATGCATTACAAAGACCTGCTTCCACTTTGTATGTGTTTAACAATATGTTCATCAACACGGTTAACAATCATTTCTATCTTTGTCCCTCACAGAAAAGCCTTTTTCGGTGGAGCTGAGCTGCGGGGCGGGGCCCAGTCATGTAGTGTTGGAGCCAGGTTCGCCCCTCCTGCTGGACTGCAAGCTTGGGGCCACTGAGACACCGTTCAATGTCACCTGGTTTCAGGATGGCCAGCGCCTGCCTCTGGAGGGGGGGCGCTTCCTGCAGTATTTGGCCAACGGATCCCTTCTCCTGCTGCCGACCTCTAAGGAGGGCCAGTCCCCCCACCAGGGAGTGGAGGGGGGCTACAGCTGTGTGACTGCTAGCGCCCTCGGAGCCCTGACCAGCCGGACTGTGAATGTTCTCCTAGCAAGTAAGTCTCATATGCTCATCTATGACAATGAATATGTATCAAAATCAATGCATTTGGAGCATTGATAAAGCTACAGCGATTTGTCTAGAGTTTACTGCTTTGGGCCAAATGCTTGCTTGGATAGGCTCCAATCCCAAAGTTTAAAAAGTGCATTGATAGATGGATAGAAAGTTCAACAAACGTTCTTACCATAGTTGCTTTAGAGATACAAAGTTTAATAGAGTATAACGGAAACTATTAGGTAATCAATCAATTAGTTAATCTACACAAAATAAACCCATCCGATAATGGAATGATAATTTAGTTACTTCTTTAAATAGAAAAGCCCTAATTCTCTGCTTTTTGGAGTCCTCTATGATGGTAAATTGCATTCATATTTGGTTGCATTTGCCCCCTTGCTTGGGCAAAACACGAGTTGTGGGGAGGTCACCATCGGCTCTCGGAAAATGTGGTGGACATAGCTCACTATTTTCTGCCACTTTGTTGAGAGACACTAAAGTGAAAGCTACAAAATGTGTTTTTGAGGTTAAATTAAGTTATTCTTCCATCATGGTGATTATATCATGAAAATACAGTTACTTTTTGTGTTGTGGGGTATCTGTTTTTCTTGGCAGTAAAACTGCTTAATATTTCAAGAGGTAGGTCGCACTGTCCCTTATGTAATGGAGGAATATTGGTTTGATTCATTTATCCATTTAGAGTTCAGTATGCAAACACACACAAGCAATGTGATTTGTCAGATTTGTCAAGGGATTTCTCTTGCGTCGATGGAGATGAACTTGGTTATACTGCGCCTCAGATAGAAGAATTATCCTCTGATTGAGTGCTAGCAAGTGTCCTGGGAGTAAGTACACTTTTAAACATCAGTCGGTTAAAAGGCAGGAGGAAAACTGGGTGGAAATGAAAGAAATGTACAGGAAGATCCAAGGAGGCCTCTTTCTCTCACACTCTTGTGGTCATCTTTATTTAGTCATTAGCTTTGTATAAAATGAGACAGTGCTCTTTGTGGATGCCCCTGCTTTTGTCAGCTGTCACATGCCTATTTATGAGGATCTCTTGTTTGAGGAACACAAAGGAGTAAAGGAGGCGAAGGGGGGATGTGGGATGAATGGTGAGAAGGCAGAAAAGACTGAAGAGAGTTTGTGGTGATGGTGAAAGGAAAGGCTTCAGACACCATTAAGAATGACCTGTGTGTGTGTGTGTGTGTGTGTGTGTGTGTATGTGTGTGTGTGTGTGTGTGTGTGTGTGTGTGTGTGTGTGTGTGTGTGTGTGTGTGTGTGTGTGTGTGTGTGTGTGTGTGTGTGTGTGTGTGTGTGTGTGTGTGAGTAAATGTGCATGCATGAGAGTGTGGCGTTTGAATTAAATCAGCAGCGAAGGTCTATGAAATGGATGTGACCAGGCTACAGGAGGTCGAAGCTGAACTGCTCCAACATTGACATTGAGCGGACATTCTCATTTCCTACTGTGTCTTCTCCAGCAGAAATTAGACTGGAGAGGGAACGTAGCAGAGATCACATCTGTGAAAACACATTACGAAACCCACCTGCTCCAGTTTCCCTGTCGCAGTATATGATGCGTGTGGCCTTGTATAAAAGCATGTAAATGTGTAGGGAAAGGAAAGACACAGGGAAAGAGACTGGCTCACTCATTAGATACGGACAAACAGGAATTCAGAATCCAATTCGCTCTTTTCCCGGCAAAATGCCAGAGAAGGCACATTACATTTCCCAAACACATCCACGGGTAAACGATGATGCAGGAGAAAAAGCAGCTTTTAATGTTAATTAGACCAATTAACCTTTCTCATTATGGGGCTGCTGAGGTGAATGTTGATATATCCTAATTCATTCCAGCTTTTGCAAGTCATTACAGTCAAATAGCTGATGACATAATTATAAAAAAGGGTGCGCTCTCGATAATAAACAACCTGTGTACGTTGAATTGTGGGGTTTTCATGACGGTGTATCCCTGTTTTTTATTCAAAACTAACGTGGGGGTCATGATTTCAGTAAAAACATACAATCGTCATTTCAAATCTATGCACGCCATGGCTTCGAAAGATGAAAATATGAGGAGGAGGATCACTGCTCAACATGAGAAGCGGTAGTTCCGGAACATCTAACAATATAATCAAATGTACCGGCTGAAACATTTTACAAAAAGTACAACAGGTTTGTTAGAAATAGCTTTCATTTTTTACGAATGATGAATACATTCTAGGGTCAGAGTTTAGCCACTTAATAACGCTTAAAAGGGCAGCAAAATGTCATACCACACATGTCGCAGTTGCTGTTACAAATATCTGTTGAGGCTAGGGGCACGCTTTATGGGGTTTCACACTGTTAGTCAGCCTGAAAGCTGGGTAGCAGAGGGGTCACGGGGGGAATTATCTGTTGCACAAGGGGAGGGGAAAAACGCTGCAATCTGATAGCTGTGGGGCCAAAGAGTGGGGCATAGATAGAGGGACAGACAAAGACAGAGAACAAGTCTGGGGTAAAGTCAAGGGCAGGGGGGAGGGAGAAGCAATGAAAAAGACAAATGAGAGTGAGTAAATACATATGTGGGGACCTTTTTATGTAGTGCATTGAATTGTTAGACACTTTTCATAGAGCAGTGCCCAGGGAGCTGCCTCAAAACGTTTTTTCTAAAGACCTTGTTGCTAGGAAAAGTCACATTTTGTTGGGAGTGTTACTTTGAAAAACAGCAGGGTGCCGGGCGCTTCTCTCATGGAATTTCATTGCGGGGGGACTTGCATAGATTCCTGATAAAGACTAATATGATTATGCTTTGACAGAAAGGAGGTGGAAGTCCTGCCAGTCGCCATTGTTCCATCACAGCATGGGCAAAGTGTCTTCTCCGAACACCGCCCGCCTCCTTTGCGCTAAAGTTTTCTCATCTGCACTCTCGCTGATCAGCTGTTGTTTACCACAGAATCAGGTTTATTGCCAAGTAGGTTTACGCATACAAGCAAGCATTTGTTTGGGTCAATGCGTAAGCAAACACAATAAGAGGAATTAAGATTTAAAAAGGAGCAAAAACATAATAATTATTTTTAAAATCGCTATTAAAAAAAAGAAAAATATTTAAAAAGAAATGTTTGCAAATGTTATGAATATACAAAAAGATAAGTCCCATTAAAACTTAACCTAACAATCAAACATTTGCAGTTTATCAGAATGTAAGGTTTCAGAGCTGTGCAGTTGAACAGGAATGTGCAAAATATAAAAAGGAATGTGAATTTACAATATGGAATATGATCCGCCACACACACATACAGCGTCACACACACTCAAACACACAGCATCACACTGACAATCATATGCTCACAGTCATCCAGTAATACAATCACATGCAGTTCTGTACAGGCATCAAAGAACACACTTGAGTCAACACTGAGGTACAAGTAGCTCGGCACACATGTACTCAAGTTTACACGTGTGCACACACACACACACACACACACACACCACACACACACACACACACACACACACACACATGCACACACACACACACACACGCACACACACAGCTGGCACCCTGTCAGTCTCTCTGGCAGTGGTTCAGTTGGTGTGTTTACATGAGGGCATCCTGCTGTGTAATGGCTATATGTGGCCGCGGTTAATCATCAACTGTTCTTGCAAAAACTTGCAACGCAACAATCACTGCAAGTGTTTCTGAGATGAATCAAATGTTTTCGGCTACTATGGCCAGCCTCTGTGAACTGAAACTTTCTCCCAGCACAGTAGGAAAACACAGATGGCCAGTTTGTTGCCATGACCAACAGTTGGTGTGAAAGGGTTAGGGTAATCATGCATAGTCTCCTCGAGCTTACAGTGGTTAAGAAAAGAAAGCTTGTTAAAAAATGTGGGATTGCTTGAAAACTTGATACAGTCTTGTTATTGGTTGCAAGTTTGAAAGTACCAAAGGTTGAACATTTGTGGAGTTTAATATCTCAACAACTATTTGCTGTGTTTCCATGAGACTTCAGACATTCATGCCACCCTTTAAATAAATGATATGATCTCTTAACGTTTCTACTGGAGCTATTGTCAGGTCAGAATTGTCTGATGGTTCGGTTTATTTCCCTCAGCTGTGCTTTTTTTTCTTTGCTAATTGGCAAATGTTAGCATACCACCTGCTGAAATAGGATGGTATATAATCATGTACACATAACTGCTCAACATCTGCATGTTAGCATTGTCAATGAGAGTCTACAACCGCATTTAGCACATTACACCACTGTGCCTAAGTACAGTCTCACAGCTGCACTCTGCAGACTCTAAGCTTTGTTTACTTGAATTTCAGTGGACTGCAAGACATCATGGCTCATTTACATGGCTTGGTCCTAACTAGAGTAACCCAAAAGAAAGAGCATTAAAGACCAGGACTATCCTGTCTCGAATAGAAACGCTTCCAGAATCACTCGGATTCAGAGCAGTAAACAATTTACGTGTGACCTCTAAGTAAGATCTAATCTTTCGGCAAAAGGCCTATGCAATCTGTTTAAACTATAATACAACAGTATCTAGCTACCAGCAGCTTTTTTCAGATGTGTGAATCAGATTAGTCCTTCTTGCAAGTTATGTTTCTGTATGTAACACAGCTGGATAATCTTTACATGTGTTCATGCTGTGCAAATCTGGTGTGATGAATCAGTTCTGCGATTAGCCCCACATGAGGAAATATGTTACAGAACAACATAAAGAAACCACTAAGCTGATAACTGATAACAAACCACTTTATTCTAAAGCTGCATTTATCTATTCCAATGTCTGGCCTTTTCTTTGGTACATTTCCTGGAGCACATGTATGTATGGAAAGATTTACAGTCTTCATGTTGGCAATGTTAGTTTTTCTGCCACTTATACATTTATAGTGTCTTTTCTAGCATAGTTATATATCATCTGGGATTTGGAGTCTCCTTCTGTTACCTCCCTGCTTTCTTCTAGCCTCTTGTTGCTTTCTCTGTCTTCTTTCTCCGCGCTCTCCTTTCATCCACCCCCCACTCTCTACTCTTCAGTCAGAGCTGCAGGCAAGTGACTGGGACAACCAACCAGTTTTGTTCTCTTCTCCAGCAGCCTGTCGGGGTCAGAGGTCAGAGGCCCTCAGACAGCGCTCACTGCTGCCCCCTGGTGCTGGGTATTATCTACAGGAGGAGGCTTTCCCATGCTGTGAATGTGTTGATGCCTTGAAAGTTGGAGCGCTGCCAAGACTCAACCTGGAGAGAGGAATAAGCTAGCCAAGCCTGATTAAATCCCCAAATTTCTCCTAATCAGGACATTCAAGGGTATTTAAAAGGTCTGAACGAGTCTATAATTAAATTACAAAATGGAAAACGGTACCTTTTAAAATCACTAAAATTGACTGATTCTTAACCTAATTATGCTGGTTTTAGAATAAACCAATTAAAATGAAGAATCTCCAATAAATGTTATATTTTAAACCACATTTTGAATGGGATAATTGGTCTCAATTAGGTTGAACACACAATTAATGTAGAGCCCCTTCCATGACCACATTGGTTTTGCAGCCCATTTAATTGTATGTACTTGGTGTGTGTGTGTGTATGTGTGTGTGTGTGTGTGTGTGTGTGTGTGTGTGTGTGTGTGTGTGTGTGTGTGTGTGTGTGTGTGTGTGTGTGTGTGTGTGTGTGTGTGTGTGTGTGTGTGTGTGTGTGTGTGTGTGTGTGTGTGTAATCCATGTGGATTCTGATGGAAACAGAGCTGTCCAACAACTGTGGACCAAACCTTCAGAAACTACTGTCTGTCTCATCTTGTGTGACCTACTTTAAACACTGTAGACCATGTCCTACAGGTAGACAACATGACACACACAAGTCAGACCATTACAAATATGTCATTTGCTGGAACAGTAATTTAGAGATGGGCTCCTTTTTGTCTGTCTTTTGGGAAATCAACAGCTCTGCGTTGATAGATACTGTACCCCCCTGACCTCTATCCCCTCTCTACCCCCCAGGTCTGTCTAAGTTTCATCAGGAGCCATCGCCCCACACAGTGCCCACTGGGGGGGCTGCTCGCTTTGAGTGCCAGATTGAGGGAGTACCCACACCTGTTATTACCTGGGAGAAAGACACTGTGGCCGTCCCTGAGGAGACAAGGTGACCCTTTTATTTGTTTTTGTCCTTCACCTTCTTACTTTTCCATCTTCTCTACTGTGATCTCATTTTCTAACAACATATCAATGAATAACTGATGTGATTACTCAGGTTTGTTTCAATTAATTTTAGTGCATATTCATTTTGTTATTGTTTGTTTTACCTGATACTTTTCCCTTTGTGTGTTCACTCTGTAATATCTTACTGCTGTCCATTACATAATGACATTAAGTCATTCAAATGATTGATATGATAAATCATATGGGACTTGAGTTTCTAGTTAAATTAATTACTATAAAATTCAATGATCTATAGTTTACTAAAATGCTTAAACAGTTAAGTATTAAGTGCTTATTTAATGCAAGCTGATCTCAGAGAATGTGATGTGAAGAATACTGTTGTATTAAACTATGGATGGCTGTGGCCCTCAACATTTGGTTTAAGGCAGTGCAGAAAAGACTATTCATTGCTACAATATAAAACTGCAACAGTCAAAGTGTTTGCAGTTTAAATAAATGTTGTCTTTCACAAATGTCGAGAAAGGGAAGCAGACGACACACTTAAAGGTGGGGTATGTAATTTATTTCAGAAACACTTGTTATATTCCATGGAATGCTCTTAACATCCCGATAGCAATGAATATATGAAATGCTTTGACAATAAATACATAAAAGAAAGTCATCTGTGGAAGCGGTGGCGCTGTAAAAAGCACGACCAATCATCTGAGCCGGCCCGGCTAAAATAACTGGAAGGCCTACCTGCCTGTCAGCCTTCCAGCTGTGCACAAACTTATCTCGTGCCCTCATTGGTCATGTGCGCATTCGTGTGTGTTGGAGGAGGGGCTCTGTAAGGAAGTCTGAAGGAAGGGGCAGATTCTTTCGGGTTGTGTATTTTCAAATTCTAGCGCACTCGAGCTGGTTTCTCCAAAATTACATACCCCACCTTTAAATGTGCTTGTTTATCTAGAAAATGTAGCTTTGAGTTTTTGTATGTATTCATTGCAACCCATGTGCTACTGTACATATATATAATTTTACACTGTAATATGTTCCTTTAGATTTTCAAGGTTAAAAGGGGAAAGTCTCCTTGTATAATTGTCTTTCATCCCTCAATGCCACACTGATATTACTGGATATATGAAGTTGACTCATTCCAAAAGTGGTTGTTCTGTTTTGGAAACTTTATCCTTCATGACATAGTAAAGAAAGTATTTCAGAATCACCTGTTTGCACCATGAGAACATGAGTTGCAACTTGTTTAATACTTTTGGGATTTTCAGCTTCCTTTGGTTTTAATTGAACATTTCGACCAAAGTGCTTCCCCCTGCTGTCTGTACCCAGCTGTGAATGTGACTTTGCTGCAGTCAGAAAACCTAAAAATGTTCCATACATGCCCGTAATAAGTAGATTAATGAAACATCCATGTACCTGCAAATATTTTAGAGGCGATTAATTACTGTGTGTATCCTTACCTCATCCTTTCTTTGTTTATTCCCCCTGGATCAGACTGTACTAAATTACAAGCGTCAGTGAAGGGGTCAGAGTGCAACAATTTCAAAAAGCACTTTAATTTAACCTTGGCAATTCAATGCAAGTTACGGATAATAGCAACAAAGAATGTACATGCAGCGAACTCTCATTTATTATCATGGAAGACTAATTGTGTGGGGTTTGACTGAAGTAGATACAACATAAACTGTAACTGAACTATTTTCAAAGCAGACCTTTTGCCATTGGTGCAAAGACAGTTTTCAAACAACGGCAGCATTTAATAACGTGTTAGGTCAGCGCTTTGTTTCTTAGTAATACTAAGATACTAAATAAACGGGGGGTGGCGCAGTGGGTTGTGTGTAGGTGTTGGGATCAGGGGGCACAGGTTCAAACCCCACTGCAGTCAGCATGTCGTTGTGTCCCTCAGACACTTCACCCCAAATTGCTCCTGTGGGGATTGCCCACAGTATTGAGTATGTAAGTCGCTTTGGATAAAAGCTTCTAACAAGTAACATGGAATAAATGTAATGTCATGTAAATGCCTCTGATTCTTAGTTTAGCTGTTTCCATACTTTCTTTACTGGCAGAATATCAAACTATATTGTCAAAATGTGAATTACAATTTTGCAAGGGCATTAGTGAAATGAAGTCTAAATCATTTCAACTACTGTCAGAAGAGCAACCTTGAGCTAAAATAACACTACCGGTACTCTAACAGCTAGAGAAGATACATTTTCAAAATGTACTTCTCTGCTGTCAGCATAGTCTCATTTACAGGGCCATTTAACCATATTGACATTTCAGTGTGACTCTACCGGCTGCAGAGCCTTGGAATTTGTCTCCAGCCTTATTGCAGAGGACACGCTAATGGCTGCTTCAGCCCTACATGACCTGCAAACAGCTTGCTGCTTATGAGGTCTTATTGGTGGGATGTGCTTCTCCAACCTCAGGCGCTGTTAATGGCCTCTCACAAAGATGAGGCAAGGAATGGCTGATATTTATCACCAGCTTTTTCTCTTTCTGTTCTCTCTCTTGCCTTTCTGCTGTCTCTTACTTTTCTCTTCACGATCATCCCCTTTACATTTCTATTTCTGCCACTCCTCTATCCCATGTTCTCCCCACCAATCATTGCTCCTTGTCTTCAGGTTTTTATCTCTACCTTTTCTTTGTTTAGTTTTTCCATCCATTGCCTCTTTATTCTCCCTCTCTTTTTACTGAGCACATCTCCACTCCCTCCCGTCTGAACAGACTACTCATATCCTGGTGGGACTAATAGGCTGTGATAACGACGATAAAGGCATCACATTGCCCGGTACCCTGGGGGCCTGTAGTCTGGAACATTACCTCCATAAGAGAGGGAGAAGTGGAGAAGAGAGTATTATTCAAGTAGAAACAGTACATTTGAACAGCACATATATGGTCAGGACTCCCTGGAAGAAGAGATCGTGTATCTCAATGGGACATTCCTGGATAAATAAAGGATAAATAAAAAATAAAAATAAAATATAATTATTTTACAAATCAAATATATTTTGGAGGGGGGCGTCTTTGTCCAGAAAACAGCTTTCATCTGTGTATTTCAATAACTTTTTATGTTGCATGACTTGTAATTGCAACCCCTTGTTGTAGTATTTGCACACAATAGCCTCTCTCCTAAATAAAGAAGGGTGGGGTCCTGTGAGGACCCAGAAGGATCCCTGCAGAGCTGATCACCATGATGTGTTTTATGCTTCGTGGCACTAAGCCATTTGTTCAGTTGTTTTTCTTTTTGTCAATCACCTTCTTACTCTTTCTCACCGTGCCACCTCTCCTCTGTCATGCCCTGTGTACAACAGGTTCATTTCCCTTCTTAACGGGGTGCTTCATATACTGGAGGTGACCAAGGAGGATGAGGGTGCCTACCGCTGTGTCGCGTCCAATTCTGCCAGGAAGGACATCAGTCATGAAGCCAGGCTCACTGTCACCACAGGTGAGGCCTGTTGTAGAGCTTTAGTGTGTTTGAATAGGCAGCCAGGCCCCGCTGGGAGCTGCCACCCTCAAATAACCTAATGTGAGTTTTTAGGACTAGATGCTTGAAAATGATCTGTCTAGTGCTAAATAAATGACACTTTCTCACCATGTGTTTTCATCAATCCACTGTTTAGATTGTTTGTTTGAAACTATGGTGAAGAACCTTATCTAAAACTGAAAAAAGAAAACATTCTTTCAAATATTTTGAAATGCAAAGTTCCACATAACACTTTGTTGGTTGCGTTTTGAACCATTGTTGTATGATTTTATAAAAAACATGCCTGTGCAAGCACACTTTAAACTTTCCCTCTTCAGCCGATTTGAATGGGAAAATAAGTAACAATAAGTAGATCAGGTCTTATTTTAGTAGAGGACGCATTATAATAGATTGCATTACAATAAAATACAGTGGCTTTGTACTCGTAGACTCTTTTGTGAGGATTGTGATTCCTCTGAGTAGTCTAAGACTGTAGAAACCTCATCTATACATTGCAACACAGTAGCTGATGCTGCACACACATCTGTGAATAGGGAACATATGGGAAAGTATCTAGACCAATTCCTCTATTTATAATACAACAGGAAATAGCGAGATATAATGGCTTTAATGTGCGGAAAAACTACTCTTTTCATAAAAGTCCAGCCTACATACATTTTACAGACCTTTGCTATGTGTTTCCTATGCAATGCTTTTTCCATACATGTCCTTCTGATTTCTCATTAAAAGCATTTCTATGATGCAGAGCACTTGATGATGTTTTGTTTGAAACGCTGCTAAGTGCTGTGCCTTGTTCTTGCCTGTCCTTCAGACTTAATTTCCCTGATACACAAAGATATCAAGAAAACAATGTTGACAGACAGATTTCAACGTATTCTCCCTTAAGCACCTGTCACAATTATGTGAGCATCTTTTCACCCACATGACTCATTCTCCCTGTATGGAACAATGGGAAAAAAAGCAATGTTTCAATTTAGTGACTCAATTTAAACTTGGCACATCCCAAGTTATGCATTTCAAAAACAAAGTTTATTAAGAAGTAAGCACTTCTGGAAAATAAATATACGTATTTATGGAATAATCACTTTATTGTCTCCCAATAATGTTCATCTAAAACTGCACAACGGATCATTTTGTACCAGCCATAGCAAATTACTGCATGTCTGTCTCACATTAAAGAGCCTTTTGTCCTTTTTTGAAATTTACTTAAATTAAATATAATACAAATGATATTTATCTTCAAGCCACTGACAAGAAAACAAATCTTAACCTCAAAATGTCAATCGTATGGCAACAAATAAAAGATACATGTTACAATGTGGAGTAATTATGCCCAAATCAATGAAACAAGAACAACATTAAATGATTGATGCTGTTTACAGAATGAAGGAATATCTTTCAGGAAACTGAAAGGACTTACATCAGTGGATTACATAGTGCTCTGAATCAGTGAGACTACAGTGAGGTGTGATTTGACCATTAGGCAGCCCACATTAAAGCTATGTCGTATTATCTGCCTCTGCAGCTAGAGATCAATCAACTGTAATTGGCTCCTCTGCGGGAACCATCAGGATGTTTTGAGTCACAGCCTTTGTGTCTTTTTTAAAAAAAAAAGAGGAGAGAGATGAACTGATAAGTGAATCAGATACCACATACTGACTTTTAAAACGTTGTTCCAAGTTTTCAAAAGCCCCCTTCTTCATTTGTATTACTTTTCTCATGCCTGTATCTTCCTTTTAGTACAAGTATACAATAGAAAAGAACATATCCTCTTTTCTTTTCGACAGGCGCTATAGATAGTCAAGAGCTTTTTGGAAAAGGAGTTAGGTAGATATAGTACATTTTAATGGAATATCCAACCAGTAAAGACTCGGGGGAGACTACTTAAAGCTCTCTTGAGAGCCATTTCAAGTAACAGATGTCAGATCTCTTACTTCATTCGCTTCCACTTCAGAGTTCTATGAATAGGACATCTTAACACCTATAGCCATGCTTGCTGCTGAGGTGCTCCACTCCACGTTCTTAACATATAATGTACTCCAACTGCCTTAAACCTCCACTTTATAGTTTCACCTACCTCTTCCCCAGTTTCTACATGCTTAAAAAATCACCCTTACCCATCATATCCACATAAGACCCCTATGGAGATGCACCCTGCAGTCCTTTCAAAAGCAGACTGACCCACTTTAAGTCTTATGCATATCCAAGGATTGCTGTATGTAATCTTAATGATTAATATATAACATGCCCGGCCGTGCTCTGGAGGTTATTAGCAATATGTGCTGCTGAAGTTCAGTCCTACTAAACAGCTGTACCTTGGGGAATGATATGCTCTCAAAAATAATAGTCTCTTTTTCCCTCATCCCATAAACAATATGCTTTCATTGGCATCCTTGGTCACTGAAGAGCAGAGAAGAGCCTCAGCTCTGTAATTGAGGTCCTTCTATTAAGTTTAATGGTCTACCTTTTTCTCTCGAAAGACACTGTATATTGCGTTCTCCTTTTCTCCCTCTCATCCTCATGTTCCAAGCCTTTCTGTGCTTTGTCAGGTTTGTGTCAGGTGCCACGAAGTTTCATCATGATTTCCTCTAACGATGTCTACCCTCTTGTTCAGGGTTTATTGACCAGTTTTCTACAATATGTCTACTGTCTGAGATGTTTACTGCAACCTGTACATTAAATGAGATATATTCTCTTACATCAAAACCTCTCTGATAAAGATGTCCTATTCAGGTCTTATCCATTCCCACTTAGAATGGATGAAGCCTCAACGAGATAGCAATCAGACAACTGCAGAGACTCTTGTTATAATGAAGTGACCTGCTGTGTGAGAAAGAAACACTGTCTCGTGCAAATACTCACTAAGGAGTTACTGTAAACTCCTGCATCTTCAAAAGCTCCTCTGTCTTCCGCCTCACTGAAACTCTAGCTGCTGATCTGGATTATCACCTCCTATTCCCTTTATAGTCCAAACAGTCCATTGGCGGCTTAATCAGTTATGTATAGGGTTGGGAACCGAAACTCGGTTCCAGATGAGAACCGATAAGAAAATGCCGGGTACCGGGTACCCATACAAAATACACAATTTCGGTTCTGCTTAACGGTTCCTAAACGCGGTAGGCCCTGTATTCCACCGGGTCACCGCAGCACCGCGGTGCAGACGGACCCGCTGGAATACAGGGCGGACCTGGAGAATCACAGAACGGCCGGTCGTCAGCGGGCCGTTGACGGCCGGCTCGGTACGCTGACGGCCGGCACCGCCCTTCATTTTTTTAAACGGCATCATATAAATTGCGCTGACAGGCGACAGAGGTCCACAGTTGCCCCGCAGCGATGCTCCCCCGCCCTCCCGTAGAACATTTCACGAGCTCAGTCACTTCATAACACCAAAGATAGGTCGCGGTAAACACTCTGAATTGAGGCTCCACTACACTAAAAAAGAAAAAGGTTATGTATCACAATTAGGTATTTGTATCATCTAAAATGAAGCCCCAATATTACTGTGTATCTCATGTGCATTGCTCGATAATAGGAAATGCAAATCATGACATGTTGGGTGTTAACAGCAACCACGTACGTATACATACTGCCATCCACTGGGCAAGGAATGCCCCTGTGTTAGTGAGTAGAATACGAATTGTGAACCAGTATTGTAAGGGTGACAATCTTTGAATCGTTCATTACATTACATTACATTGCATTTAGCTGACGCTTTTATCCAAAGCGACTTACAATAAGTGCGTTCGACCAAGAAGATACAAACTTGAAGAAAACAGAATCTTATAAGTACATCAGGTTTCATAGAGCTAATACATTTCAAGTGCTACTCAACTGGCTTTAGATAAGCCAGTCCTTTGTTAGTATATAAGTCTTTTGTTAGTAATTCTATCGCTCGAAGTGGAGTCGAAAGAGATGAGTTTTCAGTCTGCGCCGGAAGATGTGTAAGCTATCTGCTGTCCTGATTTCAATGGGGAGCTCATTCCACCATTTTGGAGCCAGGATCATAGAATTATCATTCATTATCAAAGTGTTGTTGAGAAATCCATTTCTTAGTACGGTTGTTATACCTAAGAGGGCCTGGAAGTCTCTACATGCTGGGGTTATACAAGGAATAGTTAGAAAAAGAAAAAAAAAGGCAATAATGTTGGATAGCTGTTGCCCCATAATAAGGCATCATTTCCATTTGTTCACTCCTTTGGTGAAGGATGGGGGATTCAATAAAAAGAAAAAACTGATTCTGAAGTTGCGACCAGGCTGATAGCATCGATCATTCTGTCAGGTACAATCTCAATCATATCTAATTGAGTGGCAGGAGGTAGAGGGGGTCATCAACCAATTGGAAGGTTGATGGAGGGAGGCTGTGGCGCAGTGGACTAGTGCGTTGGTGTTAGGCTCAGGGAAGCACAGGTTCAAACCCCACTGCAGTCATTATGTCATTATGTCATTATGTCGTTGTGTCCTGGGCAAGACACTTCACCCCAAATTGCTCCTGTGGGGATTGCCCACAGTATTGAGTATGTAAGTTGCTTTGGATAAAAGCATCTAACAATTGACATGTAATGTAATTAATTCCTAGCTACTACAGTCAAGTGTTGGCCAAAATACTGATCCCTGAAGTGGCAGCAGTGTGTGAATGTTTGTTAATGTTTATCCTGATGAGGTGGATGCCGACTTATGAATGTAAAATGCACTTTGAGTGGTTACATAGACTAGAAAGGTGCTATCTAAATGTAGTCAATTTCATTTTTACTGCTACACAACACCAAAGTAAACATTTATATTTTTGTTCTAGGCTCTACTGAAGCTCTGAACGGAGTTGCGATTGTTGCCCCGCCTCAGAATGCATCGGTGGTGCTGGGCCGTCCCGCTGTGATGGAGTGTATGGCACAAGGCCAGCCGAAGCCTCTGGTGTCCTGGAGCAGACAAGGTAACGCTGGCAAATGCTCTTACTCGCTTTTTTCCCCTCCGGGGTTCCCATCCTGTTTGTTTTTCTTATTTTACAGCATCTGTCACACTTCCATTATCTGTGCCTCGCTTTCTGGCTATACGTCTCTCACACACAAAGAAAACACATCAAGGCGTCAGGACACAGATTTGTGTATCCTGTGGCTGCAAAGTTGTTGTTTTATTGGTGATTGCTGTCTCCTTCTCAACTAGTCCTGTGTTTTTCTACTGTTTTGTGCGCTGAGCCATGCTTTACAGGAGGTGATTTGTCATGTTAATTAATTCATACCTGCTGCTTCTACACACAGACACACAGTCTTGGTGGGAATGATGTCAAGTTAAACTATTGGATTCCTTTGTGATGTGATTTGGCAAAATGTCTGACATTTTTTGTTTAGTGCTGCATCTGATTTATTTGTTCACTACATATCATTTTCTGTATTGCGTTCAACAACAGCACAAAATGGCGGACAGACTAAATAGAGGTCTATACAGTGTATAGTGAACGGTTTTACACACAGCCTGGGAGTGTGCCAATGCAGACACCTCAGTGAACCTGGAGTAAAAAGTCACAGAGCCACCTGTTGGTCAACTTGTGGGATTACAGGTCAAATCCTCTGCTCCTCAAGTGCTGCCTCTCTTTCTTCTTTGCTGTTTCTCAGGCAACTGAAAGCCTGGAAATTGATCTCCACTTTCCTCTGTGTCTAATTCCTGTTATTTTTCATCTTAATGATCTGAGAATGTCCTGTCGTTCTTTGTTACTTGCTTCTTTGATCAGATGGAAAGCCCATTTCTACTGATGTGGTTGTGCTCGCAACTAACCTGGTGATTAGGGACACGAGGCGTCACCATGCCGGCGTCTACGTCTGCCGGGCCAACAAGCCCAAGACCAGAGAATTTGTCATTGCTGCTGCTGAGCTGCATGTGCCTGGTAGGAGACGTGTTGTCATTTCTGTATATAATGACATAGTAGAGGTTTCTGTGGACCCTTAAGACACAGAGTAATTGAAGTTCTGATGCTACTATTACTAAAAACGATTTTTATTTAAATGTAAATATTATCTTAAAGCATTTCTCTTTATTTTATAAACGGCATATCTAACGCTTTTACATTAAAGTGCACATAATCAGTGTCTCCTGTAAGTAAGAGCTTTGTTTCCTACTTCCAAAAGCCCCTCCAGTGATCCTCCAGCCCCCAGAGACAGTGTCCCTCTCCAGGGGAAACACAGCCAGATTTGTGTGCAACAGCTCAGGGGAACCTCCTCCGGTGTTGCACTGGCTTAAGGACGGTCATCCCATTAAGTCTTTCAGACGGGTGAAGACCCAAAGCCCTGGGGTCCTGCTCATCAACCAGCTGGCCCTGGAGGACGAGGGCTACTACCAGTGCATAGCAGACAACGGGCTTGGCACAGCCTGCGCAACTGCCAAGTTGACGGTCATTGTGAGGGAAGGTCTGCCAAGCCCTCCGCGCCACCTCTCTGCTATGCCCTACTCCAGCACAACGGCCCTGCTCACCTGGGAGAAACCTGAGTACAACGCAGACCAAATCATCGGCTACTCTGTGCACTGCCAACGCGCCGCAGGTGTGTCCCGATTTGTATGTGTAGCTATACAGTTAGCGTGCCCAAACATCCTGAAATAACGCATTTGGGTAACACTTTATATCAAGGTTCACTTATTCACCATGTTAATTAACATATTAGAGACAAACTACTAGCTTATTTGTTATGAACAAGACTTCACTTTAAAATAGGGAACATATTCTGAGTTAGAAATACCAAATGTTGTGTTATTTTAACACAATTAACACTTGTCGTTTCATGTATAGTAACATAAGAATATACCATATTTGTTTGGTGTTATTATGGGAGAACTACTATTATTGTGGTACTGCTGCCTTATTAGGTCCATATTGAGCATATTGAGACCAAAACTCATGTACAACAACTTCCTTACTTACCATAAATACGCACTAATTAGAGGGTTAATAAGGAACAACTCTTAACTAATGGCCTAGTACTGGGAGAATATGGTCATGTAGAATAAGGCATTAATAAGTGTTTTATAAGGACTAATAAAGAGCCAATATACTGCTAATACGCATGTAAATTAACAACTAGTTGATGGTGAATATGTGTACCTTAATATAAAGTGTTACCAGCATTTGATTATTGTTGTCCTTTTCAGGGTCAGATAATGTAGAGTACCAGTTTGCGATGAACAACGACACCACAGAGTATCACGTCAAAGAACTTCTGCCCCACACTGCCTACACTTTCTTTGTGGTGGCTTACTCTCCCATGGGGGCCAGTCGCCCCTCCCTGCCTGTTACAGTGGAGATGCTGGAGGACGGTGAGTAACTTAAACAATATACCAGCCTTGGATGCTTCATAGACTCACAGGGCAAAATCAATTGAATGCCAACATTTAAACTCTTAATTTATTGTCATTTCATGTAGTTGTTACAAAAGTAGTAATCACTAGAGACTCAAATGAGAATTGTTCCAATCAACACGATCCACTCCTTGAATAATTTAAACACTTATTTGTTGAGTTTAGTTGGAGATATAATGTGTTTGTGTGGATCTATAGGATATACCTTGAATGAGCATCATCTAACAGTTCATTATGTCATGTTGTTTCCTCCTGCAGTGCCCAGTGCCCCTCCTCAGCTGTCTATAGCCAGCACCTCCCCCACAGACATCAGGCTGATGTGGCATCCACTGTCCTCGCAGTACAGTCGAGGAGCTGTGACCCGCTACCGCATTGAGTACAGCACTGTGGATCAGGGTGAGTAACCCCTGCTGGACAACACATTGACCTAAACAGCCAGGGAAAGCACAATTTAGTGAGTATAATTCAGGATATGTACACATTCTGCTTTCTCCATGAACTGTTATTCATTGAAAAAGACAGCCTAGTTAACTTTTGTGTGTGTTATTATTATAAATATTGCAGCTTTATCGAAAACTTTCTTTGATACTGAGAAATACACCTACTGTAAGATAGTTATATCCCCCTGCAGTGTGCAGTGGAGTATACACATCAGTCAGGTGCAGGGGCAAAAGCTCACATGTCCATTAATACTCTTTACTCAGCATGCTGTTAAGTGTTGATAGTTGAAGCCCTCTCTCGATAAATAATGCATGTAATGCATTACTAATAAATACATTCAATATATCTCAAGAGCTCACACTTAAGATTACACTTCCTTGGGTCCTAAGCAGTACACCTGTCAAGTGTGAAGTTGATCAGAGGAATAGTTGAGTAGGAAATTGAAGGACATACATATATGCTGAAAAGAACATGATTTGTTGAACTATGTATTGCAAAACGGCACATATTAATGTTTTGTTTTTTTTAAAGAAAAAAGTCTTGTAGATACATATGTAAGTGTGTATTGTGTGTTCCCGCAGTGGACTCAGTGTTCTCAATGGAAGTGGGGGGGAATGAGACTCAGTTCACTCTGAGAGAGCTGCAGCCCAAACAGGCCTACAGACTGAGGATAGCAGCGGGGACGGTCGTTGGCTTTGGGCTCCCCTCTGAGTGGGCCCAGCACCAAACATTAGCCCACTACAACCACAGCGACCAAAGCATGGGTAAGGAAAACGCCAGTGGTTCATTCCCTAAAAATCCTGTTTTATTTTACTTAGGGATCCCACAGGTGTTTTAGTATAATTGTTGTATGAGATGAGACTTTAACATTTTTATTTCATATGGGGAAAATAACAAACATAAAACTTAACAGCACCGGTGAAACATATCTCATTAATAAATCATTCCACAATTGATTACAATGCAAGACAGCTAAATAATGTCTTGATTGCTTGTTTACTTGTCAAATTGTACATTTTAGTTTCACATTTTCACATTTTCCCCGGATAATTTGAACCTAGACTTCAGTGACTACTCCCTCTTAGTTTGGGAACCACTGATCTGAACTTAAATACACCTAAGATATATGTAAAGTGTACGTCTGATGGTCAGTAATATTGTAATCATTTGGAATTCCCAGTCATGCTATTTTGTCTTCCTTTTTCAAACGTTTTCAGTGATCTTTGCCCCCACTGAGCTGAAAGTCAAAGTCAGAGAGAACACACTGAATGTGACATGGCATCCGTCGCCCAATCACACTCTGATCTCTGGTTACAAGCTGTCCTGTCGAGAGGTGGAGGCTGAAGAGGCAGCCAACGGAGAGAGGACGACACAGACTCACACCATCAGGCTCCGTAAGAAAGCCCGGTATCATCTCCTCACTGGGCTGGGTAAGCTGGGTGGTTTTTTCACACTAGCCTTTGGACAGCTTCATTCAACTCTGAGCTTTTTGACCGGTGTCCTTATATCATTTTTAACTCCGCTTTCATAAGCATTCTCACTTTTGAAAAATAAGGACCAAAAGTAGACAGATGCCTCATGAAAATAAATGAATAATTCAGCATCTCATTTAAAGGCATTGGATTTCAGATCCTATCTTAGTATATCAAACCACCAATTGAATAACTGCATTAAGATAAGATCTAGGGCAACTTGTCCACACTTAAAGATCGTGTCTTTCTAGCAGGCGGCTTTACTTCTATAACATGCATAAAGCTGGCTGAATAACATGTTTTTTCTGTTGACATTTTTGTATTTCTCTTTCTTGATGTTGCTGTATGTGTTTGCCAGTCCCTGACCGGCAGTATGAGGTGAGAGTTTGGGCATTCAACAAGCAGATAGATGGAGCGGCTGCTATGTGGAATGGAAGGACAGAAAAAGCCCCCGACAGAAGTAAGATTTATCTTCCTGCATTTGCGCATTCATACATAAATGAATGAATGAATGAGTGATAGATACCCTCAATCACTTTTATGGGATAATAAATAATGACAAATTACATCCAGGCAAGTAATGTGTATGTGTGTGTTAAAGCATCGTTGCCGCCCATGCGCCCCCCTCCATTGCCCCCAAGCAGCATCCAAGCCATGGCCAACAGCTCCACCTCCATCTGGCTGCGCTGGGAGAAGCCGCGGTTCAGCAACGTGCGCATCATCAACTACACGGTGCGCTGCAGCCCGGCGGGAACCACCAACGCCTCTCTGGTCTCATATTACACGAGGTGAGGAACTGGAAGGAACAACAGAAACTAAATCACTGTCTGAATGTTTAAGAGAAAGTAGCTTGGGATAACTCAGCAACGTATCCCCATAGTTCATGGTCAACAATTGAACTAATCTAATCTAATTTGAACAGTGTTTGTGTTTGAACAGGTCTTCAGTTATGATACAAACCTAAGATGTGAGGAAACACCAATATTTACCATAATTGTCTTTCTTAAAACACATATGGTCATTCTGTCTTTATTTAGAAGTTACTTTTCTTATTTGACTACAATAAAATGCTTCTCTTTTTATTAAATGGACATTAATTCTATTGCATCTTTCTAGTCTTCCAACCCCCCTAATTCAATTCAGAAACACATTCATGGTGTCAAGTGCATCATTTAATTTAATACTCATTCACACACTCTAACACACCAACAGCTATGCCTTTGGGAGACATGTGGGGTTCAGTAAGTTGCCCAAGGACATTTTCACTGGCGAGATTGGAGGAGCCTCTGAGCAAACCATTCAGGTCACCTAATAATGTCTTGTTCAGGGTTTGTTTCAATTCCAGCGATGAACAAAATACCAAACTAAAGGAATCAAAACGGCAGCCCACAAAACAGTAAATGACGTCCGTTGACTACGTCCCCTTCTTATATACAGTGTACCACATTTTTCTCGAAAGGGTACTATTATTTCTTGAGTAGCTCCAATATTAAAGTTATTTTTGACAGTAATCAAAATGGAGCACATAATATTGTCCTTACCCTCTACACTTAAACTGGTACATACTACTCTATGTAAGGAAACATACCATATATCCTCTTATCAATCTTTGTATGCCATATTTATTCAACAAAATTATTTATCACAACATACAGAAAATACATATTATAACAAACAAGTTGCACAAACTAACAAGACTAAATTGATCAGTTCAGTTATTTTTCTCCATCTAACAAAATCCAAAATGTACACCACACACTCTGAACTCTCTGTGTTTGTGTGTTGCAGCTCTGCTCAGGAGATACTGCTCGGGGCGCTGAGGCCCTTCACCCGTTATGAGCTGGCGGTGCAGTCTAATGGAGTGGACGTGGTGGGACCCTTCAGCAGCACAGTGGAGGAGTCCACCCTGTCTGACCGTGAGTCTCTGCTGCAATTCACTTGGATTTGGTTTAAGACCCAATCTGAAGATTTTGCTGTGATACTTTGTGGGCTATAAAATATGCTTGTTTATCAGGTTTACACTAACAATACCTACTGTTACTTACTGTATACATGTATATGTTTCGTTGCATTTACTATGGAAATAATTAAGAAAACTCAATCAAGTGTGCACTTCAAATCTTTTCTTACTGACGTGATATTGATGAATAAAAACACTCCTGGCTCATACAACCTTTGCAGTGCCCTTGAGCTGTGCCAAAAAGTGTGTTAGAGTTGTGTTGTATTGGGAAGATACACTACTATTTGTATATGTGAGGGACGGTTTCTGGAAGAGGATGCCGGGTCAGTGAGTTTTTCTGTTTGTGTTTGATATTACCTCATGTCGCTTATAAATAATTTATTTCATTTAATCTTGTCCTTCAGCTACACATTTGTGCTTCCAGAATCTTGTTCTGAATAGCTGCACATGATAACCTTGCTGTGTGCAGATAGCAAGGTGAAGTAGTTGCACTGGATAATCTAATATATACATGTGCATGCAGGTGAGTGTTCTCACTCATGTGCAGATCAGAGTGTTGGTTGGCCAGTTGCCAGTGGACATGGGTATTAGTAGTTGGCATTTGTGGCTGATAACTGGCAGGAATAAAACAACCAGGTGTAGCAGTGGCTCTCATGTTGCCAAGTTAGTGTGGAGAGTGTTGAGTGGTCTCCTTTTAATGACATTATTACACCCATGACATAAGTCACCCTTCACACTCTCCACTGCCATGTATCGTCACCTGAGCCCCAGCCCATTCTCCCTTTGCCTGACCCCTCTCTCCTGTACCCAGGTGGTTGGGACACAAAGACGCAGATGGTTCTCACACAGCATGTCAAATCCCCCACCAAGACAATATACATTCCACAGCTGTGAGGCCTCATCTCTGATCTCTAATTACTGACCCAGTCCTCCGCTCTCCTTCAGGGCCCTCCACTCCTCCTGAGGAGCTGCAGCTGAGCGCTCTGGACTCGTCCTCGGTGCTGGCCAGCTGGCGCCCTCCGCTGGAGCCGAACGGTATCATTATCAGCTACAGCATCCTGTTCAGTGGCAACTTCAGCCAGCCGGATCACTTATGGGAAGACCTCTCTCAGGAGGGTGAGTGTTGGCTGGGATGACTCAACAAACTGCACTTTAAACTGTTCATTTGTAAAGCTCACATTATCATGTATATTCAGACTAAGTGCAACTAACCACTTTATTTTTAAAATCTTGTTTAATATTTATTAGTATTACATGCCTGAGTGAAACATGCTTTACGATGGGCTTGCCCTTGACAATCTCTTCCTGTCTGTCTCTCTCTGTCTCTCTCAGGGAGCATTACCAGTGTGGAGGTCCAGGGTTTGTCCAGTGGCACACTTTACTTTTTCAAACTGGGAGCAGCCACTGAAATGGGGTCAGGGCCTTATTCACCTGTAAAGGATGTCAACACCCCCCTTCAGAAATATGGTACGTGGCAAATCGAACATATATAAGTGACAGTAATCATGTTATTATGGTTGTTGTAGTAGTAGTGGTAGTAGCAGTACATTTTGTTGTTGAATAAGTCATATTTTAGTAAAGAGAGGGTACATTCGTGAATAGATATTGGCAACAGAAAGAGGGATTAAGAGAAAGGTTGCAGTCTCTGTGACAGAAGGGTTTAGGGAGGCAAAATACGTAAAGTCTATAGATGCGATATTAGTGCACCAGCATAAATAAACTAAATAAATGTGAGTTTCCTTCAATGAGGGGGCCAGCAAGTTTAGTTAACTTAAAGCCCTTCAGCAGCTTTAAAAACGCCAGACTAATGTTGAAATCGGCTATGTAGCTTCAGTTGAACGCTTCAACCTACACTACATGCCATGTTGATTTTACAATGCTGTATGGAAGGCCACTCTTCGATCTTATAAACAGGGAAAAGGGTTGTAAAGGGACGGACTTATCGGTGCTTACATGCACTTTCTTTTAGCAAGCTGGCGTTCTTTTCAGCTCAGGACATCATTCATCCAGTTTGTCTCTTAGATTTTTAAGATCGGCATTCAAGCAACTTTAATACCACCAATTTGTACAATACAACACTGGACACTGTATATTCTATCTGTATCTGTATTCCCCAAAAATGTAAATCAAGTTTTTAAAATTGCACCACCTTCTGGAAATGTCAAATCATGTCAAATTCAGATAGATGATGTTTTGAGTAACATAATTCAGTGCAATATTATATGGTAAAAATTAAGTTTTCTGTAATTGTTCTATTTCCAATAAGTGTTCAATTGCTTCTTAGTTTATTAGGAGGGAAATAGTACAGGCTTGTTGCTTCCATAAGCATAACTTTCACATTGATTCTCATACACACACAGCCTCTCCTGTTAAAGTGGGTAATTTGTCTCTGCCAGCAGTGAAAGTTTAGCTCGGCTTTAACTCTGTTATTTTGCTTTTTTTTCTTATCTGGTACATTTTTGAGGAGAATATGAAGTGTGGATAACAAAGGGACGGCCTCATCAGCAACACCCAGGGGAGACCTTTGAATTACTGTTCACTGAGCCCGGGATAAAAAGCACTTTCTTCTCTTTCATATCACTTTTTGTTTAAGCATGCAATCTCATTATACACTTTCTAATTCCATCAGTCAGCATTTTAGCTTAACTTGTAATCATTAAATGCCCTTTTTGTCTTCAAACAGAGGGAGTCGTTGAAATTGTCCAAGATGAGCTTGTAAACTCAATTAAATCGGTATACATTTAAGCTTGAATATACAAGCATTTAGTTACCTACAGTATATACACAACTAAGAACAATATTGTTGTGTACACGCTGTCCACAAGCTTGTTTTTCTCACACATACATGACTTTCTTTTCTTTTCGTTGCCAGCCATGGAGTGCATAATGGATGGGAATTTATTTTTTTAAAGAATCATATATCTTAGATATCTGAATATACAACTTTTCTGATGCAAAAAGCAGCAGGAGTGCTTTGTCATTGTATTTAAAATTAATAATACAGAGTAACAGGTTTATTTTGTTCACATAGGCAGCAGTGTTGCTAGTATGCAGTGTGAATGGGAGTGAGGTGGCTGGTGGGTGGGCGAGAGCTCCAGCCATCTGTTTCCTCTCCTCTCTGTGTCCACACTGCCAAAGAAAGCCAGCATAAATGAATATCAATGAAGGCCTGTTGTCCCTAGTTGAATGTTGCCTCATATCTCTCCACTACTATAACTTTATCTTATATTAAGGAATCAATATGCAGCGCCTCTTCACAGCAGGCCTGAGCCAAACTCTATTTCAAACTAGAGATGCTATAATAACTCTTAGTATTTTCCTAATATGAAGTTTTAGATATGAGCCAAAATAGCTACTGGCAACGGATCACATGTGAGAACCAATATGGCTTATATCTCTGGGACCAGCAACATTTCTGCCAACTCTGAGTGTGTGTTGCCCTGATCCTTGTTTACTTTAATTATTACCTGTTTAATCCTTCTATCTCATATTGTTTGATATTTGAACAGAGCTGGACATCCATGCAGTGACAGGCATCATAGTCGGTGTGTGTCTGGGTCTGATATGCATCCTCCTCTGCATGTGTTTCAGCTTTCGTAATGGCAAATCCAGGTAATGTAACTCTACAGTGTCAGTATTTGTACAGTACCGATGCAGTATAATGTTGTATTTCAAACAAAAAGCCAGTCATAATTGCCCATGCACCTGTATTAACCCGCAGTCCTCTATAATGTCTAACTGCTATACCATCACTCTCATCTCTGATCCAAATAGAGAGGTGTCTGGGGGCCTGGACTCCACAGCTGTGACCCTTCAGTACAGGCGAGGAGGATGCCCCCTTCCCACCAGCGTGCCAGAGTGCAGCGATAGCCACGAGCTGGAGACCCTGATGCCCTCAGGCAGCCAAGAGTCTGGTCAGCCGCTAGAAGAGGCCCCCGAGGAGCAGAACCTGATGGCAAGTGCTAATCCAGGGGAGGGGGAGGATAACCCTGCACCTGAACCCAAGGTCAAAACCTGCTGGGGAAGCTTTCCTCCACATTGGCCTTGTACACTATGTTATTCTTTTTTAAACTGTTGGTAGAGGGTTAAAGTTGTAATTTCGGTGCATTTTCTGTCTTGCAGACTGCGTGGAATGGCTCTGTGAGTCATGACTGGGCCAACAGGATCACTAGATACAGAGACACCATAACAGAAGACTCTCCATCGCTCATAAATGGAGCTCTCAGCATGGTAATTACTGATAATAGCACAGTAAATGAGCAGTAGTTAATGAAATGACTTATCTATTTTAGCAAGCAAGCAACAAGCCACCTCAGCTGTAGCATCTATGGATCAAATGGCATTTCTTATTAACGTTTTCCTGAAGATCACAACCCTTAGTTACAGCTTCTATGCTTTTCAAGTATTCGGTTCTTGCATGGCACGTTCAATGCAGTTTATCATGATAGGGATTGGGTCAGACTTACCATTTAAAGTCTGTTTTTTGTCACAAAATGTTCTCGATTTCAGAAATAAGTTAACAAAAGTAGGGTTATCGTTTATTTCTGTCTGCTGAAAACAAAACAAAACGGTTTATAAACAAAAATACAAACTCTTTCAAGGTTTCTTAAATATGCAATGTATGGATAACTGTAACCACGTCCTAGATAAAATGTCAGAAAACATAATGCTACCTCAGTTAACAAAGCTATGGTTTCATCCACCAATCCAAAAAAGAGCAGGACAGATGTATTACTATACCATAAGAGATTATAGAAGTAGAGTAGATTAGATAAAAAACACTATCGTTAGTGAAAGGGGAAATATATACAGCATTTACGTACAACATGTAACAATAATTGGGCTATTGCTGAAAGGGGGAGGGGTTTAGCAAACAGTCTATTTGGCTCATTGCTTTTCTCCATGAGAAATGTGTACAAAGGAAGAGCTATAATTGACCGTTCACTTTATATTAACTTCCCCAAACAACATTGAATCCTTGAGTAACCTGGGTATATCAACTTGTATAAAATCCTAACTATCACTGATATTGTTTTGTTGCAGGACTTAGAAGACCGTCTGTGTTCATCCATGTGCAGTAACCAGGTGGAGGCAGAAGTCATTGTTCATTCAGAGCTCTCAGACCCAGAGGAGGAGGGCAGCGAACGGGAGAGGGATTCAAACACCAGCAGAGGACCCTCATTATCAGAGGACAGCTATTCCCCTGTGAGTCAGCCGAGCCCACTGGGAGAGGGGGACACACTCGAAAAACTATCACTCACCCAGAGCCCCTCGAGTCTTCCCTTGATAAAGTTGGTGGCTAATCACAATGGGGAGCTACAAGGCATGGGGGACCAGCCGAGCGCAGACATAGAACCACAGCAGGAAGTGAGGCTGACCAATGGCTTCCACTCCCCAAAGACGGTGCGTTCTGTGCTGAGGTCAGAACACCTGGAGAACGGGGACTCAAGACACTGCCATCCGGCTCCAGGAAAGGTCATCTCTACCGGGCTGTCCCCTGCCCCCTTTGTCAGCTCCGGCCTTGTCCACTCTACCTCAGTAGCACACAGTTATCTGTGCCCGTAGCATCTGCATGTAGGGCATCGGCCCTTACACACACATACAGACAGCAGACAGATTTTCTTTCTTTTACGTACCCAGGAAGAATCCCTAAGGATTATTTGTATGCATCTCATTATTGGATTCCTTTCTCTTCCGTGCAAAGATTTTATAGGTACTTTGAATCCATTGTTTGTGTATATACAGCATACAGTATATTTTTAGTGGTAGAGTACTGTATATGGGTATGCATTGTCTAGCATTGCAACCATATTTTCCTCTGGCTTTTTTTCCCTGTCTTTAGGAAAGAAAGATGTAACTTAACCAAGCAGAATGAAGTGGACTGAAGGAGGCTATTCCCACTGTGTCGCACGTTGCTTTGTTCCACTAAGGAATGAGAAAGCCTGCAACGTTCTGTAAGAGAGAGGGACAGGTGATCAACGTGGATGGGAGGATGTGCAACGCAAGCTCGATAAGTCTCCTGGGCTCCGTCGTGTGGATGCTTTACCGTGGCACCGAGGGAAAAGCCTCAAAGAATATCCAGCCTCCTGCTGTCTCAGGATCCACATAGAAAGTTAAATTACAGCTGATTCCATGGTATTACACATAAGCTTAAACAGTCACTCATACACACACTTTTCCTGACTGGAGTGTGGGGGTCTCAGGTGCCTAATTGTTGTAGGTGTGTTTATAACCTCTGTATATTTCTATAGATGCTTCTATTCAGTACACAACAACTGTCATTGTGAAGAACAAAAAGACAATACAAATGTACAAAGATGGAGTATACACATTTGCTACACATGAAGTATTCTTTTCCATAATGCCATATATTCACGTGGTGTAACTTTGTAAACCAGGGACACTCAGTTGAAAAGTAAAAAGTATTTTTGTTGTATTTGGTGGATATCTCATTATGGAAGAATTGACATGTTCACATTGGTACTGGTTTTATTATGTTGGTACGAGGAGAACTAGTAAAACGTTTTAAACAATCCATCTGATTTGGTTCCCTATTAGGGATGCACCAATACTGTGCCATTAAACCGCTTTTGAACTCAGTATAATCATTTCCTCATGTGAAACACTTGCCAATGTTTTTAAATCAACTTAACTCTAGAGGTATATCTGATTGCAGTTTTGTGAAAACATTTCCAAAATGCTATTCTCTGCTTCAGTACCATCATTTAATTTTTTTACATTTATTTCTGCATTTATCAGAAAATATAAATAAATGTGCCAAAAAAATGTTGCATTAACCCCTAAAAGTTCAACGTTTTCCATCAGATTGCTTTCCATAATTGACTCAGTCAGCATTGTTTTTAGCAGTGTAAACGATGAACTAGTGCATCCCTACTCTTACCAACAACACTACCTCATTACTTTTCAGGACTGCTTCCAGTGTGATTCTATCAGTTCTATTCAACTAGCACCTTTTTAAGATATTTTTCTGATATCACAGCCTTTGGTGTTTGCAGAAATAATCGTCCGACTGTATGCTCTTATTTCATGACAAAGGAATTGTCGCTTTAGTGCATTGTAGCGTCCTCTGAGAGATTGGGTCACTCAGTCTTATGTTAACGATAAACCCCTACAGACAACATAAATCTCTGTGTCTATGATATGAAGCCCCTTGAACAAGGTCCAGCCAATGTCATTCAGCTGTAGTTTAGCTGTAGTATAAGCTGCTGCAATTGGACATTGTTGGCACCTGTTTGCCAGCTAAATAAATTCACCAACTATAGTCCTGAAAGTACTGATTACATCAACAAGCTTCTTGCTCTACTTATTTAACAAGGAAGAACAAATGTCCTTTTAACTCTGGTCTGTATTTTTACTCCTGTTTTAAAATGACAGCAGCTATATAATTATTTGCCCAAAGGAAGCAATAATTGTCTTCACAGATGAGAGAATGGGTTTGCAAATAAGCTGGTTCCACAAGGTGCTTCACTTCAAAAAGACTCATTTGAACTGATGTGATTAAAAGAAAGGAGTTGTTGAGATCAGTTAAAAATAATAATCTTAAAACTAATATCCACTCAAATGTTGATAACATTTGAGCCCAAATGTGTTGAATATGATGCCTCATCTTCTCTCAGGTGGCTTTCTTCTTGTTATTCGATACTCAATAGTGAGTGGATAAACTCTTCTTTCCTACCTTTCTCTCTACCCTTGTTCTTGCATACAGTATGTCAAAATCTCACCAGCTATTCTCAATCCCATCAGAAACGTAAAATGTCCCTCACGACATGACAAACAGGTTTTCTCTAACACATGCAGTCCTTGATTTTCCGAAAACAATGCATTGTTGGTACCTCAGAGATCATTTGTTTAGCCTTGCCATGTATATACTAAACATTACAACCTAGATCAACAAGGTTTCTTTTTGCTACAGCAGCACTTATAAAGGGACAAATGAATGTGTTCAAAGCGAACCTGGGTAAAGATTAAATGCAAGATGTTTTGGAGGTGAGTGGGTGAACAATTCAGATTTGAACAACTGTCAGTTACAGAAGGCTTTGTTACAAACCTTAGACTTAAGTATGGCACTTACTGAAGCATGCTATTTCAAAATCATACTCAAATGGTGCGTAAAAAGCACTCAACAGCACGCTTGCCTCTGGCAGGGAACTGCTGCTGCGCCACTCTACTCATCAATCTGAAGTGACAAGTGTGTTTTACCTGTGGCCCAATTCCAATTAGTGATGCCAGAACAGATTCCTATCAGCTGTTAAAAGTCAAACACCTGCTGTGATGTCTTTTATTTGGGTGAGACATTTAAATATATAAAATCAGTGCAGCTACAGCCTTCTACGCTTTGATTTGATTACCACCTTTATATGCAGTAAACTAAAGCAAACCACCAAAATGATGTTTGTATTTTTGATCCAGGTTCTTAACTGATTTTATATTGAAACTGTTTCACATCATCCTCAAAAGCCTGTATGTCCAAAATCTAGAAATAAGCATAATATTCTTAAAAGCATTCCAGTTTGATACCTCAAACATACCTCTCTTAGTCCAGGTCAGCCGTAATAATGTAATATTTATGTGATGAAGAGAAGTGCTACAGACTCTGCTCCTGCTCTGCTTAGGTTTCATGCAGACCTGGTTTCAGTTCCTCTATTCACCATTTGCAGATACTAAAGTCTGAGCTGCAGTTTTTGCAAACTACTTGGACTACAACCAAGTGGATGGCGGTCACTGAATCAGAACGATTAAGATAGTGTTTCAAGTAAGTAATCGGTCACTGTGACAAAAATGACCTTTCAAACATTTTCTACTGATCTTTTGGGTATAAAGTCTCACCCGGCATATCCATTTTTCAATCACTGGGAAACTGTGATTCTCTATTGAGGAGTACGCTTTTATGATAGCTGCCAACATCTGACATAAAATGATAGTTTGAAATGTAAATGATACAGTGTACTAAGATTTTTAGTAACATACAGTTTAAATTCAGTGTTTTCACAAAAATGGTGACTGTCAAATCATGCAACGTTCTCGTGCTTCAAGTCTTGATGCAGTAGTGGATCATGATGGTATGTAGAGACAACAAAGAGGGTCTGAAATAGGAAATAAAATAAACCTGCCTCCAGCATAAAGGATGTATGCTCTGCCTAAAGGAGCTCTACTAACTCTTCAACCACTGACTTTTAAATACATGTACATTTCATTGTTTTCTTTTGTCTTTGTGTTGGCTAGAGCATCAGATTATTTGTGAGGAAAATTACTCATGATCTCATTTTGTAGAGACGATAATTACTTTAATAATTTGTTTATTTCATCCTCTTTACAAGGGGGTTAAACAGTATACCTCATGTTGGTAAAGTGTTGATTTTATTTGGATCAGTTTCTTAATACGAGTAAACATGTATTCATAAGCATCCTGTTGTTTTGTGAGCCAAGAGAGAGGACATGATTGAACGTTTCATTTGACCTCAGTGAGAGTTTTTACTCATTATAGTGGCTTGGATTGTCCAGTCTAGTGGTGAACACAGAAGGGAGGATGGGTCAGTTGGAGCAATTTACTTTTACATTGTCATTCTGCAACAGTAAAAGCTTTTTAAAGAGTGAAACGCATGGGTTAACTAAAATGGTACTCGAATATTAGAAGAAGAGAGCAAAGAAGTGTCTGATTCTGCCCAATAACATCCTAATAGTCACTCTTTGGTAAAACACCACTTTTACATAACTCAGGCGTCTGAAGTGCTAGGCAGGGAGAAGGGACATCCTCCCCAGGCAGGTCATACCTCTCAGTGCAGACAGTCATTTTAAAATAAATTGGCTCTTCTCTACTCAGGTGCCCCATCTTTGCATACAATTGTAGAGGATCATGGCAGCATATCCAACTCAGATACATATCATTTGTGGTCAAACAACGCCTGATTGTGTTATTTTCAAAGGTAAAAACTATGAAATTCTTATGCATAAATGATATTTTTGTTTTGTACAAAACTATGTGTATTTCTATCTCTCTGGCTTTTCTCTATACAGTACATTCTGGTGCTTTGGTGGTGCGCTGCTTTGTCCAGTGATGTCACATTGTTGTGCATTTTTTGTACGTCCTCTTATCTAGTTTTGTGTGTATACCAGCTCAATCGTGCTTCTCAGAATGGGTATGAATAGACTCAAACTCTGTCTGTGTGACCCAGCGACGGTCTGCAAGTACTCTAACACCTCTGTTATCATTGTGTGCTGAACAAGACCTCATTCTTGACAAAAGACGCTACTGTAGGAGCAAATTGTAGGAGCACTTAATAGATTAGCACTTCTTCTTGGGATATGAGCAACTTTGGACTGTCATCTTTACATTTTTAGAAGTGCAATTGTCTTATTCTGTAAAAAAACAGATGGATTACTCAGTGTTAGTCATGGCGAACGTGTTCATGATTTGTGATAGAAACATTGCTTGTTCAAAGGTATCATCACAGGATAGGTAGTACTTGTGGTTTGTAGAAATATTTCCACTGTGTTGCCATTTGTAATAATGTCAAAACTCACAGCAACTCTCAAGATGTCTGTGGAAACTACTCTGCTGTAAATAAACATACAAAAGAAGAAAGTTCTCTAGATTGTCTATTACTTTTGTCCCCAAAGATTTATCAGTCAATTTAACTGTGCACTTTTTCTGGCATTTGCGTTTCCACGAATGACATTCAAGACACAAGGGAGAATAGATTCTTGGTTTTTTCTTGTCATATTTCAAACATTTTGACCTTTATTTTATAATCTCTGCTGATAAATTGAATTGTGCTTTTTGCATTCATGAATAAAATGTATGCAACTTTACAACTGTGGAACAAACCTCACAGATGCAACCAAACCTCCTGACCGGCTATATCATGTATGAATGCAACATAAGTGCTCGAGTTGACTGCCTGAACTAGCTCGCAGGCTTCGCCCCATTTGTGTTACTACAGTGTCTCTTACTGCAGCAGTTTTTGACAGTTTGGAAAATATTCATGTACTTTCTTGGCATTAAATAAATAAAGATACAAAGACTAGACTCCAGGAAGTCACTGTTCCTGTTAAATACATAATCAGGTCAGGGAAACCACATGATATCGTTTTTTAACACTTTTGTAAGGATTAAACAATGCTAATTAATTATTATTCTTGTTACCTTGAGTTCTGGCAAAGATAATGTGCTAGCTGTAGACTACTGACTATTTCCAGTCTTTAGGCTATAGCTCTGCTTGCTTTTTTTAATGCACACAAATGAGAACGTATACATCTTGTAGTATATCCTTAAATGATGTGACCTGTTGAGTCAAGAACATTTACTCATGATTAAGTGTAAATCAGACAATGTTGGGCTAAAGGGGATACTTTAGACTTGGTCTCATGGGCCCAGGCTATAGTTAAATACATCCTGCATAGTAATAGCCAGCCTCCGGGCCACAAATCACTCGGGTAACATGCCCTCAGTGGCTTTGTGCCCAACCCTTTTCACTTCAGCACTCGCCTCTGGGTGATAATCATTCATACTTAAAGATGTCATTCCTTCATAAACCACCAGGGGGCAGTGCGACCTTGCCTATTGATCCTTTCAAATTAAGCATAGTAACCTGGTGCCACTCCCATTAGGGGAGATTGCTGTGTTGGACATCATGTGCTGCTTTTACCTTACCTGACTTGGCTGCAGATTTGTGTAAATGTATTGAATACTGTATATTACTTTTCCCCTCATTACTATTCATTGTACAAGGTGGGAAAATAATCTCTCCATCACACCAATTTCCCCTCCAAATCCTAATGTCATGAAATGCAAAAGGTATTAGACATGTGCACGTGGGTCTTATTTTCAGTCTGTCCCTGCTTCTACATGAGCATGTGTGCATGTGGATGGTGGAGTGGGTGGATTTGAGTGTGTATGTGTGCACTGGCAAGGCTGACAGACTGACTGAAAAAAAGCCAGGACAGGCAGGTGATGGAGATAAGAGGGTGAGATGGGGGCACAGAGTTAAGACAGGAGCATTGAGGTGACATCACGTGGCTGAATCCCCAGACGAGTAAGATAAAAGCTCTTGATGAGCGACAGAGGGGTCGGGCTCACTATCTTCAGCCACTCATCACTGTTCATCAGAGGGTGAGGCTCCTCTGCATATGCACAAATCCACACATGAGCACACATTATCACACAAGCGTGCATGCATTATCATCAATAACTGTACTTGCCTGTGTATTGTCAGGGTGCATTGTGTTTCCTCCTCAAGCATTGGAGTGGTCTCTTGGCTAGTTCAGCATGCCTCATATTTCTTTAGAGAAGCAGGCAAGTGGAGCACAGTGAGTCAGGTGAGGGCTGGACTCGAGAGGTACAGCTCACTGCCTGTGGGGAAATAACTGTGCGATGCTCTTGAATCAGCCAATTCATTCTGCCCCTTCCTGCTTCTGCTATGTCAGCTCTGCCTGTTTCATCGCTGAGCTGTATATGCTCTCTGACACTTCAAAGTGTACAGTAGAAGACCCCCTGGATTGGCAAGTATTTGCAAATTAAGTTATGTGCTTGTGGAAACCCAGGGGTTCTACTACTACTTTGCAATAAAGAGAGATCAGGTTCAAAACTCAGAGAGCAGAGATGCCACCACAACAATATCTATACATTTCAAAGTAAATGGATGTTTTCTTTTTAGTTTATTATTTAAAAAATGTTGACCCTCCTCTTCTAGATCCAAATTATGTCCTGTGCTTATATAAATTATTCATGACATGACCATCCAGTTTGTTTGTTTTACAACTGTCGTCCTTGCATGTTATAGAATCAATCTTGTCCTCTATGTAGGTTGGGACAAAGTCCAACTAAATGAAAGCTTTAGCGCAAGTTCAATAAGGAAGACCTAACACGAGTCACTTACACGTCACTCTATGGCTCCCTTCCCCCCTCATTAAATACGAGGGCGTCACCCCTCAGCAGCCAATCGCTACACATGCTAAATTCCTTAAATGCCTGCTCTTCCTCCCTGTCAGTTGTCATTGCAGATGATCACACGCAATGGTAGTACTACAATACTCCTTCTCATGAGAAAAACCTAAGAAACAACTAGCACAAGATGTCCAACTCGGACAATTCGGAACACGAACCTTCTCTGGAAGTCTCCGATCCCGGTTCGCTCCCCACAGCGGCTTATCAACAGAGGCAGACTTCCTCATCGCCCGGCTCCTGCAGCAGGGCTTTCCCACAGCCCCAGGCCTCACTCTCTCTCAGCTGCGAGAGCTCTCGGACCAGGTCTCCAGCGTAGCTCCCCAGTCCGGGGCAGCAGCTCCAGTCAGCTCCCCAGAGAGCAGGACGAGGCCGCAGCCGCGGAGGTAAAAAAGGGCAGGAAGTCGAGCCCTCCAGGATCCCGTCCCAGTGGCGGTTCTAGACCAATTTCACTGGGGGGGCCACTGGGGGGCCAGTTATTTTCTGAGGGGGGCACAATAAATGCAGGACGAAAAAGAGAACTAGACAGTATGAAGTAATTGGGCATAAGAAAACAATGCAATACAGTATTTCTTTCAGTACACTTATTTATTTCAGATAGATCTTATAGTTATTACTGTTAAGTTATAGTACCATTTTTGCACTAACACCATATCATATTTATATAAAAATAAAGGCAATGAACAGTTACATCTCTACTTTACATAAGGGTGTCTGCATCCCAGGCTGTTGTTTCCTTCCCAAAATCTCACATTACAGCAATAAAATCCTGCGGTTTTTGGCAAACCGATCAACAAGTTTACGCAACAAGAGTACCAGAAAATATACATTTTTAAATCCACAGAAAAGGATTTAATGTAAAAGTCTACAAATCTTAAATGTTGACTTTAAACGAAATAAAATACATGGATATAGATAGAAAACATAGATTTCAGATGTATTATTTCCCATAAGCACAGACACGTAGGCTATTTAACAAACATGAAGACTGAATACAGAATGCACACCTGTTCTGCACGCGCACTAATCAGTTTCGTCTATTCCGTCACATTTCTAATAAACATAAAACAGTGATATCTGGAAAACACACAGATTTACATATAAAAATAAAGGCAATGAACAGTTACATCTCTACTTTACATAAGGGTGTCTGCATCTCAGGCTGTAGTTTCCTTCCCAAAATGTCACATTACAGCAACAAAATCCTGCGGTCTTTGTGATTTTTGGCAAACCGATCAACAAATAAGTCAAGATTCAAAGCCTTTGACCTCCTTGACTCAATACTAAGCAGACCCAGATTGCTCAGTCTCTCATCAGTTATGGTGGATCTGAGAAAAGTTTTGACCAGCTTCAATGTAGAAAAACTACGCTCACAGGAAGCAGAACTGACTGGGAGTCTGAAGAGCTCAAAAAACACTTCTTTATAAGGCTCAATGAACTGAACAAGCTCCACTGTACTATCAGGTCTCTGCATCCCAGTCTTTATTTTCCTATCTAAAATTCTGCTGAACTGATGTAGCTCATGCCCCAAGTCCTCAATATTTGCATCATACAACGGAGCAAATGAAAACAGAGTTGTTTCCTTCAGAAATGCATCACTTTTGGGGTTAAGAGCTTGGATGCTATTCATCATGTCACAGTTTGTGTTTGAAAACCGTCTATTAAGCTCATTGAGCATCTGATCAATGACAGGGTAGAAAAAGGCTGCACGAAACCCGTGTTTATCTTGTTCTGTCTCTCTCTGTCCAACAGTAGTCAGTACGAAGCTTTCAGCAAGTTTAGAGCTCAGTCGTTTTTGTCGTTTTGCTGCTGGCTGTATTGCAGTATCACATTGCTCAGAAATGTTCAACACTTCATCCCACAAGTTATCAAAAAATGACTCCTGCCTGAAGTCATTCAATGTCTGAACTAAAGTTTCCAACTAAATCCATAGCCTTTGAAAGGTCAAGGGATGAAGACTGTAACATGTCAGAGAGAAATGTTGTTTCTGCAAACACTTTACGGAGTGTTACAAGATGCACAATGAATTCTAGATCCAACTGTGCCAGCAGACCACGTGCCTCAATAGATCTCTCACCATTGCGTTCTTGGGCTATGTCTTGCAGTACTCGCTTGAGGGCCGGTAATCTATCCATAATGTTAATGTTTCCATTATGCTACAATGATGGGGAGTTGTCTTTTCTCTTACTGTGCCACAGAACAACACAAACACTTGTATTTGTATTGTTATTATTTTTAAAGTAAAGTAACTTGTTACTAGTTACTTGTACAATTTAGTAACTAATAAAGTAACTAGTTACTTTTTTGAGAGCAGTAACTATAACTATTACTAGTTACTTTTTAAAAGTAACTTGCCCAACACTGGTAATAAATCATAATTTTTTCATTTTTTTCACTTTTCATTTTTAGGGGGGCCACAGGGGGGTCAGAGGCCAGTGTTAGGGGGGCACAGGAAGACCTAACACGAGTCACTTACACGTCACTCTATGGCTCCCTTCCCCCCTCATTAAATACGAGGGTGTCACCCCTCAGCAGCCAATTGCTGCACATGCTAAATTCCTTAAATGCCTGCTCTTCCTCCCTGTCAGTTGTCATTGCAGATGATCACACGCAACCCGCCTCCACCCCTCTCGCCTCCCGTCTCCTTCAGGACAAAGCTAAACCTTCCTTCTTCAGACCGGTCTCACCTACTCATCACCACCACCAGTGTCTAGACCCCGGGGATTTCATCGGAGCGGTTATTTCCCTCCTGAATGATTATCCTGCAAACCGGGGCCTAATCGCCAAACAGCATTACATTCTCCTGTTGTATTATCATGGCAATCATTTCATTCATATGACGTGTAAACAATACATATGTAATCCTTACATCACGTCTCTCCGGTTTTAACTGTTATTCTACGGACAACATTTTATTATTATTATTCCGCCGACTTATTTTGGCCCTCTTCTTCTCCCGCATTGAACATCGCAGAAACTCCGTTCAAACATCAAAACGTTCAGCTCGGTCGGGAATCGATGGCTATTACTTTTCTCATTCATAACTTTCATAATTCCAGAGATACATCCCATAATACATCACATTTTTAACATTGAAGTCAATGGAGGAAATCTTCAACTTCAACAAATCTTCATGCGACTTCAACTGCTAACTGTTCATTCATACTTTCACTCAGAAACCTCATTCCAACTTTCAAATGTTACAAATCCTTCTGACATTATTTGTGTGAAACAACTTTTAAATCTGATTCTTACTTTTAGAGATATTAACATTTGTGCAGACCTTGTTTTAGAGGGTTTCTTCACATTTTAACATTAACTAGAGTGCGTGATGTCACAGCTAGAGGGTAAGAAATCTTGAAATGTGCCTTCATATATTTTTTTAAAACTGCCATAATTCCCAAACCCTACATTCCTGGGACATCATTTTTCATGATAAACGTAGGAAAACATCTCGTAGCTTGAAAAATGACAAATAATTTAGCAAAACAATTCAACAAAATGCCTCTTGAGGGCATGAAGTGACAAAAAGGCCACATTATTAACCCGAAAGTACACACAAATTACACTTCAGATACTCAACTTCCTTGACATGCTTCACGTTTTGAAATTTCACAGATATCTGTTACAGTTCTTCCACAAAACGTTCACATGTAAGAGGTTCATCTCTCATTCAGAACAATGGAAACCTGTGATCTCTACAGAGCTCGTTAGCTCAACTATAAACACCTGTGTAATGGAACACGGTGATGTCATCACTCCAACTGATATGCAGCAGACTTCAACAGTCCAGCTGTGAAGACATCTTCGGGACAGTTTTGAGATTTCTCCAAATGCCATTGCCATGGCAACACAATGCTCGCCTTGAAACCATAGACTGCTTGAAACACGGTTTTCTCATAGCTTCAGTGAAAATACTCCAAACAGCCCAGAACTTCACAGGTTTGATAACGATGCAGCCATCAATGCATCTAAGCGTAGTATGGGGTGTCATGAAATGCCGTTGCCATGGCGACAGACCACTCGCCATGAAACACGATGAGGCTGTAAGTCCAATGGACACGGTCCAATCGTCCCCCAATCTTCACTTGTATATCACCGGTCCATGCCTCAACAGCTCTACGCCAAATCTGAGATCTCACCATATGCCGTTTCCATGGAAACGCATCCCTTGCCATGAAACACGATGAGGCTGTAAGTCCAATCGACACTGTCCAATCGTCCCCCAATCTTCACTTGTATATCACCGGTCCATGCCTCAACAGCTCTACACCAAATCTGAGATCTCATCATATGCCGTTTCCATGGAAACGCATCCCTCGCCATAAAACATGATGTCGCTATAAGTCCAATCGTCCCCCAATCTTCACTTGTATATCACCGGTCCATGCCTCAACAGCACTACGCCAAATCTGAGATATCACCATATGCCGTTTCCCTCGCCATAAAACATGATGTCGCTATAACTCCTATGAAAATGTTCAAAAAGTGCTCAAACTTCACATGTGTGCTAACAGTCCAGCCGTGAAGACATCTACGGGACAGTTTTGAGATTTCTTCAAATGCCGTTGCCATGGCAACACAATGCTTGCCATGAAACACGGTTTTCTCATAACTTCAGTGAAAATAATCCATACGCCCCAAAACTTCACAGGTTTGTTAACGATGCAGCCATCAACGCATCTTAGCGTATTATGGGGTGTCATCAAATGCCGTTGCCATGGTGACAGATCATTCGCCATCAAGTTAGTTCAGAAATTTGCAGTTAAAATATTCTGCTGCTTTTCCAAGCCTTTTTACTTTCTTTTCTTCTCTCATCACACATTCAAGCCCCCAGTGTTCATGTATAATTTCAATCTAAATTCTTCACTTTCTTCTTACACATTACATTTTAATCTAAATTCTTCACTTTCTTCTTACACATTACATTTCAGCATAGCAGTTTAGCGTCAGCTTTTCAGCATAAAGCATTCCCACTAGCAATTTCTTCAGGAATTGCATTCTCTAGTTTATCTTATTATATGATATTGGCTTGTTTAATTCAAACCTCTTACGGCCCGTCTACACTACAGGCATCGAAAAATGCTTTTAATGCTTCGCCCATTCATTTGAATGGGGTGACGTAGAAGATTTTTAATCCTCGCCGAACTGCATTGTGGGGAGCATGGCTTTGCAAGCATCACGAGCATCTATCGGCATCAAAAGTTGAACAATGTTCAACTTTTGAGGCTCGATGCTTGGCATCAGCCAATCAAATCCCGTTTATGCAATTCCCGCCAGTACAAGCGCTAGCCAATCAAACCGCGTGCAAGCTGGGAGAGCCAGACCGCAGTTCATTTCCTCATATTCCAAACGAGAAATTACGGTAGCAAATCACCCGGTTCTTTACGACCAGAACTATTACCGGGATAGAAACCGGAGGAACCAGGCATGGAGGGAGGTGGCAGAGACAGTGGGTGAAACTGGTAAGTTTTCGCCTGTTTGGGGAGTTTATATCCAGTTTACTTCGTTTTAACATTGCTTTAGCTTTGTATGCCGGGGGCGGGCGGGAGATTCCTGATTGGTTGTTGGTCGCCTTGGGCGCGAGAAATCGCCAAGCCTCAGACACGCCCAGCTTCAAGATTTTTTGATGCCTGTAGTGTAGACGAGCCGTTACACTAAAATCATCATATTGACCGCATTCGTTTTTCCTTCTTTGACTATTCCTGCTTTACATCACCATATAAAAGCGGCTTGTGTTCAAGTGGGTGTAGGTGTGTATACGACATGTGGTGATGACGTCATGGTTACAGGTCTTGTGCATGACCTTAGCTGAATGTCATTTCACACTGTTAGCCTTCAAATAAAGCATGATTACCTAAGAATGTGTCCTTTTTAAAATAAGCTTGGAGATATACTGTATATCCTGCTGTGTGTTCACTTGATTTTCAAGCCATTTTCTTCTTTTCATGTGAAAAATGTAATAATATTCAGTAAGATTTCAGAACCACAAATGCATGTCTTGGAGACCAGGGACAGTTGTAACACAGGTCGGTTGTAACACCTTCAATATCTCCAATCACAAACAAGCTAGAGTAATGAAACTCACTCTGCACATGCACAGTTAGATGGTAAGATCGCTGAGAAAAAAAGGAGCCACGTTTGAATTTCTCGCGTAAGATATCAGCAAAAGTGTGTTTCTGAGGTAAAATATTAACTAAAATTATATGATGTATTTTTTGGATACTGTCTTGAGTTCAAATGTCAAGGAATCCAAACTAGTATTATTAGAATCACTGTTTTGTAAGCTACAAATATAACTAGCTAAATATGGGTCAAGCTAGCAATCAGGCAGGTTCACAGGGGGTGGAAGCAAGACTGGTGGTCCTGGGACGGTTGTAACGGGACGGTTGTAACATGGCACATTTACAATGATGGCTCATTTGCTTGAATGATCAATTGTTCATTCAAGCATACAGTTGTATTGTTGATTGGTGTGCATTGTCCCTGTAAAAATAAACAGAATAAAATACTGTACAGTAGGCCTAAAGTGTGTGTGTGTGTATGTGTGTTTACAGTATGCCAAATGTCAGAAAGAGGAAGACAGACAGGGGAGTGCCACTTGCTCTGCTGCAGAGGGCCTCAAATGAAGTTGAGAAGGGCAAATCATTCAGGGAAGAGGCAAAGTCCCTGGATATATGCCATGTCACCCTGTACCGGTTCCATAAAAAGAGGCTGAGGTTGGAGAGTCAGCGATCACAAACACCCCCAAGAGTAGGCTACTGGACACCAAAGAAGGTGTTCTCAACAGAGCAGGAGATGCTTTTGAGAGACTACCTGATGGAGGCAGCTGATTTATATTATGGTCTCAGCTCAAAGGAGGTAGGTCCACATAATTAAGGTAGAAGCACCTCTCAGAGAACAGTTTAATCCTTCACAGAGGATGATGATGCTGTGTGTGTTATCTGTTATCCTGTTCATTGTTTGTTGGAGGATGTGTGAAACCCCATTCAAATCTTGTTGCCTTAGAATTTGACAGCTTTCCCTATTTGTTGTCATGTAGTGTTAAAAAGGTATCCGTTATTAACATGTTACAACCGTGCCTGGCATGTGTTACAACTGTCCCTGTACACAAGGACAGTTGTAACAGTTGAGTTTTAAAAAAAAAAAATACATTTTACAACCTGTACTTATTTCATAAAAACATCTTAAATACATTGTTTCAGTAGCTGACATATTGATAATGTATAATATAGCAAAATGGCTATCCTATTGTAAATGTTTTTTTACTTATTGGGGAAAACCCCAAAAAGTGTTGCAACTGTCCCTGGTCTCCCCTACATATGCTGGCTCTCTTTCCCTACAGTCATTTGCAGTGTTGGGTGTAACGCGTTACAAAAGTAACGGAGTTACAGTAATATATTACTTTTTGCTGTAACGAAGTAATGTAACACATTACTTATGACATGTGGGTAATATATTACCCGTTACAATGGCCAGTAACGGCCCGTCCACACAGCGGCGTGCGTTGAAGCTTCCAACGCTTCTGCCCATTCACTTTGAATGGGGTGACGTCACTTTTAGCCGAACTGCATTTTGGGAAGCGACGTGGAGCGTTGCTGGCGTAGCTGGCGTCAAAAGTTGAGCAATGTTCAACTTTTGACGCCTCGACGGAGGCGTCAGCCAATGAAATCCCGTTTATTCAAATCTGCCAGTACAATCGCTAGCCAATCAAACCGCGTGTATGCTGGGAGAGACTACGCAGGTCATTTCCTCATATTCAAAAAAATTGAGGGAAAATTCATTGTAGCGGTAGTGAATCACCCGGTGCTGTATGATCAGTCTCTGTTCATCTACCGGGATACAAACCAGAGGAGCGAGGCATGGAGGGAGGTGGCAGAGACAGTGGGTGAAACTGGTAGGTTTTCGCCTGTTTGGGGATTTTATATCCAGTTTACTTCGTTTTAACATTGCTATTGCTTTGTATGTCGGGGGCGGGAGATTCATGTGATTGGTTGTTGGTCGTGTTGCTCGCAAAAAATCCCCAAGCTTCAGATACGCCCACCTCCAAGCGTCAACGCACGCTGCTGTGTGGACGCTCCGTAACACAGTTACAACACATTTCAACCCAAAATTAAATGGTGTTTTATTTTTTAACCCTCTGATACACAAGCTATGGAAACCCCCTCTAAGACACAACATGGGTCAAAAATGACCCGTATTGACTTACAGTGTTATTTAATGCATGGTTGAGTGTTTCTTTGCTATATTTTTGGAAATCAACTTATTTCATCATTAAATATTCAAAATATTCATTAAATATCTTGTTTTTGAAAACCCTAAATCATTACTTTTGTTTCTCCTTTGTTAATTACTAAACTAAAACAGTTTTTATAATATTACATCAAGTTTACAGACATGGGTCGAAAATGACCCATGTATGCAAGTGTGGTATTTAAATAAAAAAAAAGACATACTATAATAATGATTTTGTCAAAAAACATTTTAGCAGTGATTTGGACCAAAGAATAACACAATTAATATTTGAAATGTTTATTTGTCACTTTGTCACACTCACACATAGCATACACCATACAACTGATACAATTAATTTTGAACTGTTAGTGAATCTGTATTGTTACTGCAGTGAACTGTGGTGAATGCTGAATGTTTAAAATGAACTCATGACACTCATGAAACAAACTCATGAAATGAACTCATATGAGTAAATTGCAATCTAGTGCATACATGACTCACAAATCACAACAACATGTTTGTGCTCCTTACACACAGGGCTGGTGAACTTGGAACACCAGCTAATGGCTTTTCGATCTTTGGCAGTTGGGCAGATCTTGCACCTCTTCCTCTTCACTTGGCCCTCCTGTGGCTGGGTGGTGGCTGCGCTTACTTTTTTTAACCCACATCTTTCCATTGCCTCTGTAATATGGGTTTGGAGGTGGGACGTGCCCTCCATGCGTCTCCTCATGTGTGGCATGACCAGCTCTTTGCCCAGCTCCTTTATGACGAGCCGCCGTGCATTAGTCACACCACCTATGTAACCAGGGTGTTGTGCAGTGTAGCTGGTGAAGGCGTTGAGGGTGGCAACATCCAGCACATTGTGCCAGAGCACCATGGGCCACCTCCGTGTTCTCCGTTTGCAGGTGTACGTGCGAACCATTTGATCCATTGTGTCCACTCCTGATTTTGTGTGGTTGTAATATTGGATCACTTCTGGCTTCCTCTTAACACTCTGGTCATCCACTGCTGTGTCATCATGCATTGTGCTTAGCAGCACAACAGCCTTCCCCTTTTTCGGGACATAGCTCACCATTGTCATGTTGCCACAGAATCCAAATTTGGAGCTGTACTTCTCTCTCAGTTTGTTTGGCTTCATGACAGGTGGTATGTCTGGCTTGTTCTGGCGAAGAGTCCCCACAAGCCTAAGGTTGTTCTCTAGGAGCTTCTCAGCCAAAGGAATGCTGGTAAAGAAGTTATCCATGGTTATGTTGCGACCTATGAACAGAACAAAAAAAATGAATGGTCAATTTAGTCAACATGTAATTCTCTAAATTCTAACATTAAAATAAACCTGATGGAATATTGATTATTATTATTATGGATTACTGCATTGTATTTTATTCCATTCTATGCTTATAAATTAATCAATTTCTCACAATGGTAATACAAAATGAAATAGACACTATGAGAGAGTGGAAAAGTGATCTAGGTATTGTGCTAGAACTTCAGTATATTCACTGTATGTATACTCTGTATTCTATATTCACCTGTGTGTCTTATTCCGCTGGACAACTGTTGGACAATATTCTCGCCAAGGTTCCTCTGAACATCCTCTCCTGGCTGTCGCCCTGTATAGATCATGCCATTGAATGCATAATGGACCCTTGCATCGCACATCCAAAAGATTTTGATCCCATATTTTGCTGGCTTGCTGGGCATGTATTGTAAGAACTTGCACCTTCCACGGAATGGCACAAGCTGCTCATCTATAGTGACACAATCACTGGGGACGAACACTTTCTTGCAATTGGCCAGGAAACAGTCCCACACATATCTGAATGCAGCCATGTGGTCGGTCTAACAGCCCTAGTCCTCTTATCATCAAACCGTATGAGGCGGCGGATATCCTCATATCTGTGGAACCCCATGGTGGCCTTATACATCGGATTTTGCAGGGGATCCAGAAAGAGCTCCCGCAAGGCCACATCCCAGCTCTTGTCCCCCCCTGCAAGGAGGGTCAAACCAATACATGCCGTGAATTCCACTTTGTCGAGGCATCTCCACTCTTTTCCTTTTGCTGCTGCGGCTCTGCGTCCCTCTAAGTTAGTGCATCTTAAAACCTCCTCTATGATGTTATCACTAATGAACAACTCCCAGGCATCTTTTGGTGAAATGATTATTGAACCAGATACGGGTCCTGGACACCTCCTCAGGATGTTATGGGTTCTTGCTCTGCCTTGAGTGGAGGGTTGCTCATTCCAGTCATAGACCCCTTTTTACTTAGCCTATTGGCCTGGGTTTGAGTTTCCTCTTCAGAGGACTCATCAGACGAGTCTTCTAGCTCGTCCAAGGAGTCTTCTTCATCACCAGCAACTTCAGCTTGATCCTGTGGCACATAGTCTACGTCATCATCAGAGAGGTCAGACTCAGAGTCAGAATCAAGGATTGCTCCATCTTCCTTATCCTGTTCTTGATGTAACATCTCGATGACCATTTCAGCCGTGAAACGTGAATGAGTGTGACGAGCCATAATGTGGATGAAGAAAATCAAAATAATATTTACAACATCAGTTGATAAATTACAGTATACAGTACACTTTTCTAATTCAAGTTTTATTTTGTTGCCCTAGCTGACATTAGTTTATACCTTTATATGACTGTATTTAAATGTATTTATTTATTATTATGTATGTATTTCCAGATTGACAAATGGGTTGAAAATAGTATAGCGTATTTATTGTGTAAGACATGATTACATTTCATACATGATCTGGCAAGAGAGTTGGCATGTATGCATTAGCTAATATTAGCGACTGCGATCTATAATTGACCTAGCTAACACAAGCTAACATTAGCTAGCTAGAATAGAATATGCTAATGTATGCTAGCTAGAATAGAATATGCTAATGTTTATTTCTCTTTCCCAACAGGTAAGGATAATGTTCAAATGTTATGTGCAGTTATCTTTTCTCAATATCTTTTTCTTAGGTAAAACAATTGTAAAACAAGACTTACATGAATCAGATCTGAAGACGCAGCCTGTTTCCTTCTGACAAGAGTGGAATGTCAAATGTTGTCCAGTTGTTTAGTTCTGACCAGCGCCATATTCTGACAAGTGAAAAGTTGTCCACAGTAAAAATGTTCCTAACTGCACACATTTTATAAATCAAAGGTTCCTATCAAATTCACACTTGCACGGGTCATTTCTGACCCATGTGTGGAAACTTGATGTAGTGATACAAAACCTATTTTAGTTCCAAAATATAGACAGAGAAAATGAAAAAAAAATGATTTATGGTCATCAAAAACAAGATATTTAATGAATAATTTGCAATATTAAATGATGAAATTAATAGATTTGAAAAGATATAGCAAAGAAACACAGCCATGCATGAAATAACATAGGAAATGAATGCGGGTCATTTTCGACCCATGTGTGTAAATTTGATGTAGTAATACAAAAACTATGTTAGTTCCAAAATGTAGACAGAGAAAATGAAAATAATGATTTATGATAATCAAAAAGAAGATATTTAAGAAATACTTTGTAATATTAAATGGTTAAATACATAGATTTTAAAAGATATAGCAAAGAAACACAGCCATGCATGAAATAACATAGGAAATGAATGCGGGTCATTTTTGACCCATGTTGTGCTTTAGAGGGGTAGTCGTACAAAAATGATTTTTATTAAAAAAGTAAAAAGTAAAATAAGAATTTGTGATGATCAAAAACAAGTTACTTGAGGAATTCCTGGAATTCTGAATGGTGAAATGAATTTATTGCAAAGATATTTACAATTAAAACCCTGTCGGGTCACTTTTGACCCATGTTGTGTATCAAAGGATTAAGAATGTACTAACATAGCGAGACATTCCGACACCAGACAAATTGTGCGGGTAGATTAGTAAACCTGGTGTGTTTACCCTTCAGGATTCGCGTCGGGATCTTCGGGGCAGTTGAATGTTATGCACCTTCTATTCAAAAAAAGAGAACGGAGCGAAAAATACAAACAACAAATTGTGTCAGGTGCGCGTGACCTGCTCCGCTGCGCGTGCATCATTTCCAAAGTGCTTTCACAGCAGTGACACACATCTGTGGATAATAATTTATACGAAAATGGTTAAAGCAACCATCACTAAACGCCAGCAACACTGCATCTACTGCAGACAGTAGCAACAGGTCAGATGGGACGTGACCCTCCGTCGTGGACACTAGCTTACTCCCGCCTGACTCGCCGCCCTCGCCCCCGGAGCAGCAGTCTTCGTCGCCCGAAACTACGCCGCCCCTCTGCGGCCCGCAGGTGCCAGGATACCACGGCAAAACAGAGCCTGCCCAGGTATATCTAAACAAGTACCCGCCTGTACAGTGGGGTTAGGCGGTCATTTTGCAGCTCGTGTAAAATAGACAAGGGCTAGAATATTCATGTGAAAATAGTGCCATATTCTGCCATGCCTGTAGAAATGTTGGGTCAAAAATAATACATACAATAGCACAGAATGGCTTCAAAAAGATATCATATCCCAAGCTTATCAACAAGCTAATGTTGCAGCTGAAATGTTCTCCAGGTCACAAAGTCAACCTCACATGATGATGTGATACCAGTTTTCAAATACAGTAAATATTCTCTTCCCAGAGTATATGATGGGACCAAAGTGATGATTTAGTACATGGTTTTAATAATACTTTTGCTTTTCAATGTTTGCCATTTCAAACCATGAGCTGGTTTAAATGTGCCTTGATTTACAATAGGTTCTCATTTGTTTTATCAGTACAGCTTTGAAGCGTTTGTGCTTTTATTTGCCATAGTCCACTTTGGACTATATGAAATATTTCAGGATTGCACTTTTAACTCACTTGAAATGTTCTCAGTTGCTTGGTTTCAAAACATAACAAATGCCATAATCTGTTCATTGGGGACCATCAATGCTATTTTTCATTGCTGTTGCCGGCCACTATTGCTCATTTAAACCTACTACTGCTGCGCCCCCTGTAACCTCATATGCACCCTGAGTCATTTAGTGGGAATGCTGTTACTAACTGTTATTCTACGGACGAAAAGTTTATTATTATTCCGCCGGTATTTTGGCCCTCTAATCTTACCGCATTGAACATCGCAGAAACTCCGTTCAAACATCAAAACGTTCAGCTCAGTCGGGATTCGATGGCTATTACTTTTCTCATTCATAACCTTCATAATTCCAGAGATACATCCCATAATACATGAAATGTTTAACATTGAAGTCAATGGGGGAAATCTTCAGACTTCAACAAATCTTCATGCGATTCAACTGCTAACTGTTCATTCATACTTTCACTCAGAAACCTCATTCCAACTTTAAAATGTTACAAATCTTTCTGACATTATTCGTGTAAAACAACTTTTAAATCTGATTCTTACTTTTAGAGATATTAACATTTGTTCAGACCTTGTTTTAGAGGGTTTATTCACATTTTAACATTAACTAGAGTGTGTGATGTCACAGGAGGACATCTGAAATTTGCCTTCATATATTTTTTTAAAACTGCCATAATTCCAAAACCCTACATTCCTGAGACATAATTTATCATGACAAACGTAGGCAAACATCTCGTAGCTTGAACAATGACAAATAATTAAGCAAAATAATTCAACAAAATGCCTCTTGAGGGCATGAAGTGACAAAAACTTTCAACATTCCTCCATTGAAGCCCATTGTAATTTCAGGCAGATATTTCCTCACGGTAGCAGCCGCACACTTTTAGTTAAACTGCCAAAAAGGCCACATTATTAACCCGAAAGTACACAAAAATTACACTTCAGATACTCAACTTCCTTGACATGCTTCACGTTTTGAAATTTCACAGATATCTGTTACGGTTCTTCCACAAAACGTTCACATGTTAGAGGTTTATCTCTCATTCAGAACAATGAAGCCTTTGAAGTCTAGGCACCTCATTAGCTCAACTATAAACACCTGTGCAATGGAACACGATGATGTCATCACTCCAACTGACATGCAGCAGACTTCAACAGTCCAGCTGTGAAGACATCTTCGGGACAGTTTTGAGATTTCTTCAAATGCCGTTGCCATGGCAACACAATGCTCGACTTGAAACACGGTTTTCTCATAGCTTCAGTGAAAATACTCCAAACAGCCCAGAACTTCACAGGTTTGGTAACGATGCAGCCATCAACGCATCTAAGGGTATTATAGGGTGTTATCAAATGCAGTTGCCATGGCGACAGACCACTCGCCATGAAACACGATGTGGCTGTAAGTCCAATCGACACGGTCCAATCGTCCCCCAATATTCACTTGTATATCACTGGTCCATGCCTCAACAGCTCTACGCCAAATCTGACATCTCACCATATGCCGTTTCCATGGAAACGCATCCCTTGCCATAAAACATGATGTCGCTATAAGTCCAATGGACACGGTCCAATCGTCCCCCAATCTTCACTTGTATATCACCGGTCCATGCCTCAACAGCTCTACGCCAAATCTGAGATCTCACCATATGCCGTTTCCATGGAAATACATCCCTCGCCATAAAACATGATGTCGCTATAAGTCCAATGGACACGGTCCAATCGTCCCCCAATCTTCACTTGTATATCACCGGTCCATGCCTCAACAGCTCTACGCCAAATCTGAGATCTCACCATATGCCGTTTCCATGGAAACGCATCCCTCGCCATAAAACATGATGTCGCTATAACTCCTATGAAAATGTTCAAAAAGTGCTCAAACTTCACATGTGTGCTAACAGTCCAGCCGTGAAGACATCTACGGGACAGTTTTGAGATTTCTTCAAATGCCGTTACCATGGCAACAAAGTACTCGCCTTGAAACACGGTTTTCTCATAACTTCAGTGAAAATACTCCAAACAGCCCAAGACTTCACAGGTTTGGTAACGATGCAGCCATCAGCGCATCTTAGCGTATTATGGGGTGTCATCAAATGCAGTTGCCATGGCGACAGATCATTCGCCATCAACTTAGTTCAGAAGTTTGCGGTTCAAATATTCTGCTGCTTTTCCAAGCCTTTTTACTTTCTTTTCTTCTCTCATCACACATTCAAGCCCCCAGTGTTCATATATCATTTCAATCTAAATTCTTCACTTTCGTCTTACACATTTCATTTCAATCTAAATTATTCACTTTCTTCTTACACATTTCATTTCAATCTAAATTATTCACTTTCTTCTTACACATTTCATTTTAATCTAAATTATTCACTTTCTTCTTACACATTACATTTCAGCATAGCAGTTTAGCGTCACCTTTTCAGCATAAAGCATTCCCACAAGCAATTTCTTCAGGAATTGCATTCTCTAGTTTTGTTCTGGAACGCCTGCACACGGCCATATACTCAACACACTACAGAGCCCATTCCGTGTCCTGTTATTGTTTACTTCCTCTCTGCCTTCTTCTGGTGATTTATCTGACGTCCAGCACTCCGTCTTTTAACCTCTTTTCCTTTCTCTTTCTTTCCTTAGCAACCTTCATTATAATAATAATAATAATATATTTTATTTCTATAGCGCTTTTCTTGAACCCAAAGACGCTTTACATTTGGGAGGGAGGGTAGACAAACAAAACAAAAACAAAAACAAAGACAAAGCCAAAAAGAAACAAAACAAAACAGAAAAGCAGTCAGGAGGAAGTTGATTGAGAGGGGGGGGCTTATGGATACAGAGTTGAAGAGGTGGGTTTTGAGGCGGGGACTGGAACAGGGTGAGGGACTCAGACTCACGGAGGTATTTGGGGAGGGAGTTCCAGAGCTTCGGGGCTGCCACAGAGATGGCTCTGTCCCCGAAGCTCCGGAGTTTGGCCTTGGGGATGGAAAGCAAACTGGCTGAGGTGGATCTGAGGGACCGGGGTGGTTGGTAGAGGATGAGGAGGTCAGTGAGGTAGGTGGGGGCCAGATGGTGGAGGGCTTTGAAAGTGAGGACCAGGAGTTTGTAGTGGATGCGGTGTGAAATGGGGAGCCAGTGGAGTTCTTTGAGGGCCGGGGGTGATGTGATGCCATGATTTGGTGTGGGTGAGGTCAGTGAGGTAGGTGGGGGCCAGATGGTGGAGGGCTTTGAAAGTGAGGACCAGGAGTTTGTAGTGGATGCGGTGTGAAATGGGGAGCCAGTGGAGTTCTTTGAGGGCCGGGGGTGATGTGATGCCATGATTTGGTGTGGGTGAGGAGTCTGGCGGCTGCGTTCTGGACACGCTGGAGTCTATTGAGGGATGTAGTGCTGATGCCGTAGAGGAGTGAGTTGCAATAGTCAAGGCGGGAGGAGATCAAGGCGTGAATGAGTCGCTCAGCTGCAGGGCGGGTGAGAGAGGGACGGAGTTTGGCAATATTGCGGAGGTGGAAAAATGAGGTTTTTACAACTTGACGGATGTGGGGCTCGAGGGAGAGGGTGGGGTCAAATATAACGCCAAGGTTGCGTGCCTGGGTGGAGGGGGAAACAGGGGTGCCATCAATGGTGACTGTCAGGTTGGGGGTTTTGCTGAGGGTGGATTTGGAGCCGATGAGGAGGAGTTCAGTTTTATTGCTGTTGAGTTTGAGGAAGTTGTGTTGCATCCAGGATTTTATTGCAGTCACACAGGATTCGATGTGGGTGAGGGGGGGGTTGTTGGGGGATTTGGTGCTGAGGTAAATCTGGGTGTCGTCGGCGTAACAGTGAAAGTCCAGGTTATATTGGCGGAGAATCTGACCAAGGGGGAGGATGTAGATGATGAAAAGGAGGGGGCCGAGTACTGAACCTTGGGGAACACCTTGGGTGACTGAAGCTGTGGCAGAGGAGTGGTTGTTGAGGGAGATGAAGTGGGATCTGTCGGAGAGGTAGGACTGGAGCCACCTGAGTGCAGTACCATCGATACCGATGTCCTGGAGTCGGGTAAGCAGGATGGTGTGGCTCACGGTATCGAAGGCTGCACTCAGGTCGAGGAGGATGAGGATGTTGAGGGAACCGGTGTCAGCAGAGGTGAGGAGGTAATTGAGGACTTTGATGAGGGCCGTTTCTGTGCTGTGGTTGGGACGAAAACCAGACTGAAGGGGTTCAAAAAGCTGGTTGGTTTGGAGATGGCGGTGGAGTTGTTTGGAGATAATGCGTTCTATTGTTTTTGAGAGAAAGGGGAGGTTGGAGATGGGACGGTAATTACTGAGGGAGGAGGGATCCAGACCGGGTTTCTTGAGGATGGGAGTGACAGCAGCAGTTTTGAAGACAGAGGGAACGGTTCCTTATATTATAGTCCTTGACAGTGGTCTGTACTGTATTAACAACATGTCACATGTTAAGAAGTTACAATCAGAATTGACTATTCAACTAAGCCGTGTAATACAAGTTGTTAGTAGCCTTAAGGGCCTACACAGTGGTTATGCTATACCACATTGCCCTTCACTGGATGTATAATGAGCTGCACTAAACCACATTTTAGCATTTAAAATAACTAGCCATTCTTTTGCGGTTATTTTGGTGAAAGTAACTCAAAAATAGTGTAACTCATTACATTTCAGAGACAGTAATATTGTAATGTAACTTATTAATTTCAAAAGAGAGTAATAAGTAATATGTAATATATTACATTTAGGAAGTAACTTGCCCAACACTGGTCATTTGGCTATTCACTGAAATTACTATAAGAACTAATGCTTTTTTCAGATAAGACCTGTTCTCAATGTCAGCGCTGGTGTGAGTTATTACCTGCCAATCAAGAATTCCCCAAACTAAACAGAGACAGCCTGAGGAGATAGAGAATGAAGGAGGATGAGGCTGACGATAAATGAATGAAGTCGGCAAGAGGGGATTTGAGAGGAGGATGAATGTGGGGAAAGTAATCTGCTTTCTTTGGAATATACATATCTCTGGAATTATAATAAACCCTGTGTGCTTTACAATAAGCTCTACTATACCCCATAAAGAAGTAGCTGTAAAAGGTGAAGTCACAGGGGCATGGCTGACAGAGAAACCAGAGAGCTGTCAGTAATGGCTCTGGACTGTTTGCCCCGGCTTCTTCTCTCCCATGGGTTCAGTCTGCTGCTCTCCATTCACTGTTGGCTGGACAAAATAGGACCCCAGAGAGGGTGCAGCTTTAAAACTCACTGTATACCAATTTGATATACTACAACCACGGACAAGTGTGACACTGTTATTTCAAGTGAATACGTGGTGCATCCCTGACTCCCTTGTCCAGTCAAGTGAGGGGATAGGATAAAGGAAATAGGAGTTAAATTATGTATTTCTAAAGATTCAAGAGCCATAGGATTTAGTGTGTTGTTTTTAGTAAATGTTTCACTTTTAATTATTGCTTTGTCCTTCATCTTCCCTCTCCTTCTTACACCCCCACAGGTGCATGGCTAATAAGGGGATGTCTTGAATGTGACTGACAGCATGCCTCTCTCCCTGGCTTCACATGGGGCCAACAGTGAGTTGATCCAACAATAGTTGTGAGCCAACCATGGCAATGAAAACCTTCTGCTTTGGGCAATGCATGAGGAGTAAAGCCTGCATGTAGCCTGCCAGTTAGGAGTAAAGTGCTGGCTCCTGGCCATCAGTCATCCGACAAGGCTTTCACTTGCCTTTACATTATATCCAAGTCTGACCTGATGTCAAAGCTGCAATAGTTCAAATCTCTGCATACATTACACCAGGTCTGGCAGAGTCAAACAAACACACAGGTTCTCTAAACTCGAGGGATATAATTCCACCAGTGCCTGTAAGCAATACAAAGCTATGCATTTATTTTGTTTTATGGTCTGTCGCCAGCAGTGACAGCAAAGTTTATGTGGCTAACTACGTCTGAAATATTTGACTTGCATGAGATTTATGTTGCACCCTCTTGCATTTCCCCCCTGATTTTGTTCTGCGTTTTACTGCACTTAGGAAGAGGAAATACAATACAATGCTTCTAAAAAAATCATGTTTCATTACCAATGACAAATAGCTATGACAAATAGTCATAAAGCAGTTGCTTCTGAAAATTATAGCAATAATGGATATGTGATGCATCCAGTGATAATAACCTCAAGGCTTAATAATACCCTATTAAATAACAGATTACATTTCTATTGCACAAATTGAGCCTGTCATCCTTGAAATGTTCCATGGAATTCGAACTACATGTGTTAATATAATGTTATTTACTAACTTCTGACAATAATCAGGTCTATAATTATTTTAGGGTGACATTTCTTCTGAAGGAAAATCTAGAACACGCAAAAGTTTTAGCACATTCACATACCCAATTTGGAGTAGCGTGCATTTCTGTTTCACAACAATATCCTCCCAGCATGTGTTGCAGATTACGTAACATGGATGTGGGGAGAATGACTCAATCTTTGTCGAGTTGTGTGTAGTAGAAAGCTTGCTGCTCTCTGTGGAAGTGTTTGGTAGTGCAGCCTTGCTATAGCTTGGTGATGCAGGAGACTTATTTCCACATCAGTGAATGGTACAGGCTGAATCTCAATGGGCTGGGTGACCCACTTTCCAGCTCTCTAAGTGTATGTAAGCGTTGCACACTGCACATCACACAACACTCGGCCGTTATCTAGATTCACTCAAATGTCTCTGCTAGCTTCTCGTGGCAAAAGACAGAAAAGCGTGCAAGCCTTTAACATCACATCCCAAAGAGCATCCCGAACAATAATACAAATGATTTGTTGTCTGTCTGGATTTAGTGTTCCCATCACAGCACTGATAAAAAGAAAGCTCTGTTAGTCACACCGATTTTGGTTAATTTGAAATCACAGAAAAACGACAAAAGCTGGCTCATTAGTAACCTAATGTACCTCCAGTTGGTAATGATACCAGAGTATGCTAGCTTTTTAAATAACTATGACAAATTAGGAACAGTTTACTGGTAGCAGCTTTGTACTGTAGCCACAAGGTTATAGTACTGTTTGCCATAAACATTTCATATTGTATGTTTTATGAAACTGTCAAAGGGAAATATAGTATAGTATGCAAGAAAAAGTCACATAATTTATAGTATATTATCCCATTAAATATAATAGTCATATAATGCAATGGAAATGTCATAGAAATGTGTGATTATGTAACAAAAAAAGGAAAACATAATCAAGTTAGTATGCCACAAAATAAACGACAGTCAAAGTCAATGAGATGTTATGGTACAGTATGCCATTTACATGTCAGTATGTCGTTCAAATGTCTTGAAGATTACCTGTGTTAAGGCAGTCTCTCATTCGTTGGTTGCCTACTTTTTGCCAATTAATTGAAGCTGAATGTCACAATTCAAATTCATTTTTTGGAGGGTTACTCAGTTCACCTCTTCCACTAATTAAGAATTAAGAGCATCCTGGTGCACTTCCCCTTTGAGCCAATCCTAAGGGCTAAAGGGATATAGTATACCACACACAGGGCATTCAGATTGTTCATGACTCAATGCCTGCCTCATTTCAGCAGATATTGTCAGCCCAAAACTCTGGTTAGATGTTTGAAACAATTAAATCGGAAAGCTACCTGGAGTGCTACCCACATCACATCAGATTAAAGTATGATTGCCTACACTGATTATTGGGAATTTGGATACAACACAAAATTACAAAATCTGAAGTTATATTATAGACCAAGGTCTTGGCTGTTCAGCAATGTACCGGTGCAACCTCCTCATTTTGTATTTTTTTCATAAAATAGGTTTTTCCAGTCATTATTTTGTTTTTGTAAACACCGTCAAACACAATAAAAAGTGATTTATTTTGTATTTGTATTTAGTCTAATATGTATTTAGAGCTTTTAAATCATTATCTGGCATTCTAAGTACACATATATGCTGTAAAATGTTGAATATTCATTTTTTATACTGTTTCACGTGTGCTCCTTTAAAAGATCTTACATCATACAACGTTTACTTTTAGCTTAAACAGACAAAGTAATGTTTTTTTACTTAAAGGAGACCTATCATGCTATATTTAAATGATATAGTGTATGACCATACCTATATAAGGTATATTTATACATTTTATTTTTCAAAATACCAAACAGATCATATTTTAGCCATGCCTCGTTTCGCTCATTTTCGCTCTATTCCAAGCCTGTCTTTGAAAATTCTGAGCAGCAGCTGACCACGCCCCCCTGCAGAAGAGCGGGGCATGCGCCGGTGAGAGTCACGTTACCATGCTTGCTGTGATTACGAGTGTGGAATAAACATGTCATCTCAGAGCAATGCATGTGTTCAAGCATATTATCAATTTGATCCAGAGACTGACCCTGAAGCAGCGGAGGTTTTGGTGGAGGTGCAAAGATCTCGGTTGCAGCAGGACGTTTCTGAATGGTTAGTTGACAAGCTGTTGTCCCTATTTATTTTACTCTGTTACGATCATGTTACGATGCTTGCTACTTATTCCGTTCATATTTTTGCTAATTAGCAAGAATGCAATGTGTAGTTTATAACTTAGAGCTTGTAACGCAAAAACAGCAATACATATATATATATTTATAAAGGGAGACATTCATATTTTCAGCATATATACAATGGCCTCATTGCGTTTATTAATAGTTTACAGTCCTTTTCTTCCAACATCGTGCAACAACTGTTGGAAAGTTCAATAACTTAGGGTGATAAAAAGTATAACTCCAACAACACCTCAGTTGTCAGCAATGTGTGTAGTTTCATGTGTTTTTAAAAGCTCAGTTATTGACTTCTTTCTACACATTTTTGTATTAAAAGAGAGTATTACTTTAATAACTCAACAGCACTGAAGAAACAGATTACAAGCATATTCATTTAAAACAAATAAAACTCCCTCTGACGGTGGTGACTTTGGAACTGACGGTGGTGACACTAATCTGACGGTGGCGACACTAATCTGACGGTGGTGACACTGGCCTCATTACAACATATAATTACAAAATGTATACCACTCAAGTCAATGCCTTGCTTAACAACTTTATTTAACAATTTGGTACAACAAATAACAATTGTGAGAACTGTGATAAATATTTAATTAAGGAACTTAAGGTACAATTAAGCAATATCATTAATAAAAGTAACCCACCCCCATATCATCAAATATCAAATCATCATAGTTACAAAATAAAGTGATTACCAGTTGCAATAATGTACAATGAATTACTGACATCATCTTAAACTGTCATCTAGTGCCCCTACTCATAAAAGAATACATTATATTGTTCTGTAAACTGTATATTGGACGTGAAGAACAGATAACAAATAACAATTGTGAACACTGTGGCAAACATTCAATAAGAAACATATAGGTTCAATGAAGCAATAAGCTATCATTAATAAAAGTACCCCATCCCCATTAATAATTATCATAGTAAAAAATACCAGTAGCAATAAGATAATAATTCATCACTCACTGTGAACTGTCGTCTAGTGCCCCCCACTCAAAAAATAATATACATTATATTCTTCTGTAAACTGGACTATAAACTGTATATTGGACGTGAAGAACAGATACATGAATAACTACATCTTACAGTCTCTTTTCCATTAACTGAAATGTTTCTAAATACAGAAAGCATTCTGTGTAAACATCACAAAACACATCTGGCACAAAAATAATAATAATTCATAAGTGAACTCCTGTGAGTATTCCCTGACTGTTTCTACATCACTCCACCACTCATTCAGCTTTATCAGGACGTAGGCCTATATGGTGTATATATTTCTCCTCTATGAAGTCCATGACTTCAGCAGACAGGTTGTATATCTCCCTCGTCCTGCTTGCACGACCTGGTGATGACGGTTCCACAAGTTTGACCAGAATATGGTCAAATGGTATGAAGCACATATCCTTTCCACCTTCCACCTCTTTTGGATAGAATCGTGTGTTGGGCCCATGAGGGTGGAAAAACTCCACTTTCACATCTTGATGAGGTGCATCCACAGTGACAGCCTTTGCTAACCACCAGTTCTGGTCATAAATGACCGCCAGCCAATCTCCGCAATGAACTACATCAGCAGATAGATCTGTCATAGTCCCGTCAGGACCACTCCTGGTCATTGGCTGTTGCTCACTTTCCTCCTGCTCCATTTCCTCCATCAACATTTCCAAAGGACCTTTCTTCTTTTGTATTGGTATAGGACCATCATCCTCAACCTGTACCCTGGGTGTGTTGGCAATCAACTGGAATATTGTTGGGCAGAAACACTTGCACATCTGTGGCTCACTGCAGAAACAGGACAGTGATCTGCAATGGATCTCAGAGTTGTTTCGGTGTGTCGGTGTGACCTGATGGAGTTTCCTTGTTGCAGGTACAGGTTTTAGTGGTTGAGAAAGGAGTGCATCATATGGCATGTCAGCTTCATTAATAATATAGAGCTTAGTACTGCAAAGGCTTCTGCCAACCATCTCATGGAAGATATTGCCATCCACAATGTCATTCCCCCGCAGTATAAGACTGTGCTCCCTTCCCATGTGAGGTGGGGAAGAAGTTCCAGGTTGTTCTCTGGAAACCTAGTGTTGGAGGGACACTGCAGAGAAGAAAAAAGGTTTTCTTGTTTTTGTACTGCTTGCTGGGGCCATCTGACCAAAAGTGAATAGTATCAACTTTTGGAAACTTTAAAAGATTTTCTCTCAGGACTGGTTCCATGAGAGTCCAAATGGCAGACGCATCTTGCAAAATCCTGTCTTCTCTTCTTTTATGTAGTACATGCCAGTGTGCAGGTTGAGCTGTGGGAGGTTCTGACCAAAATGGCATGACTGTACCTCAGAACTATACTTGCATTTCCATGCCTCAGAAAAGTCCACATGCACAATTACTGTGCTATCATTGCAGTTCTCTATCATGCTCCTGTATTCTCTGGACTGGTTCTGAACCGAGCACACATGTGTTGTTGTTTCACTCTTCAGTTTGTCTTCATATAGTTGGATGAGCTCTGCCAGCATGCCACTGTGCATTACAAGTCTTGTGTTGAAGTGGAGCCCATCTGCTGTTTGGTCCTGAACTCGTTCCCATTGCTGCCATTCAACATTGGTCTGCTCTTGCTGTGGTGTGGGAAGTGTATGTTTGTGGAGACACCGTGTGCAGGAGCGCAGAAGACATGCCTCGCTTGTCTGTGAACAGCAGACAAGTTCAAAACTATCCTCCAATTTGTTAAACTTAACAACACCATTTTCTCTTAGGACTTCAAGCATCAGCTTAGCGTTTTCATGGTACTGGCATTGGCATGTCTTGCGATCTGATGGTCTTGGTGCTGTGACATAGAACGGACGTAAGGCACAGAATGATGAGTAACTGAGTTTCATTGTCGGTTCCTTCTTGATGAACTCCTTGTGGAGGTTCAATACTGTATCAGTCAGAATCATTCTCTGATGCTTTATTTTCTTCCGTGTTATTGTGTCCTGTTTGTCAGTCGTCATTCGTGCTGCATTATGGTAGAAATCCTGAACCCTCTGAGTTATTGTTTGAATGTATGCAGGTTTTTTGTCAGTAAGCCTCCTCTTCCGCAGTGTGTTATATGTTACGCCAAACTGCCTTGTCTGGTGAATTAGACGATATTTCTTCAGAACCTTGCCTGACAGAGTCAAGTTCTTGTTCTTGTGAGCAGACTTGTTTTGATTCAGTTCATGAATGAGTGCATTGTGGAACAGCAGAGTTTTCTTGATTGAGGGGTTTTTGAGTTGGCTTCCCCGCAGCAGCGGCTCTGTTTTTTTTCTTGGTGATTCTTGTGTTTTTTTATTCCTAGTTTATTCTCATACCCAACGCTTTTTCATTTTGTTCCTATCCTTTGTTACCTCTTGAAGTTTATTTGTCAAAGCTGTTAATCTCTCTAGAGTATCTTGCTCTTGTTTTATTTCTTTCCCTTTCTCCTGCTATAGCCTGCCTACTCCGAGCTGGCTCGTGTATGGCCTGATCCACTGGACTATCTGGGGGAGTTACTGGGTGATCTGAGCCCTTTCTCTTACGTTCTCTTGATTTCTGTTATCTACGTTTCCAAGCCTTTCTCTGACTTCTCTTTTCCCTTTCATTCATGTCATTGACAGTTGTTAGCTTCCCTTCCTCCACCCTCTTCTTCCATCTTTGTCTTTCCGTTCTGAGGTATTCCTCCTTTAACTCTGCCTCACTGTGTATTTTCTCTCTCCGCCTTTTTTGATATTCCCTGTTTCTTCTCCTTCTCTCCTCCACAGATAGCTGCTGCCTAACTGCATAACTTCCTAAAATACATAAAGTCAAAGTTGAGTGTAATGACTATATAAGCTGCATTTTATCAAAAGTGGGAGTGACTTATTGAACACATTGACTTAAGAGTTTAAGGTTTGACGGTTACCACTGACACATTTTACTTTTTACAGACCCCAGTGGAAATGCAGCCTCCTATAAGGTATAGTCGGAGTAGTCTTACCAATACCAGATGACAAATTCAAGTGTGGAAATATATTGTTTTAACATATATTTGGTTAAATGTTGTCATGCCATTTTCATTTGGCTTTAGTCATTGGAGATGCATAGCCTACAAGGGATATTGTAGGTGTACTATGTGTTGTAGGTAGGTAGTAGGTGCACTATGTGCATCCCCCATGACGTAAGCCAAATGAACATGGCATAATAGTGAATTTAGAAAGAGAGAAGGCACACCTCATCCCCTAGGATTGAGCGATAGGCCGATGGTATATATATATATATATATATATGGTTCATCAATGGTGGTAGTAGCATGCAGTGTATTGTTATTGTGGTAAAGAAATATACTTTAGCCTCCCTTGAGTACAATTTGGAGGTTTTTGTTACCACCGTCAGACAGTATGTCACCACCGTCAGACAGAAAATCTGACGGTGGTGACAAAAACCTACTCTTTTACATGATATGCATGAGTTGTTCACATTAGCCATCTTGTTTCCCCTCTGTTGCTAGCTACCTCAGACCTCGTCTTAAAAAGTATATATTTATGTCATAATCGAATCTAATATTATCTCTACAAAAGAGACGGTGTGGACATGTTATGGTTTTGACAGTAGCAGTCAGATAAAAATGTACAAGTTTTAGAGAAAATAGCAAACTTACAAGAGCTTGAGTGATCTTGAAGCATGCAGTAAAGCTGAAGGTTTGAAAAGGGGGTCCTAAGGAATGTAGCTGACCTTGTAGTTGCCTGATTTTATTGCTTTTTATAAATATCTGATGGTGGTGACGAATATGTGGGACGCATTTTGAGCAACCACAAAATAATGGTAAATATTGTTCAAAATTCACTGTTTGTAGTTTTTAATACATATTACAATGTACTCTTTCATTTGGTAAGAATAATATTCTATTAAATTATTACTTTTTGTTTTTTTAATCAAGTTGAAATGATTATCTCCTATCCAAGGACAACTGATTTTGTAGGCAATGGGCCAGCATATAATCATTAAATTAATTAAAAATAAAAATAAAACTATGAAAGAACGATACATTTAAGCAAAAGACCCTCTGATTATAACCTTGATTCTTTTTATTCATGAAAATGTTATTCATTTCCAACAGAATTAGCACTTTTCTTAGTGGGACATGTTTTTGGCAAAGTTTCAAGCGATTATCTCAGACTTTATTTGTTATTTTATAATTGCTTTTAATGAAAATCCCTGTACACACATGTTATTTTATCAAATGTATGATGCAAATCAATGTATGATTGTATGAATTATGTATTCTTTTTTGTATTAATGCAGAGGCGTGTCTTTATTATTAAAGAGGAATGTCTTTATCATGGAAGAGGCATTTGTTTTTTAGTGAAGAGTCATTTATTCATTATTATTTAAGCATGATTAATTTCATTGTGAAGGCACTTGTGAGATGTGATCATCCAGGTTAATAGTTTACATTTGTATATGGTAAGGAAGTGGTTCTCAGGATTCTTCCTCTTGAATCTGGGAAATCATTACTGCCACAGCTGATTAAATCCTAAACAAAGTCATGATATACATCACATTAAATTGCATTTAGCTGATGCTTTTATCCAAAGCGACTTACAATAAGTGCATTCGACCAAGAAGATACAACCTTGAAGAAAACAGAATCATATAAGTACATCAGGTTTCATAGAGCTAAAACATTTCAAGTGCTACTCAACTGGCTTTAGATAAGCCAGTCCTTTATTAGCAGTGGTGTAGTGGGGATTTTTTTACTGGGGGGACGCTATTTTAATTAGGTCATCCCAAACAATGCCACACAAGTGCGCACGCGCGCAGTGCACTCACAAAACGGGCAGACAGGTCCACAGAAACTACCGGTATGCTAGTCCTACTTTAGTTACTGTACTTCAAAAAGCAGACGGCGCTGCGCTCAACACACACACAGACTCAAAACCATGGATACACTGGCACATAAATTACAACAATTTATAGGCCTAAATTGCATAAACTACAACTAAGCAGACAGCGCTGCTTCTCTCTATCCACTTTCAAAATCTATTTAAAACTCATAACAAACAAACTAAATTCCCAAAGTTGTCCTGAAATTAACTTATTAAATAAACGAAACGAAAAATATAGCCTACTTATGCCAACAACATTGAATCTGGACTTGAAATTATTCTGATTAGGCCTAGCCACACACACACACACACACACACACACACACCTTGCGTTTTGAAGACTGGTCAATCCGAAATGGATGAACAGCAGCCCAGTATCCCAGCTTTGCAGTCTATCCACGGGTATGCCTCTTGTTTCCTCCGCCACATCTCCTCCGTCCATACCTCTGGGAAAGGTGAACTTGAGCTAGCCAGGGGAACGTTGCTAGCGCAGCTAACGTGCACGTTAGCTAGCATTATCCACGTCTTTAGGCGGCTCTTCTCATGATGTAGTACTAGTAGCAGCTTCACTTGTAGCTTCGGTGCTGCTAGATTCTTTCTTCTTGTGAATTATATTCTTTTTAGAAAAGTCAAGTAAAAAAACGTTTACCTTCCATTATAGAGCTTTTTCGTTAGCGTTCTTGAAGGAAAGAGCTGCCGCAAAATCGGCGGGCGGGGTCACCAGCGTGATGACGAATCATCATTTTTGAAGGAAATCGTTTTTATTTTTTATTATAGGCCATTACTGTGAAATGTATTATGTTTTTGTCATTATTACAACAAATACACACTTGCAACTGATAAGACTGGCAATGATTTTATATTTATTAGACTATTAAAAAAAAGATCATGCTCCAAATAAGTGGGGGTACGGCGTACCCCCGCGTCCAACGCCCACTACACCACTGTTTATTAGTATATAAGTGCTTTGTTAGTAATTATATCGCTCGAAGTGGAGTCGAAAGAGATGAGTTTTCAGTCTGCGCCGGAAGATGTGTAAGCTTTCTGCTGTCCTCAATGCGGAGCTCATTCCACCATTTTGGAGGATAGCAAACCCACGTGTTTTTGCTGATGGGAACTTGGGTCCCCCTCGCAGTGCGGGTGCAGCGAGCCGTTTGGCCGATGCAGAGCGGAGTGGACGTGCTGGGGTGTACAGTTTAACCATGTCCTGGATGCAAGGGCGCCGGAAATGGGGGGGCCATTGGCCCCCCCACTTTACGGCCCTGCCCCACATTTTCACAGCAGCGGATGCCGTGAAACACATCCGTTTCAATAATTCCCCTCTACTCTAAAGTCGCATCTAAAAAGAACGCCATCTGATCTGTGTATATTTTGTTATTTTTGATTGTTATATTCAATCTCAGTAGCTACAGGCATTTTTGAAGCTTGTAAAGGGAAGAACACAGCTCGCCTCTCACTCGCCACTCTGCTCTTCCACAGCGCCGCTTCCCCTCCCTCCGCTGACATTATGAATGTAAGAGTATAGTAATCATAGATAACACCGCAGGGTCCGTTACAGTTTGTTTTCATCTGATTTCAAATAAACAAAGTCTTGGCTTTCAGAATATTAAACTTGTTTTGGCAAATTCAGAAGATAAATACAGCTTTGAAGCTTAACGGCATAATTACAAGCGGAGAACGGAGTAACTTGACGTCACAGCAAGCATAACAACAGCCGGTGTTTCTCCTGAGAGTTTTCCCCGGGAAACAAACGCAAATATACACACACACACACACACACACACACACACACACACACACACACACACACACACACACACACACACACACACACTCGCGAGCTTCCTCCAGACCAGTAATCCAAACGAAAATATCTTCCCTCCGTACTACTTTGATCATTTGCTCCGCTAATAATCAATCAGATTAGAGAAGAGGAAACTTTTAAGGCCTTTTTCTCAAAATTATGACTCGGTGACAGTCATTATATAATGTGACATATTTTGCTTAATATAGTACAAAAACAATCCTGATATCATTAAAAAGCTAGGAATCTCCTCTTTCCAGCAGTGTATACAACTCAAAATGTGTCTTCGGGTCAATGCGACTGATTTCGATAGAGCAGGTCACTTTGCATTAGGTAAAATACAGCAGGCAGACATAACAGGAAGAATATGTACATTTTAATCCAATCAAATAGGACATTGTCACACCATTCAAATGTATCCATGTAGCCTACATTACAACCAATAACAAAGCTTAGATGTGTTTATTTGTTACGTTGTTTACGTTATGTGTTACGTTGTTCAGTGTGTGTCAGCCGTTAACCTAGATAGAGGGCGGCTGTGGCGCAGTGGATAGTGCCTTGATTTTCGGATCAAGGGGGTCACAGGTTCAAATCCCACTGCAGTCAGCATGTTGTTGTGTCCCTGGGCAAGACACTTCACCCCAAATTGCTCCTGTGGGGATTGCCCACAGTATTGAGTATAGTCGCTTTGGATAAAAGCGTCTAACAAGTAACATGTAATAGATAAACTTGCAAACATGTCAGAAGAACCGGCGCATAAGAAAACAAAATACAGTCAAACTAAGCTGAAATTCAACAACTTGAATGTCACATCCCTGACATCCACAACTCCGGAGCCTGGTCCTTCAACCATAGAACCAGCGCAGCCAGATGAACCCCAGCAGCAGCTCTGCGGCCGCAGAGGCTGTCAAAACCGCCGCCGCCGGCATCGTTGGTTCCGACTGCATGGAGGTTTGTTGTCGGGACATTGTGACGGGCAAATAAAAGCTTATTTGGGCAAAGAGAAGGTACTTCAATGCAGAATGGTACAAAAACAGAGAGTGGTTAATTATTTGCAAAACCACTAAACGAGCCTTCTGTGAAATATGCAGATGTGATGCTGTCAAACGGCTTGTAACTTTCTCCAAATGTGGAGATGACAGCTTTGTAAATACCGAGTTAATAACTGGAACTTTTCACAGAGCTTACTTCAGTCAAACACCAGTCAACATTCAGCTTGTCAAACAAGAGCGTAGCAGGAAAAAAGAAGAGATGGAATGAGCAACTGCGCTGTCATATGTGGGCTGGTCTGTATAGTTTAATGTATAGGAAAGGAGTGAGCAGAGGGTTGAGTTGTCCATTCTTGTTCTGTTTTCTCTGACTATCTTCCTCCTGAAGACCCTCTCAGACTTTCATTTGCTCGCGCTAAAGAGACACGTTACCATGGAAACCAAACAATGGTGTAGCTGTATTGAAGTCCGAGTGGAAACAGTAACATTTGGTGCGTTATGTTAGAATGAAACAAATCAGATTTAGTCAGAAATCGGGAGAAATGCGGGATAAATATGACCCCGGGAGGAAAACGGGAGTCTCCCGCGAAAATCGGGAGGGTTGGCAAGTAGGCTGTCACATAGACACGCACTTTTTGGCCCCCCCCACTTCTGAAATGAATCCGGCGCCGCTGCCTGGATGTAAGGGCCATATCCATTCGCAGCATGGTATGCAAGTACCAGTGTCTTGAAGTGAATTCTAGCAGTTACCGGAAGCCAGTGAAGGGAGCGGAGGAGCGGCTTGGTGCGGGAGAATTTAGGAAGGTTGAAGACCAGACGAGCCGCTGCATTCTGGATGAGCTGCAGAGGTCGGATGGCACATGCAGGTAGACCAGCCAGGAGGGAGTTGCAGTAGTCTAGGCGTGAGATGACAAGAGCCTGGACCAGAAGTTGCGTCGCTTTCTGGGTCAGGTGGGGACGTATCCTCCTGATGTTGTAAAGCGTGTATCTGCAGCAGCGGGTTGTGGCAGCGATGTTTGCAGTGAAGGACAAGTTATTTGTTGGTCGTGCTTTTACAGTACTACGGCTTCCACAGATGAAAATGTTTTATGTATTTATTGTCAAAGCATTTCATTTATTCATTGCTATCGGGATGTTAAGAGCATTCCATGCAATATAACAAAAAGTGTTTCTGAAGTGAATTACCTACCCCACCTTACAGCACGGTCACATGACTCCACGTCGGGTCACACCCAGATTCCTTGCAGTCTGAGTCGGGGAAACAACATATACAATGTTTAAACTTCTGTTTTAGTTCTGCTGTTCTTGAAGTATCTTCAGGTTAATAAGTGATACTGGATCCAAAATATTGTGGAAATCCAGGAAAGGGTCACCAATGGACCGAGAGGCAGAATCGAAAAAGTCCAGCTGCAGTTCTCCGGCTTGCACCCTAAGGCCAAAAAAGTTAAAACTTAAACAAAAAGAAGCATACCAAGGCCAAAAAGCACAACAAAAGCAACCAATGAAACGTTGATAAGAATTGAGACCGGAACCATCTGTTAAGGCCCTGACACACCAGGCCGAAATCGGCCGTTTTCGTTATTCGGACGACGAAGCGTGCCCTGTCGCCCAAACTCAATTTGGTGTGTCCCACACCGTCGGCCGTGACACGCCTTATTTCGCCTTTCATGGCCGACGCACGACGGCTTCAACATGTTGAATCGGCCGTGCGTCGGCCACAGGCAGTCGGACAAAGAAATCACTCTGATTGGCTGTTCAGCTAGCGAATCAGTGCATGATAAGCGAAACGGTTGCTTGAGAATGTCTTCCACAAGCAACACTCCAATGGCTGATAGCTCCAGTGCCGCACGAAACATGTTTTCGATGGACGAGAGTGAAAATAGAACGCACACGCTATTTGTTGTTTGTTTAGATCACGCAGTCTGTTCTTCTTCTCTGTCTTCCGGTTGTTGCCTCTTTTGAATGACGAATACACACTACCGCCGCCTGCTGGTAAGGAGAGTTATTGCCACTCACGCACTGAAGTCTTTGCGGTGTGTTCCCGTGCGACACATGGCCAAGACGCAGGTGAACACGACGACGCAACAGTCGGCGTCGGCGAGTTCTCTGGTGCTGGTGTGTCAGGGCCTTTAAAGCTTCACTGAATCAGCTCTGACTCTAGGGTTACAGAGAGTTGTCAACAAATGTTTAAGGGCTTGTTTATTACTGGACTTATTCAAACAACATGCCTTTCAGTTGCGTTAAGGGTCACGTGCCTGTAAAATGTGTCATGGAATTACATTGTTATCTGCCCCATTATTGTTAGCATAGCCAAATCATTCACACATGACACTAAAGTGTGGGGATAGTGAAAGGAATAATGGAGGAGGCGAGTCTCATTACTTGGCAACCTCTGTGTGTCCTTGCATCAGTCATCAGGGGTAATGGCACACATGACAGGTGTATGGACAAAAACATGGCTTGCCTGTTTTGATGTATGAGATGCAAAGTGCTGCTTTGAAAAACAGCTCCTTAGTGCAATCTGCAGTGTACAAATCTAATCTGGTTTACACTGCTAATGTAAAAATACTCTCTGCCTGGAGCATGATGTATCCTCGCTGACTAAAGGCTTATCACTCATTGACAAGGTCCATATGTGGACCCCACCTCATGATGTTTACACCAGAGGATGTTGGGAGTTATGAGATGATTTTCATGAATCACTCTTTTATTATTCCCTTTTCTTTTCAGGTATTTCACTTCTGTGCAGTCATTTCTTCAGTAGACCATGACTCTTGTATCAGACTTCATAGACATACTCAGTGGTGGCATGAAGACGTACATTTACTTTACACCACTACATTTATCTGACAGCTGTAGTTACTAGTTTCTTTATTCAGATGAATAGTTAGTACACAAATATAAATGTGTTAATGAATACCTTTAGTTTAAGGTATCCAGCAGTGGTATATGAAGTAATTAAAATTAGCTCCATTTTCTTTAGCTGTGAAAAGCCTAGAAATCCATCAATAATCCTAACAAAGTCATTTAATGTAAATACCTCTGAAATTAGCCATTATGCAGAACAAGTACTTCTACTCGTGGCAGTTTAAACATATTTTGATGACAATACTATAATACTTTTACTTAAGATTTTAATGTAGGCCATTTTCGTTCCTACCCTCACCTATGGTCATGAAGGATGGGTCATGACCGAAAGAACGAGATCGCGGATACAAGCGGCCGAGATGGGTTTTCTCCGCAGGGTGGCTGGCGTCTCCCTTAGGGATAAGGTGAGAAGTTCGGTCATCAGGGAGGGACTCGGAGTTGAGCCGCTCCTCCTTCGCGTAGAAAGGAGCCAGTTGAGGTGGTTCGGGCACCTAGTAAGGATGCCACCTGGGCGCCTCCCTAGGGAGGTGTTCCAGGCACGTCCAGCTGGGAAGAGACCAAGGGGTAGAACTAGGACCAGGTGGAAGGATTATATCTCTTCGCTGGCCTGGGAGCGCCTTGGGATCCCCCAGTCAGAGCTGGTTGATGTGGCCAGGGAAAATAAAGTTTGGGGCTCTCTGCTGGAACTGCTACCCCTGCGACCCGACCACGGATAAGCGGGAGAAGATGGATGGACTTTAACTTGTAACCAAGTATTTTTACCATTTAGTACTGCTTTGTTTACTTGAGTAAAACCTTTGTGTACTCCTTGAACTTCTGCATGTACCGCTGTACTCTCAATTAATGAACTGTTTCTAAATCAGTAAAATACATGCATGAAAATACTTCTTAATATGGAAAACTATTATGCTCATTCAGGTGGAAGCACTTTTAATTACAATTTCTGAGAATAATAAGATACTACACACCTTCACTCTCCACTTTCCTGACCATAACAGCTGGTACAGTGTGTGGAAAGACACAGGAAACAAAAGGCAGAGGTTAATTACATATTTCTGTTCTGCATCTCTCTGGAGATTTTTAGGTTCAAGAGATCTTGGGATACCTCAAAAGAGTCTGCGTTGTTTGGGAGTCACTTAAAATCCATTGTTTCTCTTCCATTTCAGAGGGAGCTAACAGGCTGTTTTCTATTTGGTCCAATCTGAGAGCATATGCAATGCAAAACAAACTGCTCCTAGTACTAGACTCCTGGTACTAGGATGGGTTAAATGCAGAGGCCAAATGTCACTGTGTGTGCTGTGTGCTGTGCATGGGTTTCATCCCTCCCAATTATATTCTATTCTATTCATCAGCTCTCAGCTGCTGGCTATCTCACTGAGGCTTGATGCAGGAATGGCTTGGGCATGAGCCTCATTTTCAGTTTGCATTGTAAAGCTAAGGTTTGGTCCCTGTCCAGCACCCTGGAGAAATACACAGGCAGTGTCAGACCCTGGAGATGTCTATTCCAGGTTACTAAATAGAAAGTCACATTTATTTGGCATGCTTTACATCAGAAATACTCAGATCAGATGTGTCTTAACAAAAATAATTATTCCTTCTCTTCTGAATTTAGCAAATATTGTGTATTTAGCTAATATGGCACACTAAACACCCTGTTTGAAATGCTTACTGGATGAATGGCATCGGTTTGTCTCCTAAAGTAATGGTAAGAGAAGATTGAAAGTGTACGGTTAGCTGAATGTTGAAAAATGCAATTCATAGTGCAAAAAATGCTATGGTGTGTTGATGGATATTTGGAACCCTGTTGTGTGTACATAAATCACTGCCTCTGTAGGCTATTGGTTTCAGCCAACAAACAAGAGCAAGCACGTCTCAAGGAGCTGCTGCAAAATATTGCACACCATTGAGCAGAAACATTATTCAACCAGAAACGTCTGAAAGCCCCAAGAGTAATGTGTCAGCGGTAGGTAGGTACTGCAAGCTGTCAATCATAGAATATTTTATTGAATTTACTGTGAAATAATATAATGGCTGAACTCTCTCCCTGCCATGCAAACACTACTTAACTTATCACAATAAGGACACAATGACAGATTGAAAGGCTCTAATCCTTTTACAACCTTTGTCAAGCGTTCCATCTCAGACTGATCTTTCAGACGGGGACATTTACAGTGTGTCATTGTCTCAAAGAAAAGGCTCTGAGCACTCAACGCCGAACAGATGAGTTTTGCCAGGAGGACAGTAGCTCAGCCCGAGCATGCTCAGCTGATGTATGGTTTCTGCGCTGTGCCTGAGCCGAGATGATTATGCAGGCAGCTCTCTGGGCCCCTAGCAGCACCATAAAGGTTATTAGAGGCCCTCCACCACTCCACACACAGCCCTATGGAGAGACTGTGGACAGATGAGCTTTTAAGTGCGGCATTGTGAATCCCAGCTCTCAAAGGGGTTTGGGACCACCTGTTTGCAGCTGGTCAGCAGAATGCAATACAAACACTTTCATTATTCCTTACATCAGTTTTTAATCTCAGGTTGAGCTTGGTCACGGCGACTGATAGTCGCCGTGACTATCTACAGTATGTGGTTCCCACTGAGAACATGACTAGCTCTTGCTAAAGGTCCGTGTGCAGGGGGGCCTCTGGGGAGAGAGGGAAATCAATACAGGATTGACTCTCACTTCTTGCACTGATGCTCCCAGGCTGTGCCATGTAAAGTCATTTTCTCTGCCATGTGTGTATTTATTGGGTCTGCAGCTTATTGTTAGTCAGCCGGCACCAATATCCCCCGGCTTAGGAGAGATCACCCAGGTCCTCTCCAGGGCTCGTTAGAGGAATCTTCATTTAGAAGACAAATGACCAGATACCATAAGGCGAGGAATCTCTGTCCTCAACTATTTGGTGGATTTAACGTTCAATCCCATGTGAGCACAGATTAGACTAACACTTTAGAGGAACAGGACTTTGAGTATTTCAATCGTACTTATTATAAATCAATTATCACTGCCGTTGTCTCAGTTATTATCAGGACAGTCATTTCATGTTCATGTTTTTAGATACATTTTACCACAGAAGGAGGATTATGTAATTATAGTTTCATAATTGTATTTTTTAAACGAAACAGGTGGTGTGGCAGCAGTGATGGAAATATATATGACAGCTTTACTTTCTAGTTACAGAGAAGTTAACTATAAATAAACATTGACATATAGTCATAGTTTAAGATATCCAGCAGCAGTATACAATGTTATTAAAATGAGTGCACCGTAAAGTGCTTTTAAGTAAGTAAGATTTTGAATGAAGGATTTTTTCTTGTAACAGAGTAATTTTACAATTTAGTATTTCTACTTAAATATAAAATCTTCTTCCAACACTATGTGGAGGTCCTAATAGTTAGCTCTATGACCCAAAGAAAGCACATTTTAAAATGTTGGCTTTGGCTTAATCTTACTATTTGCTGCTCTTGTTGATCCAGTTCTCCACCAGTCCAAATAAATTAGACTTAAAAGCACCTAAAAGGTCAGTGTCCGCATATGAATTTTAAGTCTTTTAAAAGCATGTGTTTTTTTGATAAATGTTTACATGGACTGGCCCCCCTCCCTTAGGGGAATTCATCCACAAACAACACACTGGACGCTGCACTAGGTCAGAAACCAGAGGAGACTGTGAGGTCCCCCGTAGACGGACCTTTCCATTAAAGGCAGCTCATTGTGGAATAGCCTCCCAACTGAGATACGGGATTGTCCCACTCCCAATAGTTTTAAAAGAATGGTTGAGAAACAAACAGATGTGCAATCACCGCTAAATGCACTTTAACACAGGAGTATCTCCTCTCGCACTTTAGTTAGCTCTTGTATCTCCTCTTGCACTTTACATGTCGTAGCTGCTATATTGTACTGCCATGTGGTAAATACTTGTGTATGCTGCTCTTGCTCTCTTGCACTTTTTGCATATCATGTATTTTGTTTTTGCAATGTTTGTAAAATGTAATTTTCTTAAATGTTTTATGTGAGGGACTGCAGATGGAAATTAGCTCAAAGCTAAATATGGCACTGTTACGCTTGGCTTGACACATTTGAATGTTTTAAGTGTTCATTACTGTGCATTGTCCCTGCCAAATAAACGATTAAATTAGAACAAATGAAGGCCCTGTTTGGCAACTTGTCCAGGATTTTGCATGACTTCCTTCCACTCAGTTCTTCTATTAACCTCATGCACTTTTGACCCAGTATATAAAATGTGAGAAAATGAATAATTAATTTACAACTGACATGTTCCTTTAGTCCTCCTTTAGTTCGCTATACTTTGAATAATCCAATCAATTTGTTTTACAATAAACATGGTGGATCAATAGCTACACAGTCATCAGTGAGATTTATTTTGACAGCAGCTCTTGTGAAAGCACATCAATAGAATTGTGAGATATGTCAGCTGTCCTCTCTAGAGCTTACCTTGTTCAACTCATTATAGCCTCTTTCCAAAGCTTTTCATTATTGCCCAGCAGTATAAGCCCTGGCCGAATACAACACATATCTCTAATGACATGTTAATGTGCCGTCACTTCCCCAGAGTAAACAAACACACCATCAGCCGTGATGTCATTAACAGTTCACCATCACATCATCACAATACCCTGGCTTCATTTTCACTCAGAACCAAGGAGCACTTTTTTCTAAAACGCCCTAAGGTCAGATTGGTGTTTTTGAAACTGATGGTTAGTTTCTCTATGACTCCAACGCTTTATAAGAAGGTATACAAAATTGTATGTGGTTACTCGTGAGTGAGGAACAAATCAGGATTGACGTAGTAATTGCTGAATCATTAATGAGTAGTTCCTGAAAACTCACACATACTCACAAAGCCACATATTTAATGTATGATTTCAGGACTAATAGTAGATAATGATAAGTAACTGGATAACAGACTGGATCTACTAGATTATACTTTATTAATGAAACATTACATAATAATTAGTTCATAAATATGTGTGAACAACATACTGACCCCCTCTCTTCAACTGTTGTATTTACTATGTGAGAGTTGGCGGCGCAAGACTGGTTGACCTATTAATTATTCATTACATAATTACAAATGACTTTTTTTCCTCGCTCAAGGAGAGTGCTACATTATTCAGTGTTGTATAATCCTTAATTACTTTTTTGACAAAAAGCTAGTAATTAGTCAAATAGTTTTTACTAGGAAATTCAGAATGAGTTCCTCAACAAAAAAACTAAAGAAAATCAAAAGGATTTTTCATGTCAGCACCGAAAATTCAGGACCTTATTTGGAAATTCATAATTGTTTAAACTCATAGTTTCAACAGCTTCCATATTATTTGAACTTATTACTCAAATTCAATGCAAAAGTGTATAATACATATCGTATATATTACATTTTATATTAATATTGTTATGAAAATGTATTGTTTATTTTTTCAATCGCTTGTAAATATGTCCTTACACTGGCCGACGGGTGCAATCGCGCTAAAACGTCCAAAACACTTCCAATAAGAGTGCTGCACTTTCAAAAACAATGCAAATATAAAAACCTGATTTTCCCAGTCGTCTTTTAATTGAGGTAGAAGAAGTTCAGTTTATAAAATGATCAAGGATCCTTTGTCTATGTAATTTGCCTCTACCAATTGACATGCTTATGTACAGCACTTTGGCTTGACCAAAAATCGTTTATAAATGTGCGATATAAATAAAACTTGATTTGATTTGATTTGATAGCATCCTCGCGACATTGCTGTGGCCATCATGTCATTAACCACTGCTTTATTCAGTCTCTGTTTACTCAGATCAAACACAGCCCTGTTGTGAGCCATATACCTTCAAAACACATTAAACATATGCAAATCTGACCTTTTTCCTGGCAACACAAATTTGCAGATGATGCGTCATCACTATTTAGCAGAAAGAGCAGTCCTTTTATGTAACACCAGAGCACAGTCTCTACAAAAGTACAATTATAATATAATTTTGATCCAAAAAACACAATTAAAACAACCTTGATAGATTTTCCGACATAGCTAAAGGCTTACCAGTTACATCGGGGAAAAAAAGAAAATGATAGAATAAAAAGGAAAAGAGTCTAAGCATTTGGATTATCTACCAATGTGTTGGACCTTCCTTCCTTGCTCAACATTTGTTTCTAGAATACTATGGGGACATGTTTGCAGAGGTGGGAAGTAACTAAGTACATTTACTCAAGTACTGCACTTTAGTACAATTTTGAGATATTTGTATTTCCATTTTATGCTACTTCATACTTCTACCCAACTACAAAGAGGTACATCTTGTACTTTTAATCCAATACATGTATTTAATACCTTAAGTTACTTTACAGATTTTGATTAATGATGCGAAATATAACCAACACTTAAATAAGACTTTACCAGCTTTGAGAACACTTTAATGATAAATAATTATAAAACATATCATATTCTTCTGAAATGGACCAATCTGCACAATGACTACTTTTACTTTTGGAACTTTAAGTATGTTTTGATGCTAGTACTTTGTTATGACCTGGCTCAAAAGGCCACAACAAAGAGGAGACACACCATATCAACGGTTAGCAAAAGATGTTTATTTAAACAAACAATTGAAATCAACCAAATTAATTAAGTGCAAAGTAAGTAAAGTATACTGAGGTGTGGATGTCAGTGGTATCAGTAGTGTAAATGCAGGGTGAGGGTTGCATGGACATGTATGTGTAAGAGTGTTGAGGTGCACAAAGTGAAGCAACTGAAATAACTGATAGCATACTCAACCGAGCCGGGTGCCTGCAGGAAAAAGCAGAGGGAAGACAGAGAGGAGCAGAGAGGCTTTGAATAGCTGCAGGGCACCAGACCCAGGTCACGGTGCCCTGAGTTACTGCAATCAAGGCGGCTGGATGCAGCACAGCCACACCCTCTCCAGATGAACCCACAGGGGCATCACAACTTATATACTTTTACTTGAGTAAAAGTGAGTGAATATGACATGTGGGGTACCTCAACGCTCCATCTTGGGGCCTCTTCTCTTTAACGTCTACATGCTACCACTGGCTCAGATAATGAAGAACAAACAAAATAAGTTACCATAGCTATGCAGATGACACACACATTTACGTAACAATTTCACCAGGAGACTATGCTCCAATTCAAACACTGAGTAAGTGCATTGAACAAATCAATGACTGGATGTGTCAGAACTTTCTCCAATTAAACAAAGATAAAACTGAGGTAATGGTTTTTGGAGCCAAGGCAGAACGTTTAAAAGTTAGCGCTGAGCTTCAGTCTGCAATGTTCAAAACAACAGATAAAGCCAGAAATCTAGGTGTAGTCATGGACTCTGACCTGAGTTTCAACAGTCACATTGAAACAGTTACTAAATCAGCCTACTATCACCTAAAGAACATATCTCGGATTAAAAGACTAATGTCACAGCAGGATTTGGAAAAACTTGTCCATGCTTTTATCTTCAGTAGACTCGACTACTGCAATGGTGTCTTCACAGGTCTCACTAAAAAATCTATTAGAAAGCTGCAGCTGATTCAGAACGCCGCTGCTCGAGTCCTCACTAACACTAAAAAAGTGGATCACATCACTCTAGTTCTGAAGTCTTTACACTGGCTTCCTGTGTGTCAAAGAATAGATTTCAAAATACTGCTGCTGGTTTATAAAGCACTGAATGGTTTAGGCCCAAAATACATTTCTGACCTCCTGCTAAATGATGAACCATCCAGATCTCTCAGGTCTTCAGGGACTGGTCAGCTTTCTGTCCCCAGAGTCAGAACTAAACATGGAGAAGCAGCATTCAGTTATTATGCTCCAAATATCTGGAACAAACTCCCAGAAAACTGCAGGTCCGCTGCAACTCTGACTACTTTTAAATCCAGGCTGAAGACTTTTCTTTTTGTCGCTACTTTTAATTGAACTATTCATATCTTAGACTGCACTGTAACTTTTATCCATGTATTTTTTCTTTTAATGTTTCTTTTATTAGCTTTTCTTTTTAATGACTGATTTTAAATGCCATTTTCTTAATGTCTTTCATTTGTTGTAAAGCACTTTGAATTGCCTTGTGTTGAAAAGTGCTATATAAATAAACATGCCTTGCCTTGAGTAACTTGAACAGAACAGGAGTTTTCCAAGGCCATCCTAACCTTTCTACTTAAGGTCAGTAGAGTCAATCCACCTTTTCCATTTATATTCCATCTTTGATAAATCAACTCTGAATATAGATATGTCTAACTGGAAGCCTTCCATCGCTCTACCCCTCTCTGTTCTCCAAAAACAATAAATAAAATACAGCTCTGATCAACTTTGCTATTGACTACCCTTGAACTTTTAAACCAGGAATAATCAGCCAACATGATTAAGACCCAGATCTTTAAATGCTAATTCATATAATTTAGAAATGTCAAGAATTGTAAGCATAACTTTGAAATGATTAAACATTACTATAATTATTAGTCTTTTCAACCCAGATTTTAAAGAGGTAGTTAGTTAATTATATCGTTAAATTAGCCAAAATGTCATTCTTGAACATCTTATGCAATCATTTGAAACTCTTAATGTTCCCTATTATAAGTCTCACAAAATAAGTCTATTTGGTCAGTTCATAAAAAGTTCAATTTGGAAGCTTAAAAGTATTCAAACAACATCTAAACAACGACATAGAAAAAAGTACCCAGTATAGTATTTGGAAAATATCGTAAAGAAACGACACAAGCAAAATATATAGAAATATATCAAAAATATAGTTAAAAGTAATGCATAATAAAAGTGTAAAATACATTTTGCAGGGTGTTATTTTGCCTGTTTCCAGCTTGTATGCTAATAATAACTAAATGTCCTGTACAAACAGTGTACATGCATATATTAAAGAGAGAGAGTAACACCGCTGTCCTGAGTTTCACCCTTGTTATCCTTTTCTTCTTTTACGTCTGTCCACTACTATGCAACAAAACGGAGAAAGAAATAACCCATACTCATTAGAAGACAATTTCCCTGTCTTTCCCTTGGAGATATGACCCATTATATAAGCAATACAAAAGTAACATTATGGTGCTTGTCATCTGTATTCGCAAGAGTATTTCAGCCAGAGAGTGATTTTAGGTAGTGTTACCGCAACTTTCGCTGTTCCTGTTTTTTATGAGGCTCTGACGGAGTTATGGGATCCTGTCGAACGTGAAAACAAAGACGAGTGTGCAAAGAGGCAGAGCGCTGGTGATGATGCATCATCTGAGATGGGCCTGCCTTAACATGCCCTGTATACCTGAGCCATTTCCTCTCCTTATAGAGATTAATGACCCCCTCACATCCATTAACCCTATGGACGAGCCTGAACTACAGCGTCCCACAAATCATCAAGTCTTTCAATGCACCTAAAGGCAACAAATCCTCATTCTTTAGACAATGCAATGGGATCAACTCAGTGAGTTGTGACCCTTAAATCATCGTGGCTGCCTAGATGGGACACACTCATCTTGGTGCTTACACCGAAGGGTTATCTAATACAGGTGAGGATTTTTTACTTTGCCAGTGTTGTGCCCTACAATTAACATACCACTTACGTTATATCAGAAAACCTCACGTACATTTATTGAGGTATTCCTTAATTCCTTATTAATTTCTTGATTGTTACTTAACTATTACTTACCCCAAACACAGATGTACACATTTATTGAGACATTTTTATCGGTTAGTTCATCTTTATTGTTAGACTCAAATTCTGTTAATAAAAACATCAGAATAAAATCGATTGCCACGTATAATAAATATAAGAAAACCAAGCCTTTTGTCATAAAGGATATTCAGTACGGTTAGGGCCTGTTCTGTTAGGGTGACAAACCTTACCTTTTGTAAACTTAAATAATGTAAATTCACTGTGATGTCGAGATCAAATATAACAAGTGCAAACACAACACATCAGAAGCAGCCTGAAAAGCTGCAGGCTTACCTGAAGAGATGACAAAAGCTTCAGTGCCACAGTTCGCTCAGCTAACAGAGGCCCTTTCCAAATATCCGCTGTCAGACTTGATACCCTGGACAAGAAGGTGGACTCAAAATCACATGAGGTGCATACAATAAGTGATTCTCTCTCTACTGACTTGTAAGACCAACTTTTATCAGTAAGTATTAGCTTACTTAACTGGCCAAGAGGAATCAACTCATGAATATGTGGACAGAGAGGGGGCTGACACCCACATGCTCAACTTCAGTAACAATTTAACAAACGCAAACAGAATACAAATCTGGTAGCCGATCCAAATAAGGGATGAAAATAACTGTTAATGCGGTCTCTCTCCAATTGGCGGGCAAGCTTTCTAAAGACAGTAAACAACCCCTTCATCTGGGCTTAAGTTAAGCAGTAGGTTTAAGATAACCCAACTTTTATTGATTTCCCTTGGGAAATGAGGTCATAACTGCGAGTAGATTATTCAGCGAGGGAAATGAAATGCAATAAAAGGACTGAATCAGGCATAATGGAATATAAAATTGGGCAAAAGCCAAACGTTTGGGGTAAGCATGGATGAATGTTTCTGTCTTTCTCTGAAGAAGGATCAATAACAAACATTGTTAACAGTGAAAAGTAATACTGTTGGCTCTAGACCTATAGAGGATTACTGGGGGTACATTTCAGATGGTGTAAACAGGTTTGTGCTTCAGTACCTAGGCACTAAGGCACAGCTAGAGTGCTTCTCATTGATGAAATGCTATGCTATCATATTAGGACTGACATTACTTGGAGTTCAATAGTTGGCCTCAGGCTCCCCAGTGCAGCTGTGACAATAAATTGCATCAGTTACTTCTGGAAATTGTATGAATGTCAGAGCACAGCATCAGTAAAAGTCAAATCATGATGAAAGCTATGGTTTATGTAACCAATGTAAGTTATACATTTACTGTTTTAGCAGCCAGTGTGGCAAAACAGCCTATAAGTATGAAACACATTAAATGTTCAGTGTGTGATATAATGAATCATCAGGGGAAGAGGAGAATGTTCATTGAGCATCACAGTGGACCGGAGGGACTTGATTAGTTTAGATTCATGCTTCTATACATCTGTCAGCCTGAAGATGCTCTGCTCTGTGGTATGTTAGCCGTGCAACGTGGGTCTCCATGGTGACATACATGACGTAAAAAAAAAAAGAACAACCATCAAGAAGGGCCAGCCAGAGTTCATTCAGATCTCATTTTGCTTAATAATCTTGCTCCCTGAGGCGGTTGTGTGAACTCAGCCTGAGAAGTGAACAATGGGAAAGATAAGCCTTCATAGGGCGGTGAGAGATAAAAATCATATCACTATATCTTTTTTTGCCAGTCAAATACTTTTTTTATAATCTCTACAGTAGGTATCAAATATTCTAAATATATCTGTACTCTTTAACAATATATATAATGCCAACGGTGTGTGAATTTGTGTGAATGTGCGTGGATGTGTGTGGATGTGCGTGGATGTGTGTGAATGTGCATGAGTGTGAATGTGCGTGGATGTGCGTGGATGTGTGTGAATGTGCATGGATGTGTGTGAATGTGTGTGGATGTGTGTGAATGTGCGTGGATGTGCGTGAATGTGTGTGGATGTGTGTGGATGTGCGTGGATGTGTGTGGACGTTAGTATCCCTGAGTAGGTGGCAGCTTGTACAGTATGTCATCCCTGTCTCTCTGAATGTGTGTGAATGCTAATTGTATGTGTAAATGTTCATTGAAGGGTCATAAAGACTGGGAATAAACGCAGTCCATATACCATTACTTACGGTAATGTACAGACAGTATGTGACCATAAAACATTATACTAATTCAGCCAGGCTAGCAGTCTTTGAGGCCATATTTAGGCACGGCTGTGTTTTGATCTTAATGCTTAAGTCAGCAGGCTATTATCCTAAAAATGGTAAGTACGCTTTCAGAAATATGCCCAAAAACCGACCATTACTTGTAAGTGAGTTTGCAGAAAAACAACCCCAAAGTTTCTTATAATAGGCAGGCTTTGCAACTGTGGCTGGGGACACTGTAGTGCCATATGTCCATTTAGAGAACCACAGACACTTAACCCTTAAAGACCTAGACGGAATTTTCGCCTGCCTGACTCTCCTGTATTTATTTGTTTCTCCTAACCTGTTCTAACCTTTTCTTGCAGTCAGCATCAAGTGCCTTACCTCATTTGATTCAGGAGAACCTCTAGTTCAAGTCCTGCTAATTTGAAGTCCAAATTTTACCATAACTTTGTGTGATAATGGCTGAATTTACCAGCACTTTTCAAAAACGCCAGTACAAATGTTGTGTTTTTTTACTGTTTACTCCGCCAGGAACATAGGAATTTTCTTTTTTATTATTTACAAAGCTGCATTTAGATGTTTTAGGCTTTCAAATTAAATTTCATCTGCATATTATGTTCCCTGAGCAAGTTACAGCTATTTATTACAATATGATCCTAGGCGTTTTTCAGTGAAAAACGCCTAGGATCATATGGAATAATTAAAACGAAATGTATTTCCATATTTAAATGACTGATCATGTTTCTTCTGTCAAAAAAAGGTTGAGAGAGTAAACAATTAAACCATAACAGATGACATTGCAACAAAAATAACTTGTTTCAGAGATATATATTATCATTTGAACATTGAAATACAAACACAAACAGTGAAACAAATTCAAAGTGCAAATTAACAAAGTGCAAATTATATTAAAACTATAAACAAAGTATTAGGAATATATAGAAAGTGCAAAAGTACAAAGAGCAAATGATCTTCAAACTATAACCAAAATATTAGAAAAATATATAAAGAGCAAAGGAAATGTATCAAGATTCATCATGGTCTGGGTCGCTCAGATGTACAGCTCTGCTGATTGCCATGAACCTGTCTCTTGTCATGACAGGAGCAGGAAAGAGAACACTCAGGTGTGATCCCTTCCTCCAGTAGTCACTTACTTTTAGCAGTTTTAGAAGTGCCATAAGGCCGACATACATGAGGAATTTTACCGGCTTTCCCAAACAAACTTTTCCCCCTTAGCCTGCTCCTTTTCAGCATTTTTGTTTGTGTTCTTGCAGATGATATTTACAGCTTGGTTGTTAAAACAATTTCTAAATATTTGTGCAGGAGTATACTCCACACCAACAAAACCTTGGACTCCAGGGGCTCTTTTCGGGCAAAAGTGTGGTAGTTGTTGGGCAGTATCTGGCACCTCAGGTCCGTTCCAAACCTGGCTCTTCTGGGGTCAGAGATGTTTTTTTCCCTTTTCCTCTCCCTCTCCCTTTCACTGTCAGGGGGGCTGGCATTGGTTTGGCCTTTTTTCTGGATGCTGCACCCTCCTGGCCGCATTCTTTTCCCTCTCGGTTTGAAGGAGGCCTACTGATGGGGACAGGGGCTTGTGCATCCCCTCTCTCATCCTCTGTACTAAAATAAAAGGGAGGAAAATATACAGATATAAATGTCTGAATTTATTTTATTTCCTTTATTGCTTTTATTTCTCCAGTGTCATCCTATCTGTTTTCTAAACACAGTCTCAACTTTTGATTTGATTCACACTTTATCCCTCTGCTAACATTACTAGTTGATGGAATCAGTAACTGAATTGTAATGCAATGAATATAATAACATTAGACCTCATAACAAACAACCAAAGAGGGCAAGCGGAATGAGGCAATAAATGAAAGGTATTGCTTGACGTTTTTTTACTGAAATAAATAGTAGCCTCTATTGATAGTGAATCTTGAGCTCAGGACTTCACTTTATGACACAATTACGGCAAATGGCCATCCATTATAAAAACTCTTAGGACTAATTATTTTTCGGCGTTATACAGAAACAACAACCGATAAATGCAACACAAACAATAAGAAATAAGCAAAGTTACTCACTTTTTTATCTTCGAAGGGATCAATCCCGTGATCATACTCCTCTTCCTTGCCAGTTGTCAGCTTCAGAATCTGAGGAATCCACCGCTGCATCGCTAAGCGGTCCGCCAGACAACATAAATTCTACGGCTTCTTCCGTAGTGTAACGCCGTTTTGACATGTTGGTTTGAATTTGTCTTGGGATATGTGTGTGTGTGTATGTATGTGTATTTGTGTGTGTGTGTGACTGTATCTAGATATCTCGTGTTGTATTTATTTCTCTTACGCTGGCAGAATTACTCTTCTTTAGTATTACTCTCTCGTCTCTCTGTTTCTCTTTGTTTATCTCCCGCCGCCAAAAACATACACAGCAACCTATGTTGATTGGTCGAGAAGATGGTAGCATGGGCAGAGGTTTGCCTGGACCTTTACCCTTTTAAACCTATCCGGACACAGGGGGGTGGGACTTAGTCTAAAACCTTTGCTGTTTGGCTCAGACAGAGGGGCCGCGTGGGTCTCCTTGACGAATCAAGGCTGTAAAATGTGATAACGTTGCCCCGATCACGTCGGAGCCTCTGAATCCCGGAAAAGGACATAGTGATACCAGCAAAAAGCCTAGAATAGCCGCTTTACCTCACTTTTTAAATCAGATGGATAGGATTAGCGGTTACAAAGTTATTAAGCATTTTAGAACGCTACCTCTTTGAAGCCGCGGGCGGCACGCTCGGCCTTTAAGGGTTAAACAGTTTGGTGGAAAGCTATGAAACCCCTCTCTGGCCATCTGCCACGGGGCTTCCCTCTGTTCTCTGCAGTCTGGACAGAACCAGGGGCAGACTGTAGTGACCCAGTGTTAAAAAATGAAACCCAGACTGTCAGGGTTGAGAGCGAAGCAGGCAGGACCCAAATGCAGATAAACAGAAAATACCTTTATTTCAAGGCTTAAAGACAGAGCAAAACAGAACTCTTCCCCGTGAACAACGTCAAACTACAACAAGGAACTAACAAAGACTAACAGAAAACACAGAACCTAAATGCACACATGAACAGTGGTGTAGTGGGCGTTGGACGCGGGGGTACACCGTACCCCCACTTATTTGGAGCATGATCTTTTTTTTAAGTCTAATAAATATAAAATCATTGCCAGTGTTATCAGTTGCAAGTGTGTATTTATTGTAATAATGACGAAAACATAATACACTTCACAGTAATTATAATAAAAAATAAAAACGATTTCCTTAAAAAAGTATGATTCATCATCACGCTCGTGACCCCGCGGTCCCACTGACACAACCCACTGCGAGCCATCTCGCCCGCGCCCGCCGCGATTTTGCGGCAGCTCTTTCCCTCAAGAACCAGTGGCGAGCCGTCAGGCCTCTGTGAGGGCCTAAGATATTCTAAAAAATTATATTTGAAAACATTAAAAAAAAACATTTAAAAAATAAAATAATTTATTATATTTTTTTGTTGTTACAAAATTTTCATTAGTTTTACCAAAATAACTTGATTTAATTGTATTTAAAATAATATTTCCAAAGAAATAAATCCTTCGAATCTGCCTGTTCAGTTTCTGTTGGAATGTGAAGGGTTAAAGGCCGTCTCTGCGAGTTATATGAAGACGGGAGAGCTTGTTGGTCCCTCTCTACATTCACAAAGGGCCAGCTATAGTAACTCAACGAGAGAGTAATGTCAAATGACAGTACAATTGACCAATCATATCTTCCCTCTAAATGGGCGGGCTTTATTTTCGCGGACTTTATGACAAGTTCCGCCCGCTGTGAGGTCTATGCAAGTGGTGCAGTGACGCGTTCTAAAACCCGGAAGTAAGCTGCGCTTGGATTCCCTCGACAGAAAGCAGTGGGATTTCTCCATAGGATTTTGGAAAATAGCTCGAAATAAGGTCTGTGGAAAACGAACCTGTTAGATAAATGCACGTTGTGTTCAGCCGGATAATATCCACATGTCTATCCTACTTTTACTATTTTTGAATCATAAATCTAATCGATAGATTTATGATCGATAGATTTATGATTAGCATGATGTCTCTCTTCAGTGATAGTGATGACATCAGTGATAGTGATGACATCGTTGCGAAATTATTAACCGAGTCATTTTCAAGATTGAGTTACAATGATAAACTGGAGTGGCATAGGATCAGCTGAATGACCTGCCATCAAGGGCTTCATCCAAAAGGACAGGAGGATGGACTTTGTGTTTCAGTGATTTGATCATCAAAGGTAGGCCTAAGTCATTTTCAATGTGGGCCGCCGTGCCGACTTAAATTCATTTGTAATCGCTACTTGGCTGTGGGTTGCCCTGTCATGATAGGTGTTTATATAAATGGTGTTGTTTTGTGTGGTAGAGGGTCGCTGTCATTGATGCATTTTGCACCCCGGACCACTGTTTTGATATTCCGCTGAAGTCTACGTTGAGACGTAATATCTCTTCTTTTTTTCGAGGGAAGGGGGGTCAGAGGGCCTAGGTATAAAAGTCACGGCTCGCCACTGTCAAGAACACTAACGAAAAAGCTCTATAATGGCAGGCTAACATGTTTTACTTGACTTATTTTCTAAAAAGAATATAATTCACAAGAAGAAAGAGGCTAGCAGCACCGAAGCTACAAGTGAAGCTGCTAGTAATACATCACCAGAAGAGCCGCCTAAAGACGTGGATAATGCTAGCTAACGTGCACGTTAGCTGCGCTAGCAACGTTCCCCTGGCTAGCTCAAGCTCACCTTTCCCAGAGGTATGGACGGAGGAGATGTGGCGGAGGAAACAAGAGGAATGTGTGTGTGTGTGTGTGTGAAAAGCAGCGCGAAAAGTAGCGCTGTCTGCTTATTTGCAATGTAGGCGAGGCCTAATCAGAATAATGTCAAGTCCAGATTCAATGTTGTTTGCATAAGTATAAAGTTTTGTTTATTTATAAGTTAATTTCAGGACAACTTTGGACATTTTGTTTGTTGTTATGAGTTTTAAATAGATTTTGAAAGTAGAGAGAGAGA